>NW_026652278.1:19723591-20323591 GCF_009828535.3 Hylobates moloch | reverse complement strand
AGTCCAGAAAGAGAGGCCACGGAGCAGTATTTTAAAAAAGAAGAAAAGAAGAAAATGAAGAATTCCCACTTTTTTGTTATCTTTAAGCCCTCCCAGCCCTTGTTTTTGTTGATTTTTTGGGGGGGTGGGAGCGGCGAGGGTGATTAACTTGTCCCGTGTATTAACAGATTGTTTAAAGACCTACATCATGAAAACAGTCTTGTGGGTTTGGAGATAAACAGATGGGCAATCAGTTCAGTAAATTAAAAACATCTCTACCTCAGGTGTCCTGCTGCCAGAAGAAACAAAATCTTTGCCACTGGTCTTGCTTCAAGCCACACAAGTTCAGGATCCCATGTGGCAGCAGGGGTGTTTTCTTACCTGCATGCAAATCGGAGTTGTGTGTTTGCTTTTGAAGAGGGCGAAATGGTTTAACACTTGGGGTGGGAAAAGACCGGAAAAGCGTTCTGGATGAGTTTTGTCCCCTGCAACTTTTTCTGTCTGTAATCCCTCCGTGAGCAGCCACCCTCCCACACTCCCCTCCTTCATGTAAAAGAGGACGATTTCTGGCCTGTGATGTCTTGAGTGTCTCAACTCAAGTTAAGTTAAACCCACACAAATGTACCCGGCCCTGGATCCCATAAGAGCCCCAGGAAAAGTAAGTCGGGTTTGTGGAATTCAGCTGTAGCCTTTGCATCCCTCTGCCGTTTCCCTTCCTTCTCTCTCTCTCTCTTTCTCTCTCTCTATTCCTGGGGAAAGCTCACAAAACTCAACAGTCAAAAAAGCGAGTTAGCATTCTGACTATTGGAATACTAGTGAGCCCAGGAAGCTTCGTTTCTTCTGCTTCCAGGGAGGTCAGTTGAGAATCTTTCAGGCACATTCTGTTACTCTGGAAGGAAGAGAGGGTGTATACAGGGCAGGCAAGGCCCTGCAAAGTGTCACTTCCGTGTCACTGTGACAAGAAAATATCCTTTCCTCCTCCCTCCCCTCTCCCTTCGCAGCCCTCTCCCTAAGAAATTTGTTTTGAGGGATTTGACAATCTTGCAGATAAAGTGCCTGCCTCCTGCACTCGGTTGATCATTTTCCCTCATGGCTGACCGTAATTTCTTTGCTACTCTTAGCGGCAGCTCTGTCCCTGCTGCCCAAGGTAACGGGTGAGGGAGGGGACTTTGCTGAGGTGCCCTGAGCTGGCTGGGGAACATGGACCTTCCCCCTTCCTTCATGGATTCTGTAGTGGCAAAGATTAGAAAGTAAAAGGAGTTTTTAAATTTTTTTAAAAAAATTAAATCTGCAACCAGCTGAACTCTCGATCATTAGTGGATTTTTTTGTTTTTTATTTTTAAGATTTTTTTAGGGATGTGTGTGCAGGGGGAAGGATTAACAAAATAATTCTAGGCAATATGAGTGACAACTTTGAGCATTTTGAGCCTACTTGGCCAGGAATCTGGAGCCATTTCGATCTTTTTAGATGCTTTTTTTCAGTTCTTTAAGGGAAAGGTTTAAAGGGAGGGGAAGCTGGGAGGAAAAAGAAAAGTGAGAAAAGCAGAAAGGGAGGAGGAAAAAAAACTGGCCCAGTCCCATCTCGAAGGTACAGAGAAAGTTTTTTTAGAGGTGGAGAGAGGGAAAACTAAGGCTGTTATGTACCCTAGGGATACAATTTTAGTGGGAATGGAAGATCTGAGTGGTAAGGGAGGCGCAGTGGCCTCCGGGGTCTCTCTGTTCCAGCAGTTGGGCGGTTGGCACCTCAATTTGAATTGCTGGGTGAGTAGTGGGGTGTGTGGTGTGTGTATGGGGGGATGTGTGTATGTTTGTGTCCGTGTTTATGGTATTGACCATTAAACCTATGCTTTTTTCCCCCCCTTAATTTAGATCATGGGAAGGAAAAAACAAAACAAGAATAAATGGTCAACTCAAGCTATGCCCTTTCTTTGAGTCCTTTTCACAGCAGTTTTTTGGGGAGGGGGAGAAAGGGTTAAAAAAAGATGGGGAGGAGAGAAGTCTGACTTTCATCACAGTTCTTACACTTCTATGGTAAGGCAGACCCTGTTCCCCAAGTACGGGTGAGCTGGAATCTGGGAAGGGGTGGTACGGTTTGGAATTTCTTCTAACGAATAATTGTTTTCTTCACCCACCAGGGTGGGCTCCGTCAGAAGAGAGAGAAGGAAAAATGACATTGCCTCATAGAGGAGCAAACTTTCAAAGCTTGAAAGTTTTGAGTGATAAGGCTTTAACAGTAGCAGGGCTGTGTAAACTGTGTATTTTGGTTTCATATTTAATGCTAACTTTCTGTTGCTCCGTCTTTAGTTGTCAATCTCCAGATTTACATGCTGGCTTTTTAGGGCTGTGGTCTTGCTTGTGGTGTGTTTTGTAAACTTAATATAAAATGTGTTTTGGAAACACGAGCAAGAGCCTGATGACAGCTCATTGTGCTGTTAATGATTAGGGAGAAGGTCCTTTTGCAATATGAATTTGGGATTTAGGGTCCATTATACTCTCTTCAACTGTGTGGTGATATCTTTTTTTTTAAATTATTATTATTATTTTTTGAGACGGAGTTTCGCTCTTGTTACCTAGGCTGGAGTGCAATGGCGAGATCTCGGCTCACTGCAACCTCCACCTCCCGGGTTCAAGCAATTCCCCTGCCTCAGCCTCCCGAGTAGCTGGTATTACAGGCACCCGCCACCATGCCCAGCTAATTTTTTATTTTTAGTAGAGACGGGGTTTCACCACGTTGGCCAGGCTGGTCTTGAACTCCTGACCTCAGGTGATCTGCCCGTCTCGGTCTCCCAAAGTGCTGGGATTACAGGCGTGAGCCACCGTGCCCAGCCGGAGTGATTATCTTTTGCCACAAGCTCTAAGGGGACTCTCTTGAATTTGGAGGCAATTCCTTAATTACTTTTGTTATTTGTGGTGTTATTGTATGACCAAACAGAAATAATCTGCAGTGGTCGATAAGCTCTTCGATCCAATTTTGGGGTGAGAAGGAATGAAATATACCATAGACTTATGTTTATATTTTCAACATCATGAATTAAATTCTGTGTATCATATTAAAACACAAGATCATAGATAGTTCTCTAGTTGAGCGTAAAATAATGATGGGTGTAAATCTTGGTTTTCCTTTCTAGCTGTGTGCAACTTTTTGGTTCAATCTAGGATTGTGTAAACTGTCAGGAATGGTGGGGAAGATAGTGGAGGCTGTGTTGTAAATGTGTACGTTGTGTTACTGCAAATATCACACCCAATACAGTCTCCCATGTTGAGGTTCTAGACCCTAGTTTACTCAAATTGCCTGCGTTACTTCATAGTGGTCCTGTTGGCTTTGGTGAGAGTAAACCACTATTCTTGATGTCGTATGAGAAGGGAGTTCCTTTGAAAACGTAAATTCCCGACTCCAGTGATACAGATATTATGATCTCTGTATTGTCACAACAGGCTGCTGCATGGGCATTTTCTGGAAGCAGCAGAGCCTGAAACCTTGTATTCTTAGGGAAACCTCCCCTTTGTGGTTTGGGGTTGTTGGGGACCTGGCTGAGCTGTGTAATAGAATTCTTTCCTTCTGCAATATTTTGGAATGTGATGAAATCCTGACATGCCCTCCAGATTACATACTTCTGCACACATTTGAGGATTTTTGAAAAAATTCAACTTTGCCTAGGTCACTCCCTTGTTACCTTAAACTTGCAGCACATCAGCTGGAGATCAGAGGGAGCAGCAACTGTGTTTGCCCTCCTCGTCCCATGGTGACTCTGTGTCATTTTCACGCGTGTTATTTATTCTGGCTGTAGATGCCCGTTAAAGGATGCCCATGTTTGGGATACTAACAAGGCAGGATAGAACGGAACAATGCAGTTCTGCCTTTGTGTTCATCTTCCTTTTTGTCGGTCTTTGCTGAATCACAGGGTTTGAGCATTTGTGTTTGTTGAGCCACATGAGTGGAAACGTTTGTTCTTCTTGGCTTACCTCCTTTTTCTAGGGAGAAAATTTACCTGATCGGCGAAGGAAACAGCTGTTTCTTGAGCTTTTCTCAGACTCCATGGAGTAGGCATGATTTTCAAATGCAGACTGAGATTCTAAAGTTAGGCACAGGGTATACAAGAAAAACAAAAGACCTTTTTATGCAGCTGTTCCTTGTAAATAAATTAGAAAGTTGATGTCAGATTTTGTTCACTACTTCTTTCTTTAATTCCCCAGGATGTGATAACCATTATGCTCTTAAAATTTACTCTAAATCAAAATTGGTGATTTCCTTTCCATTATATTTAGGAATCCCTAGATTTGGGGTTGTTGTGTTTGGTGGCGAGGGGGTGGTCTGGAAATCATTATTATTTGTTAAAAGTTGTTTTGAATTTGAGCTTTTGGATTTCTTCATTTGGGATAGGTTCGATTTATTTCTGGCTCGATTTTGAAGATCTGCTCTCCTAGAAACAGCTGTACTCTCTTACCCAATTCCCAAACATTCTCTGCAAACTCGGGCACTTAACAAGATTGATTATGTTAACGCTAATCATTTAATACCCAAGTAGTAGAGAAATATTTGGCGGGAGGGTGGAGGTTGCAAATTCCTGGGAAATTACTTAGGGGTGAAGTGGCTGGTTCTTCATCCCTGAGACCTGGTGGAGGATTAGGACAGAGGGCCCCGTTGTGCCTGTCGCACTCCCTCACTGACCTCCAGGTTGAGAATTTTGTGACGCTGCCGGAGGGAGGCAGAGGCAGGCAGGAAGAAAACCCTGGAAACTTGCTGATCAGGGGCGGGCCTGGACCGGGTGGGCTAAGACGTAAGCTTGCAAGTGTTTTAAAGGTTGGCTGGGGGAGGCACAATGGGATGTTTTCTTTTTAATTGGAAAATAAATGAAAATGAGTGGAAATAAATTATGTTTAATGAACTTAACTGGAAGTAATTGTTCAAGAGCCTGTGAATGCACAGCTTTGCTGGGTCGGGCCTTGGCTGCGGTTTTCACAAAGCCAAGCAGCTGGTACACATCTTTATTTTCCAGGTTCAAATGTTCCTTTATTCCTCCATCCCAACACCTCCAGCCCACCCACCACCTCTAACGCCTCAGCCCTTCCATCCTCCTTTTGAGGATTGAGAAAAGGTCTTTAAGAAGAGCTGAGCTTGGTCCTCTAGACCCTTCATGTTTGGCAGTCTGTTTGGTGTGTGACCAGCTGGGGGGGTATAATATAGAAAGGGCCACCCCAAAAAAGGTCAAGGACTTGAAGTGATCGAGTTAGTTCTAGGTATTTGCATGTGTGTGAGAGAATTTGGATGAAAACTGACTGCACGTTTCTCCTCTCCCTGCTTGCTCTGTTCCGTCATTTCCCAGCAAGAAGAATTTTAATGCCTGTGTGAATCCATGAGAAACTATGAGTCGGCAAAATTTCACAGACGGCAGGGAGAATCGTCTCTCTTCCTCTTCTTGCTGTCTAAATGGATTTGATTCCAGAGAGGGAGAGAGAGAGAAATAAAAGCCAGCTATTGATAATTTACAAAACAAATAAGCAGCACCCTTTCTGGGAGGCTCTCAGGGGTTGGAGACGCTCTAACTGCAGCCGGCGGGGGTAGGTTCTGCAGCAGCCTGGCCAGAGGATGCAGGCTGTGTACTGTGGCTGGCAGGGTGGGCTTTGCTTTTCTGCGTCTCACAGGCAGATCTCTTTTCTCTTACCACCTTGTTTCTCCAAGTAAAACTCAACCCTGTGAAACCTTCTGTCTTTTATTTATTATTTCCAACAGGCAGTGCTGTAGCTATCGATAGAAGTCTTGTCCCGGGAAACAATCCACCATTAGCTGGGAGCAAGGCCTTAGACAGAAAGGAGCAACATTCAACTAAGAAAGGACCCTGGCCACGGCGCTGGATGGGTTCTGGCTAGCTGCGAGGGGAGAGGGGCACAGGCCAGGGTAAAATGCTCTGAGGAAGCCCACCCACCTGGGGCCACGGGAGGAAGTCATGACTGCTGGTGTTATTCTGTGTATATATATATAAGAGGTTTGCAGGATGCAAAAGCAAGTGTTGGCCTGCTGGGTTGGGATGGGACTGTCCATGCAGGCCTAGGCCTAGGTTGCACTGGCCGTGTCTCCTGTGGCCATCCCACCAGCAGAAATGGTTGCTAACTGCTGGGGTCATAGGCTGTTGGGGACAGGAGTGTTAACCTTAACTGACTGTTCACCACCCTCACAGGCTGGAAAAACAGGACTAGTTGAGTTGCCAAAGGGTAGTTGATGGATAAGAAACAGTCCTTCCTTCATTGTATCCCCAACCTGTCCTCTTCCCCAACTTGCCACATCTTCGGTGATGGGAAACTTTTATTAACGTTTTAACGGTTGCCATTGGTCTTGCTGCAGCCATTGTAAACGGCACCTGGAAAAATGCTTAGAGGTGGACTATAAACCAATTTTTAAATGTAAACCTGGAGTGAATGGTGTCCCTTCCTGATGCTGATTTCAGCCCCTGGGAGGGCTGGTAAGTGAAGACCCCCAAAGACCTTCCATGCCCACCCCGAGGAGGGGAAAAGGCTGACAAATGCTCCTCTGTTGCTTTAGTTTTATTGTGCGGAGCTCCTAAAGGCACTTTCTGGCCCCATTTTGCTACTGCAGAAAGAGGCAGCAATAGGGGCGTATCGAAGAGGAGGGCCAAGGGAGACACCAGGGCCAGCAACGGCTCTATTTGTTTTCAGTGTCCGTTGATTAATAGGTTGCAGAGGTGAATGGCAAGCTTTCATTCCCTCTAGGTTGCCCACAGTTATAGAGGCTTGTGGGGTCGGGGTGAGAGGGGGACTAAGCAGAGGGATCTTAGAAGTGCCTTAATCAATCTTTCACTTGCCAAGTTCCAAATGAGGAACAGCATCTGGATGGGTGTGTGGGCGCTTGGCGATGAGGGTGGCATGGCCAAGTTGCAGAGCGCTATGCTTAAGGGTTCTTGAAAGGTCAAAGGTCAGCCACAGGGGCGCCTCCCCCTCCCCATTCCCCCCCACTGTAGTCGATGAATACGATGAATACTTTGGGTGGAAGGGCTTTGTGTGCCTTGAGGGCTGTTAAAGGACCTTTTCTTTATGATTTAACTATTCAATGCTCAAAACCCATGGAGCCTAAGGAACCAGACAGAGGAAAGCTTGGCTTTGCGAAAGAGCGATTTCTCCAGGTAGAAAGCATAAAGCCCTGAATAATTTAAAGTCAGATGAGGATTTTGGTTCCTTTTAAATAGACATTGTTTACTTCATTTAATGGTTTGGTTTTTTAGTGGACTTTTTCTTTAGTTTCTTGTCAGCCCAGAACTGACCACATAAAGTGTTCTTATCATCTGAATCCTGCCGGGCTGAGATACTGCATGTTTGTATTTGAGAAGCAGAAACATCCTATTAAATGTCTTTACCCCTTCCATCCCCAGTCTTCCCATAATCAGCCAAATATGTAAAAATCCCTGCTAAAAATACTCAATGCCCTGTGGCATTGTGGCTAAGGCAGGGAACACTGAGGTCCTCCTAATTTGGGGTTTAGGGGCAATATTTGCTGAAAATGGTCTAGGATGCAGTGATTGGTAGGTGGGAGTTTGAGGACAGATCCCACCGAAAGTCCTGAAGCAGCTGTATCCAATGGGAAGGTTGGCCCGGGCTGATCTCATTGGGTGCATCTCACTAGATGAACACAGCAATTAACGCCATCCCAGTAATGCCAGTTTCTGCAGACTGGGAGAGTGTAGAAGTGGGGTGGTGGAGGCAGGCAGGTGAGGCTGCAAAGCTTAGAAACACCACTCTCTCAAGGCATGTAACCTGGAAAAAAAAAATGTCTTTACCTGCTGCGTGGAACTGATAACAAATGCCGACTACTTCATAGGCTCGTTGTGAGGATGTCCTAGAATAAAGCATGTCATGCGCTCAGCACAGAGGCACACAGACACAGAGCCCAAGGCACCATTAAACGGTGGCCACCCTGAGCTGTGCTGGTGTGGATGGTAGTGCTTCAGGGGTAGCAGCTGGTCAGTCCCCATCCTACCCTCATTTCATCTAGAAAAGGTGTTCTAAGCTGATGGTGGTGGTGTGACTTCGGCAGCTGTGGTATAACAGTTTTGAAATTATGTAAGTTATTCATATGTGAGTGTTTGCTGTTTTTGTGGCTTGGAGAGTCCGTTGTCATCATGTTTTCAGAGTTCAGTACAGCAACGCAGGCTCTTCACACAGCTCTCCTTGACCATCACTACCATGACCTTGAACATTGGTTTGCTGTCACTGGCTGTAATGATTTTGTATCCCCACGTAGTGTTGAAGATGTATTTAGGTGAAATAGTTCCCAAAAAGGAACCTGGCCTTACGTTGAGCTGTTTCCCTTGCACATTGGGCTCTGTTTATAAAGAGATAAAAGAGGGAGAGAGTAAGTACTGCAGGCTAATGAGCCCACCAGCACCCCCAGCATGGATAGTTGCTGCTAATTTAGTTGCCATGAGTACATTTCTGGAAGGTTTTCTATGTTGCAACCAAGTTACTTTTCATATCTAAATTTTCTTAGGGTGGTGCGGTTTTGAACACAATTCTTAAAGACCTCATTAGAGAAGTGGGAGGTGTTCAAAGAGAAGGAGAACCGTCCAAGGGGCATCTTTCTATTTGGATTCTTTTGTGTTTCCTTTATGACAGCTCTTACTTAAAGGCCCTTGCCCTGATCTGGAAGGGACCATGATCATCTCCACCTACCTTTTTTTTTTCTTTTTTCTTTAACTTTCAGCTCCTCTGTGGCAATCTCATTTATTGGCATAGTCAAGTGATGACTTTTCTCACAAGAGATATTAAAATATATAGATTAATTAAATACCGCATATTGAAGAAGGGTATGTGCCTGAGGAGAGTGCCACTAATCATCTAGAATGATCTTGCCCCATAAACAAACATCCTTACCTTTGAAATCAGGAGTGGAATCGTGGCTGTGTATCCCCCCTGTTCCGTGAATTAAATCAGAAGAGGCTAGAGGGACAGTGAACTGCGTCATCATTTGTATTCATCAGATTGCATTTTCAAAGCATCTTTGTGTTGCACATTTAGCTTGTGCCTGTCACTGTGCTAAATGCTTTACGTGCAAGTTCTCATTCAGTTTTCACAACCCTGCGAGGTAGACACGATTCTCATCCAGAGTTGACAGAGACAGAAAGGAAGTCTTGAGAGAGGTCGAACAGCCAACCTGGTGAGGAAGAATTAAAACTCGGCTCTTCCTTGAATTCAGTTCTTGAATCACTGTGTGCAATGCCAGTTGCCCCTAAAACACTTTTAAAGGCACAGTTGTAATTGAGATAGCGTCTGCAAGCGTATTGAACTGGATGGTCCAGAAGGACCACTAAGCTCTGTTCTGTGATTCTAAGGAGACTACATTTAAAGAGCACCGCCGTTTACTTGAAGTTAATCTGTGATTGGCTTTGTCTTTCCCTTTGAATGCTTGCACGCAGTTGCAATTTGGTGGTTCTTCTGCAGTTTAGGAGAATGTGCTCTCCATTCCACAGACTGGGCACTTGGGAGGACACAAAGTTCTAGAAAACATAGTCCTTGTCCCTAAGGAACTTAGGTATAGTGCGACTAAGAAGGGTGCACACACACCCCCAGCAGTGGGCATCGTGTGATGTAGGAAGAAAGGGTTCTGGGGTCTGAGGCTGGAGAGACATAGGCATTTGCAAGAAGAAAATCCTTCCATCATAGAGGATTCCAGGTAGAGGCAGGTTGGATGGAGTGGCAATTAGTCCCTGGTTTTGGCAGGTATGACCACAGAGTTCTCCTCTCTTGCAAGGGAACCCATGAGCTTGGACAGAGAGGAAGTTCTATTCTTTCGCAGGGACCTGCCTGGCATGCAGTTGAGGTCAGAAGGGAGTAAGGCTAGTCCTAGTACAGGTCCCATTTTTTTCCCCTAAAGCCAGGCAGTACCTAAAACTTCCAGTTCCCTGCCGCCCCCACCACCCCACCCCCACCCCACCCCCACCCCCACCCCCACCCCCACCCCCACCCCCATGATATAGTTTTGACTGAACAGGAAAAAACTAGTTGGTTAGGCTCAGGTGTGCAAAATAATACCGGGAGAGGTGTTGGTAGCCAGAACACAGGGCTCCTCCACCTTTTGTTGGAATTGCCTTCATATGTATATCTAAGAAGATGGAGACTTAATTTTTAGATCTCACACTCAGTTAATTTCATTATTGCCCAAACGCTATCTTCCTCTTTTATTGTAAAGTAGAGAAAGAGGGTTTTCCCCACATCTCCCCTTAATCCTGCTTAGAAGATGGCTGTGGGATTTGTGCTTCTTCACTGTAGACGGATCATGTCATTGGACAGCTTCTTCCTAACAATAAAAATAACATTAATAATAAACCACTGTAATAGATAATAAATAACAAACTTATCGTGTGCTAGGTTCTGTGCTAAGCCTTTTCCTGGGTTCCTTAAGAACTAGGACTTGATTCATGATCAGAACCCATGGCCCTTTACCTCTGTGCTTGCCTGTGTGCGTGTGGTCCTCATGGCTGAACACAAGAACCACACACAGCACCCAGCAAGCAGGCCCAAGATGCTTGGGTCCTGAGCCCAGACCCCCTGTGAATGAATCAGGGCCTACTGAGAGATTTCCTGGGATTGGGGAATCTGAATGAGTGAAAAGCATCCTGGGAGATGCTTGACTCGGGGCTGACTGCTGCTGGTTCTGATGCCCACCACTAGCCCTTTCTCCTCCCATGTGCTGCTTCTCATGGCTGATGGTGGTCCTGCTCCCATGGCACTTGATCCGTCCTTCCACCCCTTAGTAATCATCTTCCCTTCTCTGGGCTATGGGTGGTTCTCCCCACTGGCCCTGGTGTTTTTCCACACTCACTTTAAACTGTCTGGAGCTGGTCTGCTTTCTTTCATGTCAGCGGGTATGTATCTTTCCAACCAAAGAGAAAACTTCCGGAAGGCAGCAACAGTCATTTGCCTTGCCTCCTAACGGTCTCCACTTTGTCCGTGTCTGTCTCTTTCCCTCCCTTCCTCTCCTTTGCTCTTTTCCCTCTCCACCTCAGCACACAGTGGGAGCTTCCTTCTTCCTTATTTCTCAAGTTGTCCTGAGCAAATCTTAGTCTTAAGGAATCCTTAGTGCCTGTCCATGAGGTGCCAGCACTGGCCGTGGGCAGCAGCCCTTCACCCTGGCCATGGCCTGCCCGGCCCTTCATGGCTGCCCCGCCCTTCATGGCTGCCCCTTCTATGGAAGTGTTGCTGGTTTCCAAAGCTCCGTCTGCTTTGGTGGCTTTTAACTTACTTGCTTTGATGCAGAATGGTAGCATATAACACAAAGCTCCTGTAAGCAACCTGCTAGCCCCTTTCTCCAAGAGTCCAGTTATACAAAGGAATTGGTAAACCAGGCTGTTGGAAACGTTGACTTCTTTTTCTGTAGCTTTTTTCTGGGGCATCTAGAGAGAAGGCCTTATTTTTCTTTCCACACATAACCACAAAAAAGTTAAAAGCACTTTTTAAAAGACACTTTCCCCTCAATTACCTGTGGTAAGAAATGCTGTTCTTATATTACATTCCTTCCTCACCCAATTTTTTTTTTTTTTTTTTAAAAAAAAGGACAAGAAGAGAAATAGTAAAGAGAACTAACTGCTTAGTGATCCCTGAACTCAACAGGCGCTAGTGGGCAGCACTAGAACCCTCGTTCTTTTCTTTTAATGCAATTCCTTTTCCTTGATGTTAATGCAAGTTGTGCCTTCCTAAAAGTAATAAAAGGAAATGAAGACACGTTCTGAAATGAAACTTGACTCTAATCCATTCATCATCTAATACTTGCCTCTTTATCTTCGCTGGTACCTAATCTGGTTAAATGTCCCTGTTGTAGGATTTTAGTGAAAATCCTCTATGGGGAATAGGGTTTTTTGCAATTGGATTACTCTCAGTAAATGGCCCAGTAGTTCGCTTGTTTCAGCTTAATTTTTTCTTTGTGATCTTGCTGGGCTAAGTTATAGCACAGCGTAGTGGAGTGGGGAGGGGTGGACTGAGCGGGAGGTGGGGGAAGGAGGAGGAGAATAATTTGGGAAAGCCTGGGCATAGCAACTAGAAACATTTTTAAAATGCTTTTCTTCCCCCCACCCTGCCCTCTGCTTCTCTCCACTGACCCACCCTTCCCAAACACAAAAATGCCTGTACTTTGTTTTCTAGAACTGCCCATTTCTAAAATGCATACCTTTTATTAGCCCAATTCATCATCATCCAGTTAATGTATTAGCGTTCCCGGATGACTTTCTAAGGAAATTCCTAATGAATCAGGGCTGCTGTAATCTGCATAAAATATGCAGGTGCTTGCCAGGCAGTTTAGAGCTTTCTGGTAAAGTTCACACTCCCACCCAAACCATGAGTGGGGTTTTGCATCCATGCTGTCTGTGAAGGATTGTAACGTGCCCGCTGTTTCTAAGGGCAGAGAGAGGATAGGAGCTGTCGGGGGGGTGGCTAAGGAGGCTGGCTGGGTGGGATTTGGGCCCTGCCGGTTTCTTGTAAGTGGTGGTTTTCCTAGATGGTCCCCTGTGCAGCCTGCCTGCCTCCTGGAGGTGGAGCTTTGGGGTAGGAGGTCCCCACTACATGCGGAAACGCAGTAGGCATGGGAGATTGAAGTCCCCACTTCTGACTCACCTGCCAATGGGAAAAGTGCAGACTCTTGGGCTCCATAATGGAGTAGGGATTGAGAAGGTATTTTAAAAGCCAGGCTTAGTGGGGAAATAAAAACTAAAGCAGACCCACCCAGAGAGCTGTCTTACAACTATCTATTATTTTCACATGGACTCGGGGGAGTGTGGGACGGGCAGAGTTGAGTGCATCTTAGAAAATCCAGGTGAGAAGCTGTGGTCAGGGGAACCCACGGGCCCAGTGCTCTGAAGTCCTGGGCTGCTGGAACCGGCTTGACGGCGTCTTTCTCTGTTCTCCTCCCCACAGTCGAACAAAGTGCCAGTGGTGCAGCACCCTCACCATGTCCACCCCCTCACGCCTCTTATCACGTACAGCAATGAACACTTCACGCCGGGAAACCCACCTCCACACTTACCAGCTGACGTAGACCCCAAAACAGGTAGGCTGTGGGGTTGGGAGCCAAGGTAGAGCGCTGGTCCTGGGGTTCTGGGGGAACCTTTGAGGCCTCCACAGGAACCCCAGGGGCAGAGCAGTAGGGGACTTGGGGGGAAAGGTGGTGGGGGGGGGCCCTGTTGCTTTTCTGGGTGTTGAAAAGGAAGCTCTTTGGGGTGGTTGCGGCCTGGTGTGGCAGTGGTTTTCCACTCCCTTTGGAGAAGTTCATTTGCAGTGTTAAAGATCTCTTTATGGCTTCCAGTACCCGTGAAGGGGCTGTCTTGGGAACCCAGCTATGAGTCCTCAGTATGTTCCAGGAGTGGCTTTTAACTCTTAAGAGCCTCAGGCAGATGTGGATGCAGGAATCATACTGAAGGCGTTTCTGGGGTTCCTCCTCAGCTTCCTAGGAAGGTGAGACAGCATGGCTTTCCAGGCCTCGCCTCCTTCAACTGGCTAAGAGGCTGCAGTCACTACTTGACAATGACTTGTTGGTACAGCCTCAAAAAGCCACATCACTGGATTCTGCATTTTCTTTGCTAATTTATTTAGGTTCTTTTCCCCCTGCAATATTCTAGGTATTGTTGAACCCATTTTACAGATGTGAATACTGAAGCCCAGGCAGGGTGCTTCATTTCTTCATAGAACAACCAATGGGTGTCTGAGAGAAGTTGCCATGCTTTTCAACGTCTTTTTGTTGTTGTTGTTTTTAAACAGAGTCTTGCTCTGTCATCCAGGCTGGAGTGCCATGGCACGATTTTGGCTCCCTGCAACCGCCGCCTCCCAGTTTTAACCAATTCTCCTGCCTGAGCCTCGCAAGTAGCTGGGACTACAGGCATGTGCCACCATACCCGGCTAATTTTTGTATTTTTAGGAGAGATGAGTTTTCACCATGTTGGCCAGGCTGGTCTCGAACTCCTGACCGCCTCGGCCTCCCAAAGTGCTGGGATTACAGGCATGAGCCACCACACCCAGCTCAGCATCCCCTTTTTATCCCAGTTGTTCATTGACTGCTTTTTTCCCAAAGGGGAGAGGGAGAGAAGGTGGGGTTACTTGTAGCTCTCCTCCAGCAAGATCTAAATCAGGCAGGCAGCCCCAGCTCCTGGTGGGGTGGTCTTGGGAGAACAGGTAAGGTTAGTGTGTGTCTTTCAGGCTACCCAGTGTCTTGGTAGGAGTTCCCCTTCCCAGCTCAGTAATTGGAAGGATGGGTTTAAAGTGGTGATCGCACATCACTTTGTTAGAGGGGATTGGTAGTGTTGGGGTAGGTAGGCTGCCTGGTTAGGCAAAGCCACACATGAGCTGGGTTTTACTGGTCTCTGAGCTCCTTTGTGCTGGTGCAGGACTGAGCCTGGCGCTTGGATGCCTGGCGGCCTCCTCCAGCCGGCCCCAGGCTCCACCAGTGAATGGCAGCGTCAACGTCTCATTTAAATAATGGTAGTACAGGGAATAGCTTTTAAATGGTTATCGTAAAACATATGATTAACGTCTGTGGACTGTTTACTTTTCCTCTGCGAACATTCTTTCAAGTGTGCAAATGGCTCGGTGTAGGGTCCAAGCCCAGCTAATCTGTTTGGTTTTTGTAATAGAGAGAAAGCAATGTCTGCATGAAAATGTCACCCAGGGAGACTTAATTTACAGATTAAAAGCTTCCTGAATGAATTTTTTAAAAAATGAAGTCGTTTTCATCCACGAACATGCAGCCCGTTCCCTCCATTACTCTGCTTTAATTCTGTGGTATTGTGCCTTTTGCCTCCCACTTCAACGGCATAGATCAGTTCCTCTCTGTCAGAGTCGACTGCAGGATGCGCTCCTGTGGAACTGGCAGGTGTGCGATGGCGCGTACTTGCAGAATCCACTCATGTGTGCCTTGTGAAGCTCTTAGCCCCTGCGACACATGAGGTGCCCATTCAGCAGGTGGGCTTAATCCGCACAGACGACTCTGTCCTCTAGCGGATGAAGTTCCGGAATGGAATACACAAGCCTCCAACACCTCCTTGTCTGTTCAGCTCTGATTCTGCCTTAGATAAGATGCCAAATGGCATTTGATCAGTTTCTCCAGCTCATCCAAATAGAGGCGGAGACATTTTAGAGGAGTCACCGTTTTTGAAAGAAGGCAAGGGTAATAACCTTTCGAATGCCACAGCTCAAAAAGTGTGTTAGAAATCAGAGGAGTAGCTCTTGTGCAGGGAAGGCATGAAACTCCGCAGGGCGAAGGGCCAGTGTTCTAAGAGCAACAGGGATTACCATTGCTTCATTCCCCACCAGGTGCCGAGCCTTTTTGATGTTGTTTCTTTTAAACTTGAAACAATCACACCAGTCACATGAGGCAGAAATACCCAAGATGGCATATTCTGAGTCTACCCAGTATACCAGTCCATTTAGAAGGAGATAAACTAATTTTTCAAACTGAGGCTGAGGGAAAATGAGATGAATCCTACCAACAACTCAGGATTTATAATCACAAATGAACCTTGTGCTAGGATTCCAGAAGAGATGCTTCTCTTCCTCCTTTCCCTGTTCCCATCCCCTAGCGGGTTGCTCTTTCCTTCTCTCCCTCCTTTGTTCCTAAAATGCTGCTTCTTCCCTCAGGAATCCCACGGCCTCCGCACCCTCCAGATATATCCCCGTATTACCCACTATCGCCTGGCACCGTAGGACAAATCCCCCATCCGCTAGGATGGTTAGTACCACAGTAAGGAGTTCCATTTTTTAATTTCCTTTTTGTTTCTTACATGGGCATGTTTATTATTTATTCTCTGTGTGTGTGTGTGTGTGTGTGTTAGAAGCATGTTTATTATTTATTCTGTGTGTGTGTGTGTGTGTGTGTGTGTGTGTGTTAGAAGCCAGGGTTGGGGAGGGGGCTGTGGGAGGGCACAGAAAAGGTGTTGCTGAGGTGTCCTGTGGGAATACAGGCAAATCCACAGCCATTCAGGTGGATTAGGTTACTGGCACTTAGCATTCCGAGACCATGGTCCCCAAAGGCTCTGTGGACAGAGGTGCCCTGAAGTTCCTTTGGGAATTGCAGAAGACTCCTGGAACTTCCACCCAATGAAGCTGGTCATGACCCTTCTGCTGTTGGCTGCCCAAACTGCAGTCATGTCATTGGGTTGAGGCTGTTGAGTCCTCCCTTTTAGGTGTTACATATTTTGGGGCACAGAAGCGGGAACAAGAACTGCCTTGTTTTGAAATCCAGGGTTGGGATTAGGGCACGTTCTTGTACGATTCCAGGACCCCCCACCTCATTCTGAACATGACTCCCAAGGTTGACAACAACAGTGGAAAGTTTTGTCTGTTGAGAAGCTCCATGGGACTGAATCAGCGTCTCTCTGAGAGTCTTTGCACGTTGAATGTTTTACCTAACTGTGAACGGTGGGAATGGGGCAGTTGGAACCGTCACTGCAGCATGTGGGGCCTTCGTAAGCATCAATCCTAGTTCTTGGCAGTGCCCAGATTATTTGACTGTCTTTTGCAATTAAAAAAAAAAAAAAAACTGTGTTTTAAATTCAGAGTAGAAAGGCCTTTGATGCATTAGCATACTGTGGCGGGTGGCGTGTATGTGTGTTTTTGCATGAGCATGTGTGTAATATGTGTTTCATGATTGTTTCTATGGATATGTTTCTCCTTATCAGTGATCTGTACTCTGAACAACACAGGACAATACATTGAATGCTAAAAGGAATAAATCCTGGTAAAACTCAGGTTTGAGTCTTAGGGAAGATGGCCTTTCAAAGCCTTAAGGAAGATAAAATTTTGGAGTGGCTTACTCCACAATTCTACCCAGATTTCTCTAGTTAGATAGATTCTATGCTTTTTTTTTTTTTAATAAACAACAAATTGCATTATGTAGTAGCTGTACCAAATACCAACCCTGGGTATAGTTTCTGTTTCTTTGTCTCTTCTTATTTTTATTGGGAGGGTAGACATGAACATGAGCTTGTGACCCATTTCTTCTAAATAGATGGGGCCATCCCTCGAATAGTTCTCAGTGATCATTTGCCCTATTCAGCTGATGGGGAGATACTTGAAGTCTAGATAAAAAGGAATAGCCAACTCAGACAACCCTCTGTCAGAAAAAGTTGTGTGTCTTTCATGAGGATGCTATTTTGCATGTTGCTGTATTTTTTAATTATTGTAATGAGGTGTGATTGTCTATTGGTTACCCACAATTCTTCTTGGGGACTCTCCCCCCGGTAACTCTTGTCAACACTTGTTAATTTGACAAAAGGCTACAAATTAAGCTCTGTTAATTTAATGTTTTCTCACCGAGATCTAAATACCGAAAGAGGCCCAAAGCGCAACTGAAGTCCTTTGATTCACTGTACTTTATTTTGGTATAAATTTACATTCATTATTGTTTTCCTTTGGATGTGTAGCCCTCAATTAGTGTGATGGCTCCATTAAAGCAAGCGAGACTTCGCCTTTAATTATTACAACAAAACACCTAGTTTCAGCTTGGGGAGAGGGTCTCTATTGACATAAGCAGAGGTTATAAAATTTAATTAGCCATTCCTATCAGATTTATGGCATTCAAATTGTTCTGTGTTTCTTCCCTTTGATCCTTGCTGTACAATCCCCAAGATTTTTGTTCTGATCAAATGAGAATAAAGCTTACTGTGCAGAGAGAACTTTTCCCTTTTCTTCTTTTTCTTGTCCCCACCCCCACCCTTGTTTCAAGTCTCTTACTTTGTACCCCTTCTTTGTAGGCAAGGTCAACCAGTGTACCCAATCACGACAGGAGGATTCAGACACCCCTACCCCACAGCTCTGACTGTCAATGCTTCCATGTCCAGGTGAGTTCCAAGAACTGGGGCCTTCATCCAAGGCCATGTGTGACTTCTCAGGAAGTTCTCTAGATGGCCACCAAGCCATCCAGGGACCACGGCTACATGTAGTTCTATTAGTGTAAAGCCAGTGTGGCATTAGGCTGTACTCCCAGAAAATCCTGAAAAATTGCCCTGAAATTCCAAGGTAAGTGATGTCTTTCTAGGTAAAATTTTTGAGTCACTCAGTTGAACAATGTGTTTTAAAGAATTAAGAAGGCAAGGGAGAAACAGGACAGAAGCTTTTAAAAATGCCATTTCTCTGTTGTCCTATCCTCAGCAAGAAAGGTAGCGGTGAAGGTAGTTTTATTATTATACCAAGAAGAGTTCGAAAAAAGATTATTGGTGTTCTCAAAGCTCAGACTCTGATTCCAAGTCAACAAGAAAGCATCCACCTCCTCCCCTCGAAGGTAGCACTGTCCAATAGAAACATAGTGTGAGCCACAGAGGGAATTTTAAATTTCGTAGAAGCCGTGTTTTTAAAAAAGGTTTGTTTAAAAAAAAAAAAAAAAAAGATAAAATTATTTTAATGACGTTTTTATTCAATGCAATATAGCCAAAATATTATCATTTTAACATGCTATTCCTGGACAACAACTATTAATAAGATGTTATGTTCTTTTTTATACTGAGCTTTGGTACAAAATCTGATGTGTATCTTATACACACAGCACTTCTCAGTTTAGACTGGCCACATTTCAAATATTCAATAGCCACACGTGGCTGGTGTATATCATAGTGGTCTGTGTAGCTCTAAGTCTTTGAAAGTTAAAACAAAAAATCGTGTGTGTGTGTGTGTGCTGTACATTCATATATATTTATATTTCAGCATAGAAACATATTTGCAAGATACACTGCTATCCCCATGTTATTCTTTTCCTCTCTCTGATTAATTCTGGCTAATTTTTCAGTGACTGCTAGTTTATTTACAAACTGGTTGGCAGCAGTATGTTTAAGTAGTCACTAATTGTTTCTAATGATAGTTTTATTTTCTGTTCATCTGATTTTCAGTCAAGTTAATTAAATCGGTGGAGGTTTAGACTTTGCTGATGGTCTGAAATCGCCAACCCATTCTGATGATGGCACATAATGAAATTAGCATGCGTTACGTGGCAGGGGTGCCGTCCCCAGCTTCTTTCCCCAATCCCTGCGGCCAACATGGGAAGCCAAGACCAGAGAAGGGCCTGGAAAGACAGGTCAAGATGCTGCTTTTCCTACTTACAAAACAGTAATTTTAGCAGTGATAGAGAGTTACATTCATTAAGAAAAACAAACCGTGGCATATCTAGCATCGGTAACTATACCGTGGATATCACAGTTGAAAAGATCCATATTCTACCTGCGATATATCATCAAAATTTCAAAATCCATGCCAGTATTAGTTAGGTAGGAAAACGCTCGTGTGTTCTCTGGCCTAGAGAGAAGAGGAGACGTAACGCTTATTAAGTAGTGTCATCACAGCTTCTCAAAGCATGCGAATGAACAGGGGGTCCCCCAGGTGGAGAGCACCCAGGGACCACGGCTACATGTAGTTCTATTAGTGTAGCAGCTTATGGTCCACAGCTCATCTTCCCACCTTCCCAGCATTTGTATATTACACCTGGTTATTTTTCATGTTTGTTTATTTGGTGCATTCCGGAGGTTAACAGTGGTAAAGTAATTGTAGGATAGGGATTGGGGTTAAGCTGATCGATTGAATTATCATTAGGAGGTTAGTCGATGATTTATAGGTGGGCAGGGGGGTGGAGGAAAGGAAGGGAACCTCAGGAAGAAAGGTTAGGGCCTCAAGGTGCGGGGGAGAGGCGGCCGATTCCCCAGGTAGGCCAAATGAAAGATAGCTAGTTAAAAAGCGTATACAGCAAATTAAATACATTATTGTGGTAATGGGGCGACAGAAGTATAGGTCTATTATACTTATGGCAGTTATAGCAAATGTAGGCAGCTTGCCCTGTTCCAGAACACCCTTTGATATTCATTCTATTCAGCAGTGGGGCCAGGACTTCTCAGAATTAAGTGATGGGTCATTATACTTTAAACACCATGGAGAAGCCTAGATTGGCAATTAAACAGCTCTTGCTGACACTCACTTGTGCCACCCTGTGACCCCCTTTAGATTGAGATGTTGGAGCTCCGGGCCCTCAGCCTGCTAAATTGGTGCAAGGCTCTTCTCCTGACGAGAGCCGGCTCTGAAATCTGCCGGCTTCAAAGGGAGCGAGATCATGTATAAACCATAATGTGGGTGCACCGTGGCTCACAAAAAATAAGGCAGGAAGAGATGAAATGTTACAAGTGCAAGGGGGAAAATGAGAGAATAATGACAAACCTAATGCAACTCAAAGCAGGATTGTTGCACAGGAAAATGCATCCTACTGCTTGTGCATAAAATCAAGGCCGGCAGATGACATCCGGTTAACAGAAACGTGTCAACAGTGAAGTAAAGTGAGAGCGAGTAAGAGAGAAGCCCCTGAGACAGCCAGAAACAAAAATTAGTTGTTCTTAACAAGTTAAGGTTCATCATTATATTCTGGCTTGGAGCCATGAAAGCAGACGGGGGTATATAATGAGCTGCTTAGAATTTTTAGGGTGTTTATTGCATTTCATGAAATAGTTGTCTGCAGAAAGGAATTTCTTAAGCGAAGGTATGTGTATACAGCCCACATTCACGTTCACACATGGTCTCTTTCTTTGCTGAACATTTTTCAGATACGGGAATATACGTGTAGGTATGGGAACTTAGAAATGTGCCTTCTTCATGGCTGCATTGGAAGTTTGTCTGCACCCCAAAATGTACTCAGATTGTGGTGTCTTCCCGTGGTATTTGGTGTATGTACACACACGTACACACACACACAGTCACACACGCAGTGTTTTTCTCTCTCCCCCTCCCTCTCCCTCGCACGTCTGTACACATATTCTCATTCCGCAGGAAGGGAACATATGTATTTGAGGAATGTCAGGCCTTTAAAATTCACAGTAAAAGCTGCCACCCACCACTTCACCCAAGGGCTTCCAAGAACACATGTTCTTAACTTCTGTTTCCTCTGAGGCCCTCGAGCAGTGGGAAGGAACAGGGTGTCACTTGGAGCCCAAGTGTCTCCCAAGTGTCTCCTTTGCTTTTTTTGTTTTTCACATTATTTTGAGGGGAAGAGGATGAAGGTTGTTAGCTTGTTTGTTTCCTTACATTTTCCTTCTTTCTTTTTTTTTTTTTTTTTTGATACTTTCGAAGGACTTTTATTGTTGTTATTTTTAAAATCATGTCATGCAGTCTTCACTACTGGCTTAAATTTGTGAAGGCAGTGGCAGGAGAGGCCACGTCAGGGTGGGATTTTTGAGTGAAATGTCTACTGTGGCTTGGGCCTTCTTCAAGAATCAGCATTGTTCATTAACTTTCCTTCCTCTGTTGATCTGTCTAGATTCAGTTAGTACTTTAATCATTTTATTATTTTTCAAATTGTTTGTTACCTTATTTTGGCTGAATGGAAACTATCTCTAGCCCACTTCTGGAAAAAAGTTTGTAAATACATACAGAATCCTTTCGAAAGAATCGTCGTGATCGATCCTCATTAGGCCCTCTAGTTCCCACCGGAATTGGCTTTGTAAAGAGCAGGTTGTTATTCCTTGGGTAGTATGTTGAACTGTTTTGGTTTGGACTTACTAAGAAAGCAACAGTTGCCATGATCTTCATCTGAACAGCTTCCCATCTGCTTACTTGAATCACCTTGCCAGGTTGGAGCAGGAGGCTGCCATATTGTTTTCTTTTGGGATTCTGCCCTTTCTGTCCCTCACTGTTTTTTCTATAGTAGGATATGTTGCTTGAAGAGGGGTGAGTCTTCCAGCCCAGTACAAATCATGGTGACACCACGCAAAATAGAAAATGAGAAAGGTGTTTGATCCAGTTGTCAGTCTGCAGTTGGGCCAAGAGTAGGCTAAAATTAGCTCTTACTGTCCTGGCTAATGTACTTGGTTGGGAAATGCCAATTCAGGCCCTAAAATGTGTCTTAGAGAACTGTCCAAAAAATGAGCAGCATGAGAGGAGAAAACACAAACTGTATCTTTCATTTATAATTTTGATAATCATTTAGAAGACTTCTTAATGATGCCCAGACAACAGATAAAGTAAAAGTGATATAGGAATCCTAAATTTTAGAGGAGAAAGGGCATACAAATCAGAATCAAAGCTTTATTGTGTGTGTGTGTGTGTGTGTGTGTGCACCTTTTCTTTCCTTTTTTTTGCATCTTTCCATAAAGGGATACAAACTTATTTAAAATGTCCGTGACTTATGATATGAACCAAATAGGAACTATTTGAATTTTCCCTGTCTTCCTGCCTCACTCTCTCCCATTCCTGTCAAATAATGGGACACAGCACAAAAGAAAAATAAAAATTGTATTGCACTTCATCAACAGGAGGAGGCTTAATGAGGCTTGCACAGCATTGTCAAAAATGTATGTATATTTCAACCACGTTAATATTTTATTTAGCTGTCAATATACAACAAAAGATTTCACCTTTCATTTTAGAGCTGATTAGGACTTAGGAAATTGTCTTCTTAGATGCCACTAATAATGCCTCAAAAAACAAGTGGACGTGCAATTTCTGGCAGGTAGTCCAAGCCCACTTTTCCGCCCAAGTATGTCAGTTGAATTTGTCTTTTGCTAAAGATGTTAAAAATCGTAATGTCTTATGTCAGTAGCAATAATGAAGGGGGAGATTGGCTTTAATGACATTATGAGAATCATTATGTTTAATTTATCGCTAATTAATACTGACAGGTTTCATATGCCTTGGGTTGCTTTCATGTGAGTGTTACGTGCTGTTTTTTTTTTCTTTTTAATTGTGTGTACACATCCCTCCTCATTCATTCATTTTGATTCTGACGATTTACACAGCTTTCTGTCTTCTAGGTTCCCTCCCCATATGGTCCCACCACATCATACGCTACACACGACGGGCATTCCGCATCCGGCCATAGTCACACCAACAGTCAAACAGGAATCGTCCCAGAGTGACGTCGGCTCACTCCATAGCTCGTAAGTGTTGCTGTTTTTCTCACCTTCTTCGTAGCCATGGTGTTCTGCAAGCCTGTTGCAGCTGCTGGGTGGTGGCTTTCTGCCTAAGGTTGGCCTCGTTTGGTTTGACTGTAGCCAATACCCAGCCTGTGTGGGCTCTTCCCTCCCTTACAAAGAGAGAGAGAGTGCACAGTGGCAGAATCTCACTGTACCACTGCGGGTTAGAACAGAACTGTTTTTTGTGTGTGTACTTGGATACATGGGATTTGCAACCACTTCCCTGCCCCCTAACCCCATCATTGAACATTTGGAGCTTTGTTCTGCAAGCAGGAGAAAACCCTGCTGAGGTGAAGACAGCAACCATGTGCTTTCCCCTTTGGCTTGGGAAAATTGTATATTTGTGAAACTTGAGGAAGTGATTGCAAAATCCCTCTCTTCCCCCAACCCCTCCCCAAGCTATTTTCGTTTCATTTTCCGGGGCGCAGAAGAACTAAAAGCATGCTTTTTAATCCAAAACTGCAAGGCTTGGGGGTTATGAGACAAGGAGATACGCTCTCTGCCATGGAGGAAGTTGGACGACGACCTTGTTTATTGGGTTGTGTCTGTTTTGTCTATCTCCAGAAAGCATCAGGACTCCAAAAAGGAAGAAGAAAAGAAGAAGCCCCACATAAAGAAACCTCTTAATGCATTCATGTTGTATATGAAGGAAATGAGAGCAAAGGTCGTAGCTGAGTGCACATTGAAAGAAAGCGCGGCCATCAACCAGATCCTTGGGCGGAGGGTAGGTGACGCCCTTCTCAGGGAGAAGCGGGGGACGGGTGGTAAGGGACCAGAGTGCAGCAGGTCAGGTGGCAGAATGTCTCTGTCCCCATTTCTTTGGAGAATTCTTGCCCTTCAGCCACATTCTGAATCCTCGAATGGCCTTCGCTGAGTCAGGACTAGTTATTTTGCACTCAGCGTTCAGAACAGCCACAGCCATACTCTTCCCCTACCCGAGCGAGTGAGCAAATGACAGAATGACATAGATAACAAATCAAGTTTTGTCTAAACATTCCTGTTAGTGCCAGGACCCAGCCGACAGTCAGTATGTACAGATTATACCATTTCTGGATGGACTCACCCAAAAAAGCAGCATTATTTGTTCCCTGACCTTGGTGTAACGTGTGATGTTCTTTCATGCTTTTCTCTTTGTTCATGTCTTTCTCATCTGTACCCCACGTCCCCTCCAGTGGCATGCACTGTCCAGAGAAGAGCAAGCAAAATACTACGAGCTGGCCCGGAAGGAGCGACAGCTTCATATGCAGCTGTACCCCGGCTGGTCCGCGCGGGATAACTATGTAGGTGGATCATTTTCGTTAGGATTAGAGTCTGTAGAGCTGTGTTGTGCATCTATGTGGACAAAGAGAACAGGACCTGCCACTTGACTGGGGTGGGCCTCAGGACCATCCAATCTGCCCGCTTTGGGGACTGGTAGCATCTTCCTGGATCACTAAACTGCAGGGAGGGGCTTCCAGTGTGGATGGTTGGATCAGCTCACAGTCATTCTTCAGGGTGGAGAGAGGAGGCTGCAGTCCCAGTGTTCCAGCTCAGGACGAGTGAGGTCGATTTGGTGCTTGTCTCCTTCCTAGAGGAGGCAAGGCTCTTAGGATACACCCAGAGGACCTTATGTTCTGGATTAGGTTCCTCAGGCTCCTCAGCAGTGATCAGTGGTGTGGCCTTCTAGGGAAGACCAGCGGGTAGGTGTAGAGGAACAGAATTTAATTCCTCCCAGGCCTTTCAGCAGGCCCTTTACCCTTAAGAAGGAAAAACAAAACTATTCCTTTGTGCCATGGTGCAGTAGAAGTTAGAAGCCTATTTCATCCTGAGAGGGGCATGATGGGAATATCCCTGAAAGCAGCCAGAGGAAGTCAGCCCTTGGCAGGATGCATGAATGGACTCTGGCCCCAGCAAGGGCAGGGAAAGGTGTGCTATGTGGTGTGTGTGTTCCTGGCTCTGTGTTGGCTATAGGATCTGCCTAGTCCTCTCTTGGGTTGTAGGAAACACCATGGTGTGATTGTTTTTACTAATTGCAGTGGTTGTGACTCCATGATTCCTCTCCTCCCATGAGCACGCTGTCTTCCGGAGACTTCTGTCACTTCTCACCATTGCTGGTTATCCTGCATTTTGCCCAGTAACTTTGCTTTCCTCTCTCGAGGGATGAAATGCCTCTTGTTTTGCCTGATACTTTATTTCATGACATTTGGTTCTGTGAAGGGATTTCACCATCCACTCTTAGGGGAAAACCAAAACTTGTCTTAAGGCCGGCACAGGCCTCTCGTTCCCTTCCTGTCGATGTCTTGGAGCCGTGGATGGTTACTTTTCCAGTTACTTTGGACTCTCCCACTGGCATCATCCGCGGTGAAGCAGCTCGACGTATAGAGGTTGAGGTCGTTAAATTATTACTGAATTGAGTGAAACATACCATGGCCTTTGAGGCTTCTGTGGCAGGGGCTGGGGACACACAGCTCTTAACTGCCTTGGCCTGGAAGTGTCATGGGTCACTTACTCCCATCACCCATTGGCCAGAGCTAGTCACGTGACCCAACCTAACTGCAGGAGATGCTGGGAAATGTGCAGTTACTGTGCACAAGTTATCACAGGGATTCAGAGTTAAGTCGGATATCTTTACTCCCTCAGAACTTAGCATCCGCCAGGAAATCGCAAACATCTGCGGGCCTATGTGATCCCGAGGAAGAGCTGCTTCTGCCTGCTCTGATTAGTGATTTCAGGCCTCCTTCCTCTTTCTTCTCATACTTTTAAACCTGTGCTTGCCCTGTAGATGAGGGAGAAGGGAGGTGCCCCTGGCCATCTTTCTCGAGGCCCTGCCCCCTTAGCTGGCAGCACTAGACTGTGTTCCTCCTGGGAGTTGAATCAGGAAGGAGTGCTGGCACCTCTCGGATGGCGCATGTGCTCTGCTGAGAGCCCTTGTCGCTGACAGATGGGCTTGCACGGGGTCTCCACTGCTTGGGACCTTTCCGTTTGTCCCCAGCATGTGTGCAGTGGGGAAGCCTTTCTTCTGGAGCTGAAAGGAAGAGGATGAGAAAGTGAATGCTCTCCCACAGGCTTGCTGTTCACCCCCACCTGACCCTGAGGTGGAGATTTCCAGCAGCAGGCAGGCTCCATAGCCTCCACATACACAACCATATCATTTCAGGATAGCTGCTCTCCTGGTTTCGGGTCAGAAGTTCTCAGAGTTCATCTTGAGCTTCTACCTGCTACAGACCCAATTCTTTGAGTAATCTAGAATGATACCACAGAGTGGAATTCAGCTTCTCTATAGAGATCATATCCCCAATAGACATTTTGGGTCATAGTAGGGCCTTCATGTACAGCTGTGCAGGGCATGCACTGCACAACTCTAGAGTATGTCATTTACACTGGGGTCTATGTGAATGGTGCCCCCTGGAGTTGTGCAGGGTGAAATCTCTACAAAGGTACAAGGCAGACTGTGATAGCTTCAAAAGAATACCGTGTTTGACTTGCCTGGGAGTCGTTTAGAGAAAGTATTGCTCGAGGCTTTTTGTGACATACTTTCTGGGTTTCAGAAGGGCTGTGAGGCACTCGAAATCACTTTAGCTCAGTTTTAAATTTGGAAGATGGTTTGGTATAAGAAGGGAACTCCTGAGACGATCTGAGGTTTAGAGATCTGGATTTAGGGCTCTAGGAACTTTATCTCTTGTAAGAGGTACTTAGATTCCTATTATAATGGCTCATTCATTACACATGGGTGTGAACACACACACTCACACTCACTCCTTCCTTTTATGCACTAGGGAACACTGGGACTAAGAACCGCAGCATTGAAGCTTTTATGGATTTGAATGTGGTAGCAACTTAACTAGTATTTTTTTTTTTTTTAAACTAACTTGACGTGGGAGTTTCCATATATTACTTTGGTCATTGTAAACTCCAAAAGGTCCTTCTGGAAAATATTTCCTGAGATCTTCTCATGCCTCTTTCACATTCCTGCTTTTCCAGCCAACTGGCATCGGAAGCCTTTATATCTCTACCTTAGGACAACAGAATTGAGTGAAGCAGTCACATTTGGGTTGTCAGACTTGGCACATTCTTTAGAGCCCAAGAGAAAACATCTTGAGTCCCATAGTAATATGTAACCCCTGGGATTATCTTTGACATTATTTCCTTTCTAACCCTCTACACTAGGTAAAGGATAGAGGTCCCGTGCCATTTGCTCACCTGAGTTTATTTTCTTCCACCCCTATAGTAGGCCCTTTCTTTCTTCTGTTACGTTTAAAGGGGTAATAGGGTGGCCCCTTCCCTGGAGATGCATCTTCCTCTTCACTAAGTGTAGGGTTTATCCACTTTCTCACATCTTTTAAAACACAGTCCCTGTCCTCCAGAAGTCTCTAGTCTAAGTGACAGCTTCTTCAGTAGTCAGCATCTCCATGCTATATCCTAAAGGCACAGCTTCCTCATGGGTAATTTTCAGATGCCTTCACAGTATATTGCAAGGAATTGGAAATGGGGATGCTTTTTCACACATGGCTGAGAAGCCCTTGGGTATGTGGATGCTGATACTCCTTGAAGTTAAAACATTTCTATGCCCAGTTTTTATGAATACTTCAGGCTCCTGAATGAACTGAAACTAGGCCCACCCGCCTGTTCCAGGACAGCCAGGTGGCACTTTGCCCCTCACATGGGAGAGGCGCGGGCATGGAGATGGTCCTTTGCAGGCCCATGAGATGCCAGCTTCATGATAAAGCACATGAGGTCCTTTTAAAAGAAATTGTACATGAAGGAACATAGCGTGTTTCAACAAGATCCCTGAACAGAAGGCCAAAATGAAGCTCCCAAGTTGCACAGGCCCCTTCCCCTCAGAGAAAAGATAGGCCATTTCTACAACAGATGGCCCTCAGTCCTGGGTGGAGCCTAAGCTTGGTGGCATCACCACCTTGAGGTTTTCCTGACAGAGCCTAACGTGTTCTCAAGTTTCTTTCTTTCTTTTTTTTTTTTTTTCTTTTTTTTGAGACGGAATCTTGTTCTGTTGCCAGGGTGGAGTGCAGTAGCACGATCTCGGCTCACTGCAACCTCTGCCTCCCAGGTTCAAGTGATCCTCCTGCCTCAGCCTCCCGAGTAGCTGGGACTACAGGCACGTGCCACCACACCCAGCTAATTTTTTGTATTTTTAGTAGAGATGGGGTTTCACCATGTTGGCCAGGATGGTCCCGATCTCTTGACCTTGTGATCTGCCCACCTTGGCCTCCCAAAATGCTGGGATTACAGGTGTGAGCCACTGCATCTGGACCTCAAGTTTCTTTTTACCTATCATTGTCTTTTTCTCTTCTGGGTTGATGTCAACATATTGTGAGAAACTTTAGCCAAAGGCAAAGGCAACTTTTAGCTGTTCTGAAACATATAGCAGTGTAAGACCATTTCATTTCGATGTATGCCAGGCAGCTACTTCATCTGGGTAGGGCTATGAGGGGAGGGAGAACTAGTCTAATCTGGAATGAGGCAGTCACCTCTCCTGAATTCCCCCCAGTCCCATTCCACATTTGCAACCTCGAGCAGATGGATCAGGTTGGAGAATATGAAAGACTCCATGCAGTTCATTCCCTAAACCCCTCACTAAAAGAGCTTCCTTGGAGGGCTAGGCATTAAATATGTAGGCAGCAGAGCCTTGTGGTTGAGGGCTTTGGAGCCAAGACCACCTGAGTTGTCTCCTGGCCCCACCACTTGCTAGATGTGTGACCCTGGCAAAGTTACCTAACTCCTCAGTTTTCTCCTCTGTGAAACTGGCATGGTGGTAATACCTGTTGAAGAGGATTGTTGTGAGGATTAAAATGAGTCCATCTGCGTAGCACACCTAGAATCATGCCTGGCACCTGGCATATGGTCAACACATGTGACCCATTCACGGGAGGAGTGGTATCATCCTCATTATGTCAGCTAGAAGAGAATTGAGGGAACGTCTTCTTTCTTGCAGATGTCCGCTCAGCAGTTTTTTTGGTTTTTTTGTCTTTTGTTTTTTGTTTTTAAACAGAGTTTCGTTCTTGTCACCCAGGCTGGCATGCAGTAGCATGATCTCGGCTCACTGCAACCTCCGCCTTCCAGGTTCAGGCGAGTCTCCTGCCTCAGCCTCCCGAGTAGCTGGGGCTACAGGCATGCACCACCATGCCCAGCTAATTTGGCATTTTTAGTAGAGACGGGGTTTTGCCATGTTGGCCAGGCTGGTCTTGAACTCCTGACTTCAGGTGATCCTCCCGCCTTGGCCTCTCAAAGTGCCAGGATTATAGGTGTCAGCCACTGCTCCCAACCCACTCAGCAGTTGTGAAAGGAGCCCAGATAATTCCTGGTTCTATTTCACCCTTTTCCCCGCATCTTTAACAACAAGCTCTAAGAGAAGCCCTTGCTAAAGCTTTCACTCTTTTGATTCAGAGTGGGACCCTTTGGCCTTCCTAAGTAAGAGCTGTGAGCAGGTCAGGCAGGGCAGCCCTTGAAGCTGGTGCGGCCATGACCACCTTCATGTGCTCCTCAAAGATGGGCTCTCAGACTGCTTGCAACGCCATCATCCCACTCCTCTCTGAATCTTCCTCCTGCAGTCCCCTCTTCCCTTTTATGGATCAAATGCTGTGGGTCAGGTTTGACAATGGACATAGGTACATGAGAAATGAGAGCTTCCCTTCACCACCCGCCGGTCCCTTCTCTTCTCCCAAGAAGCGTGTGTCCCTCCAGCTGGGGTACAATGCAAGGGCATTTGGCTTGAAGCGGGGTTGGAGGTTGGATAAATACCGGGGGTTGATGTGGATGGAGATGGCAGTATGGTCACTTCCTCCTGCCTTCTCCTTCTAGGTTCGCCCAGACACCCTTCTCACGTCTCTTTCTTGCAGTAATTCCCTGTGTTTCATCTGTTTATCTAGGGAAAGAAGAAGAAGAGGAAAAGGGACAAGCAGCCGGGAGAGACCAATGGTAAGTGACAATCATCAGGTTAGAGGAAGGAGCCGTAGCCTGAGGACCACCCTTTTATGTTAGGTTTCCATCTGGGGGAGGCAGGAGAAATTCAAGGCCAGGACATTGTGGGGGAACCCTTCTTAGCCAGCCTTTTTGTTTATGCATTTTAATTAATTGCTTCATGACTGCCCTTTTAAAGCTAGTAACATCCATTGTTGCATGAAAAGCACATTGTAATTCTAGTGGAATGTGTTTTAAAATAACTGCAAAGCCTATAACTGGAGAGCAAGCGGTAGGCATGCCTATGCCGGGATTTATACAGTCTGCTTATTTTGTACGTGCCTGAGAAGGGATGAGGAGGGGGCGGGGCTTAGGGGAGTAGGAGGGGGTGTGTGTGAGTGTTTGATATTAACTGGGCTGTTCCTGAATGTTCTGATGCATGCCTTTACAGTGGTAAATTACACCCATTTTAAATTAAGGAGGTTTGTCATTCTCTAGAAGAAATTAGAAATACTGCATAGGCAATCTCAGAGGTCCCTTGGAGAAGGCCAGGCTTTTACAAACAAACAAAACAAAAATTTTGAAGGCTTTGTATAATTTGTTCTTTTTTTTCAGAACACAGCGAATGTTTCCTAAATCCTTGCCTTTCACTTCCTCCGATTACAGGTGCTAATGTCATTTTGAGTCATTAAAATAGTTGATAAACTGTTTTTTAATTTTTCTTGCCATTATAGTTTTATTAACATTTAAACACGTATGACATTTGAACATCCTTTAAAATGACCATCAACACGGTTTCGTATGTTTCGGTAGATTTTTTTTTTTTCAGTTGCTTCTGGTTTTTTTTTTTTTTTTTTTTAATTTAACCTTTGTTTTGTTTATTTATTTATTTTTCCCATAACAGTTGTTTAAGCAGTGATGACAGTGATTTAGAGTTGAACTAACTGTGCAAATTGAATATGCAGTATTTCTTTAAAAGAGACTGGTTAAAAAAAAATGGAAGGAATTCAGTAATAAACCTCCTTAATCTAATGGCATTTTTTTCATTGCTTCCACTAAGTTTTCTCACGCAAGCATGCATCCGCAGTATGATTATTTTTTCCTTTGCTTTTTTTTATTTTAGTTTTTTTCTTCCTTTTGCTTTTCTGCTCATAATTTGCAAATCCACTAGCATTTTACTGACTGTGCCTGCTTAAATGCTGCTATGAGCTTCTAACTAACTCCTAACAGCTCATTCACACAGCCTGTTTACCTTTATCTGTTCCTCTCTTAATAATTAATGAAAATAGATTTAAAAAAAAAAGACGAACGTTCCAAAAGCTGCAATATCCCAGTACCACAACCCTTTTCTTTCTTTATTTCTTTCTATTTTGTTTCGTTTTGTTCTGTTTTTATTTGTAATTTTTTTCTTTTTTTAAACTATTGTATTCTGAGAAGAAAAAAGCATGTTACAAACTTAATTCCCTCCTTCGCTTTATTTTCTTCTTTAAGAAAAAAAATTGAGAGAAAAAAAGGGAAAGCAGAACTGAAAGAGGAAAAATATTTAAAAGAGTTATTCCGTGTCTAACTTCCCTTTGTCAGCTCGAACCAAATCTGAGAGACAGTCCTTAAAGAAGGGATACTGCAGCTTTATTTGCAACAGCTAATTTCAAAAGTTGAATAAGAATGTGATTTTTACTTTTTTTTTTTTAATTAAAGTTAAAAAACGAAAGTCAATATTTTGCGATTAGTAACCAGGTCATTGATTTATTCCCTTTTTTATTTTTATTTTTTTCTTATTTGTATCTTTCTCTTCCCCCCCTCCCTCCCCCCCTCTCTCTCTTTCTCTCTCTCTCTCTCCCTTTCTCCCACGTTCTCCTCCTCTGCTCGCTTCTCTCTTGAACTCATTCAGACCTGAGCGCTCCTAAGAAATGCCGAGCGCGCTTTGGCCTTGATCAACAGAATAACTGGTGCGGCCCTTGCAGGTGTGTATAGTTTTCCAGATTCGCTGTGCTGGTTTGCAGCTGGTCTATTCGATCCTCTCCCCCTTCTCTGGCCTGTTGCTTTGTAGCTCTGTGTGTGGATCTCAGGAGACACAGGGGAGTGGGACACTGCCAAGTGTATGGGTTCTATGAGGGATGTGCTTGTTCTCCTGCTGCTGCCAGCCAAAATGCCACTGTAAAACAGCATCACTCGTGCCTCCTCGGGTCAGCGACAGCAAACCTTAGCGCGCCCCCTCCCAGGGAATGTTACCTGCCAGCCCCTCCCCCGTCCCTTCCTTGTGACAGCCCAGGATCGGAATCCTGGCTTAGGTAGAAGCAAATGACGTCACCTTCTCCCCTCCTCTTCTCTCTCTCTTTTTATTTATTTATTTTTTTCATTGTTGTTTTTTGGTTTCTGGTTGTTGTTTTGTGTGTGTGTGTGTTTTATTGTTTTATTTTATTTTTTTTTTCTTTTGACTCAGAAGTCCTTTCCTTTCATGTCCTTGGTGAGGGAAGATTATCAAGTAGAACCAAGGTGATATAGAAGAAAAGGAAGCTGTAGCTGAGATTTCACATCCAACTGAGCACGACCCACCATTGTGTTGTATTTTTTGTGTTTACCTTATGCTAACAGATGCAAATACTCCAAAGAAGTGTCGGGCACTGTTCGGGCTTGACCGACAGACTTTATGGTGCAAACCGTGCAGGTATATTACCACTGCGAGGCCTTTGGGAAAATCAAAGCATTCTGTCCTTCTGGTACCTTAGCGTGATAATTTATTTTGACCTCGTTCCCCATCTACTTCCCCTCTGGCATCAATGACTAATGATCCTCATTCTTCAAAATTTCCTTGCTAATTTTATGCCGTTTCCTCTCCCCACTTTCTCTTTCTCTCTTTCCCCCCTGCTCTCGTGAATAATTATCCCTGGTGGCAGGACTGAGACCACAGCCTTAACAAACAAGGAGGGGCACTTATCTTTTTGCTTTGAAAGCCAGCGTCCTGGAGCTGGTCCGGCCCTATGAATGTCTTGGTGGCCCGGGTACTGAGCACAGAGAGCCACCATTTCCAAAGGTTTGAATGAGTTAACACTTGGCAGCAATTGCATTCCCGTGCATTTAGAGTCGAGACACATGGAGAAGGGTTCTGGGGTAGGCTTCTTCTTTCCCTTTTTCTTTTTCCTTTTTGGTTGTTTTATGTTTAAAAACCACATGTCTGTACAGAGGAGCTTGGTTAGCTGACATTGTTTTACAGTGCTGAAAAAGAAGCGTGGCATTGAACGGCATGCACCAGCTAAAGGGCTGCAAGCAGTGAGTCATGCAGTCTCAGACTGCAGTGTCCCTAGGCCTGCAGAATTAACAAAATATATGTGTGTATATATATAGCATTGGTTCCAAAAGGAATCAGAACAGCCCAGAAGTGTCCAAATTAAGCACCCATGTTCCACCTGCAGGTCTCCATCCAGCCTGCATTCTCAGGGAAAGTGTAGGTACTTCCGTCTTGGTGGAGGGATACCGACTAGCTCCTGTCTCATTTCCTTTCTTTAATGACCACCTTTGGTTAAATGTGTTGTTTCTTTGTTCTGATACAAGCAGTCTTTGAATTTGGAATATTACAATGGTAGGTATTTCAACACCCCAAACACGCTTCCCTGTTTGTAGTGCCTCCCTCGTCACGTGTCCCTCCCCTTCATGACTTTGCCATGTGCTCCGTGTTTAGACGTTAGATCAGATGTGCATCCCATTACGTGCATGCCCACGAGTCTCCTGTGTCTCTTCCCCCCTTCTCTGATGCCAATACGAGAGATCGGTGAAGTGCCTCGTGTCGACCCCAGCACACATTAGAGGAGAGAGGGCCTGAGAGTCTTCCCTGAGAGGGAACCACACAGACAGCCCTCTGCCCGTGGAATGAGGGATTTGGGGGCGAGTTGAACACCTGGCAGGAGAGGAATTCCCCAGGCATTCTGTGAAATGGTAGTGTTCACAGAGCTGACAGATGTCCCTTTGACACAGTCCTGGGGTCTTCTCTGCACAACAGAAAGGAGTTTTGTGACAAAGTTGATGGAGGTCGTTAGATATTTAATTAGGACTAGCCAGGGAGGGCAGGGAGTCTTTTAAGCAGTGAATTTGTCAAAATTTTACTTGTACCAGGTGGGAAGATAACTAGCTGTGGAAGCCTGTTCTGAGATGCCCTGCCATGGCCAATGACTGGTTAACCACAAGGGTCACTAAAAGAGAGGGTTTCTCATGATCTGTAGAAATGCACAACTGACACTATTGTGTACGCCTCGCAATAAGGCTGGTTCAGGTACCTGGTTTGTTTATTTTATTAATGGGGTAGGTGGTGGTTTATGGATCCTTTTTTTGTTTTGGAAGCAGTTGCTGCAAGTCAGACTTTTTTTTTTTTCTTGAAGTTATTCCTAACATTGACCCAAACATACATCCCCCATTTGGGCATAGCTTTAGCTTACACCTTGCTTACAGCCTGGGTGTATCTTCAGAGACCAGAATTTTATTGATATCAAAAAAAAGAAAATCTGCCAACCCAAAACCTTTGTAGCTGCTTCCTGTTTGAGCAACATGGTTTTCTAAAATGCTTCTTGGAGGGGCTGTCAATATGGCAGCATTTCTGCTGCAGATGCTGAGCCCCTGGTCCTACGTGCCAGAGTTCCCCAGGTCCCCGTCTCCACCTGGTTTTCTTTCCAGTCTCAGCAGTGTTCAGACTTTCCCGGCAGACATTTTTCTTCATTGGTGACTTTTCCATACCATGGAATGATTAGCAAATGCATTTCTTCTGTCTTTGAAGGATGTTATTCCAAAACGCAATCAGGAAGAACCCTTAGTTTCCTTTCAGAATAAACAAGAAGCTAGAAAGGGGTTTTTAAGAGGCCACTCCTCTGAATCGAGATGAAGCCTAGGTTGGGGGTGCTAAGAGTATGGGTTACCTTCCCCCTTTTACTCAATTTTCCTTTTAACATGGCTATGGCCACCCCTGGCTTGATGCTGAAACCCATAGGACAAAATGTACTTAAAAAAAAAAAAAAAGGAAAAAAGAAAAGCAGTTGCCAACCGAGGCATTTTCTGACTCGTCAGAAATGTGTGTGCGTGCCAGCTGCCCTGTGCTCAGCCACCTTAGAAGACCCATTGCTCTGTCGCCATAGTCTTCATGTCCCGTGTTCCAGATACCCCTCTCATTCCTGTGATCTGGAAACTTCCACGTCATCAGGGTGGGAGGGGTGAGGAAAGTACCAGAATGCTCCTAGCCAATCAGGGCTCCTAGCTTGCCACACAAGGTTTTTAGTTTTATTTGACATTTGTGGACTTTTTAACAAGATTCTGTTTTGAGCCCACCAAGTTGCTTTTCCCATCTTTTCACTCTGCCCTAATATAGCATGGAATGCTGCTTGGTGCTGTTCCCTTGTCTTCCTGCTTGTTCTCCCTACTTCTTTCTTTCTCCTTTTCCTTTCCTCTCTTTGTTTTTCTCTGTTGCTTTCTCAGTTTTGCTTATGCCCTCCCCCTCCCCACCTCCTTTCCTTCTCCCATTTTTAAAATGCATGGACATCTTAGTTTTTTGAGCATGTTTTGATCTGCAGGCTAAGGTGGTTTAAAACTCTGAGAGGCTTAATTATTTATCTTGGTTTCTGGGATGGAAGCAGAACCCATAGTCTATTTACTCTCTCCCAGGGAGAAAAAGGAACCTTGCCGAATTGAGGGTGAGAGGGGGTGGTGCTTGCTCCCCTAAAGTTCCTTCTGACCCAGAGGGAACAGACCGACCCTGAGGCCACTAGCCCCCATGAATCTCAGCCTCTGGGAGGCAGGGAGGACTGAGCATGCTCCCTTACACCCCTCCCCTCCTTTCCTGCCTTCCTGCCATCTTGCTGAGTCCAAACCCCAAGCACAGAGGGGCATGATCAGACAGCTCTGGCGCACAGACTGAGAGGAGCAACTCAGTACACCCTTCCTTTCCAAGGCCAGTGACATTGTCTGACAGTGGTTGCCTTCAAGTAGGCAGCATCTTGGTTGCTTCCAGCGGCAGAAAGCTGGCCAGTGCTTACACACGTGTTTCCAGTTGGAGTGTTACCAGCCATGGTTCTGACAATATTCTAGGGTCCTTAGATGAGCACACTTCCTGTATCTGCATTATTTTTATAGCATTAGTGGGGTTGATCCCCAGGCTCACCTTTCCTTAACCAAATACCATCCCATCAGACTGGGATTAATGGGAGGAGAAGCTTTGAAGTCACATGCTCAATTTCTTGAGTTGATTTTCCCCGACCTCATCCTTTGATGCTAAGCAAGAAAGGCTCTGAAATTCTCATTCCTATTTCTTACATGAATGAGTAGTGAAGAGGGGAGATGCTGGTTTTGGTGCAGGGCAAAATTAGTCTTTCTGGTTTAAACACGAATCACGATAACCCAAACCCAGGAAGGTCCATGCTGCGATTCCCTGGCACTTCTTCTTTGTAGTCACTTCGGTGACCGGCTTGTGCTGCACCCTCCATTGACTAGCCTCGGCATATTGACAAGGGCAGGATGCCCCTCCATCCATCCCATCCTCACCATCTCTCCTTCCAACCTTCTCACTATGGGGTGGGGGAGGGGAAAGCCCCAAATCTTAAAAAAAAAAAAAATCAAGTTTGAATCTTAATTTAATCCACAACCTGCAGGCCATACAACCAGTTATTCTTGTTCCTTTGAATCATTTTCTGTTTTTCTTATTCTTCCCCCTCCCCCACCTTTGTTTATCCTCTTCTACCTGTTTTTGGTGGTTTCTTTTTTTGTTTTGTTTTTTGTTTTTTGGTTTTTTTTTTTTTTTAAGTTTATTTTGTTTTATTTTTGTTTCCCTTCCTCCCTTCTCACCTGATTCTGACCTCTCTTGATTTGGTGTGGTTCTTAACAGACAAGCCCGAAAGCTTTCTGGGCGCCAGCAGCCTCATGGTGGTGGTGTGTTAAAACCTTTAAGCCTCTTGCTAGCGCTGCCTTCAGCTATGTGGGCTCAACAGTGAGCATTTTGAGAGTTTCATATTGATAAGAGGCGGCTGGGGAAGGAGCTCTGTCTTTCTCTTTTAAACACACACACACTCACACACTCACACACACACATATCACTGGGGGATGGGGGTGGTAGTGGTGGGAATGGGAGTGAAGGGCCGAGGAAACGTGATGGGAGAGTGAGGGACTGTCTAAGCCAAAAGAGCTTTTCAGTTCATCTCAATTTGGACAAAGCCACTTTCTGGCAAATAGATGCCACCGTCTGCAGGTGGCCGCCGCCATGCTGCTCTCGTATAATTTGGGCATGGTGGGGCCATGGGTGTTTAGTAGGGGTTGGGGGAAGCAAGTAGAGAGTTCAGACTCTTAAATAAGTTGTTTGCCAGAGCAGGCTTAGAACTGGGCACCGTGAAGTGAGCGACCCACCCTGGGGGGCGCCACCGTAATTGTCCTCGGACCACTGGGCGTGCCACCTCTGTGGGACATCCCTTAGGTGACCTCAGCTTGGGTGTGAACATTAGGTAACTCTCTCCCTTGGCACCTGTGCCCTCTATTCACAGATAACTCTCTCCCCTGTTTCTAGGAGAAAAAAAAAGTGCGTTCGCTACATACAAGGTGAAGGCAGCTGCCTCAGCCCACCCTCTTCAGATGGAAGCTTACTAGATTCGCCTCCCCCCTCCCCTAACCTGCTAGGCTCCCCTCCCCGAGACGCCAAGTCACAGACTGAGCAGACCCAGCCTCTGTCGCTGTCCCTGAAGCCCGACCCCCTGGCCCACCTGTCCATGATGCCTCCGCCGCCCGCCCTCCTGCTCGCCGAGGCCACCCACAAGGCCTCCGCCCTCTGTCCCAACGGGGCCCTGGACCTGCCCCCAGCCGCTTTGCAGCCTGCCGCCCCCTCCTCATCAATTGCACAGCCGTCGACTTCTTCCTTACATTCCCACAGCTCCCTGGCCGGGACCCAGCCCCAGCCGCTGTCGCTCGTCACCAAGTCTTTAGAATAGCTTTAGCGTCGTGAACCCCAGTTGCTTTGTTTATGGTTTTGTTTCACTTTTCTTAATTTGCCCCCCACCCCCACCTTGAAAGGTTTTGTTTTGTACTCTCTTAATTTTGTGCCACGTGGCTACATTAGTTGATGTTTATCGAGTTCATTGGTCAATATTTGACCCATTCTTATTTCAATTTCTCCTTTTAAATATGTAGATGAGAGAAGAACCTCATGATTCTACCAAAATTTTTATCAACAGCTGTTTAAAGTCTTTGTAGCGTTTAAAAAATATATATATATACATAACTGTTATGTAGTTCGGATAGCTTAGTTTTAAAAGACTGATTAAAAAACAAAAAGAAAGAAAAAGCAATTTTGAAGCAGCCCTCCAGAAGGAGTTGGTTCTGTATTATTTGTATTAAATACGAGCTTGCGAACCAATCATTTTACATCTGGTTTTTAAACCGTAAGGGCACCACGAATGCAGTGCCGTTACTTTTTTTTTTTTTTCTGTGTGAAACAACTTTTATTGTGATGTTACTTGTTATTGTTTAAATGTACAGAAACAAAGGGTAAAAGTGTGTTAATATACCTTGTTCCATGGTGTTGTTCTTTTGGGGGGAGGGGACGCTACTCAACACTTAATAGAATCACAACGCTGTTGGGCCAGTAGTATTTATTGCTTTAGAGATTGCTTGTCGTACCTGTATGTCGTCCCTTTTTAAATATGTTTTCCTTTTTCTTGAAACTGTATAAAGTTTTTTTCCCCCTTAGCATAAGCATCTTATATATAACAACTCATTTGTACAAGGTTTTTAAGTTTATATATAAAATGTGTATATATATTTTTGTTTCCCCTTTTTGACTTTTTTTTTTTTTCTGTATGAAACCCAGATGTCACCAAATGGACATTAATAGTTGCATTAAGGATCAGTAGCATTAACAAAAGTTGCTTTAAAAGCCATTATGTAAAACAAGACTTGAAAATGAGTGAGGGAATTTTAGCGACACTGTCTGAGCAGCAGTGGGAACCATCTTCGTTTCCCCTTTGAACTCCCAGTGGGATGCCCTACCCTGCGCCCTTAGGACCTGGACTGACCGTGTGCAAAACTTTACGTGCCAAAATTCTCAGTGAATTTAGCTTTCTCCCTCTTTTTGATGCTGTAATTTTTGTTCATCATGTTTTGCTGTGATGTTACCTAGGTAGATTTGTATGTAGTTTTAATGTCACCTATAACAAAATGTGTTTGGTAGCAGATTGTCCAGAAAGCATTTTAAATGAAGAGGTATAAACCCTTAAGGGCCAAAATTCTGTATATTAGATTACTCTTTAAAGAAAAACCAGCTGCCGCTTTTATGTACACATATTACATACGAGTAGGCAGCAGACTTTAAAAATAAAAAAAACCTAGGCATGTTGATGTTGCAAAATGCTGTATAAAGCTGAAACCTGTTCATTCAGTGCCATTGTAGTTGACATGAAGCGATTGTAAAACTGTCTCCGATTTTTCTCTGGTTTATTAAAATGCTAACTATAACATTTTTTGTGAATACTTTGAATGTTTCCTAACAGTTGTGATGTTACTGTTCCGTTTTATGCTCTTATTCCAAGTTCATTTTTAATGGTTTGGAAGCCATTTTTGTAATGAATAAATGTTCATGCTGTACAGTATCTGTAGCATGCCGTTCTGGATTAATAAAAGCAACTTAGTATGTGCAGATAAAGGCTGGTCACTTGTCTCTGTGATTTGGATTTTTATCTCTAGGGAAACTGGATCTACCGTCATCAAGAAAAACATATTCCCAAGTTGGAACTTGACCATACGGTTAGTGTGTGGGTGATGACTTAGATACCAGAATGTGGTCTTGGACTCTTTTGAGGGGTTGATCCCCTCCCCTCCATCCTCCTGGCCCATTTGGTGTATCTGGTTTGCATAATGTGTCATTTGCAATGGAGGTGATCAGTATCAAAGGGGATCCTTGATGTGTGTCTTCTGTAGTATTTCACTGTGCCATTCCCAGTAGTTTATTGCTGAAAGCAAAGCAGAGTTACAGAGCAAGTGTCATTTTTTGGGGGGCTATAAACCAGTTTCTCTGACATATCCTACTCATCCTCTCACAGTAGCAAGCAGAAAGAATTTAATTCTGGTGAATGAGACTTAGTCCACCAAGAGTGCACTTAAGAAACCACATCCTTAGCAGTTAAGGATCATGGATGTGAAAGCATCCTAACCTCCAAGAGTTGCACCCTGGGAGAGATGCAAGGGTGTCAGACTGCCCTTTCTCTAGCAGTGAGCGATTATTGAGTAAGCAGCTTTTTAGAAAATTGGATTAAGGTGATGCACTGAAAGGTGTGTGTGGAAGGGCCTTGCTGTATGTGGGATCCAAGTGTTTTGGCTGTACCCTGGTAAGAGCCTAAGTTCATCACCATCACTGAGCAGGGGCCACGATACAGATCTTCCTAAGGTTTCCCCCTGGATTTCATTTCTCTTGCCGACTAGACGGATGGATGGACACATTGTTCCATTTATCTAGGACATTTATACCTTCAAAGGATGACGATTTCAATGGGCATGGAACTGTTCCTGTTGCCGTTGTGGTTACTTAAGGTGACCACAGTGTCGCATCAAGGACTTAAAAGCCCCTCGGAAACTGCTTTGCTCAAGCAAGTTTTTGTTCTGTAAAATCTCGGCATTTTGTTTTTGCTTTGCTTTGTATTCCCAGGGAGGAGTGTTTCTGGTTGTCCTTCCTCATTTTATTTTGCACACTGGGCCGAGTGACCTTTGAAAACACAAATAAGAACAGTATCTATTATTCGTGGCAGTGTGCCAAGCTGTTTATGTGCATTTTCTCATTTAATCCTAACACTACCACCTAAGGTAGACATTCTTCTCCCCTGCCACCCTCTGCTTCATTTTCTGAAAATGGATTTAGGAACTGAGGGTTTTAGGTGCCTTGTCTAAGGCCACACAGGAGGTGGTGGGGCTGGGATTTAAATTCAGATCTGACTCCAGGCCCCTGCTCTTAACACTAAGTTCTGCCACCTCACATAATAAAGACGGCCCTTCCCCTCCAAAACAGAAGTGAGGGAACAGTCCTTTCAGAGGATTTCCTTGATTCCCCCACCTCCTCTGCCTCACACACTCACTCACTCCCTTTCCTCTCTAGCTGTACTACAGAGTTAAGCTTACCTAAAAGCATTTTTGCTCTTCCTGCCTGGAAAACAACCCCTCATGCTTCAGGTCTTGGCAAAGACATCGCTTTGTTAGGGGAGATGGTCCGGAGTCCCTGAGGGTTGCCTGTCTCCCTCCTGTGTGGTGTTTCAGGCCTCTGTCTTCTAGTCTCCTTTGAAAGTGGCTGTCATCTTCTTAGGTCATTCCAGCCTCACCGTATTTCTCAACCTCAGCACTCAAGACATTTTGGGCCAGATAATTGTTAGTTGTGGGGGTCTGACCTCTGCATTGTAGGATGTTATCAACACCCCTGGCCTCCACCCACTAGATAACCTGTCAGCCCTTGCCCCGCCGCCAGTCATGACAGCCAGAAACGTCTCCAGACATCGCCAGATGTCCCCTGGGGGGCAAAATCACCCCCAGTTGAAAACCATTTCTCTAGAGAGCCCTCCAGGATGACAGGATTGTGGCTTTCGTGCCACTGCTGTATGCTAGGGTCTTGGTTTAGTGCCGGGCACACAGTGGGGTGCTCAATACACATTTTTTGAAGGAAAAAAGGAATGAGGTTGGCCAACTCAACACTCATATTGAAGGAAGAAGCAAAATGGAAACTTTCCATGAGGCTTCCAAATTTTGTGTTCTCACAACTTTCAGGGTGGTGGTGACCTTAATCCTTACGGCCATGCTGGGATGTAACCCACTGCCTTTGTTACAAAGGCCAGAAAAAGGGCAGGGGGGTCAGTCCCTCTGCTGTCAGCCAGCCCGAGTGCCAATCTCTATAAAAATCAAAATGGGGTCACCAAGTCACATGCTTGCCTGCCTTACAACACCTGGTTGGTACTTGGAGGATCCTTCCACCCGAGACGGAACTTCCTTTCCCCCAGGCCTGTGTTCTCAGCAGCCCAAGCTCTAGTCTCCCAAATGCCCAGCCAAGTCTTTGCCCTTCAGCACTTCCTCTCTCTCTCTGATTTCTTCTTACCTCAAGAGTTTCTTTTCAAACTGAGCATCTTCTAATTTCATCTGTAAGAGTGGATCTGCGGGTTTTTTGTTACTAAGAGACCCTGAAACAACGTCTGGGAAACGAGAACTCTCACTTTCCCAGCCACATCACTTTCGGCCTCTTACGGGGCTTAGCCAAAGATGTTTGCATATTAGTAGGGCGTATGTTTCCTGTGGCTGCCGTAATGAATCACCACAGATGTGGTGGTTTAAAACAACAGAAATTTGCTCTTGCACAGCCTTGCAAACCAGAAGTCTGAAATCAAAGTGGTGGCAGGGCCGAGCTTCCTCCAAGGCTCTGGAGGCTAATCTGTTCCGTGTCTGTTTCAGCTTCCAGTGGCTGCCTGTAATCCTTGGCATTCCGTGGATTGAAGCCACATCACTCCAATCTCTGCTTCCATCTTCACATCGCTTTCTCCTCTTGTCTGTCCCCAGACTCCCTCTGCCTCTCTCTTACAAGGATACATGTTTTGTATTTTGGGCCTACCTAGATAATCCTGGGTAAATATCCCTTCTCTTTAGATCTTTCACTTAATCACATATTTTGCTATATAAAGCAATACAAGTTTTAATAGGATTTGCATATGGACATATATTTTGGGGGGGCCACCATTCAGCCCACTACAGAATCATTTGCCAACTGCTGAGTCTTAGCACAGAACCCTTCAGAATGGGCAGTTCTTCCACTATTGGTGGTGGTCTTGGATAGGCCCATGTGGAAAGCAATTTTTACAGTAGATGGCATTTCATTTCAGATATTAAAATGTTTGTTGTTTTTTTTTCCTGATGGTGTGGATCCACGTAGGGTCAGAGAGCTTTGCATCTGGATGCAGGAGTTCGAGAAAGTAAGTAGCTTGGAGCAGTGGAGTGAATCTGAGCTTGGAGGATCCCACATCTGACTCTCTCGCTGTGTGTCCTTGGGTAATTCCTTCATCTCTCTGAGTCTTTGTTTCTTCAGCTAACAAGTGATGATACTGGCATTCATCTGGACAGATTTGTATGAGGGCTAAGATGCAAAGTTGCTGGACTAGTAGGTCATAGTGTTTATTATTAATATAAAAGCCAAAGGCCAGTCTTCTATTTGTTTTCATTCTTTCTTTTTTTTTTTTTTTTTGAGACAGAGTCTCATTCTGTCGCCCAGGCTGGAGACTGCATGGAGTGCAGTGGCACAATCTTGGCTTACTGTAATCTCCTCCTTCCAAGTGCAAACGATTCTCCTGCCTCAGCCTCCTGAGCAGCTAGGACTACAGGCGTGTGCCACCATGCCTGGCCAATTTTTGTATTTTTAGTAGAGACGGGGGTTTCACCATGTTGGCTGGGCTGGTCTTGAACTCCTGACCTCAGGCGATCTGCCCGCCTTGGCCTCCCCCAAAGTGCTGGGATTATTGTTTTCATTATTTCTCTTTGGGATTCTGCTGGTTAGTCCAGCTCTTCACACCCAAGTAAGAGAATCACAAAGATCTAGATGCAGAAGACACATCTACATGACCCAGGGGCAGACATTGTGACTCATCCACACTCATTCATTTTACCTGCAACTTAATGGCCTTAGGAAAATGACTTCTAGTCTCTGGGGAGCTGCAGCCCTGTCTGGGTTGCTTTTTGTGGCATAGAAATGCGGCATAGAAACGTGTTTTCAATTAAAGCCCTTTGCAAAGAAATTGAGGAGTAGCCTAAAAGCCTCTTGTGAATGGTGCCTGAGGCAAGTGTCACAAACCAGAGCTGGGAATCGTGAATGAACAGGGCCATAGACTGAATTTTCGAAAGGATTCCTATCTGAGGTTGGCTTCTTTGTCTCCCATTCCATATCTGGTTCCGCACTCCCAGGCACGTGGCCATCGGAGAGGCCAGCCGTGAACTCTGGCCTGTGTCGGATGGGCAACACTGGTGAGTTCTGGCTCTGAAGCTGGGTTTTTAAAAGCTAGCACCTCGTGGATACACTTGGGAGCCGTAAGCACTTTCGTTCATTCAGTGACTATTTCTTGGGCACCTGCTTACACCAGGGACTGTTCTAGGAACTGGCATGTAAGTCTGGGTGAAGCCAGCTTGGTCTCCAGTTTTCCTGGGTTTATTTCTGCACCATCTTATAGGCTGGAGTTTTTAAGAAAAGGGAACACCAACATTCCTGAGGCCTAGACAAGCTGCTCACCTAGAAAGAAGTTTTATGTAAGGATAATAACAAAAGAAATTGCTAAAAACTCGACTTGCATTTCTCTTTTAACACTCATGGGGATGGAAATTGCATTTATGTTCATTTTACAGATGTAGAAAGTGACGCTAAGAGGAGTTAAGTTGCTTCCCCAAAAACACGTATCTGGGAAGCAAAGAGCCTAAGATTTGAACCCAGGCAGCCTGACTTAGGAGCCTGCGTAGCTAAATACCATGTTATATTTCTTATTATAAAGACAGCTCATCGGGGTAACTAGGGAGAGGTGGAGGGTAGAGCACATTTGATCCACGGCCTTGTGAGAGGGTATTGCTATGGGACCACCAGGCGCTCGTTCTCCCTGTCAGTGCACAGAAGTTTTCTTTTCTTACTCTGGTATCTGTGCATGTAATAATAATAACAACAGTTGATAATTACATAAATCAAGCATTTTGGACTCAGCACTAAAAGCTATATGATCCTGGAACTGGAAGAAAATTAGAAGTATATATTCTAATTTGTATATACATATTATATAGTGTTTTTCAGATTGTGGCTTGCAATGTGTCCATAGGTCAGGAGATAGATTTTGTGGAATAAGACCAATATTTTTAAAAAATAAGATTGAATGGGCCAGGCGTGGTGGCTCATGCCTGTAATCCCAGCACTTTGGGAGGCCAAGATGAGTGGATCACTTGAGGTCAGGACTTGAAGACCAGCCTGGCCAACATGGTAAAACCCCATATCTACTAAAAATATAAAAATTTAGCTGGGCATTGTGGCGCATGCCTGTAGTCCCGGCTACTTAGGAGGCTGAGGCATAAGAATCGCTTGAATCTGGGAGGCGGAAGTTGCAGTGAGCCGAGATCACACCACTGCACTCCAGCCTGGGCAACACAGCGAGACTCCATCTCAAAAAAAAAAAAAAAAAAAAGAAAGATGGAATGAAATAGAAAATATGGAAGACAGAATATATTGCAGTATGTGTGTACTGTATTTTGTAAAATCTTACTGTGGTTAGGGTAAAAAAGTTTAGAAGCCGTCTGAACATTAATATCAGCCATCATATATTGAATATAATAGTTTCAATACATAAAATGCAGTATGCACGGTGTATAAAATTCAGTTAATGGAATAAAGTTTATTGACGGGCATTTATTAAGTGTTACACCAGTATTTCCCAAAACGGGCTCCATGGGGCACTTAGACCCCATGACGTCTTCTTGGGCAGATCTGTTTGGGTAACATCTCATACTTTGCCTCCTCTTAGAGTTTCAGAATGCTCATTCATTTATAAGCCTTTATGAAAGTCTGCCAAAAAGGACACTCTTTCACTTTACCTATCATATTTCCCAAATGTAATTGACCATAGAAAACTGTTTTGAGAGGGTAATACTTAGTATTTTCCTTCTGAATTAATGTTCCTTGGAGTGCATCTTCGGAAATATAATTATTTACATGTATATTAGATGTCTTAATTCTTTTAACAACTCTATGTTGTAGTATTATTCCCAATTTTCAGGTTATAAAACTGGGGTGTAAGTTAAATAGCTGCCATTTATTAAATACTAATTATACGCCAAGTGTATTTGTCAGCTATTTCTGCAATAATGCTGTTAATACACGATCTCAAAACTCAGTTGCTTACAAGAGCAAGCATTTCTTCTCTTGCCATTTGGTCTGTGAGTCGGCTGTGACTCTCATGCGATTAGCTGATCTTGGCACCAGGCTAAGCTGGGTTCAGGTCTGCTGAACACGTGTCTTTTTCAGAGACTAGTGGCTACCCAGGGCATGTCCCTATAGTTACGGCAGAAACATATGCATTTTCTTAAGGACTCAGTTTGAAACTGGCACGTGGTCAATTCCAACCACATTCCATTGGCCAAAACATGGCCCAGCTGCACATCAATAGGTTGGAAAACTATACTCTGCCGAAATTTAAAGGAACAATACAATCAAATGGCAAAGGACATGGTTGTATAATTCTAGTATAGGGAAGAATAACTGGGCACAAAAATAATACAATTTGCCAAGAATGGCATGAATTACTTATTATCTCCTTTAATTTGTATAAGAATTGATTGAGGTAGGTATAGTTATTGCCCCCCTTTTATACACAAGTAAACTGAGGCTGAGAGATTTCAACCTTCTTGCACTGGCAAGAGCCTCCAATGGAATGTTGAATAGGAGTGGCGATAACGGCTTCCTTGACTTTTTTCTGAACTCAGAGAAAAATCATTCACTGTTTTTCTATTAAGTATAGTGTTAGCGGTATGTTTTTGTAGTAGTTAGGAAAATTCCTTTTTCCAGGATCTTGGCTCACTGCAACCCCCACCTCCCGGGTTCAAGCAATTCTCCTGCCTCAGCCTCCCAAGTAGCTGGGCTTACAGGCGCCTGCCACCACGCCCAGCTAATTTTCGTATTTTTAGTAGAGATGGAGTTTCACCATGTTGGCCAGGCTGGTCTCGAACTCCTGACCTCAAGTGATCTGCCTGCTTCGGCTTTCCAAAGTGCTGGGATTACAGGCATGAGCCACTGCGTCCAGCCTGAAAATTCTTTTCTAGCTTTAGTTTGCTGAAAGATCTACCATAAACTTATCTTAAAATTGAAAAAGGCAAGCCACGGTCTAGAAGAAAATGTCTGTAATACATTTATCTGACAAAGGACTAATATCGAGAGATAAAAAGAATTCCTAAAAATCAAAAGAAAAGATCGCTCAACCAATTAAAAATGGGCAAAAAGCAAAGCAAAACTGAAAAACAGAACTAGGTAATTCACAAAAGGGAATTACCAAAACATATCCAAATGGGATATGTTTTACCTTAGTAGATGATCACGGCAGCTTCATTCATAATGGCCAAAAACCGGAAATGAGCTGCCTGCCCATCAGTGGTAGAAAGGATGAATAAATTGTGGTTGTCGTACAATAGATGAGTAGTTCTCATCCAGTGCCCTCAGGATTCCTCTGGATTTTTCTCATAGATTATATATGCTCCACTCTGCTGAAATGATGAAGCTGATATTGGATGAATAAGGGAAACAAAAGGCCTCTAGGTTGTGTGTGTCATATAGAACCAGTAACTAAACACGGGAGCTATGACTGCCATGTGGTCTATCAAATGGGGCCCAAGCAGGAAGGCACCATGGCTAAGTCATGAAACAAGCCTTTTGAAAAAAAGATTTAATGCCCCCTATTCACTTGATTTATGGAATTATGAAGGATTCAGGTTAAGCAATGTTAACTTCCTCTGGATTCTAAAGGTAGTGCTGGTTGCTTCTTAAAATAAAACCAAACAAGCTATGTGGTGCCCACCCCCTCACCCACATTCCTGTTAGCTTTATGAGACCAACTATGGCAAGAAATTTGCAGTGAAAAATGTAGATGCAGTGGGGCTTCTGGAATGGCCTCTAAGAATAAATAATAATAAAACAGATTAAATTCCTATTAATAACTGTTTCAGATAACACTCTGCTAGAAATTGCCCCGTGTCTATTTGCTTTACAGGGTGCAAGGGTTGACAGGAGGGTAGAAATAAAGAATCTTGGGCATGTTACTGAAATTCGAGCTTGTTTCTGGTGTCAGGATATGAAGGGAACTCACACAGGTCCTGGGGCTCCCCGTTTAGTCCCCCCCACCCAGGGCCTCAGAATGCCCAAGGAGGAGGTGCGGATACATCTAAGTCTTATCTTGCTGAGTAGAAATTCCAGGAGGCCTTTGTAGAAAAAAGCATGCGCTCTCAATAGAATCTGACCGCCTAGTCCTTAAGAGCTGGAAAGAAGGACCAGAGGAAACTGAAGCTCAGAGAGGGGGCCCCAGGAGTGTTTTGCCTGAAGCCACACAGCTAGGTGCTGGCTGGATCTCGGCTAGATGCCATGATTCCTTGTAATCTAGACCAGGGATCTTTCTCATAACTACCTGTTGCCTCGAATTCTCTACTGGCTCGCTTTGATGTGGGGAATGCTAACCCTGCTGCCAGCTGTAAGACTTGTTCCCGATCCTGGGTGATTTTCAGGTTTGGAGACGCCAATGCAAAATGAAGGGCTTGAGTGTGAAGCTCCTGGAAATCCAGCCACCACCTGCTAGCGGTGCCTCCGATGTGCCAGGCACCATACGTGGCTCCCAGGCATCTGGGGCAGCATGCATTATTTTATTTGTTCTTCACCCAAATACTGTGATGTAAGTCTTCCTACTCCCGTTGTCATGGGAAGCAGTGAAGTGACGTGTTCAGGATGGGTCAGCCAAAAAGTGGCAGATCTGGGATTAAAATTAGGTGTGTGACTACAGAGGTTTTTTTTCCCCACTTACCCTATGAATAAGAATCTTAAGAAGAAACTGAGTCCCCAACATTTCTCGGAATCTTGGGAAACTCCATAAGGGTTAGGTTGGACAGGGACATTTGTCTGCTTGGTAGAAACAGAGCTGTCCCATTGGGAACCTAATGTCCTGTGGCTTCCACATCCTGGGTTCGGGGGCTGTGTGGAGGAAGATGCAAGTGGCCAGCTACCAGGCTAAGGGGGCCTGGCTGCTTCTCCTTCCCCTGGTCCCAGGAACTGTGGCCTCACCCAGCAGCCCAGCTGTAGTGGGCAATGGGGCAAGATCACCACCCAGGCCAGCACTGGTGCAAACTGCGATGGCTGACCCCTAAGGCCAGGTGGGTGCAGGATGGACGTCCGTAATTACCAGGGCCCCATATTTGGGGGTTCCTGATGGCAGCCCCCTGAGGTAATTCTTAGAAGACTCTCTTGGTGCCTCCAGGCCAGTGTAGGGCATCGGAGGTGGAGGCTCGGCCTTTGGAGTGGACAGCCTGGCCCTCTGCAAGGCTGTCTCTGTTTTCCTCAGGAAGGGGCTCTGCCCACCACACGGCATCCTCCCACCCGGCCCTCCCCTCCGCCCCCTCCACCTTATATAATGGCACATTATACAACATCGCAAAGCAGGTGGTATTTTTAAAGACAGCAAGTGAGCATTTTTTTGGCCTAAATTTGGGAATGAAACAGATGGATTTTTAAGACTCTGGGCTTTTCCTATGAATAGTAACCGTTGTTCTCCTCTGCTTTTAAACACCAGTTTCAAGACCACCTCCAGCAACCAATCAGCACTCTGTTATTTAATTATAACAAAATTCTTAGCCCTGTCTGCTGCTGCTCGGACAAGTGGGGGGCACTGGATCAATTTCTGGAGCCAGACAGACTTGCCAACAACAATTTTCCTTTTCCCAAGGGGCCTCGGAGGCCTGGAGTGGGTCCCAGGTTCCTCCTCTCCAGTCTGCTCAATGCGGGCTCCCTGACAGGGAGTTTGAAAGGGTTATAGAGAGGCAGATAAAGGCCGCGCTTGTTGCAGCCTTCCCTGACAGGGCCGACCCCCACGCCAGTGAGCTCATGCTTGCCTCATTATGGCTGGTGCCAGATTTTTTCCATTAACAGGTAATTGAGTAGAAACTAAAATAAGCGAAGTTTGTTTCATCCCTTGGATTTTCTTGCTGGGATTTGAAAGAAAAACACTTTAGCATCGTTAGTGGAGGAGTGTCCTTGAAAACGTATTTATGTTTTCCAAGTGATTTGTCGCTTGGTAGGTGTAATTAGCCCGTCCCCGGCCTCTCCCTTCTTGTTTTTATTCTTTAAGGGCCACAGCGTTCAGCGAATAGGAGCTGGCTTCCTGGGCCCTTCGCTGTCAGATACCCCGTTTTTAGAGTAGATAGGTTAGGTATGCTTGCCGTGGATAACTAGCTTTTCTCTCTGCTTGCTCTTTCACTCAAGTGCACACGCTCCTGGAGAATCAGCAGGGGCCCGTGGGTCACGCAGCCTCAGGTGCTACCTACGAGGCCCTGCTCGCCCCTTCTGGATGGTGCCTGCCTCCCTCCACCTTTGTGCCAGGTAGATGGCTGAGGGGCAGAGGGGCTTTCTCTCACTGTATCTCTCTGCAGCTCTCTTCCTGTGTGCCCAGTCCCAGGTTCTAATTTCACAGCTGCTTCTTCCAGGAGCAGATGCTAAGGACCGATGTCGCCTGTCTCAGCTGTGGCTTGTGTTCCATTTCATGGAGATTCCCCATCACTGCCCAGCCTCAAATTCCCCATGAAGTCTGGAGCTTCAGATAAGTTTGTGAGAAAGAGGGCGAGAAGGAGGGAGATGGGGCAGGCGTGGGGGAGTGGTCTCCACACTTGGGAGTTTTCGTTTCACCTGGAGCACCGGAGCATCTTGTTTCCATCATGAACCCCACTGAGATTCTGGTAAGTGCTCATGACTGTCACCCCAAAGAAAATGTAGATTCTTGGACACAAACAGCATGCCGCGTATGTTTTCGGTCATTTCATGAGCCACAGGGTAAGAATCATTTGCCATGCAGGGCAAATGAATCAATGTCACTAAAGCAAGTTTTTTTATTTTTCTTTCCCCCCAGAATGATCCACTCTTTCACATACCTGATAGAGAGGTCTTTCTAAGGGAAAGAAGCCTCCAGAAATTTGCGACTTTCTGGTGAACAAAAACTTAGTTCATCTGACTGCATTCATTTGGTATGAAACCCATAATAATTATTGTTACTGAATATTCATATGTCCCTGCTTTGTGCCCCACAGGGTGCCTTTACAACGAGGATAAGATCCTTGCTGGCCTAAAGCGAACATTCCAGTAGTGGGGCTTAGGGACAGACAAGAAGGATCACACAAAAGGGCGTAGATTTCAGTAAATGCCTCAGGGAGGCAAACACCTGAGCGGTAACCTCCAGGGGTCAAGGAAGGCCTCTTAAGGAGATGCTATCTTACCTGAGGGCTGAAACATGAGTTCTCTCTGCTCAAAGTTAGGGTCCTGAAGCCATCCCCCTTAGACCCTCACATCACAGTGCTAAGGCCTTTAAACACGTCTCATTGGATCCTCATGGCCTCCAAAGCTTTGGTAGAGACCCCATTTCACAGATGTGGACACTGAGGCCTGGAGGCACCTGTCTGAGGCATGGGAGTAAGGAACCAGAACTGGAGCTGGGCCTCTCAGATCCCCAAGCCTGTGTTCTTCCTTTTTTTAAAAAATAGCTCTATGGAAGCATAATTTAGATACCAGAAAACTCACTTGTTTGAAGCGCACAATTCAATGACTTTTAGGAAATTTACAGAGTTGTGCAACCATCACCACAGTTCAAGTTTAGAACATTTTCATCACCCCAAAACCTCCGTTTCGCTCGGCTGTAGTCACTCCCTGTTCCCACGCCCAGCCCCAGGCAGCTGCTAATCTACTTCCCTCCTCTGCGGATTTGGCTTTTTGCACATTGCATGTACATGGAATCATACGACACATGGTCTTTTGTGTCTGGCTTCTTTTACTCAGCACAGTGTCTCAAACATTTTTTCATTATCATCCACTCCTCCCCCAAGGAGGAAAATTAAACGTAATTGAAATTCTCCCTAAAGACAGAAATTAAATACCAAGAAACATGAGTTTGTCCGGTAGGCTTGAGCTTTGGAGGGCTACAAACCACTAATATCTAAGGATATATATATATATGAACCAATTTTCTCCCCTTAGGGGAAAAAACCATCTCCCTTGAGAATATTTTTGAGGTTCACTCACTTGTAGTGTGTATCATCAGTAGTGCTATCCTTTTGGTGGTTGTAGAGTGTTTCATCGTGTGGATCTGCTGTGTTTTGTTTATGCATTCACCAGCTAATGGACCTTACTTTGGCTATTAAACACCTGGCCCTTTAAACACCATGCTGAAGCATGCAGCCCACTCCCCATTTTAGGAAGAGCCCTTGGGTATCTCAGCACCACTCCTGGGGAATGGGATCATCCTCAGTGCAGTGTCCTCATCTGTAAATGGGAGGTGATCATCCCTAGGCCGTGGGGCTGCAGTGATGATGATCTGAAATAGTATCTGCTTGGTGTCGCTTAGTAGATGACCACAGCTCAGTTCAAGTTCAAGGCCCTCTGTACCTCCTGCCCCTTTACATGGGAAAAGGTGCCCCCTTTGAAATTTGCCCCACTCAGCTTCCATCCATGTCTCCATGGATTATGTAGTGTCTGACTTTATTATTTTCCCCCTTTTTTCTGGTGTTATTCAGATCAATCCCAACATGGCTTCTTAACAGGAATCTCAAGTATTTCTCTCCTTTGGTGCTTGTCTTCTGGTCGCTGTGATTGGCACATTTCTAGGGACCAGTTGATTTTATCTGCTGCGAAAACATGGGACCTCTTGTGGGGTAGGGGTGCATGTTGATGCTGCAGTCAAAAAGAGCACTGGACAGAGAGTCCAGAGACTGTGCTTCAGACCCAGCAGGGCTGAGTGGCCTGGGTCGAACCCCAGAGGTATTTTGAATTAACTTCTTTCTGTAAAGGGTGTCCTCTTTACATACTCTGGCCTCACAAAATTATAAACAGCAAATGAGAAATCAACTTGGGAAGTGCCTTAACTTGGCAAGGCCCACGGGAAAAGAAGGACCCTGCTGGAGTCCCATCGGGGGGTCCTGCCCAGTGATGCTTTCCTGTCTGCTACGGGGGACTGGGGGTGTTGGTGGGGTGTGCTTATAGCGCCCCTGAGCAGCTCCCTGGCCTGCCACAGTGCCCAGGGCTTCGGCTCCTGTTGCTTCCCTGTAAGATGTGAAATAACTCAGAGCAGATATTGAGCCCAGTGTGTCAGGGCAGGAGGGAAACTTCAGAGCTGGCCAGAGGGAGCCTTGCCCTGAAGGGAGTGTCCTCCTGGGAGGGCCCGGGGTTGCCCAGTTGGGGGGAGGGGCAGCAGGTAGTTCCCTTGCACACTATAGTTTTCATCCCACTCCAGCCTCCCCTTCCTCACCCCCTGCCATTTTTCTATTTCTTTATTTCTTTTCTTTCCTTTCTTTTTTCTTTTCTTTACTTTTTTTTTTTTTTTGATACAAGAGTCTCGCTCTGTCACCCAGGCTGGAGTCCAGTGGCACAATTTCGGCTCACTGCAACCTCCATATCCTGGGTTCAAGCAATTCTCCTAACTCAACCCCCCGAGTAGCTGGGACTACAGGCACGCACCATCACACCTGGCTAATTTTTGTATTTTTAGTAGATACACGGTTTCACCATGTTGGCCAGGCTGGTCTCGAACTCCTGACCTCAAGTGATCCACCTGCTTCGGTCTCCCAAACCATTTTTGTATTTCCGTTGATCAGACCTGCATGGTAGGGAACCAGCTGGATTTGTGATCTGAGCATAGAGGTTAGGAGAGAGAACTCTGGATTCAGACTGCCTGAATTTGAATTTCAGATGAGTAGCTTTTTGGCTGAGCAGCTTGGACCAAGTTAAGGAACTTCTCAAAGTCTTGGTGTTCTCTGCTGTAAGAGGGGACAAAGGCACCACCTACTTCTAGGAGGCTCAGATGAGGCCACAGTGCTTAGGCCTGAGGTTAACACTTTGGCCTGATGAGCTATTATTACTATTTCTGTTGCCTTGAGTTCTCTGGGGCAGGAGAGAAGAGGACCCTGATCAAGAGCAGCCTTCTGGGAGGGAGGAGGCAGTTGCCTGCATAATGTGTTTTGGAAATCCACCAGACTCAAATTTGCAGATCACTCCCCTGGCCTGAGATCCCCTGCAAGATTCATTCAGTGTGGCCCTGAAGGCCTTTCAGCCTCTCTGCACCCCTGTTCAAAGGCAGTTGTCCCATGGGAGGACAGCTTCAGCCTTTTCAGCCTTCACAGCTGAGTCCCAGAGACAGGGGCCCTAAGAGAATACAGGTGGGTGCAAAGGGAGATATGGTCCCCAGATCCAGGAACTTATCCCTCCTGGCCCCCAACCCTGAGCCCAGCATGGCCTTCAGGATCAACTATTTGGCCCTGAATTATTCTCATTAAAGGCAGATATTGGAGCAGATTGTTCGTCAAGGGTCTTGGAGTTGAAAATGGTATTTTTTCCTAATAAGATATTTTTGTTTAGAGAAAGAGAGGAAAAAATAGGTTGAATGAATGAACACAGTCACACATGCATGAATATCGGGTCAAGCAGCTCAGAGTCTGTCTAAGCTTCGTACTTGCATACAGCTTGTCTTCAGAGCAACATGCCATTCCATTTCTTCTTCCTTTGTCACCATGGTGACTTGTTTCAGAGGGAAAGTGGCTTGGTCTAGTGACCAAGGAGCTGGGCCAGATCACCCCCCAACTAGTGTACCAGTAAGTATTTAACAACTAGCACTTAGGGGAAAAAGTTCTGATTTGTGGATTTGCCAGTTTCTGTGGTGTAAATACTCCACTGTGGCTCTCTGTGCGACATCACAGTATGCACAGCTGGGAAGAGATGCTCAGAAACACACTATTATCCAGTATCTCTGCCATATAGATACAGTAATCATATAACACCTCGAGCATAGAGAATAGTAAAGTAATTACGAAGAGATGAGTTTTGCATATTACTTTTGCTGTATTTATTTGTTAAGTTTATATAAGTTAATTTTAATTTTAATTTTTAAATTTTTATTTATTTATTTTTGTGACACAGTTTCACTCTGTTGCCCAGGTTGGAGTGCAGTGGCACAACCTCCGCCTCCTGGGTTCAAGTGATTCTCCTGTCTCAGCCTCCCAGGTAGCTGGGATTACATGTGTGTGCCACCACGCCCAGCTAATTTTTGTATTATTAGTAGAGGTGGGGTTTCACCATGTTGGCCAGGCTGGTCTCGAACTCCTGACGTCAAGTGATCCACCTGCCTCAGCCTCCCAAAGTACTGGGATTACAGGTGTGAGCCACTGTGCCTGGCCTCACAGGTTAATTTTTAAAAAACTGGCTTGCAAAAAAATTACTGAAAAGTTAGCCATCAGCTCTCAAAAGCCAGTATGCACGGGATCTGGCATGCTACTGCCCCCAACTTTTGGGTTTGTAGGAGCCTGTGGAGACTCTGCAGAGGAGCTCTAGAGCCTTCCCTTTGTCGGTCTCTGGAACGTTCCATTTAGAGGACAGCCCCTCTGCATGTCCCGGCAGGATGACTGCCCTTGTTGACAGTCCTGAGTCCGCGGGATGAATGGAGCTTAGCTCACCTACAAACGCAGCCTTTGGCACGAACTGCTTCCTCCAAAAATGTGGCAGCTTGTCCTATCTGAGTCTGGACTTCTTCAGAAAGAAGATTCAAAGATACTCACTTTTCAGCCTATTCACGACATGAGAAAATTTTAGCAACCCTCACAAAGGGAGATTCATGTGAAAGAAAAGTGCTCAGAGGTCCAAAGAAGTCAGAGTGGGAATCCCACTTTTTTTCAGGGATATCGAAGAGAAGTTCCAGGGGCCAACTCTATTCTCCTGACATCCTGTCAGGAGAGCAGGGCATTGTGGGTAACCCTCTTGCAGACAAGAAGCAAGGTCAGGGCCCAGGCCCCATGCAGGCTTCGGGCAGGCCTTGCTCCTATGCACAGTGCTGGGCCTGGCCGCGAGAGATGCCGGCGGGGAGCCCTGGCTTTCAGGCACCTCTCCCCCTGTCTCACCCATGACTCCCCGGGCTTCCGCCGCCCATTGGAGCATTATCCTGGAAGAAAGCCACGCGGGCTGAATGAGCGGCATCTGCTTTCTGAAGGAGCCGCTCTGCTGCCCCGGAGACTGCCTGGCTCCTGGCCCTGGATCATTGTGGAAGGACAAAGCTGACACACACAACAATCCTACGACAATCTCCTCTGGGCCCTTTCTTCTTTATTATTGTTATGATTACCTTTCAAACACTCCAGCTCCTTGGGCTCGTTATCTCTGGTGAGGCCTTTGGCCAAAGTGTGTGGGGGCCACCTCTCCCTCCTTTGCACCCCCTCACCCTCATAGGCCCGGCTTCACTGCTGTCTCTTTGACAAAATACATAAAACTGATACTGATCGGTTAACATACATGACATCTTTAAACTTTAATCCGTTTTCCCTCACTCGACGCGGCGGGCCGGCCTCTGTAGAGGTGTCTGTCCATTGTTCCCTGTCAAAGCCTTCTTGAGTGGGTTTCCCACTGAGACACTTTTGTGTGAGTCAAATCAAGATGATAGGTAGCCGAGAAGAAAAAGCAGAGACGAGAAGGTTAGCCCCTCATTTTAGACTTTAAGAAAAATCTGCCAGCAGGTGCCAGTCGGAGTGGGTAACGCACATGAAAGACCAAGTCCAAGCTGGGTCGCCTGTGTCACAAGAGGAGTTTTTCAGGGAGAAGCACACAAAACACACATTGTCGTGGTCGCACACAGAGACATAAATTTAGGAACATGCTCGCCCTTCGCCTGAACATAGTTAGCTCTGATAATGAGGAACAATGAGCTGGAATGAAGCCTCCTGGATCGAGTAGCAAGAACATTGACACTTGCTTATGCTCCCATAAAAGTGGCTTCCCTCCTCTTCCTCCTGTCATCCCTCCCCCAGGGCCAAATGACCCTCCGCCACACACTGCTCTCCTTCCACACCCTTGCTCGGTGGAAGCATAGAAAGGACACAGAGCCAACAGGAGGGAGAGGACCTCTGTGGCTTTCCTGGCTCTTCCATATTGGAGAAGAATCCATTTTGGCATCTGAAGTCCATGTAGGGAAAGTTCCATATAGGATGTGTGTTGCCTAATGGACAAGGTGTGCAACTATGGATTCTCAAGATGGCAGTGGAAAATTGAGACAGTAGTAGGGAAGGCAGAAAGGTGAACTAGCCAAACAGAAGGCTCTGGAATCAGGCTGCCTGGCTTCAATCTGGTTCTACTACTTCTGCTACATTTAGCTGTGGGGTCATGGTGAATCGTTTCATTCCTAAGTGCCTCCCTTTCGTCTTCTGTTAGATGGGCTAGTACTAGCTCACAGACTTGGCAGCAAGATGAAATGTCTATAAACCACGTAGCACATAGAAAGTACTCAGTATGTGTTGACTGCTGTTGAACCAATTCCCTGAGATAAAAAAGAAAGCAGTTGATAAGACTGTGAAGACCTAAAGCTGTAGGTCCTATGATTCTCATTTAATTTTCTCATTCACTCTTGAGATGGTGAAATTATCCCCTTCTCACAGAGGGAAACCAGGGTCTAGGAAGAGTGAATGACGTATCCAAGGTGACACAGCAAATAGTGACAGGTGAAGGAATATGACCAGGTCCCCCAACTTCAGGGGATCTGGCCCTGCAATTCTCAAGCATGGCAGAGTCAGTGGCCTGAGTATTAGAGTAAGGATGTCTGTATTTTCAGACAACTTAGAAATATTGGTAGCAACAGGGGTTAAAAGAAAAATGATTTGAAAACTTCAGTTAATTAAAAAAAAAAAAAAGCCAATTCCTCAGAACCTACCATTTTCTACATCCTGGTGAGTCCAGATCTCTTGGTAATGGAGGCTCAGACCAGATGGCCTCCAGGGCAACTGGTATCGTTGTTCAGCACAGCGGTTAAGAAGCTGGGTCAAGAGTCAATCTTTTTTTTTTTTTTTTTTTTTTGAGACGGAGTCTTGCTCTGTCGCCCAGGCTGGAGTGCAGTGGCGCGATCTCGGCTCACTGCAAGCTCCGCCTCCTGGGTTCACGCCATTCTCCTGCCTCAGCCTCTCCGAGTAGCTGAGACTACAGGCGCCCGCCACCATGCCCGGCTAATTTTTTGTATTTTTAGTAGAGACGGGGTTTCACCGTGGTCTCGATCTCCTGACCTCATGATCCGCCCGCCTCGGCCTCCCAAAGTGCTGGGATTACAAGCGTGAGCCACCGCGCCCGGCCAAGAGTCAATCTTGATTCTGCCGTTGGACAAGTTACATCTCCTTGAACAGCTGATTTTTTTTTAACGATTACAAAAATTAAGGTTTAATATGCATATAGAAATATCACCCTTTTTAGTGTACAGTTCTGCAAGTTTTGATGAACATATATAATGGCAGAAACACCATCACAGTAAAAATATATAGGCCAAGTGCAGTGGTTCATGCCAGTAATCCCAACATTTTGGGAGGACAAGGCAGGAGAATCCCTTGAGCCCGAGAGTTCGAGACCAGCCTGGGCAACATAGGGAAACCCCGTCTCTACATAAAATTAATAAAATAAAATAAAATTAGCTGGGCATGGTGGTTTCAGTGACTTGGGAGGCTGCAGTAGCAGGATCACTTGAACCTGAGAGGTGAGCCATGATTTGGACACAGCACTCCAGCCTGGGAGATATACATATATGTATACACACACACACACACACACACACATACACATATATATATACACACATACATACACATATATATATACACACATACATACACACATATACATATGTATACATACACATATATACACATATGTATATGTATATGTGTGTATGTGTATATATGTGTGTATCTATATACATAAATATGAGTGTGTGTGTGTGTGTGTGTGTGCATATATATATATAGAGAGAGGAAAACATTCCCCAAAACCTCCTAAAATTCATTTCTGCCCCACCTCCAGCCCCTAGCAGCCATTGATCTGTTTTCAGACCTCATAGTTTTTCTTCACAAGGGTGTCATATAAATAGAGTCTTACAGTATGTGCTCTTTTGATTCTATTTTCTTTTACTTAGCCTAATGCATTTGAGATTGCCCACATTTTTATGTATCAGTAGTGTGTTCCTTTTTATTGTTGAGTAATATTCTGTGGTGTTGAAGAACTAGTTTGTTTACCCATTCCTCAATTGAAGGACATTCGGATTATTTTCAGTTTGGGGTGATTATGAATACAGCTACTGTAAGCATTTACATATGGGCTTCATTCCATTTAGATGAATACCTTGGAGTGGGCTTGATGGATTGTACAGTCTGTGTCTGTTTGAATTTCTAAGAAACTGCCAAATTGTTTCTCAAAGTGGCTGTACCACTGTGTGTTCCCACCAGCAGTGTCAGAGAGTTCCAGTTGCTCTGTATCCTCATCAGCATTTGACGTTATCTATTTTTAAAATGTTAGCCATTCTAATAGGATGTGAAACTTGGCTTTTAATCTATACAATGGGGACTGTAATTGCATCTTCATGATATTCTTAGGCAAGGCAGCTGACATGTCCATGTAAAGCACCGAGCATGGTGCCTGGTGTACAAGGAAGGTTTGCCACATGCGAGCTGCATTATTTATTGTTCTGTCTAAGCCCAACATTGTTGCATGTGATAGATATTGTACATTATTCTTCTCGAAGTCCCCTTTTCTGCATGAAAACATTAGTGTGTATTGGTCCAGAATGCTACAGAGCTCTGTGAAGAGACCACTTTGTGTGTCTGTTTTAAAATCAGGCTCTGTTTTGTCTCCCTGGCTCTCTGCGAAGAGATGGAGCAATGGCTACTGGCATCGGGCCAGGCCAGTCCCAGAGAGCTCTGAAGCCAGGCTTTGGTGAGCAGGCCGTCCGGGCAAGCCCTCCTGCCACGGCCTGAAGCCTGGGGGTTTTTCTTGGCCTCCTCCCACCTCTGCTGCTGGGCTTTCTTGCTGGCCTGCCCTGCCAGCACTGAGCTCCCAGCCAGAGGCACAGGGGCACTACACACACGGTTCCCTATTAAACACAGATCACCAAAAAAAAAAGCAAAACAGCGAAATGAATCAATCTCTGGGGGATTTGGCCTTGGAGGTCTCGTGGAGGGAAACAAACCATACAAATGCTCCTTTCAAAGCCCAGCTGAGCTGTTGGCCTCGTCACAGTGGTCACTGCTGGAGGCTGGAGATGGTGACATTTATTCTCCCTTCCTGACAGCAGCCCCACAGAGCCGTGTTAATGTTCCAGGTAGCTCTGATACTCAGCAGCAGCCCAAGTTTCCAGGACTTTGGGCATTCTGGCGGCAAGCCTAAAGATACGATATGACAGGCTTAAATAATCCAGGCAGTGAACCTGAAGAAAAATGGGGTGGACCCAAAGACATCAGGAGGCTGGCCCAGGCATGAGGCAATGGGTCTAAGTAACGCAAATGGCAGGCTTAAACAGAATGGGCTGCGGGCCCAAAGATATCAGACAGCAAATGTGCCTAAGGAAGCCAGGCAGTGAGCTTAAAGAAGTCCAGTGTCAGGAACAAAGAATGCAGGTGACAGGTCCAAAGTAGGGTTACATGGCACTGCTTCTATGGCACTTTTGCACAAATTAGAAAAAGTTGCCCCCTCTGAGCAAACAGCTCTGCAGGTGCCCTGTTTTGATGGCAGAACACTCCTGCAGTAGGACACATCATGTGTAACCCATGAGGCAGCCATGGGTCCAAGGCCCTTACCTTCCCTGTCACTCCCCTGGGTTCCTTTCCAAGTAGTTTTTCACGGCCATCAGATGCACCCTACCTATGAGTCGAGCTCTGAGCAGACCCTCCGTGGATAATTGGGATTGTCTTTCAGAGACCATCACTTCATGGTCTCTGGGGGAGGAAGGCCTAACAGGAGGAGAGCTTGAGCTCCATGGGAGGGAGAAGCTGAGCCTGAAGTCCTAGTAGCACAGGGAGCACTGTCAGCAAGAGAGCACCATTTCCAGCCTCCTTATTTGTCCCAGGAAGAACTGAGAACCAGGGAGGGAAAAGACCTGGCAAGGACCACCATCCCTTGCTGCCAGGTTGCTGAGGGAGACTGGGAGGGGCTGTTCGATTGGTCAGGGGGTTGGATGTGGTGCCACTGAGAACTGCTGATCTGAGGGCCAGCAAGCTACCTTTACCATTCAGGAGGATACAGGTGGATCTGGGAGGTTTTGGAATAGGTGGCAGGGAAGCAAAACTACAAAAGAAAGACAAATTGACAACTTGAACCTCCCTTGCTTTGGCTCCTGGAACCTACGCTCCCTTAGTTTTCCTCCCACCTCTCTTGCTGTTCCTTCTCCGTCTCTTGGCTGGCTGCCTCCTCCTTTTGTAAACTTCCCAGTATTGGAGTGCTGGGAGCTCTGTCCTGAACGACTTCCTCTACCTACACATTCTCCCTCTCCAGGCAATCATCTAGACCCATAGTGGTAAATGTCACCTCTTAGTCAATTTGGGCTGCTATAACAAATTACCATAGCCTGGGGGGCTTAAACAGCAAATCTTTATTTCTCACAGTTCTGGTGGCTGACAGGTCCAAGATCAAGGTGCTGGCAGATTTGTGTCTGGTGAGGGCCCTCTTCCTGGTTTGCAAATGGTAATCTTGTATCCTAATATGGCAGAGAGCAGGGAGAGAGAAAACAAAAGCCTTCTCATGGCCTTCATAAGGGCACCAATCTCTCTCATGAGGGCTCTACCCTCATGACCATAATTAGGTCCCAAGGGCCTCACCTCCAAATATCACATTGAGGGTTGGAGTTTCAATGTATGAATTTTGGGAGGGAAACAAACATTAAATCCATAGCATTCTGCCTACACATTTTCTCTCTCCAGGTAATCTGAGCCAGACCCCTAACATTAAATGTCACCTAAGGTAGATGATCCCCAGATATGTACCCCCAATCCTGTTCTCCCCCAGAATTTCAGCCTGTGAAATGACATTTTCCTTTAGAGATCTAACAGATAAATAGAAATTAACAGGGCCTAATAAATTGGATAATCCGTCCCAAGCCTTCTCTACTCTCCTCCTCACCTTATTGTAAAGGGCACTCCTATCCACTCAGTTCCTTGATTCCTCCTTTTCTTACCCTCACGTCCTCGTATCTAATCCATTAGCATTTTCTATCAATACTACCTTCTGAATGTGAGCATGTCCCAACAATTTTTCCTCCAGCATGGATCAATGTACTTCTTTCTCTTCATCATCACTGTGACCATTGTAGTTTAAGCCAACGTCACGTCCTGCTTAGACTGGCACAATAGCAACCTATCTCCTGTCTCCACTTCTGTGCTTGTTCCAACCCCTCCATTCCATTTCTACATGGTGGCCAGGCTAATCTTTTGAAAACATGATTTATATCACATAACTTCCAGCTTAAAACCCTCACGTGGACTTCCATCCCACTAAAAGAGGACCTCCTTATTATGGTCCACAAGGCTCTACACAAACTGGCCCTTTCCTACTTCACCAGCCTTGTCTGGAGCATTGCATTCAATCACATTGATCTTTCTTCTTCTCTAACCTTCCCATTAGAAGGCCCTTGTACCAGCTGTCCCTCTCCTGGCATGCTCTTCCCATTCAACTCACAAAACTGGCTCCATTTTTTTTTTTTTTTTTTTTTTTTTGAGATGGCGTCTCACTCTGTCACTCAGGCTGGAGTGCAGTGGCACCATCTCGGCTCACTGCAAGCTCCACCTCCCAGGTTCATGGCATTCTCCTGCTTCAGCCTCCCTAGTAGCTGGGACTACTAGCCCGCCACCACGCCCGACTAATTTTTGTATTTTTAATAGAGACGGAGTTTCACCATACTGGCCAGGCTGGTCTTGAACTCTTGACCTTGTGATCCACCTGCCTCAGCCTCCCAAAGTGCTGGGATTACAGGTGTGAGCCACTGCACCCAGCCCTTTTTTTTTTTTTTTTTAACATTTCCTTTCAGTCCTATCCCTAGAGAGGCCTTCCCCATCTATCCAGCCTAAAGTGTCCACATGGTCAAGCTCTATTACATTAGCCTATTTTAATTTTCTGTATAGCACTCATTACTCTCTATTGTTCTCATCATCTGTTATTTGCTGTCCTTTCCTGCTAGAATGCAAACTCCCTGAAAACCAAGAACTTGTCTTTTTCCCCACTGTATGCCCACACTAGACAGAGTGCCTGGCCTGTTGAAGGTGCTCAACAAGTATTTGTTTCATGGGCAAATAATTGAATGAATCAACACTTGGGTCATAGACAGAGGACCTGGGTACACCACCCTTTAGCTTTATGTCCCTGAGGAATATCTACTTATGGATTCAATCAGTACACATTTTCCAAGCCCCTATTCTAAGGAGGCTGATGGTTAAGAAGCAATCTCTGCTGTCAGGGCACTCATGATCCTGATGAGAGACCATTATCTAATCATGGACCCAGGGCACTGGAAGAACCCAGCAGAGGGGCCCCTCTTCCAGCCCGGAGAAAGAGATACCTAAGTTGAGACCCAAAAGACGAGGTGGGACAAGAGTGGTCCAGGAAGCAGCACAGCAGGTACAGAGGCCTGGAGATTAGAGAGTGGAAGCATGGTTTATTTCAGGAATGGAGAATAACTGTCAGTGGCTGGAGCCATATAGCAGAAAGAAGGAAAGAAAGAAGAGAGGGATGGAGATAAGGAAGGGCGAAGGGAGAAGGCAAAGCAGATGGAGAAAATGTGAAACTTGTGTTCAAGAACCTTCTATTTGGAAACAGGGAGGGGGCAGAGGTCTTAAGCCTGTCAATGGCCTTCTCTTTTCCTAGTCCTCAGGCCTTGGTCACATGACCAGTTCCCTTTTGGTTGTCCCCTATGCCCAGTGATGGCAACGGGATATTCAGGGTGATCTCAGGCTACTGTAATATGACCCTTCCCCACCCTAGACAGCTTTTTACTGTTCAAGAGAGTCTTTGAGTCTTCACTATAACCTCCATTTACAGGTGAGGAAACCAAGTCCTAGAGCCAGAGGGACTTGCTTGGAGCTGCAGAGCTGGGACGAGAACTGGTTCTTTGTTTCTTAGCTGGAGTTTTCCACACTGCACCACATCCCCTTCTCTCTTGAGATGTATTTTCCGGGGCAGATTTTTTGCTTCCATCTAGGGAGCGTGTTCTGGAGGTCCTGAAATACCTGAACTGGCACCTTCCAGGAGGCCTACTGTCACATTCCCTCTGGTCCAAAGAGCTTTCTGTAAGTCATTGGTGCCACTGATGGCTCCAGGCCAGGCTGACAGCATCTGTTCTGACTTAAAGTATTTATTTGGAGAGTTGCGTGTAGCTGAGCTGCATGTTTGTTGGCAGAGCCGGGCTGGAATGGACTTGGCCTGGCGTGGTGGCTGGCTCCATGAGTTGATGCCTGGGCTGGGGAGGGTTTTATTTACACTGAGAGGGTCTCATCAGTCCTGGATGAGGTGGCTGCCCCATTTCCCCCGAGTTCCTGGTGAGGGATGTTATATTCATGACACACTATGAAGGGGTGAGAGATGAAGGGAACCATGGAGGGGCAGTTTCACTTCTAGTTCTTTCCAAATCAGTGTATATCACTGGGCAAATTTCTCTGCTTCTCTGGCCTCCTGTGTCCTATGGAGACAATGCTGCCTGTTTCAGAGTCCCTGAGAGATATCAGTGAGGTTGGAGAAATGAAAACTGCTGCCAACCAAAGGGAGTTACAGTGAGGGGTCAAGAGGTGTTGGGTGGGGCAGCCTGGTTTTCCATGGTCCTTGCCTCGGTATCCTGAACCCACCCACTGAAAGCTGAATCAGGAAGAAGAATGGGTAGCTGTCACTATCCTCAGCCATAAGAATCCCTGTGTGAGCCTTTAATATTGATAACAATTTTAATAGCTAATTTTGTTAGGCGCCGTGGTGCCAGGCACTATGGTTTGCAAGTGCTGTCTTGTGTAACCCACCCAAACCAGCCCCAGGGTCAGGATATTATTCATGAGTTCCAGACAAGGAAATGGGGCTCAGAAAAGTTTAGGAATATACCCCAGGCTTTTAAGTGGCAAATTTGGGCGTTGAACTGAGGTCTGTCTTATTCTAAAGCCTGTGTTCTTAACAGTATCTACAAAAACAAGTGTACCAGATTTTATTGTGCTTTATTGAATGTGGGATAAGTATTCCCCAACCTGAGGGTCCACTATTGACAGAATGCAGAGTGCCAGGGGAGGATGATGAAGAAGGAAGGACAGGCAAGTAATGGAAACACCGAGTTCAGCTCTATAATGGGAATGGATCTGTGAACTGGAAGCAACAGCTGCAATTGGGAGGGCTGGGGTCCCAGCTTGGCCATTTTTCTGTTGGATAGCAATTGGCTTAACCTGGTTAAGAGCTTTGACTTTGAAGTCAAACATTTCTGCATTCAAATTCATGTTCTGCTGCTAGGTGACAGGCAACTTACTTCACTAATCTGTGCCTCACGTTCCTCCATTATCAATGAAGATGGCAATTCCTACCTTATCAATATTTCCTATTGTTGTAAGGAGTAAAATAAGCTAAAAGAAAGCCCGTTGGAGAAGGCGATGCTAACTCCAAATAATGAATTCTTAACACTGGTTAAACAGCCCTTCCCTTCTGGACCATTCTTGAAACACATACAAATACACCCATGCCTCAGACCAAAGGTGAAGATGATTCCTCTTCAATTTTTCCAGTGTAGCTAGAGCCATGCTGTATTTCTGTGGACAATACCTGTAATATATCTGTATCAGCCCTTCAACGTGGTGACACCATTGGACTTCCCATATGGGTTCATAAACCAACCATGAATGTATTTATTGGAAACATCCATTTATTATTTAGGGTGAAGGTGATTAAAAGGGACACTAGGTTGAAGAGAGACTTTGGGAAAGAGCCATAAATCTTACTTTGAGTAGATGAAGACTCTCAAAGAAACAACTTTGAGATTTGGGTTTGGAAACATGCAACATGAAGGAAAAGAGTTGGAAGGGTTGTGTGGAGGGACGACTCAGAGGGGCCAGGCTGCTGATCTCAAGCACCTAGAGGAGTGGAGGTGAAGGGCTCAGGCCATTCTTGAGGCTCTTGGGGATGGAAGAGCCACAGCCAAGAAGGTGTTTCCTCTATTAGAGCCTGTCTTAGTCTATTTATGCTGCTGTAACAAAACGCCACAGACTAACTTATAAAGAACAGAAATATGTTTTTTCACAGTTCTGAAGTCCAAGATCAAGGTGCTGGCAGGTTCAGTTGTCTTCTGAGGGTTGCTCTGTGCTTCCAAGGAGGAATACCATATCCTCCCATGGCAAAAAGTGGAAGGGCAAGAAGGGCGAACTTCCTCCATTAAGTGCTTTTATAAAGTCCACCTAATTCTGCTCATGTGGGTGGAGCCCTCATGACTCAATCACCTCCCAAAGGCCACACCTCTCAATACTGTTGCATAGGGGATTAAGATTCAACGTGAATTTTGAAGAAGACAGAGACTGAAAGGGAAGCAGGGCCATATGATAGTGGAGTGGCTTGCTTCAGGAGGGGCTATGCTGAGGGGACCCTCTCTCTAGTTTTTTTTGAAAATGTATCCACTCATTGGATGTCTTATAACCCTGACAGCCATGTGAAAGAGAAAACAGAGGAGGGTGCTACTGGGGCTACTGTCTGGATAGTTCTGGCTTCTGGACCAAGGTTACACCAAATGATCTTTTAAACAGGCATCCATGTGGGTTATCATCCTGCTCCCTCAAAGATGTAAAATGCTGTTTATTAAGATAAAGATCTCTGTGCAAGGAGAATAGCTGAAGAACTCATGTTGGCAAACTCAAAGCTTTAGGGAGGTGGGCTATTGACTTGAGCCCAGGGAAACCAGCGTTGACCTCCAGGCATCTTAAGGGCAGGGATCTGGCAGTGGTACTACCTAGTATTCAATGTTCCCAGTGTCTAGCAGAATGCCTGGCACACAGTAGGCGCTCAGTATATATTCACTGAATGAATAAAGTTATATTATTGTACAAACATTTTATGGATATGTAGATACTTTAAAGGCAAAATTGGAAATATGTCATAGGTATTGTTTTGTAAATTAATATTTTCACTTAGCAAAATAGCCTGAAAGACATCCAGGCCATTACATTTTATTTTTTTCTGAACACAACATCTAATGACTGCATAGCTTCCATCAAATGATTATATCATAACCTAATTAGCAAAGCTTATATATTTTTGGACACTGAGGTTGTTTCCAGTTTTTTTTTCCATTATCAATAATATTGTGATGAACAACCTTTTATTTAAATCTATGAATGCACTTTTAATTATTTCTTTAAGATCAATTCCTAGAATTGGCATTACCAATGTAAAGGGAATAGGCACTTACAGTTATGTTACATTCTGCTAAATTGTTCTTCAGAAAGACTGCCTTAATTAAACAGCCATAAATGAGAGCAGCCGTTTTCACTCTCAATGTCTAGATACTATCATTTTAATTTGTAAAACTGTGCCAGTTTGTTAGATAATAGAATGTTCTTGCTTTCAAATCTATGTATATTTAAAAAACTTTTTTTTCTACTGAACCTAAAGTTTTCTTTCCATAACTTCCACCCATTAGTTCAATTCCACACAGAATCAATTTCTTATTTCAAGAGAGCTATCATGTCCCTTAAAAAAAAATCAAGTCCTTTTAAATGATACTCTTTTTTCCTGGCTAAACATTTTTATTATTTAAAAGTGGATCCCCAGCTATTTGATTTTCCAGATCTTTCATCATCCTGTTATCTTCTGGAGTTGATTCAATTGTGCGTGTCCTTCTTGGAGTATGGTTGGTGCTCAGAATTCAGTGTTAAACTGTGCTGGCATGCACAGCATAAACCAAGACCATCACCTCTTCTGCCGTAGACTTCTCTTCTCTAGTGGGTAGCCTAAGAGTGTGTTGACTTTATTTTCTGGAGTTTATTCATTTTAAAATTAAACATAAATATATTCTCTTAGAAAATATTAAAATATCTAGAGCAATGTATTAAAGTTCTCATCAACTTTTTTCTTATTCCCAATTCTATTCCCCTCCCTAGAGCCCATGTCTCCTCATTAGCATATGTAACCATGTATTTATGCTTTTTTAAAAACAGCAACCTATATTTCATTTAACATTATTTCTTGGAATTTTTCATGTCAGTACCTATTTTTTTAAATGGCTACGTGGTATTTCTCAGTTTGGATGTACCATTATTCATCTATTCATCAACTTCCTATTTATTGACATTTAAGTTGTTGCCAACTTTTTTCTTTTTTTTTTTTTTTAGAGACAGGATCTCATTTGTCATCCAGACTGGAATACAGCAATATGATCATATTTCACCGTATCCTTGAACTCCTGGGCTCAAGGGATCCTCTCACCTCAGCCTCTCAAAGTGCTGGGATTACAGGTGTAAGCCACCATGCCCAGCCCCAACTTTTATTTTTACTACTACAGATCATAAAACAGTGAACACTCCTGGGATACATGAAAGTATTTCCTTATTGTAAATTTCCAGAAGTAGCTATTTAGGCCAAAAAATATCTGAATTTAAAATTTTTGATAATTATTGCCAAATTGCCTTTCAAAAAGACATTAGTAACATAGGAGTGCCCATTTAATTGCATTTATATTGGCACAAATGTAACTAATCTTTAATTTTTATCAAACTGATGGGCTAAAATCAATACATTAATAGTTTAATAGTATGACTAGTGAAGTTGACTACCTTTTAAAAAATATGTTTTCCTTTAACCATTTGTATTTCTGCTGTGAAGTTTTTGCTCAGATTGAAGCATTTCTAATGGCATTTCTTTTTTTCTTTAGTCATTTTTAAATTCACATTCTTAATATCTTCCAAATTCTTCCCTCCCCCTTCTTTTCTCAGCTATATCTCTCCTAGAGTCCTCCATGAGCTATTTATCTCTGTGAGGTTGAAGCATAACGGTTACTCTGGCAGTTACACTGATTGCCCTATTTGATTAGTTACACTCGTTCCTGGATTCTATATTCTCTTCTTTCTTATTATTCTCTTGTTTTGTTAGAACATGACTCAAGTAACTTTCAAAGAAGGAATGCAAGTGAGGTAAAAATTATAAGTCCTCATATGTCTGAAAATGCCTTTATCTTACCCTTTACCCAGATTTGCTGGGTACACAATTATATGAAGAAAATAATATCAAAGGCACTTTCCCACCTCTGGTATCCCGTGTGCTGCTGAGAAATATGATCTCGATCTGATTCTGCCTCCACTGTAGGCAAACTTTTGCTCTTCTAAGGTTACTTTAAGGATCTGTTCTTTATTCTTAATTTTCTGAAATTTTATGTTCATTTGTCATAGTGTTATTTTTAATTCATTGTACTCTTATAATCTTGTGTACCTCAATTTTTGAAAATTCTCCTATATTATTTGGATAACTTTTTCCTTCCATTTTCTCCATTCTGTCTTTCCATAATTCCTTTTAGTCTAAGGTTAAAAAGAGAATTTTTTCATTTAAGTCTATTATCTTATCTCTTATATTTATAATAAATAATTTTCTTTTTGTTTTATTTTCTGTCTGAATTTCTCATTCTTAAGCTCCCAGTCTTCTTGTTGATATTTTAATATCAACAATGATATTTTTACTTTCTAGGAGATCTTTCTTACCTGGTATTTTTCTTTCCTCTTTTTTTTTTTTTTTTTTTTTGTGCATGTGAGTACAGGGGCTTCTTGAAACACTATGAAAAAATAACTTTTCTTCTGTATCCTGCATTAACACATTTGCCTTAGATTTTTTTTTCCGTTATTTATTTGGTCCTTTTCTGTCCCCTTTAATGTTTTCCTCAAATATAGATAAACATTTAATTTTCTGACAGACATGGTGATCCCAGCACTTTGGGAAGCTGAGGTGGGTGGATCACTTGAGTTCAGGAGTTTGAGACCAACCTGGGCAACATGGTGAAACCCTGTCTCTACAAAAAAAAAAAAAAAAAAAAGAAAAATTAGCCAGGTGTGGTGGCATGCACCTGTGGTCTCAGCTACTCAGGAGGCTGATGTGGGAGGATTGCTTGAGCCTGGGAGGCAGCAAATGCAATGAGTTGTGATTGCATAACTGCTCTCCAGCCTGGGCAACAGGGTGAGATCCTGTCTCAAAAAATAGATAATAATAATTTTCACTTTATATTTAAAAATGAATTACTAAGAAAATGGAATAGAAGCCACTTTGCTAAATATTGCTAATTGGTACTTAGCCTCATTCCTGCCCTTCCACATACTCTTCTGTTTCTTACGGGGCTAGAAGCCTGAAAACTACATTTATCGAACTTTCCTGCTAGCTGGACTCTGGTTAAGTTCTGCTAACAGGAAACACTTGTGAGACATTGAATGGTGGAAGTTAAGGAGAATTATTCTACCTTGACTCCATCAAGAGTGGGCACACAGGCAACTATGCACTCCAGCAGTTGACATTCAGTGGATGTGGCTCCTTTACAGAGGTGGTAATGTCTAGCAGCATCAGTGCCAAAAGCTCTTAACAGCATTACCAGCAGTGGAACAAAGGTGACTCCCATCATATAGCAGCAATGGCAGCTCCAGCAGCTCAGGGAAGAGGTTAGGTGGGGTGTTGGTGTAGGTTTGTGAATTCTAGGGATGACCAATGTCCTAATCTCTGGGTGACACCTTCTTTCTCTTTGAGTTCTCTAGCCCTTTTAACAGCATTGTAACCATTGAAGTCCTGTTATTGAATCTCACTTTGCTTGAACTCTTAGAATTATTTCTATTTTCCTACTTGGGCACTGACAGATAGAGATATCATCTACAATACCAATAAAATGTCTGTCAATCTATCTAATCTCTATCATCTACATCTATTTATTATATCTACATAGCACTGGAAAAAATCTAACAAAGGTTAACAAGAAATTTAAGAAGAAAAAAATAAATTGTATCCACAGATATTAAAGTCCAAATAAATGGAGATATATATCATATTTGTGGATAGAAAGGCTCAATATTGTACAAATGACATTTCTTCCCAAGTTGATCTATATGCTCAATACAAAATCGATAAAAATCCAAGCAAGGCTTTTTTTTTTTTTCCTGAGGAACTTGGCAATCTTGTTCTAAAATTTATATGAGAAAATAAAAGGCCAAGACTAGCTACAATGTTCTTGAAGAAGAAGGGGGTATCATTTGCTTTGCCAGATATTTACACTTTTTAAAAAGCCGTAGTACTTAAGACAGTATTGATGTAGAGATAGGCAAACTGACTAAGGACAAAATAGCCCAGAAACACCCATGAATATATGAACACTTCACAAACTTGCATTCCTGGGGAAAAAAAACCAAATTGCTAACATTTTGTTAAAGATTTTTGTATCTTTTTTCATGAGGGATATTGGTTTGAAATTGAGTTTTTTTTTTTCTTAAAGTGCTTGTCAAGTGTCAAGGTAATGTTGACCTCATAAAATTAATTGGGAGGTGTTCCCTTCTCCTCTATTGACTGAACAACTCTGTGTGAGGTCAATATTGTTTCTTCTCTAAATGTCTGATAGGCTTCATTCTAAAACAATCTGGGCCTAGAGGCATTTTTGGTTTGTTTTTGTGGGAAAAACTTTTGCTTTTGTTTTCTTAATGCATTAAATTTATTTTATAGATGTGGGACTATTCAGATTTTCTAGGGCCACCAGATAATGATGTCAACAAGGTGATGTAATAGGCAGTCCCAGCCTCATTTTCCCCATGGAAACTGAGATTTATCAAACATTCATGAACAAATTTGTCTATGAGAGCTCAAGAATCCATTTTGGGGGTTCTAGCATGACGATGGAGCACAGAAATTAGAAAAGATGCACTGAAAAGGCCAAGAACGGTTTTGCTTTTACCTGTATCACCCCTTTCCCAAGCAAGCACAGCACAGCAAGAGATCCCTTCAGTCCACAAGTTCTCCCATCAGGGAAAACAAGAGTAAAGTGAGTGTCTGATTTCCACAGCCTTTTTTGGTGCTACGTGAGAAGCTTGCTTCAGTTGTGCCTCAGCCAGAAAGATCACTGAGGAAACCAGTGTGGCTAGATTTCTTTGGGGTAGCTAGTAACAATAAAAAAAGGGCAGGAACTCTCAGCAACCAGCATATGGATCTCAAGAGCTTGCCTGTGGTCCCTGGTAGCAGGGTTTCCCACAGACCAAAACAGGAGGCCTGCCAACCTGAGACCCTGCCAGCAAGCCCAGCCACTGACTCCTCCAGCTGGCCTGCTTAGAATCTCTGACCAGGCTGACTAGTGATGGGCATTCCCTGCTGAAGCCAGTCTGTAAAGACTGGGAGAGGTGACTGCTTCTTCAAATGGGCAGAAAGCAATGCAAGGCTTTCTTGCATGACATCACCAAAAGAACAAAATAAAACTTCAGTGACTAATCCTAAAGAAATGGAGATCTATAAACTGCTTAAAAAAGAATCAAAATAATTGTCTTGAAGAAGTTCAGTGTGCTACAAGAGAATACAGATAGTGAACTAAATGAAATTAGGAAAACTATACATGGGCAAAATGAGAAATCAACAACAAAAACAGAAACCATAAAAAAGAACTAAACAGAAATTCTGGAGCCAAAGAATTCAGTGAATGAACTGAAAACTTCAATAGGGATTTTCAATAGTAGAATTGATCAAGCAGAAGAAAGAATCAGTGAACTTTGAGATGGGACATTTGAAATTATTCAGAGGAACAAAAAAAGGAATGAAAAAGTAAAGAAAACCCGTGTAACTTGTGGGACACCATTAAGTGAGTCAATATACACATTATCTGAGTTCCAGAAAGAGAAGAGAAAGAGAAAGGCTAGAAATGTTATAATATTACTTAAAGAAATAATGGCTGAGGCCAGGTGCAGTGGCTCATGCCTGTAATCTCAACACTTTGGGAGGCCGAGGTGGGGGGATCACAAGGTCAGGAGATCAAGACCATCCTGGCTAACACAGTGAAACTCCATGTCTACTAAAAATAAAAAAATTAGCCAAGCGTAGTGGCAGGCGCCTGTAGTCCCAGCTACTCTGGAGGCTGAGGCAGGAGAATGGTGTGAACCCGGGAGGCAGAGCTTGCAGTGAGCCGAGATGGCACCACTGCACTCCAGCCTGGGTGACAGAGCAAGACTCTGTCTCAAAAAAAAAAAAGAAAAGAAAAGAAAAGAAAAGAAACAATGGCTGAAAACTTTCCAAATCTGGGAAAGAAAATGGACATCCAGATTCATGAATCACAAAGGACCTCTCAAATAAGTTTTATAATCTAAGTAATAATATAATAATAATATAAATAATAAAGTTTATATTGAGACACATTGCAATTAAATTGTCAAAATTTGAGGAGTGGGAACAAGATGGCTGAATAGAGGGCTCTTCTGAGCATCCCTCTCCAGGAACACCAAATTTGACAACTATCTACACAAAGGGAGCATCTTCATAGAAACCAAAAATCAGATAAGCACTCACAGTGCCTGGTTTTGACTTTGTATCACTTAAAGAGGGTAGGAAAGACAGTCTTGAATTGATTATTCTATGCATCCCACAGTAGTCAAGTGGTGTGGAGAGGGAGTCTGTGCACTCTTTTGAGAGTGTGCAGTGATTGTGAGGTTTTGCATTGAACTCAGTGATGTCCTGTCACAGCGGAAAGTAGAACCGGGATGAACTCAGCTAATGCTTGCCTGTGGAGGGAGTATAGAGACGAGCCCTAGCCCTAGCCAAAGGGGAATTACCCTGCTTAGTGGTTGGAGCTTGGGTTCCAGCAAGCCTCACCACTGTGAGCTATAGTGCTCTGAGGCCCTAAGTGAACTTAAGGGACATTATGGGCCACAAAACCTACAACTCCTAGGCAAGTCCTAGTGCTAAGCTGGGCTCAGAGCCAGTGCACAGGGGGTCTTGTGACCTACTGAGACACCAGTCAGGGTGACTAAGGAAGCGCTTGCCCTACCCCATCCTGAACACCAGGCAGCACAGCTCATGGTTCCAAAGGAGACCCTTCCTTCTGCTTGAGAAGAGAGGGAAGAGTAAAAAAGACTTTGTCTTGCATCTTGGATACCAGCTCAGCCACAGCAGGGCAGGGCACTGGTAAGGGTCGTAAGACTCCCATGCCAGGTCCTAGCTTCTGGATGACATTTCTAGCCACATCCTGGGCCAGAAGGGAACACACTCTCTCGAAGGGAAGGACACAGTATAGGCAGGACCCATCAGCTACTGACTAAAGAGCTCTTGGGCCCTGAAGAACTAGCAGTGATACCCAGATTGTACTGCAGGCTTTGGGTGAGATTCAGAGATGTACTGGCCTCAGGTGAGAACCAGCATATTCCCAGATGTGGTGGCTGTTGGGGAAGACTCTTCTGCTTGAGAAAAGCAGAGGGAAAAGTAAAGGGCACTTTGCTTGTACCTTAGGTAACAGCTCGGCCACAGTGGGATAGGGCACCAAGTGGGCTCTTGGGGTCCTTGATGCTAGGCCTTGGGTCTTGGATAGCATTTCTAGACCTGCCCTGGGCCAGAGGAGAGCCCATTGCCATGAATGGTGAATTCCAGGCCTGGCAGCCTTCACCACAAGCTGACTGGAGAGATCTTGGGCCTTAAGTGAACATTGATGTGAGCCTGGCAGTACTCCTCATGGGCCTTGTGGTAGTGGTGGTCATGGGGTGAGGCTCCTCTGCCTGTGAAAATGGGAGGGAAGAATGGGAAGGATTCTGCAATGTGGTTTGAGTGCTAGCTTAGCCACAGTAGAATAGAACACCAGGTAGATTTCTAAGATTTTTGACTCCAGTCCCTGGCCCCTAGATGGCATCTCTAGACTTGCCTGGGGCTTGGGATATCCCACTGCCCTGAAGGGAAAGATGCAGGCTGGGCTTGCTTTGCCACCTGCTGATTGTAGAGCCCTAGGGCCTTGAGTGAACATAGGCTGTAGCATAGCAGTGGTTACAGCAGGCCCTAGGTGAGGCCCAGTGCTGTTCTGGCTTCAGGTCTGACCCAGCTCAGTCCCGGTGGTGGTGGCCACAGGTGTGCTTATGTCACCTGACCCCCAGCTCCAGTCAGATCAACACACACACACACACACACACACACACACACACACACACAGAGAGAGAGAGAGAGAGAGAGGCTCCGTTTGTTTGGGAGAAAGTAAGGGCAGAGAACAAGAGTTTCTGCCGGTAATCCAGAGAATTTTTCCAGATCTTATCCAAGACCACCAAGGCAGTACCTCTACCACAGTGTTAGTGCACTGGGGTACGTCCTAATGCAGATATGGCTTAAATTACAACCTAAGTCCTTTTGAATACCTGGAAAGCCTTCCTGGAAAGGAAGGCAGGTACAAACAAGCCCAGACATCAAAGAATATAATAAATACCTAACGCTTCAATGCTCAGACACCGACGAACTTCCACAAACATCAAGACCATCCAGGTCTTGGCCTCACCAAATGAACTAAATGAACTAAATAAGGCACTGGGGACCAATCCTGGAAAAACAGAGATATGTGACCTTTCAGATAGATAATACAAAATAGCTGTTTTGAGGAAACTCAAAGAAATTCAAGATATCACAGGGAAAGAATTCAGAATTCTATCAGATAAGTTTAACAAAAAGATTGAAATAATTTTTAAAAAGCAGGAATTCTGCAGTTAAAAATACAATTTACATACTGAAGAATGCATAAGAGTCTCTTAATAGCAGAATTCATCAAGCAGAAGAAAGAATTAGTGAGCTTGAAGACAGGCTAGTTGAAAATACACAGTCAGAGGAGACAAAATAAAAAAAAGAATGAAGCCTACAAGATCTAGAAAATAGCCTCAAAGGGGGCAAATCTTTGGCCTTATTGGCCTTAAAGAGGAGGTAGAAAAAGAGATAGGGGTAGAAGTTAACAGATAACTTCCCAAACCTAGAGAAAGATATCGACTTCCAAGTACAAGAAGATTATAGAACACTGAGCAGATTTAACTCAAAGAAGTCATTTAATAAACTCCCGAAGGTCAAAGATAAAGAAAGGATCTTAAAAGCAGCAAGAAAAAAGAAACAAATAACATAAAATGGAGCTCCAATATGTCTGGCAGCAGACTTTTCAGTGGAAACCTTACAGGCCAGGAGAGAGTGACATGATGTATTTAAAGTGCTGAAGGGAAAAAAGTTCTACCCTAGAATAGTATATCTGGCAAAAATATCCTTTAAACATAAAGAAGAAATAAAGACTTTCCCAGACAAGCAAAAGCTGAGGGATTTCATAAACACCAGACCCACCCTGTAAGAAATGCTAAAGGGAGTACTTCAATCAGAAACTAGAGGATGTTAATGAGCAATAAGAAATCATCTAAAGGTACAAAGCTTCCTGGTGGTACTAAGTACACAGGAAAACATAGATTATTATAATACTGTAACACTATCATTACACTGTAAAACTGTAAACATAGACTATTATAACACTGTGTAAACTACCCTTATCTTCAGTAGAAACACTAAAGGATGAACCAACAAAAAATAACTACAAAAACTTTTTGAGACATAGACAGTATAATAAGATATAAATAGAAACAGCAAAAAGTTAAAAAGTGGGGGGAGAAGTTAAGTCATAGAGTTTTCATTAATTTTCTCTTTGCTTATTAGCTTATTTGTTTATGCAAGCGGTATTATTATCAGCTAAAATAATGGGTTGTAAGATAACCCAAGCCTCATGATAATCACAAATAAAAATATACAATGGATACACAAAAATAAAAATAAATCATACCACCACAGAAAATCATCTTCACTAAAAAGAAGACAGGAAGGAAGGAAAGAAGGAAGAGAAGGCCACAAAACAACCAGAAAACCGAGAACAAAATGACAGGAATAAGTCTTTACTTATCAATAGTAACATTGAATGGAAATGGACTAAACTCTCCAATAAAAGACATAGAGTGGCTGAATGGGTAAATAAAGAACCAAGACCCAATGACCTGTGGCCTACAAGAAACACACTTCACATGTAAAGACACACATAGTCTGAAAATAAAGGGATGGAAAAAAGATATTGTATGCCAAAGGAAACCAAAAAAGAGCAGGAGTAGCGATACTAATATCAGACAAAATAGATTTTAAGACAAAAACTATAAGAAGAGACAAAGAAGGTTACTATATAATGATAAAGGAGTCAATTCAGCAAGAGAATATAACAATCTTAAATATATATGCACCCAACACTGGAGCACCCTGATATATAAGGCAAATATTTTTAGAGCTAAAGAGAGAGAAAGACCCTAATATAATAATAGCTGGAGATTTCAATACACCACTTTCAGCACTAGACAGATCTTCAAGAGAGAAAATCAATAAAGAAACATCAGTGTTAATCTGCACTATAGAACAAATGGACCTAATAGATATTTACAGAACATTTCATTCAATGGCTGCAAACTACACACTCTTTTCCTCAGCATATGGATTATTCTCAAGGATAGACCACATTAGGTCACAAAGCAAATCTGAAAACATTCAAAAAGTTGAAGTAATATCAAGCATCTTCCCTGGCCACAATGGAATAAAACTAGAAATCAATAACAGGAACGTTGGTATCTATACAAACACATGGAAATTAAACAATGTGCTCCTGAATGACCAGTGGGTCAATGAAGTGATTAAGAAGAAAATTGGAAAATTTCTTGAAACAAATGATAATGGAAACACAACACATCAAAACCTATGGGATACAGCAAAAGCAGTACTCAGAGGAAAGTGTATAGCTTTAATCACCTACATCAAAAAAAAAAAAAAGAAAAACTTCAAATAAATAACCTGACAATGCATCTTGAAGAGCTAGAAAAGCAAGAGAAAATCAAACCCAAAATTAGTGGAAGAAGAAAAAAAAGATCTGAGCAGAAATCAATGAAATTGAAATGAAGAAAACAATACATTTATCTTTTTTTGAAAAGAGAAACATAATTGACAAATCTTTAGCCAGACCTTGAAAAAAATAAGACCCAATAAATGAAATTAGAGATTAAAAAAGAGACAACCAATATCGTAGAAATTTAAAGGATCATTAGTGGCTACTTTGAGCAACTATATGCCAATAAATTGGAAAGCCTAGAAGAAAGGGATAAATTTCTAGATACATCCAACCTTACCAAGATTGGCCTATAAAGAAACCCAAAACCTGCATAGTGCAATAACAAGTAATGAGATCAAAGCCATAATAAAGTCTCCTAGCAAAGAAAAGCCCAGGTCCCAGTGGCTTCACTGCTGAATTCTACCAAACATTTAAAGAACCAAAGCAAAAATGGACAAATAGAATCATGGCAAGTTGAAAACCTTTTGCACAGCCAAGGAAACAATCCATGAAGTAAAGCAACTACCCACAGAATGAGAGAAAATATTTGCAAACTACCCATCTGGTAAGGGATTCATAACCACAATACCTAAGGAGCTCAAACATCTCTGAAGGAAAAAAATTAATAATCTGATTTAAAAATGGGCAAAAGATCAGAATAAACATTTCTCAAAAGAAGACATACAAATGGCAAACAGGTATATAAAAAGGTGGTCTTATGTTTGGAAAAACCTAGATTCTACCAAAAAAACTATTCAAACTGATAAATTTAGTAAAGCTGGAGGATACAAAATCAACATACAAAAATTAGTAAAATGTATATGCCAGCAGTAAACAATCAGAAAAAGAAATCAAGTAAGTAATCCCATTTACAATAGCTACAAATAAAATAAAATACCTATAAATAACCAAAGAAGTGAAATATATTTATAATGAAACTATGAAACACTGATGCAAGAAACTGAAGAGGACACACACAAAAAATGGAAAGATGTCCAATGTTCATGGATTGGAAGAATCAATATTGTTAAAATGTCCATAGTACCTAAGCAATCTACAGATTTAATGCAATTCCTATCAGAATATCAATGACATTCTTCACAGAAATGGAAAAAGTAAGGCTAAAATTTATGTGGAAACAGAATAGTCAAAGCTATCCCGAACACAAAGAACAAAATTGGACAGCTCACATTACCTGACTTCAAATTATACTACAGAGTTATGGTAACCAAAACAGCATGATACTGGAATAAAAAGAGACACATAGACAAATGGAACAAAACAGAGAACCCAGAAATAAGTCCATACATCTACAGCGAACTAATTTTTGACAAAGATGCCAACAACATACATTGGGGAAAGGATAATCTCTTCAATACATGTTCCTGGGAAAACTGGATATTCATAGGCAGAAGAATGAAATTAGATCCCTATCTCTCATTATATAAAAAAGTTGAACCAAAATGGATTAAAGAATTAAATCTAAGACCTCAAACTATTAAACCACTAAAAACATTGGGGAGACTCTCCAGGACATTGGAATGAGCAAAAATTTCTTAATACCCCACAAGCACAGGGAACCAAAGCAAAAATGGACAAATAGAATCATGGCAAGTTAACAACCTTTTGCACAGCAAAGGAAACAATCCACGAAGTAAAGCAACTACCCACAGAATGGGAGAAAATATTTGCAAACTACCCATCTGGTAAGGGATTCATAACCACAATACATAAGGAGCTCAAACAGCTCTGTAGGAAAAAAATTAATAATCTGATTTAAAAATGGGCGAAAGATCAGAATAAACATTTCTCAAAAGAAGACATACAAATGGCAAACAGGTATATTAAAAGGTGCTCAACATCATTGATCATCAGAGAAATGCAAATCAAAACTACAATGAATATCATTTCGTCCCACTTACAATGGCTTTTATTCAAAAGACAGGATGTAATAAATGCTGGTGAGGATGTGGAGAAAAGGGAACCCTTGTACACTGTTGATGGGAATGTAAATTAGTACAAACTTTATGGAGAACAGTTTGGAGGTGAAATAACTAAAAATAGAGGTACCATACCATCCACCAATCCCATTCCTAGGTATATAGTTAAAAGAAAGGAAATCAGTATATCAAAGAGATATCTACACTCCTCTGTTTATTGCAGCACTATTCATAATAGCCAAGTTTTGGAAGCAACCTAACTGTCCATTAACAGATGAATGGATAAAAAATATGGTACATATATTCAATAGAGTATTGTTCAGCCATTAAAAAGAATGAGATTGAACTGGAGGTCATTATATTAAGTGAAATAAGCCAGGAACAGAAAGACAATTTTTGCATGTTCTCACATATTTGTGGGGGCTAATAAATGAAAAAAATTTAATTCATGGGAATAGAAGGTAGAAGAATAGTTACCAGGGGCTGGGAAGTATAGTGTGTGTTGGGGATTATGGGGTAGAGTGGGGATGGTTAATAGGTAGAAAAAATAGTTAGAAAGAATGAATAAGACCTATTATTTGCTAGCACAACAGGGTGACTAAGGTGAAAAATAATTTAATTGTACATCTTAAAATAACTAAAAGAGCATAATTATATTGTTTGTAACATAAAGGAGAAATGCTTGATGGGACGGATACCCCATTTATCCTGATGTGATTATTATACATTGCATGCCTGTATCAGAATATCTCATGTAACCCATAAATATATACACTTACTATGTACTTACAAAAATTAAAAAAATTTAAAAAATTGTCAAACGTAAAAGAAATAATTTTGAAGGTGGCAAGAGAAAAGCAACATGTTACCTTCAGGGAATCCCACCCATAATACTATCAGCATATTTTTCAGCAGAAACTTTGCAGGACAGTAAAGAGTGGGATGATATATTCAAAAGCTGAAAGAAATAAACTGCCAACCAAGAATACTAAACCCAGCAAAAGTATTATCTATAAATGAAGAAGAAATAAAGACTTTCCCAGACAAACAAAACTGAACGTTTTCACTACTAGACCTGCCTTACAAGAAGTACTTACGGGAGTTTTTCAAATTGAAACTAAAGGATACTAAATAGCAACATAAAAGCATATGATAATGTAAATATTAGTGGTAAAGGTAAATATGTAGATAAAAACAAAACAATGTAATACTGTGACAATGATGCATAATTTACTTTTCATCTTTGTGGAAATGTTAAAAGACAAATGTATTAAGAATAATTATGATCACAAAAATGTGATAGTGGATACACAATACAAAAAGAGGTAAATTTTGACATCAATAACCTGAAGTGTGTTTGTAGAGGAGGGAAAATATAGTTTTTATATGTGATTTGAGTTAGGTTGTTATTAACTTAAACTGTTATAAGAAGTTTTAGGTAAGCCTCATGAAAAACACAAACAACAAAACCTATAGTAGGTACAAATAAGATAAAGAGAAACGAATCAAAGTGTATCACTACAAAAATCTTCAAATCACAAAGGAAGATAGCAAGAGAGGAAGAGTGGAAAAAAAGAACAACAAAACAGACAGAAAACAACTAACAAAATGGCAATGATAAGTGTTTACCTATTGATAATTACTTTAAATGTTAATGAATTAAACTCATCAGTCAAAAGATATAAAGTGGCTGAATAAATAAATAAGATCAACAATATGCTGTCTACAAGAGGCTCACTTTAGATTTAAGTACACACACAGGCTGAAAGTAAAGGGATGAAAAAAATAACATTTAATGCAAATGGTAACCAAAAGAGTGTACGGATGGTGACATTTAGACAAAGTGGAGTTTATGTTAAAAACTACAAAAAAGATAAAGATCATTACATAATAAAAGTGTCAATTCAACAGGAAGATATACAAATTAAAAATACATATGTACCCAACATCAGAGCATGCATGTATACGGAGCAAACACTGACAAATTTAAAGGAAAAAATATGCAGCAGTACAAGAATAGCAGGAGACTTTAATACTCCACTTTTAATAATGGATAGATGATCCAGACAGAAGATCAGTGAGGACATAGTAGACTTAAATAACACTGTAGACCAAATGGACTTAACAGACATATACAGAACGTTCTATCCAGCAGCAAAAGAATATACATTGTTCTCAAGCACATATGAAACATTCTCCAGGATAGATCACATGCTAGGTCACAAAACAAGTCTTAAAAGTCTTAAGAAAATGGAAATCACTTCAAGTATCTGTTCTGACCACAATGGAATGAAACTGGAAACCAATAACAAAAGAAAAACAAGAAAATTCACAAATAGATGGGAATTAAACAACATATTATTGAACTAGTGGGTCAAAGAAGAAATCAAAGGGGATGTTAGACTCAAGACAAATGAAATTACAGCATAGCCAAATTCATGGGATACAGCAGAAGCAGTATTAAGAGGGAAGTACTGATAAATGCTTACATTATAAAAGAAGAAAGATATCAACTACACAACCTAACCTTACCTTTGCGGAATTAGAAAAAGAAGAAGAAACTAAGTCCAAAGTCAGCTGAAGGAAGAGATAATAAAGATTAGATAGAAATAGATAAAATAGAGAACAGAAAACAATCAACAGAAGTAAGAATTGGTTTTTTGAGAAGACAACAAATCCTTAACTAAGAAAAAAATGAGACAAGACTCAAATAAATAAAATTAGAAAGAAAGAAGAGACATTACAATTGATGCAACAGAGGTTAAAAAGACCATAAGGGACTATAAGAACAATTATATACCACCAAATTGGACAGCCTAGAAGTAATGAATATCCTAAAAACCTACAACCTCACAAGACTGAATGAATAAGAAATAGCCTAAATAGATTAATATTAATAACAAATAAGGCAATTGAATCAGTAATAAAAAATCTCCCAAGAAATACAAGCCCAGGACCAGATGGCTTAACAGATGAATTCTACCAAACATCTAAAAATTGATACAAATTCTTCTTAATCTCTTCTAGAAAATAAAACAGTAAGGATACTTCCAAACTCATTTTATGGGGCCAGCATCACCCTGATACCAAAGTCAAAGAGACCACAAGAAAACTGCAGGTCAGTGCCCTTGATGAATATGAATGTAAAAATCCTCAACAAAATATTAGCAAACCAAATTCAGCAGTACCTTAAAAAGATCTTACACCACGACCAAGTAGAATTTATCCCTGGAATGCAAGAATGATTCAATACATGCAAATCAATTAACATGATACTATGTGATTCATTAACAGAATGAAGGATAAAAATATTAGATTTTCTATTTCTTCTTGTGTCTATTTTGATGTTTTTAAAAGAAATTTTTCTATTTTATCTAAAAATTTGTGCACAATATTTGATAAAATTTCTTTATTATTCTTTTAATGTCTGTAGAATCTGTAGTGATATTCCCCTTTTCATTCCTGCTATTAGTAATATGTATTATTTCTCTTTTTTTCCTGCTCAGTACAGCTAGAAACATACTAATTTTGTCGAGCTTTTAAAGAGTCAACTTTTGTTAATTTTCTCTATTGTTTCTCTGTTATTTTATTGATTTCTGCCCATATATTTATTATTTTTCTTCCTTCTACTTACTTTGGATTTACTTTGATTTTTTTCCCCTAGCTTCTTCAAATAGAAATCAGGTCACTGATTTTAGACCTTTGCCTTCCTTCCTCCCTCCCTCCCTTCCTTCTTTCTTCCCTCCCTCCCTCCCTTCTTTCTCTTTTGCTCCTCTCCTCTCCTCTCCTCTCCCCTCCCCTCCCCTCCTCTCCCCTCCCCTCCTCTCCCCTCTCCTTCTCTCCTCTTTTCTTTTCTTTTTATAGGATCTCACTCTCTCACCCAGGCTTGAGTACAGTGGCATAATTATAGTTCACTGTAGTCTCAAACTGTTGGGCTCAAGATATCCTCCTGTCTTGGTCTGCTGAGTGGCTAGGACTGCAGTCATCTATCACCATGCCCAGCTAACTTATTACTTTATTATTATTATTATTATTTTTGTAGAGACTGAGTTTTGCTACATTGACCAGGTTGGTCTTGAACCTCTGGCTCAAGCAATTCTCCTTTCTTGGCCTCCCAAAGCACTGGGATTACAGGCATGAGCCACCATGTCCAGGCTTTTTTTTTTCTTTTTCTAAAATAAGCATGTAATGCTATAAATTTTCCTCTAAGCACTTGTCATAGGCTGAATAATGACTTCTCCAAATGTTTTCACATCCTAATCCCTGGAATTTGTGCATATCTTATATGGTAAAAGAAACTTTGAGTATGTAATTAATTTAAGGATTTTGAAATGAGGATATTATCCTGGATTATCAAGGTGGGCTTCATGTAATTACAGGGATCCTTATAAGAGGGAAGCATGAAGAGTCAGAGCCAGAGTCAGAGCAGAATGCATTGTGATGAAGCAGAGACTGGAGTGATACACTTTGAAAATGGAGGAAGGGGCCACAAGCCAAGAAGTACAGGCTTACACTGAAAGTGGAAAAAGGCAAGAGAATTGATTCTTTCTTCAGAGCTTCTTGAAGGAAGCAGCCCTGCTGACACCTTGACTTTAGTGCAGTGCAACTGATTTCAGAATTCTGATCTCTAGAACTGTAAAAGCACAAATTAGTGTGTGTGTGTTTTAAAAGCAACCCAGTGCTATGGTTTGAATGTGTTCCTCACAAAGCATGTGTTGGAAACTTAATCACCAATGCAACAGTGTCAGAAGGTGGGTCCTAATAAGAGGTGATTAGGCCATGGGAGAATTGCCATTAATGTGGATTAATGTTATTATGAGAGTGGGTTCATTATAAGAGGATAAATTTGGCCTCCTCTTGTTTCTCTCACACCCTCTCTTTGCTTTTCCACCATGGGATAATGCAGTAAGAATGCCCTTGCAGATCTTGGACTTGCCAGCCTCCAGAACCGTGAGTCAATAAATTTCTGTTTATTATAAATTACTCAGTCCATGGTATTCTGTTATAGCAACACAAAATGGAACTAAGGTACTCAGTTTGTGGTAATTTGTTACAGCAGCAAAAGGAAACTAGTACAGTACTGCTTTAGTGACAGCCCACATTTTTGTGCATGTAAATTTATTATCAGTTCAAAATATTTTCTAACTTCCTTTTGTGTGTTTTGTTTTCTCTGATACCATATGCATGTATTTTCCCAGCAGCAATCAATTCTTCAATTCTCTGACACCAAATGAGTGTCCAAGAATACACTTTGATTCTATACTGACACTAACTATACTAACTAACCAGGGTTAGTCCAGACCTCACAGATCAAGGGCTCAGTTCTGCAAGATTGCCCTCACTTCAGATGCTAGCCAAAAATGGGGTCCCCAAGCTGCCCATACTTCTCTTCATGAGAATCTGTAGTCACAAATTCAGTGGTTCTGATGACTCACGCCTCAGGTTTGATAATTTGCTAGAACTCACAGAATTCAGGAAAGTGCTTTATTATATTTACCAGTTTATGATAAAGAATACAACTCAAGAGCAACTAAATGAAAGAAATGCATACAGCAAGGCACAGGATGGGGATGGGAGAAACATAGAACTTTGTTTCTAAACCTTATCATTTAGGGGTTTATATGGAAGCCTGTTACGTAGACGCCATTGATTGAATCATTGGCCGTAGGTAATTTAACTCAACTTCCAGCCCCTCTCCCCTCTCTGGAAGTTGGGGAATAGGGCTGAAAGTTCTAACTTTCATGTGGTTCATTTTTCTGTTGACTGGCTCTCATCTTGAAGCAGCCTAGGGCTCCCCCTCCATGAGTCACCTCATTAGCTTACAAAAGACTGTAAATTCCAACTGTTACAGGAGCTCTGTGCTATGAACTGGGAACAATGACCAAATATCTACTTGTTTTATTATACCATATCTTTGATCCATTAAGTTTTTAGAAGTATGTTATTTAATTTCTAAATATTTTCGAATTTTACTGGATCTCTTTGGTTTTTGATTTCCAATTCTATTGTGATCAGACAGTACACTCTGTATGATTTCAATCCTTTAATTTTATTGAAACTTGTTTTAACTCTAGCATATGGTCTATCGTGGTGAACAGGTCATGTGCCCTTAACAATGATGTGTATGCTGCTGTTGCTGGGCATAGTGTTCTTTGAATGTCAATTAGGCTAATGTGGTTGACACTGTTACTCAGAAATTTATGTCTCATTACCTATCTAGTTTTCTTATCAATGATAAATAAAATGGCAGAGAGAAAGCTATGTTAAATCTCCAACCAGGATTGTAAATTCGACTGTGTAAATCTATTTTGCTTTATAGATTTTTGAAGCTCTGTTATCAGAAAAATCTATACTTATTGTTTTGTTTTCCTGATACATTGCTACTTTTCACATTGGGAAATCCTCTTTATCTCTGATAAATTTTGTGTTCTTGATGTCTATTTTATCTCATGATAACATAATAACTCTAGGCTTCTTATGCCTGATATTTGCATAATCCATCTTTTTCTATCTATTTTCTTTCAACTACCTGGGTCTTTATATTTAAAGTATGTCTCTCTTACTGACTGCATATAGTTGGGCCTTGCTTTGCTATTATTTTCATGATCTTGTCTTTTAATTAGAGTGTTTAGTCCACTTACATTTAATACAATTTATTATATGACTGAATTTTGTTTTACCATTTTTCTATTCGTTTACCTCATCTGTTGTTTGTGTCTCTATTGCTCATTTCTGGCCTTCTTTTGGATTTATTGAATATTTTAAGAATTCCATGTTATTTTTATTATTATATATTTGAATTAGTTTTAAGAGGTAGCTATAAGGATTACAACATATTTCCCTATCTTTTCCCAATTTACCTAAACTTTCAGATTGTACCACTTCACACAAAACTTAAGAATTTTGTAAATGCATAGGTCTGTTAAGCCTTCACGCATTACATTATAGTTGTGGCCATAGTTTGGTTTGTTTGACCCCTCCAAATCTCATGCTGAAATTTGATCTCCAATGTTGGAGGTGGGTCCTAATGGGAGGTTTTCGGGTCATGGGGGCAGATCCCTCATGAATGGCTCATTGCCATCTTGTGGTAATGTGTGAGAGTTCTTGTTCTATTAGTTCCCAAGAGAGATAGTTGTTTAAAACAGTCTGGCACCACCTCTTTGCTCTCTTGCTTTCTCTCTCACCGTGTGATTTCTATACACACCAGCCTCATCTTTCCCTTCTGCCATGAGCGGTAGCAGATTGGGGCTCTCATTAGAAGTAGATGTTGGTGCTCCCCATCCCTCGCAATGCTTCTTATCCGGTCTGCAGATCCATGGGCCAAATAAACCTCTTTTCTTTATAAATTACCCAGCCTCAGGTATTTCTTATAGAAACAGAAACAGACTAAGACAGTTGTCATATGTATCACATTTAATTGTGTTATAACTTCCACAATACATGTTTTATTTTTTGCTTAAAACAGGTGCATGTACTTTAAAGAAATGAAGAAAAATAGTTTTTCATGTTACGCAATATTTACTCCTTCTGATGCTCTTCATTCTTTCCTGAAGTTCCAAATTTCCCTTTATCCTCAAAATTTCTTTTATTAATTTCTCATAGCTCAACTCTGCTGGTGATGAGTTGTTTTAGTTTCTGTTTATCAGAAGATGTGTTTATTTTACCTTCATTCTTGAAAGGAATTTTTCCGGATATAGAATTCTGGTTGACAATTGCCTCTTTTCTGTACTTTAAAGATATTTTCCCACTGTCTTTTGGCCTCCACGTTTTCTGCTGTCTGAAGTAATTTGTATTATTTCTTTCTGTTTAATGTGTCGTTTAAGTCAGGCTGCTTTCAATTTTTCTTTATCTTTGTTTCCCATTAGTTTGATTGTAAGGTGCCCGTGTGATTTTTCTTTGTATTTATTCCTCCTGATATTTGCTGAGCTTGTAGGTGTAAACTTACATTTATCACCACATTTGGAAAAAAATCTGGCCATTATTACTGCACATTTTTCTCCTGCCCCATTCTTTCTAACTGCTCCTTCTGAGAATTCAATCATGTGATATTACATATTTGATAGTGTCCTGCAGGTCTCTGTATCTCTGTTCATTTAAAGATCTTTTTGTTCTTCTGATTCCATCATTTTTTTGCTCTATTTTCAAGTTAACTGACTATTCCTTTTGTCATATTCAATCGATGTTAATTCCATTTTAAGAAACTTTAGTTTTTTTCAGTTATAGTATTTCTACTTGATTTTTTTTTTTTTTTTTTTTTTTTTTTGAGACGGAGTCCTGCTCTGTCGCCCAGGCTGGAGTGCAGTGGCACAGTCTCAGCTCACTGCAAGCTCTGCTGCCCGGGTTCACGCCATTCTCCTGCCTCAGCCTCTCCGAGTAGCTGGGACTACAGGCGCCCGCCACCACGCCCAGCTAATTTTTTTTGTATTTTTAGTAGAGACGGGGTTTCACCATGGTCTTGATCTCCTGACCTCGTGATCCGCCCGCCTCGGCCTCCCAAAGTGCTGGGATTACAAGCGTGAGCCACCACGCCCGGCCGATTCTTTTTTTTATAGTTCTATTCCTCAGCTGAGATTTCTTGCTTTTGTTTATTCATATGAGGATATTTTCCATTACGCCTTTGGACATTGTTACAAAAGCTGCTTTAAAGTCCTTGTTTGATAATTTTTATATTGGGTTCATCTTGCAAAAGGCCTTTCTTGGTTGCCTTTTCTTCTGGATGTGAACCACATTTTCCTGTCTCTTCACATGTCTAGTAATTTTGTGTGCATCCTGGACATTTTAAATGATACATTTTAAAGACTTTGAATGTTGGTATAATCTTCTAAAGTACATAGACATTTTTTGCTTTAGCAGACCTTTAATTTGATTAACTCTAAACTTCAAACTCTAGGTCCCCTGTGGTTGTTGGCTTAGCTGGACTTCTTGGAGTCTTCCTCACGCTAGCATAATTCAAGTTAGTCAGCATAGTTTATTTATAGACTTGAGGCTCCCCTTCTCTGGCTCTTTTCTGAGACTTTTCTTCTTATGCTTTAGCTTCTGTGGACAAATTCTGTCCCATGGATCTGTGAGCCAGTGAAACTATGGGTTTCAATCCAAGTTTCAGTTGCTCTACCTCTCACTGTCTGTCTTCAGGTAGAAAGCTATAAAAATGGGAAACTCACCCATTGTTGCTCCTTTTTTCCAGGTGTTGATTCTCTTTCAGTTTCTGCCCACTTTTCCTCTCCACTTCCTTCATAAAATTGTTTTATATATTTTATTGAGCTTACATGTGGTATCCGAAGGAATTTATACCAATGTGAGCTACCAGAGACCCTCCCCATATACTTTTTACACACACAATTTATCCTTTTCTCTGTTAATGTCTAGTTAGTACACACACACATGCACGCACACACACAATCTTAGCTTGCTTTTATTAATTGCTTATATATATATTTTATTAATCTTATAATTTATATTAATCTTATATTATCTTTTATTAATCTTATGTATATATCTTTTATTAATCTTAGCTTGCTTTTATTAACTGCTTATATATATAGTCTTAGTTTACTTTTATTAATTAACCTTAGCTTGCTTTTATTGTCCTCCCTCCCCATCCCATCATGTTTTCATGTTGGCATGATTTGAGATTTTTCCAAATATGATTAATTTTTATACATTTCATTATGCACAAAAGTTATTTGTATTTAACCATATATTAAACAACACCATATTTTGAATTCCTCATATACTCCTTGCTTTTTTTTTTTTTGAGATGGGGTCTCGCTCTCTTTCTAGGCTGGAGAGCAGTGGTGCAATCATGGCTGCTTACTGCAGCCTCAAACTCCTGGGCTCAAGTGATCCTCCTGCCTCAGCCTCCTGAGTAACTGGGACTACAGGTACGTGCCGCCATACCTGGCTAATGTTATTTTTATTTTTTATCTTTTAGAGACAGAGTCTTGCTATGTTGCCCAGGCTATTCTTGAAATCCTAGTCTCAAGCAATCCTCCTGCCTCAGCCTCCTGAATAGCTGTGATTACAGGTGTGAGCCACCGTGCCTGGCTCCTTGCTCATGTTGTTTTGTTTCTGCTGAAGTGATTATTTCAGAAAATGAGAGAATATAAATGTGATAACGTTTAAGACTTTCTAAATACCAGACAAAATATTTATTTTGTCCTCCCAGGTGAATGTAATTTGAGTAGATATGAGACTGTAGGTAAAAAATTATTTTCTCTCAGAAATGTAAGATATTGCTTTGTTTTTTCATCAGTATGTTATTTACAAGTCTGATTCCATTTTTTCTTGTTTTTTTGGTAGACAATTTTTTTTTCATACCTGAAAGCTTCTAGGATTTTTCATTCTATCCTCAGTTTTATGAAGTTTTGTATGATGTGTTTAGTTTAAAATCATCTTATTTTTCTACAAACTTAGTGGGTCCCATCAATATGCAAGATCAGCTCTACACATTTTTTTCTATTAAAATACAATTTATTTTGTATCGTGCATAATGAATATTAAAATACAATTTATAAATTGTATTAAATAAAATACAATTTATTTTCACTGCTGTTCTTTCATTCTTTCCATCTAAAAATTCTATTAGATAAAATCTGGAACAACAATCCTACTAAATGAAATCAGCAAAAACAGCAACCTGTTTTCTGTCCTATTTTGAGCTCATAATCATTTTACACTAGATTCTGCACAAATATCTCCTCTCAGTTTTCTAAATGATTAAGTTGCTCTTCATCTATTTCACAGTGTTTTTCAGTCTACATATTAATTATTTTTGTGGCCAAAATTTTGATTCCCAATATTTCTATTAAAAAATTAAAATTTTTTTGGCAAATTTTAATTATACAAATTCTAAAATGTTTTTCTCTTGCCTTAGTTTCAGTTCTTATGTTTGAGATTGGCATCTCTCAAACATTTGACAATCCTTAACTGTCTCTTTTCCTTTATGTTCAAGACTCTATGTGCACCTGCCTATTCTTTTAAAATGTGACTTGGGCATGGGATTTGGGAGACAGCACTCTGCTAATGCCTTATCTCAGCGTTGAAATAAAGAAGCTGTATTGTAAACTTGAATTATGTCTTTGACACAGAACTTAAAAGACCTTAAAAGTAGACATGTGAAATACTTTGGTACAAATGGATTCTAGAAAGTATGTGTCTTTGAAAATATCTGAAAACATTGTCTTTTACTCATGTTGGGAAAATGGCACAGAAATGAAGTTCCCTGAAACTGGGATAGGCAAAGACCAGGGTGGACTTTCAGGAAGAAAAGCTCTGGCACTTGGCCAATGGCCTTTCTTATTTAGGATACTCTCATATCCAATTTGTATATGACATTGAATTCCCCAACCCAGGAATGTAGCAGGCTTCACTGGCATAATTGAACAGAGCTGAGCATAGTTAACGGGGATCTGAGGATGCAATCGTCTCCACTTTCTGCCCTGACATCATCCTTGTCTCTCAAGACCTAAGAGACAATGGGAATGAAATGGATGTTATGGCTGAGCATTGCAAATTGTGGTCCTATCTGAATGGCATTGTTTCTGTTGGCCCAGTTTCTCAGAGCATACTGCTGGGCCTACTTTCTGTGCTCACTTATTCTGCTGGGACTGCAGACCCTTAAGAGTACGAAAAGAACATAGGCAGTATTAGGAGCGTGAAAAGCCATTCACCACATTGATGCTTCTCTCTTGTAATACAGTGTTTCCCCCAGGATAGCATCTAATTGCTACTTGAACGAACCCACTGTCTTTACCTCACCAGGCTTGCCCAGTAGGCCGTTGCAAACATTTATTATTCTTTGAGTGGCAAAGCTCTTCCCATCTGTCTCTTCTGAATTTTTTTTTGAACTTCTACTTCTGCCTCCACTCCTGTCATTGACGTAATATCAAAAGTAGCAGCAACATGCAATTGATATTATCTACTCTGCTAAAGAGCTTGTGTACCTCACTAACATCTCCTTCAATGTCTTTTTTGAAGTTAGAGAGATGGAGGATTTTTTTCTTAACTTTTAAGGAACTTGTACAATTTTCTCAGGAAATCAGCATGAGAGAAAATATTTGCTAACATCTGACTTCCCTTCAATGAAACCCACCTACTCTGGAAAAACTGCCAGAGTAACACATTTCCAGAAGGTTCTTTTTGGAGACAAAATGATTGTCTTATTTCCTTGCCTATTTCTTAATGCACTCAGAGGAAAGGAAGAACAATGTCAAGAATATATTTTGATGATTCAAAGAAAGAGCCGAGGCAAGAGCAAGGGCGTCTTGAAAAATAATATTCCCACCTTATCAAGCTAGTTACCTTTATATGGCATAACCGTGATAGGCCAGGCTCTGTACTACAACAGTACAGAACCTCATAATAATCCTACAAAATAGGTATAATTGTCATGATTTTGTTTATATAGCTGAGGAATCTGAGGCCACACAGATAGATAGAGGTAATAACAACGATGGTGGCTACCACATACTGGGCATTCACAACATGCCTTACATCTGCTTAGCTCTGTTCCTGGGGATTTTACTGAATCCTTGCGACTAGTCTTGTGGTAGCCAATGTTACCCAGGGCTTTCTGACTCTGATGCCCTATGTTTACCATTTTCCCATGATTGCATTGACAATTATTAAGTCCTTGTGCATGAGCTTTCTTCATTGCCTCATTCCCACAGACTGCCTCCATCTTTCTCACACTCCAGTGCCCTAAGGGGCTGAGTAAAGCCTTTCATTTCAGAGTGCCTTGTTGTCCATTGCCTCACTAAGTCAGAGAGGTTGCTCAGATATCAATCCCTAGCTCTCGTTTTTTGATGATTGATTGATCGATTGATTGATTTGAGATGGCATTTGCTCAAATATCAATCCCTAGCTCTTGGTTTTTTATGATTGATTGATTGATTGATTTGAGATGGAGTCACCCAGGCTGGAGTGCAGTGGCATGATCTCAGCTCACTGTAACCTCCACCTCCCAGGTTCAAGGGATTCTCCTGCCTCAGCCTCCTGAGTAGCTAGGATTACAGGCATCTACTACCACGCCCAGTTAATTATTGTATTTTTAGTAGAGACAGGGTTTCACCATGTTGGCCAGGCTGGTCTTGAACTCCTGACCTCAGGTGATCCACCCACCTTGGCCTCCCAATGTGCTGGGATTACAGGCGTGAGCCACCGTGCTCAGCCAGCTCTTGGTTTTCTAAAATCCCCCAATGTCCATCATGTTGGCTACCTCCCTCTCTCAGGGCAGGACACATGATCCTTGCTGGCCAGTTGGAGTCTCCCTTCTCCTTTGTCTCTGACTAGTTCAGGGATGGGCATATGACTGCACATTAATCAGAATCCACTCAGGACTTTTCTTTAGATCCAACAGGAGAATGACTTTTTCCCCCTAGAGTTTTACAGGTTGGGTCAATGTGGATACAGGGCCGGTAGTTACCATCTTCCTTGCCACATAGAGAAAGTCTATCTGCAGATTAAAACCAACAAAGAGAAAGGCAGAGCTGAAAGATGCAGAAAGAGACAAAGATTTAATGGTATCTTTTAAGCTTTTGGCTCCAGCTGTCTAAAAACAGTTCTACCCGTGGACTTTCTAGTTATGACAACAAGTAAGCCTCCCTTCTTACTCAGGATGGTTTGATTAGCCTTCCTGTCACTTGTAACCAGTAAACTGGTTCTGTGTGTGTGTGTGTGTGTGTGAATCCTTGATTTTTAGTGTTTGCCAATTACTGTGGTGTAATTAGTGCCCACCATGGCAGATTGCAAGCTGCTAAGATTTAACAACCAGTTTGCAAATTTCTAAATATGGAACAATTAGCTGTTGAAAGCAGGTACCAGCCAGCTCCAATACCATTTCCCATGGGGACACTGACATGAGAGAAGTGGTCATTGGACACTTGACTGGCCTGTTTTTGCCCTTCTGGATGCCAGAAAATTCTCAGACCTCCACAGATACTCCTGGGTGAGGAGGGAGAAATGCTTAATAACACCAACTAGCACACTTTCAGTTCAAGGAATTAAAAGGTCTATGATTGCATTTTTCAAAGCATGGTTTGTGGCTGCCTCCCTCATCAGGACCACCTGCTAGCCCAGAGTCTTCCTCAGGATGCCTGTGTATCATGCTTCCCTGTTGATAGATGCACTCCATAATCGGAGCATTGCCATTCTCTGTGGTTTGGTGCATGTGTTGCGTGCTTAAAGAGGGATGAAGCATTGCTTCATCTTGCCTGTGACTTGAATATAGGTCTTAAAGAGACCTCTGCCTTTCTCAGGGTCCAGGATTCAGGGGAGAAAAGGGCCAAAGAAGATGCGAGGAGAATGTGGGGGACTTTTCGTAGATTAATTAGTCTTCTCTCTCCTCTCATGCCCCACCCTTAACCTTGACCTCTGCTTCTTGGTGTTTTCCTCCTGGCTTACTTTTCTTTAACCTGAGGCTCAGTTTCCACATCTATGAAATGGGGATAGAAATACTTAGCTCATAGGGTTATGGAAAGGAGAGCATCATATCCAGCACCTAGCACCCTGCAGGCACTCATTGCCTGTCATTTTGCCCTTACCTGCCCTTTTCCTGTCACTTTGACTTGCTGACAGAACCCCAGTGGGCCTAAGAACTGGGATGGGCTTTTCAGTCCATATCCAGGTGTCTAGGAGATGCACTTCCTGAGTTGATATTTCTGGGTTCTTTTGTAGTGACGTCATCTTAGTGACCTATTTCCTGAGGCGGTTTCCTTGGGTGCCACAGATGGTGAGGAAGGAGAATTGCTGCTGACAGAGCCAGGGATGGTTCCAGCACCCTCTCCCTCCTAACTGCAGCAGGATCCCACTTTCTCCAGGGCCGTGACTCACCCTGGATTAATTGCACTGCAATTATCCTGGGGAGCCTGAGTTTCCTCTTGATGTCTCCTGTCTGGTTTCCTTTTGACCTGCACAGCTGTCTAATAGAGATGGCTTTTGCGATTTCTTAGTTAATGTGGTTCATTATTTCTAGCTCTGCCTTCTGCCTTCAGTCGCTGGAGGTTTTTCCAAATCTGACTTGGAGACTTTCATGAGTTGTGTCTTCAATCAGGGCTTGATGCTGCTTGCATTGTCTGTGGGAGAAATTTCATTTGCAAATCAGAAGTTCACAGAGCATGTTGCGGTGTGGCTTCACAAGTCGGCGTTTTCATCTTCCCTGCCTCTCTCCCCAGTCACCTCCACGTGCCTCGATTGAGAAAGAAAAAGTCCCTCTCTCCCAGACTTCCGCAGGAGCTAGGTAGATAGAGCAGTAGGCAGGAATTTGTTTGCTTCTTTGCCGTGCTAATTATCTGCAGAGGGCTGCAGAACTAGCGATGTCTGTTCTCTCGGCATCTTGCCTCACGCTGGGTCATGCCAAAGAGACCCAGACGTCTGGAGCCCCAGAAGCTTCTGATGTCAAATGTCTTTAGGAAATTACAAAAATCAAACCAACTCACCTAAAACTTTATATTCCCCACAAAACTCGGCCCAACCTTGCATAGCTTGGGGAAGTTTCTGTGGCTCACACTGATCCTTTATATGCAGAAGCCAAAGATAGTCCTGAGCAGTAAGAAGTTTCTTCAGTAACTACTTCGCAGAGTCAACCAGACATTTTTTTATGGAATATAGAACATCTTTAATTCTCTACCAGGAGTGGAGGTCATTTAAAAGGAGGGTGAGAAGTTCTGTTATCTGGAGGCTTATGATCATGGTCCAGCATGAGAACTGGCCTCAAGCTAGAGAAAGAGAACCTCCTCGGGGAGTAAGGGCAAGTGACAGTTGAGACCCGAGGACCCAAAGAGGGAGGACCCCAGATGCTGTGACCTTAGAGGGGGAGGCCACACATTTCCAAACAAGAGCCAAGATGTGTTTGAGAGGAGACAAGGAAGTGGTGGATGAAGTCCGGAGAGAGAAGTAGGAAGAGTGTCAATGATAAGAAGCAGTTACAGGGGCTGCCGAGGGATGAGATTTGATGACAGTAAGCAAAGGACTGACTCCCAAAGAGGAGAGGTAGAAGTTAGTGAAGAAGTAGGAGATGCGGGATTGCTCTGTGGTAAGAAACACAGAAACCCTCGCACGTCTCAGCAGTGTTGGACATACTGACTTAACCCCCCCAGACTCTGCTATGTGTCAGGGCTCAAGGTTGAGGGGTGTTGTAGTACAATAGTCAGAACCAATTTATCTGAGGATATCTGTGTGCCATCCTCAAAGAGTTAAACTCGCAGCTACCCAGGAAATTCCTGTGATCTAGAACAATCCATTTCCCAATGAGGATAAATAGTTAAGCTTTACTTCTGAAGACATGGTTCTCATCTTCAAGGAGCTCCCGTTCAATTAAAGATGATAAGCACTAATAAAGACTACGCAATTTCTTATTAGGGACAATAATTGAACACCTACTACATGTTCAGTCCTGTGTTGGATGCTTTATTTACAGTATCAACAATTTTCAGAAAACTTCAAAAGGTGGGTATTGAGTTGGCTGTGGGGGTTCAGAGAAGGAAGTGATTATAGATGGATGGATAGTCTCAAAGGATTTCCTTATGGGGAAGGGACTTGAGTGGGATCTGAGGATGAAGAAGACTTGGAAAATGGTGGGCATATTTGGAGGTTCATGGTAACTCTTAAATTGTCCTTCCATACACTGGTTCTCCTCCAAAGTGGGAAATGTATCCCACTCCCCACTGTGTTTTTGAGCCACCACCTAACTGGGTGATTTCTGTGAGTCCTTCTTATACACATCGGTTAACTGCATTTCTTGGCATGGTGAGGGAAAAGGAAATGATAAGGGCTGCAGAAATGTTCCTGTTGGCAAGGCATCAGGAAGCAGGAAGAGAACATCCTTGTACTTGGGGATCTTTGAGTCTTCAGAGTCATGGATTGAGGTCCAAGTTGATGACAACTCTTGGAAAACCCTGGTACTAGAGATTAGAGTGAGATGGCTGGCCATGTTGATTTCAGTCTATGACATTCAACACTTCTAGCCCAAGACTTAGGAGGTGAAGAGAATGAGTCATGACTGTACATCTACTACTTACGTCTTCAAGATGAGGATGTCCTTTGTTTCTAGGGACAGACACCCTCTAGGAACCCTTGAATTTCTCTTTGTATTCTGCAGTCAATATTGCCAAGTGTCTCTTGAACTTGCTAACAAGAAGAGACCAGAGGTGAATTGACACTGGCATTCTCTTCTTTTCTGAAGAAATAAATAAATAAAAGTTATTTGAGCTACTTCTCTTCAGGCTAGTTCCCTGCAGGACAAGATGCACTGAGATGCCTAGGATGGTTAATGTAGATGTTTAGACTCTCCAGGCGATGACCCTTTTAGCCATAGAGCCTGAGTGTGGCCAACTCAGGTGGAAAACACTCATGGGGCACACTCAGCTGTGTGCTGGGCTGAGTGAGGAGGCAGTCATGATTTGGAGTCCTTGCTCCCAGGCCCCGCAGAGTCGAGAGGGAGGGGTAAAGATGTACACAATAGCTCAAATACAAAGCACGTGCCATGGTAGGGGGCTCAAATGAAGAGACAGTTATATCCAATTGGTATAAGTCAGTGGTTGGGGGCATGAAGTACAGCATCAAAACAGGCTTTGAAGAAAGAGTAAACTTTGAGGTGACACTTGAACAATGGTAGGATTTTTATTGTTTATTTACTCACTTATTTTTTTTAAAGAAATGATATCTTGCTATGTTGCTTAGGCCAGCCTCGAACTCCTGGGCTCAAGTGATCCTCCCACCTCAATCTCTGAAGCAGCTGGGACTACAGGCATGCGCCATTGCACCTGGCTATTCACTGTTTTATTTCTGGTACTTTTAAATAATAAAAACAATACACATTCATTATAGCAAATATAAGAAGCATAAAGAAGAAAATTAAAATACTCATAATCCCAGCACCCAGAGAGAAAACACAAGTAACATTTTGATGTATTCTTCCAGATTTTTATTGATGTGTGTGTGTATACACACACACACACACACACATCCACACACATACACATATATATTTCACAAAATTGGGTTTATACTGAATAAATACTTTTGAAGTCTACTCACTTAGCAGAATAATGGGTTTTCACATATCATTAAATATTCTTCAAAGACATGATTTATAAAGTCATGCATGCTTGTCCAATAACTATTTTCCAATAAGACATTCAATTTGTTTCTATTTTCTCACAATTATGAATAATGTTTTGCTTAGCTTTCTTATACATAAAGCAAATAGAAAAGCTTTTTCTCTACAGAGATCGGAGTGCAGGTGGAGGTGGTGGGTAGAGGGCACTCCAGAAAGAGAACTCGGGGTGAGTGAGTGGGCGGGGACAGAAGGCACAGGGGGTGTGAGAAAAGCAAGCTGTGCTGTTTGGCTGGAGAGTTAGTGCTTCTAGGGGAGCAGTGGGACAAAAACAGAGGCTGAGGCAGCTTGTAGAGGGGTGGGACTGGCTGAGTGAGAAGCACAGTATCGCCTTTACTGAGAGGCAATGGGGAACCACTGATGGGCTTTGAATAGGTTAAGGACAGAATTAGAGAAGTGTTTAAGGCGGTGAATCTGAAAGTGGTGTGAGGGTGGAGTGGAGGAAGGAAGAGGGGGAGAAACTGGAGATGGGAGATGTGTTAGGACCCCTTGTTAGTGTCAAGGCAAGAGGTGGTGAGTGCCTGAACCCTCGCAAGGGCAGCCAGGATGGAAAGGAGGAGTGGTCTGAGGCCATGACTCTAAGATAGAAACTGGTTGGGAATGTGGCCAATGAAGACAGAGGCATCAATAACCTTCTGATTCTGAGCCTTAATAAGTGGGAGAATGGAGAAGGCATAAAGAAATTGAGGCCCAGAGAACACAGTGACGTGTGCAAACTTGCGACCGAGTTAGAGGTTAAACCAGGCTGGAAGCGAGGTGCCCAGTCTTCTGGTCAGGAAATCATGAACGGCAGATGTTAGAGTTCTCGTGTTAGATGCTAGATGCGGCACATCCTGGAGGATTAGATGTAGTGGATCCTGGAGCCCGCGTCTGAAAGCGGATCAACCCGGGGAGAACTCCTGTCAGCTGTGACTCTGGCCCTTAATGTTTATTGGAACATGGGCTGAGCATTATCCGTGGATTAAGTAAAAGGGGCAAAAATAACAATAATAATAACAATTCAACTTCTAACTTAGTTCTTTAGTAGGCCAGGTCAAATGAGCAGAGTCATGAAAGAGAAAAAGAGACAAAAAAAGAGAGTCTTGCTCGCCATTTCAAAGGATGGGCCAGAAATGTGTGTTTTTGCCTGGAAAACCTTCTTTGGCTCTCCAGCCAGAGCTGATCACTGATCCTTGGCGGCATCTCCTCTCGAGAGACGCTGGGTTGCTGGAGCACATGAGGCCATCCTGGAAGGCAGTGAACGGTTTTTTCCATTGGGTGAACATCTCGTTATACATGTATGCATAGTTCCTTTTTATCTCACATTTAAATTGTGGTTTCCCTCCCATGATTGGTTTTTGCCACATCAAACAGTTTTCAACAGTTTCAAAAATCAAGACCGGTGTGTAATATCAAAAATAAAACTAAGAAAACGGAAAATAAAAAAACCCCTCACCTGATCTCTCCAGCATTTCACTGCTGCTTTGGAAATTGAGAGCTGTGCGTGGGATATTGGCAGCTAACAACCATGGAAGTAAAAAATGATTTTTGATCTCAAGGCCTAATATTATTCATATTTTTTCATAGCCTCAAACAATGTCTTCAGATAATTCAGGTACAGGCAAGCCAGAAACAAAACAACATCATAAAGGCATTATTACATTCAGACACTTTCAGCTACGCTACACGCCTCACAGTGTCTTTGAACCCCGTATGTGAGAGAACCATCTCACACTCCAGGGAATACTCTTGGAGCTGTTTTTACTTCAACGAAGGGTAGTGAAACAAAATTCTTTGGCTTTAGATATGTGTTTGGCATTGGCTCTGTAGAGTTCTGCCTCTTCTTCTGTCTTTACCATCCATCAGGTCCATTTGAGAGGCCATGGGAGGGGCTGAGATGTGCGCAGCTGTGCTCCCCACCTGCGGTGCAGGGTCCTCAACCATGGGTCCTGGAAGTTTGGGCCAGCCCTCCAAGTGGGTGGGGGTTATGGAACTGAGAACGGAAAGGCTTTCATCAAGAAGAATTTGGCAAGGGAGCCTTTCCCAGCCCTTGTTCCTCCCCAGATAACGCTGGCCAGCAGCATCAAATTGGATAAGGGCTGCGGACTGGGATATGCTTAGAAAGGACAGAAGAAGCAGAGAAAGGGAGAGGGAATTGTTCTCTTGGGAAGTCTTTCCCTCCTTTTTGAAACTATCTGCTCTCTAGTTTGAAAGTGCCAATAGCATCTAAGCCAAGGAATGCGTCTTCCTCTCCTCCCTGCCTTCTGTTACCCTGTTAGCATTCTTCATCTAGAGGAGGGTCTTCAGTGTCTTTATCAGCTTCGAGTTCGTCTATGTTCTTAACCTAGTACCCCCAGCTGCCAGGACCTGGGGGGTGACGCCTGTCCTCACTTTCCACAGCATCAGCAAGTGTGCCACTCATTTGGAACCTACTGTATACTTCCTACAGTCATTAGATTTAGATGGCAGGGCTGGTGGGGTGATATACACCCTGTTCTTTTAAGTTGATTGCCAGTTGCAGATGCTAAATTTGTTACCTCTTCTCTTCTCATTTCTCCACAGCATTTAAGTTTCTGGTGCAGGGTAGATAGACATCTAGTTAATGTTTGCAGATCATCTGATCATTCTTCCATCTCACAGAGAAAGTAAGGATTGGCTAGGCACGGCGGCTCACTCCTATAATCCCGGCACGTTGGGAGGCCAAGGCAGGTGGATCACTTGAGATCAGGAGTTCAAGTCCAGCCTGGCCAGTGTGGCAAAACCCCGTCTCTACTAAAAATACAAAAAATAATAAAAAAAAATTATCTAGGTATGGTGACATGTGCCTGTAGTCCCAGCTAATCGGGTGGCTGAGGCAGGAGAATTGCTTGAACCCGGGAGGCGGAGGTTGCAGTGAGCCAAGGTCACGCCACTGCACTCCAGCCTGGGTAACAGAGCAAGACTCTTGTCTTTAAAAAAATAAAAATAAAAAATAAATAAATAAAAGAAAAAGTAAGGACTGAACTCAACAGTGTGAGTTCGGGTAGGCAAAATCGAAGGCATGAAATCCCAGTGTTGTAGGAATTTCGGAGGACTTAACAGGACACGGCTTCTTTAGCTGACTTGTTTATCAAGGTCAGGGCAATGCTATCTCCACTGAGAAGACTTCTGTTGTTCTATTGTGTCCCCAACCCAAAGAATTTACTCTGTGCCATTCAAAAGATAGTTGGCCCACAACATCTTGTATTCTAGATCTGCTTACTAGTCTTGCTTTCTTCAGTAAGCTCCAGGGAGACAAGGGCTGATTCTCACATGTCATTTACAAGTTCATCCCACCATTATTCCTTGTGTATCAGACGTGGCTCTATCATGTCATATGCCAGTAATCACAGTGGGTCGAATGAATTGACCTGATCTGCTTTTGTCTCAGAGAAGCTTGCTAGGGTTTTGTGAAAAGAGAAAATGATTTATCTAGAAAGTATCCACAGACCCTTGAAAAAGCAAGAGAAACAAATGCTTGTGGTTTCCGCCATTTCTGCCCCTTGTTTTATTTATTTATTTATTTATTTATTTATTTATTTATTTATTTATTTAGAGACAGAGTCTCTGTCGCCCAGGCTGGAGTGCACTGCTGCATATCGGCTCACTGCAATCTCCACCTCCCAGGTTTAAGCGATTCTCCAGCCTCAGTCTCGTGAGTAGCTGGGACTACAGGTGTGCACCACCGTGTCTGGCTAATTTTTGTATTTTTAGTAGAGATGGGGTTTCACCATGTTGGCCAGGCTGGTCTTGAACTCCTGACCTCAGGTGATCCACCTGCCTTGGCTTCCCAAAGTGCTGTGATTACAGGTGTGAGCCACCGCACCTGGCCTGCCCTTTCTTTTTCTCCATGTTGGCTCCCCTGTTCTCCCCCAGTGTGAGTGCTTAGCATTTCACCAGCTTTTCTTCCAAGGCAACATTTTCCCCTTCCCTGGACTTAGTGTGTGTTGAGCTAGAACATTGACTCACTGGAATCTAATTTCAGTCCTGCAAAGATTAATTTATCCTTTTTCAGGCTATGTACTCATTTAAACCAAAATTACCCAGCTACTAGCCTTCTTGATAGCAATTACGTCCAACGAAAGCAAACTACTGAGCTTCATGTATTGGTAATGGCCTTTCTTTATATATTTTTCCTTAGGGATAAAGTTGAATGGGGAAATTAGTCACATTAAGCTGGAAAAATAGTGAACAAAATACATATTTTATATTTTTTAAAAATATCCTCCTGCTACCAATTAAGGTCTTTATTAGAAACAGGTATTTTCACATTATGGGGGTTGTCTTTATATTAAACAGAGCAAACCCAAATGAATAGTTACTTGAGGATCTTTTTAATAAATACTCAAATCCATTTTAATATCTAATAATAGTGGCTGCCTCAAGTATTCAAATTTTAGCATAACCAGCAGGAAAACTGTTTGATGTTTTAATTATGTCCCTGAAAATGCTGAATGGGTTATAAAAAGCAATTTGAAGAAAATAAAAGAAGGGATTTTTAAAAATTATTAGTGTTTCGGGGGAAAAGACATTTTCCACATCCCATTAAAAACCTTTCTGCATTGTAAAAATACTATCTGCCGATAAACTGGGCCAAATAAGCAAAAAGGATTCGAATCTGTTAAGTGTTCACATTTGGGGGAAAAAAAATCTGAAAAACTGAAGAAAAAAAAAAAGACCTCAGAGGAACCATATCCCAAGGAGTGAGGGGCTATGGAAATTGAGCATGCCTTGAAAGAAAGGAAGAAAATCTTTTAATTATGTTTAAAATTAGCCAGAACCTTGTACTTGTCCCAGAGAGATTCCTGGGAGGGTTGGAACATTTCTGATGAACGGGCTGATGTAATCACTTCAAAAACCCCACCTGGAAGTCTGGACTTGGGAGGAGGCTGTGGGGACATTCCGGGGCTAGATCCTGCTGCCCCCAGGTCATCCTTCTGGGCAGGAATCAGGAAAGCTGTCCCTGAGGAGAGGGAAGCAATGAGAAAAGAAGCCATTTCCAAGGAATGGAACCAGATGTCCAAGCTACAGTGCTGCGAATGGGGCTCAGCAGAGGACAGGCACACATGAAACGGGGAGTGGGAAGACTGGATTCTGGGTTAACTCTTTCTCCTCTCAGTAGGTGGGGGCCTGGCCTCCAGATGACAGGAAAGCCACCTTCCTCATGGCCAGATACGAGGTACCATGAAGAACTCAGGGAGGTAATTCTACCCAAGAAAATGGGTCCTTTCCCTGCGTTAGCTGCCTGGTGGTGGTCCAGGCAGAGAACTCCACCTGGGCTGCAAATTAGAATTCCCTGGAGGGATTCGAATCACTTTCTTCTTTATTTAAACAATAACTTCATCCAAGCTGCATTCCTGACCAATAACCTAGCATCTTGGAGGTGGAGCCTAGGCATCAATATTTTTAAAAAAATCCCCAGATAGGCTGGGCAAGGTGGCTCGCGCTTGTAATCCCAGCACTTTGGGAGGCCGAGGTGGGTGGATCACTTGAGGTCAAGAGTTCGAGACCAGCCTGGCCAACATGGTGAAACCCTGTCTCTACTAAAAATACAAAAATTAGCCAGGCGTGGTGGCAGGTGCCTGTGGTCCCAGCTACTCGGGAGGCTGAGACAGGAGAATTGCTTGAATCCGGAAGGCAGACTTTGCCGTGAGTGGAGATCACACCACTGTACTCCAGCCTGGGCAACACAGTGAGACCCTGTCTCAAACAAAAACAAAAAACAAAAACAACTCCCCAGATGATGTGCAGCCAAGTTATAAAACCAGTGTTGATGTGTCCCACATTTGAGAATCACTAGCGGGGGCTTGTAAACTGTAGATCCTGATCCAGCAGGTCTGGGGCAGGGCCTGAGCTTCTGCCTTTCTGCACAAGCTTTCACATGATGCCGATATTGCTCAGTGGACCATGCTTTGAGTAGTAAGACACTGCAGTTTTCTGCCATTTGTGCTTCTTCGGATTTCTGCCTTTTAGACCAAATGATATATATATTAAATGATTAGGAGCTTAATGGTTCTCTTCAAAATAGGGCCTACTAGTCAAGTGATTTGTATTTACAGTGCAGGGACAGCTTTGTCTTAGGAAGTGTTTTACTCCATTTAGCTAGGTCATTATTGAATCAGGTACCCACCTGGCTTGTCACTGGATAGCAAGAAATGCCACCGTAGCTGGGCATGATGGCTCACACCTGTAATCCCAGCACTTTGGAAAGCCAAGGCAGGCAGATTGCTTGAGTCCAGGAGTTTGAGAGCAGCCTGGGCAACATGATGAAACCCTGTCTCTACAAAAAATACAAAAAATAAGCTGGGTGTGGTGGTGCGTGCCTGTAGTCCCAGCTACTGGAGAGGCTGAGGTGGGAGCATGGCTTGAAACCAGGAGGTTGAGGCCACAGTGAGCCAAGATCATGCCACTGCACTCTAGCCTGGGAGACAGAGTGAGATCCTGTCTCAAAAAAAATCCCCCTAAACGAAAAACAAAACAAAACAAAGAAATGCTATCATACTTGGCTTCAAAGATCTTGGTTTTGCCCGTGGTGTCTTCTTTGAAGTATATTTTTGTTGTGCTCTTCTGTTCAGAAAAGCAGCCTGTTTGTTTTATTTATTTATCAACACACATTGATAATGTCCCTACTATGTGCAGGCACTGTGTTGGGAGTGAGGAAAGACTAGCTGAGTAAGACTCAAACTTGAGTGTCACCCCCCAGCAGGCCTTGCACTTTCATGTAGCATAAATGTGTTGCTGATAAGCTCAGCTTCAATTCTGTCTCATTGTATCATTCTCATTTCTACCCAGAAATCTGAAATATTTACCTGCTTAAAACCCCTAAACATTTGGCTACTGGACCACGTGTACCCTGGAGATAAGATGGAACCAACAATGCTGAGTTCCTATTATGTGCCTGACACTGTAAGAGATTTATATGATGCTGTTCCTTTTGAGTTTTGCAGCAGCCCTGTGGGGTTGGTATCATACCCATTTTACAGATGAAGAAATAAGGAACAGATAAGAAACTTGCTCAAAGTCATGTAGCTACTAAGTGGGCAGAATTAGCATTTACCATTATACTTTCTTTTTTTTTCATTATAGTAAGTTGTCTTTCCGAAAAGAATAGTAGAAAGTTGAAAGAAGGTAAATGCTAGAAGTCACTTGAGAAATAATTGTTGCAGCAATGATTACAACCCTCTTTTTTTTTTTTGCTGATGAGGTAATGGAGATGCAGTCTTAATAAATATTTGCTGAATGAACAAAGAAATGAGTGAATGAATTAAAGAAAGTCAAAGGTTAAACTTGTCTACTCCTACCTTTAAACAGAGCAGACATTACCCTTCCTAAATCCTCAGCTTTGTGAGCCTTCTAGATCATGAGAAACTCAAGATTTACTTTATTTAAATAGTAATTATTATTATGTCAATTATCATTGATAATGTTCCAGCATTATACTTTCTATGTGCCCAGTTTAGTACCACTTTATATATAGCATTTAACTTAATCTTTAGTATAATCTTTACAGATGAAAAAAACAATGTTTAGAGACATCGTTTAAACTCACCCAGTGGCCCAGCTAGTAAATATCAGAACAAGATTCAAGCTCAAGGCTTGGATTTCAAAGACCAAGCTCTTCCTACTTCACCACACTGCTCAGTGGGAAGCTTCCTTGGTGGCCTCTAAGGGTTTTCCGCTTTAAGGCATTTGAATTCTATAGCTGGTGCTGTTGGAGTCCCCATACATATCCCCTTGACCCTGCGTGAGGTCTCCAGCAGACAGCTCCCAGATACTCCAATGGCTCCTGACTGTGCTTGGCCAGATCACAGGGCAAGCCAGAAGTGCCAGGGAATGAATGCCCCAGAAGGACCCTCTCAATCAGTGATGGATAGGAATGGGTGGATAACTACGCCAGCTTCCTTGCCCCTCTAACAGACAATTCAGAAGCGACCTCCACAGTCTCTCAGGTCTGTTGTGAGATTGAGCCCAGCTGCCTGCAGACATAGCCTGATCATTAGTCCATTAGCACCCTCTTTATGGTTTCACTTTCTTTCTCCCTCTAGTGCTTTCTTGGCTCAACTCTCAAATAAACAACTTATACCTAGGTTCTGCTTTTGGGGAAACTCAAACTAAGAAAGGTACCACCTTCTCAACGCCCAGAACTTAGGGAGCTCCGCCATGATGCGGGTGGCCCAAGAATAAAAAATGGCTACGATTGAGTATCTTTTTCTGTTTTTGTCTTTTTTGATACAGGGTCTTGCTCTGTCACCCAGGCTGGAGTGCAGTGGCATAGTCATGGCTCACTGCAGCCTCAACTTCCCAGGCTCAAGTGATTCCTCTGCCTCAACCTCCCTAGTAACTGGAACTACAGACACACACCATCATGCCCTGCTAAGTTTTAAAACTTTTTTCTTTTTTGTAAAGACAGGGTTTCTCTATGTTGCCCAGGCTGGTCTCAAACTCCTGGACTCCAGTGATCCTCCTACCTTGGCCCTTAGAGTGCTAGGATTACAGGTGTGAGCCACAGCACCCAGGCCAACTATCTTCTTTAATGAAAGAAGAATTTTCCTTCTTTCACCTTGCTCCTTCAGAGGGAAGACTGCCTGGTGTGAAGAGTTGGTATTTAGGTGGTCATATTCTTTTGAAATGGTGAATGGAGTTCCCAACGCCACATGACTTCTGCTGAAGTGGGGATTCCCTAGAGGATTTCAGCAGAGGGTGAGGCAAGGGTACCTGCATGCCTCTGCTCCTGGTGCCAACCATATGCTGTGGACTTCAGAGCCCAGGCAGGCAGGTATAGGCCTGTGCCTGCTCTAGTGCTCTTGAAGGCTTGAGTGGGGAGTGGGGATGCTCAGAAGGACCCATGAGTGAACAGGACCATGTCACCTTCTGGAGCTTGCCAAGAAAGCCCTTTATGTCAACTGGGGGCTGGGGCGGGGAACAGAAGGACAAAGCACAAAGATAACTAACAGGGAGTTGAGAGATCTAGACCGAAACACTAGCTCTACCATGATTCTTTCAGTCAACCCATGATGAGTAAGTGTCTGCTGTATGCAGGCTGGTGTGATATTTAAAACATTTAGCTGTCACTATCTGAGTGCTGTGCCACACATGAACCCTTTAATTACTGGATTATGGGGAGTCCAAAAGGTCCAGAGGAGGGGATGGGTTAGCTGGGGTACCATGGGGCACTGGGAAGGTTTGGGGCAGTGGCTAATTGCCAATGGATACAGAAACATTTCAATATCTTAACAACTGTCCCAGTCATACAGGCATGTAATGACTGAAAACATACCTGGTAATATGGTTTGGCTGTGGCCCCACACAAATTTCATCTGGAATTGTAGCTCCCACAATTCCCATGTGTCGTGGGAGTGACCCGGTAGAAGGTAATCGAATCGTGGTGGTGAGTCTTTCTCATGCTGTTCTTGTGATAGTGAATAAGTCTCATGAGATCTGATGTTTTTTTTTTTTTTTTTGAGATGGAGTCTCGCTCTGTTGCCCAGGCTGGAGCGCAGTGGCATGGAGATCTGATGGTTTTATAAAGATCTGATGGTTTTACATGCTCTCTGTTGCCTACACCATGTAAGATGTGCCTTTTGCCTCTTCTGCCATGACTGTGAGGCCTCCCCAGCCAAGTGGAACTGTGAGTCAATTAACTCCTCTCTCTCTTTCTCTCTCTTTTTTTTTTTTAATAAATTACCCAGTCTTAGGTATGTCTTATTAGCAGCAAGAGAACAGACTAATGTACCTGGTATCTGGAACTATGCTAGGTGCTGGGAAATAATCGTGAAACCAAGCCAACTGCATCCTTATTGCCTAGGGAAACAGACTCTGTTCACCCTTTCACACTAATAAGCATATGATTCTACACCAGATGAATGTTCTCCAGGAAAGAAGCTTTGCTCTAAAAGCATTAAGCACAGGAGCTTCACCCAGTGCTGGGGTCAGAGAAGACTTCCTTGAAGAACACAAACCAAAATCTGTAAGTGAATCGAGTGATGAGCAGGATGAGAACTTTCCAGAGAGGGAACAGCGATCTTGAAAAAGCCTGGAGGTGGAAGGGGACATGTTGTATTTGAAGAATGGACAGGTGGTCAGTGTGGCCTGAACAAGGAGAATGGGGGTGGGGAGTGGACCAAAATGACTTCGGAGGCTCACACAGGGGCCAGGCCAGGCAGCACCTGCTGGACATCAGGATTTGGGCTTTATTGCTGGGGCCCTTGAAGAGTTTTAAATGGGGAGCAGCATCACTGTAAAGCCACTGCACCTGTGGTTTTTGAGGCTGGTTGGGGCTGGGGGCAATGGCAGATGATTGAGCGCAGTGAAGTGGTGAAGCAGAGGCCGTGACAGCCTGCTCTAGCGGGTGGCCCAGGAAATGCAGAGGACATAGGAGGGGCAGATTGGGGATAGATTGGATGGGGTGGTGGTGGTGATGGTGCCTCTCAAGGGTGTGTCCTTGGTTTCCAGTTCCTTTAACAAGAGGGATGGTGGGTGGTGCCCTTCCCGAGCATCGGGACACTGAAGCAGGATTAGCTCTGTGTCTGTGCCACTTCCTCTCTGGGGCTGAGTTTCCTCAATTATATACAGAGAGATGGACTTTATGGCCTCCAAAAGGCCATTGTCCGCATTCCCAGACAAGAACAATTAAACCTGCAGTAAAGGCTATCAAGGCTGGATGCGATGGTTCACGCCTGTAATCCCAGCCCTTCAGGAGGCCGAGGTGGGCGGATCACTTGAGGTCAGGAGTTTGTGGCCAGCCTGGCCAACATGGTAAAACCCCGTCTCTACCAGAAATATAAAAATTAGCTGGGCGTGGTGGCACGCCTGTAAACCCAGCTACTCCGGAGGCTGAGACAGGAGAATCGCTAGAACTTAGGAGGTGGAGTTTGCAGTGAGCCGAGATCATGCCACTGTACTTAGCTTGGGTGACAGAGTAAGACTCCGTCTCAAAACAAAACAAAACAAATGGCTACCAAAAGATACAGTTTTAGGTTATGGTTACCTAAATATTGGAATATAAAAATCTTAGGTCTCCTTGTCCTGTCTCATCCCTGGAGCCAGATACAATGGAGATAGGCGTCTTAAGTGACATTTTTCATTTTCTCCAGTGAACTCCCGCTTCCGTGAGAGAAAGGGGTGGAATCCCACAGCCTGACATGAGCTGATCATGTGACCCCATAGGGTCGCGGACCCTCTCTGGTTCTCAGTGTCCTTGTTTCTAAGGGGAGGGTATTGGACCAGGCTGACCCTGGGGTCCTCTGTGGTGCCTGCATTCTATGACATGCTGTTCATGGTATTATCCCGTGACAGTGCTCATTTGAGCATTCTAGGGGCCTTGTAGATTTCTAGGAAGGGTCGGACCGTTTCACCTGGCAGGCTGGGGGATCACTCAGGATGCTTTGCTATCAGGTACACCAGAAAGGGGAGGGCTACCTTGGGCCTGGGTCAGAGCATGTTTGTGGGAGGCTGGCTGGGAAGCTTACTTGTCCTCGGGTTTTGAGGGAATACCTGCCAGGTCTTTGGAGAATTTGAGAAAGGAAGCTCAGTCCAGGCTGACTGTAAGGGGGAAGGGGAGTCAGGTCCAGACTCCCAGGAACCCAGATATCCTTTGTCCTCACCAGGGAGGGACTTTTATTTTTTAAACCAAAGCCTGGGTTCTGCAGCAATGTCTCAGAAGATGTGCTGTGGCAAGGCCGAGGTGGGGCCTCTCCCCCTTCTCTTCTTGTTGTTTAGTGTACAAATCCATTAGCATTGCTTTTTCTTGAGCATCCAAGATGTTACAGCCTATCACTCAAGTCATTCACATGGCCTTTCAGCCTTTCTTTAGAAGACAATTGTGTCTTCAGTCAAAGACCTCTTGACAAGAGAAAATGGAAACCCGGGAGGGCATAATACAGCCAAGTGCTTGCTGTACACCTGCAGAATGTGACTCCGTGGGCCATTACTTCCCAAATTGTTGTGCTGAAAGATTTCTCTTGTTTACATCTCTTTATGCCCCAGCATTTAACCTTGGGGCTCCGAAGACTGTCTCTCCTCCCTGCATCTTACCATGGCAATTATTTCCTTTGTGGCCTTCATTTTATGTAATTATCTTGGGGCAGTCATCATGCAAGCATTTACTTAGCTTCACTGCGGGACGGAGACTTCTGCCTCGAATTCCCTCTACTCTGGAACTTGCTTTAGGTCATTTACTGATTCGAATCTTTTGGGCTTTTTTCAGGGGCTGTGCCCCCAAAAATGAAATGGAGAAAGTCTATGTCTAAAACCCTAACAAAAAGGAAGGTATTAAAAATGACAGTGATTCGTGATCTCATATCAGAGTGCCCATGTCGATAAAATGGACACAGACATGTTAGAAAAAGTCGTAGTGGTCGACATGGTGATGATGCATTGGTGGTTTCCAGCCAGTGAGGGTAAGTTTTTTGTAAAAAATCAAGTTTATGATGGAAAATTTCAAATGTATATAAAAATAGGATATTTCTGGCAGGAATGTAAAATGGCACAGCTACTTTGGAAAACAGTTTGGCAGTTTCTCTTTTTTTTTTTGAGACAGAGTTTCGCGCTATCGCCCGGGCTGGAGTGCCATGGCGCAATCTCAGCTCACTGCAAGCTCTGCCTCCTGGGTTCACACCATTCTCCTGCCTCAGCCTCCCGAGTAGCTGGGACTACAGGTGCCTGACACCACGCCCGGCTAATTTTTTGTATTTTTAGTAGAGACGGGGTTTCACTGTGTTAGCCAGGATGGTCTCGATTTCCTGACCTCATGATCCCCCGGCCTCGGCCTCCCAAAGTGCTGGGATTATAGGCAATTTCTTAAAGGGTTAAACATGGAGTTACCGTATGATCCAGCAATTTCATTCCTAGATGTATGATTGTAGATTTTCAAGAGAAATGAAAACATGTCCACACAAAAACTTGTACACAAGTTCACACCAGCATTATTCATAGTAGCTTCAAAGTGGAAATAACCTAAATGTTTATCACTGGATAAATTGAGAAATAAAATGTGGTATATTGATATAATAGATAATTATATGGCAATAAAAAGAAATGTGTTGATACATGCTACAATATGGATATACCTTGAAAGCATGATACTAAGTGAAAGAAGCTAGTCACAAAGGACCATAAATTGCAGGATTCCATTTCTGTGAAACGTTCAAGATAGGCAAATCCACAGAGACAGAAAGTAGATGAGTGATTTCCTAGGGCTGGCAGTGGAGGTAGGGTGGAATTGGGAGGTTATGGCTAAGGGGCATTTCTCTTTCGGGTAATGAAAATGTTATGAAATTGGCAGTGATAATGGATACACAACTCTGAATATACTAAAAGTCATTGAGTTGTATATTTTAAATGGATGAGTTGTATGGTAAATTGTACCTCGATAAAACTTTGAAAAAAAATGGAATAAAAATGGAATAGTACAGTGAAGCCTGTGTACCCATTTCCCAGCTTCAATAATTACCAGCTTGGAGCTGATCTTTTGCCATCCGTGTTTTCACCCTTTTCCTCTCAGACATTAATATCCCATCTGTAAGTATTTCAGTATGGACCTCTAAAAGATAAAGGGTCTTTAAAAATTATAACCTCGAAACCATTATCATACCTAAAAATTTAACAATAATTTTTTAATATCATCAAATATCCAGTGTCCAAATTTCCACCTGTCTTATCTGTTTTGTTGTTGTTGTTGAGACAGAGTCTCACTCTGTTTCCCAAGCTGGAGTGTTGTAGGACGATTTTGGCTCACTGCAAACTCCGCCTTCTGGGTTCAAGCAATTCTCCTGCCTCTCAGCCTTCCCAGTAGCTGGGATTACAGGTGTGCGCCACCCACCCCCAGCTAATTTTTGTATTTTTAGTGGAAATGGGGTTTCACCATGTTGGCCAGGCTTGTCTCGAACTCCTGACCTCAAGCAATTCACCGACCTCAGCCTTCCAAAGTGCTGGGATTACAGGCATGAGCCACCGTGCGTGGCCCCACCTGTTTTTTCTTTTTTTACAGTTGTTTGAACTAGGACTCAAAAAGTCTACACACTGCAAATGGTTGAAATGTTTCTAAGTGTCTTTTAATTTATAGAGTCTCACTCTTATTTCTCCTCCCTTACAATTAATCTATTCCAAAAACAAAGTCATTTGTCCCATGGAGCTCCCCACAGTATGAACTTTGTTGGTTGCATCCCCATGGTGAAGTTTGACATGCTCCTCTATCCTCCAAATCTCTTATAAGCTAGTCATTCCACCTGGGGGCCTGGATCAGCTTCCTAGTTGGTTTTGTGTCCTTTCATCAGGAGGCACAATATGTCTGGTAGTCTGTCTCTGAGCCATCTACTGGGATAGTAAGATTTTTTAAAAAAGAGCACAAAACAGATATGATTCCTTCCCCATATGCTAATTGCAGCTGCTGCTTTAACTTACTTCCCTGCACTCATCAGAAACTTGTCTCATCCTGAGACAGGGCGTCCTGTGCTTTGGGAAAGGAGCACAGGGGGCTGGGAGGCACTTGCCTAGAGCTTCCCCAAACCACACTGCCTTACCCCAACGCACGGTGAGAGGAAACCAAACTGCACGGTGCAGGGGTCGGAATGGCAGAGAATGCCTGGCTGTCTCTGCTTTCACCTAACGCCTGGGCCGCTGGCCCATTTGCTTCTTCAAGCACATCACCTGCTTGCACACCTCCGCACTTTTACTGGTGCTGTTCTCTGCCTTGTTCATTTATTCACCAGATATTTATTGAACACCTATTGTGTGCCCAGTACCATGCAGGGAACTAATGACAGAATAAACAAGAGACTGTCTCTTGAACCCTTGAGAAGTTCCCACTCTGGTGAGGGTGATAATTATGAAATTCCTCCCGATGCAGCTCAACTGTTACCTCCTGTGTGAGGTCTTCTCCTTCCTCCCTCCCACTCCTCCTGCAGAACTGATCATTTTCTTTGTGTGTGCCCTCTGCCCCAGCTGCTGATCTAGTGCTCATTACACACAGAGAGAGTCAGGAGCGTGGATATTTATGTTGACTGAATGACTATGGACTCCATTGGGAAGAATCTACATCCCATTAACGTTGCATTTTGTTTCTATAACTTACTAGCTGTGTGATCTGGGGCAAGTTACTTAATTTCTCTGACCTCAGTTGCCTTATCTGTAATATGGGGCTAACCCCAGGACCTACCTCCAAGGAATGTATTGAAGATTGATAGGATTTTGCATGCACAGCTTTTAGCTACCTTTATTATCATCTTTGAGTTTAATGTATTCCTTTTCACTCACTAAGCATTTGTTGAATCACTGATCAGTGAACAGATAGGATGTAATCTTTATTTTAAGCAATTAACAAACTAGTAAATAAGATATGTGCGAAAAAATAGTTAATAAGGTAATGAGGTATGGTAAAAGGACTTTGGGTCAGTAGATAGAAAAGTGAAAGATGCTAAGCTTCAACAGTTGTCCCCTAGAGAAGTAGTTCTCAACCGAGGGTGATTGTGGTCTTTCCAGAAAACATTTGGTGTTGTCTGGGGGTATTTTTTTTGCCATAGTTTGGGGAGGTGCTAGTGGTATCTGGTGAGTAGAGAGAGCTGCTGCTGCTAAACATACTACAATGCACAGGAGAGTGCCTTCCGCAGCTCCTGCTCCAACCTAAGAATTATCTAGACCAAAATGTCAATAGTTCTGGAGTTGGGAAACACTGTTCTAGAGCCTTCCTATGCAAAGTACAGTTCAAAGTCCAGCAGCATCAGCATCACCTGAGAGCTTGTTAGAAATGCAGATCTCAAGCCGTAGCCCAGACCTACTGAATCTGCACTTTAGCCAGATCACCATGTGATGTGTGTGCACACTGAAGTTTGGAAAGCAGTGCTCTGGAATAGTACTTCTCAACCTTGAATGCTTATTGAAATTACTGGGGTGGAAGGGAGCTGGTCATGGTGTTAAAACTCCTAATGCCCAGGCCACACACCATACTGGTGAAATAAAAATACCTGGGGTAGAACCTAGGCATAAGTAATTTTCAAATCTCCCCAAGTGATTCCAATAGGCAGCCAGGGTTGAGAATCACTGATCTGAGCCCACAGATCAGTCTGATGGAGTGGAGAGACTTGTGAGTAGATCACAGGGCATGGTAGTAGCCTTCTCTGGAAGACAGAGCCCAGAGGGAAGATATTAACAGGGACCAGTTTGTTGAGAGCTGTGGTCGCCCAGAGGATCCACTAAGAGAGTTTGACCTTGGGCAAGTCATTCCCCACCCCTACCCCTGATTAAATCCCCAGGGTTGTCTCAGTTTCATTGTATGTAAGAAGATCTTCCAGGGGCATTCCACCTCAAACCTTCTGAGTAGAATATAGGACGGCTTATTAAGGGTTTGATGAGCAAATTAACAAATAAATGATCTTGTTTCTTCTAAGGAAGAAACAAATGGTATAGACGACAGATGCTCTAGGAGATACAGAGCAAGGAGTCACTCATCAGTGAGAGCTTTGTAGAAAAAATAGGATTTTAGCAGGGCTCTGGGGCCAACCCACCAACAGAGGAAGAACACACATCTGTTTCCTTTTGTTTCTGTTTTGGGAAGGGGCCTACTTAGGCTCAGTGTCTCCAAGGAGATGCATCAATCCTATACTTGCCCCACTTGGATTTATAATTAACACAGATCTGTATTTCAGCACAGCTGTAGATCATTAGCAACCATTTTTAAAGCTCAGCAGGTAGGGGCTTCTCCCCCTTATGGAGTCGGAGGAAAAAAGTTCCAGAACTTTCCACAGCTTCTGCCTCCTGGTGCTCTCCATGGAGTAAGAGCCTGGTTCTTTCTCTACCCCTTGCACATTAAAGCCCTTCACTTCTTAAAACAGATGATGGTTTTAAACGCCAGAATAAAGGGTTGGAAATGGACTTAACCTCATCAAACACTTCCATATCTGATCTTACCTTCCTAGCTGCCGATCACGGGCAACATGAAAGGGTTCCATTTGCAGGCTGATTTTCAGCGTGTTTTTCTGCCTCAAAGTTTTGCCTGTTATGGCATGTGGAGGAGCAGGATGGAAATGTGGTGGGTGCTTGGTGGGAGATGGCCCTGCTCCTAGGATCTGGGGAGCTAGAGAGGTGAAAAATGTCACCTAGGCCTGGGTGGAGGATTTTTGCCAGCTTCCTTGGGAAAGCTATATTCTGCAATGAGCTGAGTTGGAGGAAGATGTTTTCTTTTATTGGAGATCCACTATCTAAAACTCCTTTTTATATTTGGGGAATTCTCCACTCTATGAGTCTTGGAGGAGAGGAGAAGTGGAAAGGGCAGTACCCACTTTCTCAGCCCTTCTGGTAGTGAGGTCTTGGGCACATGACCTGGTTTCAGTTCATCAGACTCACCTGTCTAGGGAAAGCCCATCGGAAACTATAGGGTACTGTTGCAAAGTAATAGCTGCTCCACCGCTCCATCCCTTCCTTTCCCTCTTTCCTCTCCATTCCCCAGGGTAGCCATAGTGTTGGTTTTCACCTCCAGGTGTCACTTGGAGCTGGTCTTGCATCCCTTGTCTCAGGGGATCCAGTCTGGCACAAGACCCAGAGACATCAAGAACTTAAGGCGAGGTAAGGCTTGAATTGCAATTTGGAAATCAGAGGCCCTGCTCGGGAAAGATAGTACAGGCACGTCCCAGGCAGCACTGGGATGAGGGTGAGGAGAGCAATGATGAAGTGTGACTTTTATCCCACAAGCAATGGGAAGCCATGGGAAGGTTTTAAGTGGGAGGGGTTTGTGAGTGTGGATGTGAGATTTTATGATCAAATCTGAATTTTTAGAACATCCCTGGTTTCTGTAGGAGAATGGATACATGGAAGCAGGAGGGCCAGGGCAGTCACTTAAGTGAACAATGAGGTCTCTGGACCAGTGTGGCAGCCCCCACCTCTCCCGGGCACCTTCCTTCAGAGCCTGTATCCAGACCCTTTGTTCAGACTCTCAGTTCCCACTGACGCTCCAGGGCATGCGTTTATCGGAGATGGAAGCCCTAACCCAGAGGCTGGGCTCTGGGAGAGGATTTGAGCCCTTGGCCGGTTGGTGGGGGAGACTTTGTGGATGAAGGCCCAGTCTGACTTGGTATTGCAGGAACAAATTAACAAAAATATCATCTGGCAAAATATTGTACTTGGAGAATTCAAGGTCATCCCCTGAGAGGGGCTTTGAGTGTCTTTGAGCCTGGATGTCCCTGGGAGGCTTGGCTCTCCCATGCCACATCCCACAAGTAATTGCTAAATGTGAACGTGTTTGATGACAGAAGCCTCGCTGTTCCCCCAGACTTCAATTTCATCTTGGGCAATTCCCATGGAATTTCTCCTTTCTCTGCTACTCTCCTGTGCTTGTCCTCACTGTATAGCCCTACCCCTTGTGTAGGTCTGTCTGTGGATCTGGGGGCTAAGCCTTTTTGGTGGTGGGGGCTGGCCTCCCTTAGGGTCTCTGGGTCCTGGGATAGAGAAAAGCCAACCCCACTGTTGGGTGAGATGTAGCCACCTGCTGCCGGGTCTAGGAGGAGGTCAAGTTGCTGGGCATTGTTCTCTGCTTCCGAGTGGACCTTCCTGTGGTGCTCAGCCCCTCTTCTTCCAGGAGAAAGGACCAGCCAGAGTGAATCTGAAACAGAGAAGAGGGTGGCTGGAAGTGACCTTGGGCTGGAACCTCCCCCATGGGAAGCCATCAGCCCATCAAATCACCTTTCTTTTGGGCTCAGGCTTTGATCTCCTCCCAAATCCAGGTCAAAGCGAGGCCTCGAGCGTCTTTTCCGGAAAGCTGTTGACGATGCACCTTTCTCTGTGTCCCCAGGCCTCTGGCCAGCACTGGGTCCTCCTGGGCCCTCCCGCTCCTACAGCATGACAGGGAGCTGCCCGCTGGCACACGGGCCAAGCAATTAAGAAACTGCATTTTTCTCCTCCTCGCTTCCCTAATTGTTATTTTTGTCCCTGCTTTCAAATCGTCCCCGGTTTTTATTTCATCTTGCCCCAGTGCGGTGTGCCCGGCAGAAAAAGCCAGCCCGCTCAGTGGGAGGCAATTTTCCCAGCGTGTCCGGCCATAATTCCAACACGACCGCTTTGTACATATAATTATAAAACCAGGGGCCACCAAAGTGCACCTATAGAGCAGAGTCTTGACTGTTCTTGGTTCTGTTTTAATTATTAAGCCTTAAAGCAAAAACTAGGTTTCAAAGAAAACTTTCTGTACAGCCCTCAATAGAGTTAAAGGAGGAACATTTTAAGCTGATGAGCTGACACTTGTAGAAGCAAATATATTAAATAAATCATGATTCGTTTTGGGGGCAAAGTCTGACTTACATCAACTCTGGAAAAAATGGATCTTAATGAGTGACAGTTGGGTGTTTTCTGTCACTTCCTGAGGTAATGGCCGCAAGCTGACATTGCTCAGTGGGTGTCTCATACTTCTGAACAAAAGTTTTTTGGAGTGAGATAGACAAGGTAGAAATCCCAAGGTGACTAGGAGGAATGTCTAATGAGTGGAAAGACATATTTACTGGCAGTCTGTATGTAAGCTGTGACAGTTGACAGGACTTGATTGTAACAAATATAGTTGATGAAGAAAAGGCTGACAGAGAGGGGGCCATCGTGGGGGGAGAGAGTCAAAAGCCCTGCCTTGGCTGAACCCTGTTAATGGTAAGTTGGATACAAAGCTCAGTCATGAAAGGGAGCTGGGATCTGGCACTGATGTCTAAACACAGAAATGTGTCGAGCTTGCAGGAGGTTCGTAAGAGGTTCAGACTTGTTGACCTTTTTGCCCATGACTTTAGAAGCTGGTGTTTCTGGTAGCAACTGGGGCCAGAAGATGACCCCCACTCTAGGAACGTAGGGGACTCTGGGGCCCGGGGTATCTGTGTCTGGGGCATGGACAGGGCCTTTGTCTTTAATTCATGGAAGGCTCACCTGGGTAGCTACCATGACCAAGAGTCACTGGGCTCTGGCCAGTTGACCCCAGTGGGCCACCCGTAAGGCACACTCGAGGTGGGAGGGAGATTGGACAAGAAAACATTTCTGGAATCTTCCATTCTTGTGTTTTCCTGACCCCCTTCATTCTACTACTCTCGTCAACCTCCCCCCTGCTCAATTTCTCCTCTGCCCCCCACTTCCACCCTCTCCCCAGCACAAAAGGAGTGATTGGCCTGGAAAAGGCAGAGCTGACTGGCATATTAAATCATGACACTTTGTAACTGACTGGTCAGGGCTTCAACAATCGGCTTCCAATGAGCTCTGCACTTCTTCCCCCAGGCAAATGTCACACTGAAACTAAACAGGATCTTTTTTCATCCTACATGCTGTTTTCTATGCCACATATTATTTTATAGTTGAAAATAGGCTAACTCTTTAAAATGCACAGAGCCTGCTGTACTTTTATCATGGGCTTATTTTGGAGGAGAGGCTGACTGAGGAGGGGTGAGGGGTAGTGGAAAGAATGTGTCGACTGGTGATGAGAGTTGGACCAACATCTTGACCTTGCCTTGTCTGAATGAATGAATGAATAAATGAAGGTAAAGAAATAGACATTTTTAAAGATGGAAAGAGAGATGGATGGAAGTGATTAGAGCATGGGAGGCTAATGAGCCGTCCACATCAGAAGTTGAATTCTTTTCCTGTGCATCCTCATCAGCACCTTGACTTGTCATAATCACCATCTTTCCTATTTTGATTGGCCAGGGCAAGTATTCCTTACCTCTGTGTTGATTTTACATCTGCTCTGTGATTTGGAAAATGGGATCCATTTCTGTTAATTCCTCAGATCTCAAGTAAAGTATCCATTTCCTGACTTTGATATTGCTCCAATTAGAAAACCCTTAGCAGTAGTCTTGGCTAACATGACCCCACTTTCTCCAGGTTGGTTCATGTGAACTCCATTCACGGCCTTGGAAGGAGAGCTTGGGTAAGACTAAGCTAAATGAAGCCCTTCACTGTCCATGAGGTGTTGCCCAGCTCAGTGTCAAGGACACTGTTTGACTTCAGCTCAGTGGGTCACTACTTCCCACAACTCCTAGTGATGCCTGAAAATGTTCCCTACATGGCTCAGCCACTTGGGGTGGTAGAGGAATAAGGGATTATGACTTACCCAGAAGTTAGGGCTTCTTAATAACAGGGCAACCGTTTTTAGAATAAGATTTGGGGGTGAGGGGGAGGTGTGGATTGAGTAGAGAGGGCCTTGTAGCTCAGGAAAGAGGATGCATCTGGTTTGAGATGAGGCAGTTATGATTTGGGAAGGAATGGAAGGCAGTGGTTTCTCTCTTCTACCCCAGAAGCATAGGTCTATTATTATATAGTTTTACTTTTTTTCACTTGAGCAAGTAACTTTTTCTTTCTGAGCTTCAATGTCCTCATCTGTAGAATAAAGTCATTCATTAGTCTAGATGAACTTGGATGTGACTTCCTGCTCAAAATCTTTCAGACTTCATTACCCACCATAGCATGAAGGTTAACAATGAGAAGAGAGAAGATGAGCTTTTCATTAAACACTCAGAGGTCATACCTTTATGTCCAGGGCTCTCTGATAGAAGGATGGTTTGGGACTCCTAAGCTATGAGACCTGGCCTCAAACATTTTTAAAGAGAGCTCCCAATATTGTCCAACCAGAGTCAAGACTGCCTGGGTATGGCTCCCCACAGCAAATGGCCCTCTGGACTGATGTGTTTCCTTTGCTTATGGATGGTGCCAGGCAGGCCTGAGAGACCCCTGTGAGAAGGCTTGAAGGGGAGTTGCCTTCTGGAGCTGTAGGTGGAGTCTCCAGGATGGGGCATGAACCACTTTCCCGCTGTAGAAAATACCTCAATACTGCTCCATGTAAGAGGCAGAGAACTCTGGGAGGGCCTGGCCAACTGGGTTCAGTCTTATCTGGTTTAACAATAGGAAGGGGAAGACTTTTCTCAAAGCTTCTCCGGCTCCTGGATATTTTCCCATTCCTTCCCAAAATTGTTTTCATGTGCGGATCCCCAGCCCACTCTTCCAAATTCACCATGCATCATCTCCAGTGCTGGGGCAGGCTTGAGTTCTGACTTCACCTTGGCTGAGAACCAGCTGTGCAGAGAAGTCATGGAACCTTCTCTAGGTCTCAGCTTTCTCTGTGTAAAATGAAGGAAATGAATAAAATCAGTCATATTTAACTTTTAGTGGTCACTTTTAAAAAGTGACTTTCCATCCCCAAATAAACCCTCTCCTAGAACCCCGGTACATATATCAGACAAACTTGTAGTTTGATTGAAGCTGTGACTGAAATGGGGCTGGGACCCTATCAGCGACTCCAGGCTGTGCCTCTGCAGCCCCCGTAGCTCATAATGGGGATATCACAGGTCTGGATAGCCAAGGCCCCTCTTGGCCCACCCCTCCTACCGCATCTGAGCTCCTGTTGCCATCTTCCTGAACTCATTCTGAGCGAAAGAGAGTTCATGGGATCAGCAGGCAGAAAGCGATTTTCCAGGGAGCTGAGGAGTCTGCAGTGGGCTGGAGCACAGGGGGGTTTTTCATTCCTTGAAGCCTTAAATTATTGACTGGGGAAGGAACCACATTTGTGCTTTAATTCCAGATAAGCACATTCTAGCCACTCCGGCTGCATGATGGTTTCCCCCTCCAGCACCCCCATCCTGATGTGTGGAGAAGGAATAGCACCTGCTAGAATTAACTCTTCCATCTCCAGGCCTTTAGTTTTTTTTCAGGAAGAGGCAGCAGAGAGGAAGAGCCAGACAACAGGCTCTAGTCTTCTGAAAACCCTCAATACTGGGGAAAGCACCCCTTGTTTTGGAAGGCAGAGGTGTTGTCACCAACACAATTCATCTAGGTGCAACATCTAGGGAACGCCGGAGTTGGAAGATTTCTAGAAAGAGTTGCCCTCCACAAACAATCTGATTCCTCTTTGGAAATATTGGTGGCTGTGACTATGGGAGTAACTTGGCTCAAAAACATGAGGCCTCACTCGGTTCCTTCCACTGAACGAGAGGGACGCCAGCAAGTGGCTTTAATGATATTGCAGAGAGCTAAACCGCGCTGAATGCTTACCAAGGACTTACAATGAAGCCTCGTGCGAAGAGCTTCACAGGGTTTATCTCACTCAGTGCTCACAGCAACCCTGCGAGATGCATCTCTTCCTGTCTCTTTTTTAGAGGAGGAAACCAAGACCTGAGAAGGCCAAGAAAACTGCTCATGATCATATCTATAGTTAGAAATGGAGCCAAAACTCAAACTGGGGCTTTGCAACTCTCTGGCAATCCCATCTACTGTCCTGAGTCGACTATCATGTCTTCAATTCAACCACAGGCCAAGGAGATGGGCTGTGATGGATTTCTGTCCTGCTGGGACACTTGCTAGCTGTGCCAGCCTGGGGACAATAATTCCTGCCACATGGGATTGTTCTAAGGACACGTGAGACACTCAGCACCTACCTGCAGTGCACACTAGTTCCCTGAAAATAACAGAGCTGGACATCGGGGATACTGACTATGCATTAGGCATGCGTGGCTCAAGTGTTCCATACACGTTATTTCATGTAAAGCTCACAATGATTCTATGAGTTACTCATTTTATCTCCATTTTCCTGATGAGAAAAGCAGCACAGAGAGGTTAGGAAATTTACCTGAAATCACACAGCCAGCAGCAGAATTAGATATGAGAGTGGGCAGTCTGCCTGCAGAGCCTGCCCCCACAACACTGTGTTCCATTGCTTTCTCCTTTTTCATTAATCAGCTCAACACATATTTAGGGGATGTTTACTATGTCCAGCACTGTGCTGGGCACTGAGGCAACAATGGTGAACAAAAACACACACATAGTTTCTGCTCCCTTAGAACTTATATTCCAGAGAGAGACAGACAGTAATCAAATATGTGTAAATATATAATAAACGTAGAATTGCAACTGAAGAAAGATTTATGGACAAGTGCTGTGACGCTCTAAGAGCCTATGATAGGGGACTTGACTTAGTTGCGGAGGACAGGAAGTACTTCCTGGAGGAAGTGGCAATTTATCAGTGGTGAGGAGGGGTCTGGGCATGTAGGAGCATTCCACGCAGAGAGAACTAGACTTTCGAGGGCCTCTGGTGGGAGGGAGCTTGGGAAGGTGTGCAGAGCATAGTGAGGGGAACAGGAGGCAGGGTGTGCAGGGCCCTGTGCAAAATGAAAATGTGGGCTCTTAAAACAATTATTAAGAATTTCAGGACAATAAGAGCAGGAACCTTCAGAGTGTGTGTGTTCTTGGGGGTCTTGTTGGTTGCACAATTCACATGTCCTATGAAGCCAGTCCAGATGGAAAAAAGGCTGGGGAGGGAGTAGGGCAGATCATAGAACCCCCAAGTCCACCTGCAGGATACCCAGTCGGTATTCTGAGAGCAATGGAAGCCACTGAAGACCTCAGCTGTGGGTGGGGCCTGCTCAGCTCTGTCTCTAGAGGGACCCTCTGGCTGCTGGGTAGGAAAGCGTTTGCAGGGGACTGGGTGGGCGAGCTCATAGCAAGCAGGAAAAGAGCCAAGTACCTGGGGAGGTTCTCCACCTCCCCAGGCCTGGCCTGGTTTTCTCCTCCACGGGAAAGGAGAGTGCCGCCCACTCCCTTGATGACCAGAATGCGTGGGCAGATATCTGGGCCGTGGAGCCTTTTCATGGCCGATGTGCACGGACCTGGCACAAAAGCTCCCCGATCATTTCCTACTGACCTCCCGAAGGCTGATAGATGAGCGTGACTCCCACCAACGTCCAAAGCCAAGGGCACGGGGGCAGCTTGTGAGTGGGAGTTTTGAAGAGCTCTTTTTTTTAAAAGAAGGACCCCAGAGCTGAGGACATTGAGAGCTGAACCCCTGAGCCTTTCGCCTTCGTGTTCAATTTCAATGCGAGATTGCTGCCCCTGTGCGCATATATATATATATACATGATAAAGCAAAACCAACCAGAAATGTCTCTTCTCTGAGCCACAGAGAACTTTTCTGAACACCAAAATCAATGGCTTTTCCCCCCATCCTGGTGTGTTGTATGCAGACAGACATTTTACTGTAACAATTATAATAGCTCAGTTGGAAATTACCGTCTGGTTAGGCAGCTGAACCCATGCCTGGATCCAGCTTCAAACGCAGGTATCAGGGGCAAATTAGCACCGACATCAAGTTTTGGATTTTATAAAAAGTGCTAGGTTGGGAGAAGAGTAGTGTAATTGTTCCCATAGCTGAGGGTGAAGGTTAATATCTGGGGCCTTGGCTGCCTGTGTCCGGGGCTCTCTTACACCGCACAGTGCACTCTCTGTAGACTGCCAAGCACACTGAAGCTCATTATATTTTCGATCTTCATTGAATTCTCCCAGAACACCCATCCTGTCTTTGATTGCTATCAAGAAGGAACAGCCATGATTCCCAGAATATGGGAGACATGTCCTTTCCCTTCCCCATGCTCCCCTCACTCAGAGGGAGGCACCTGTCTCTGCCCAGGGGTCTCTGGGACTTGATGGCCGAAGACTCTATTGTCTTTAGGGACCTCTCTGTTTAGGTTAATTACACAGATGACAAGGCATTGATGCCTCCTCTCCAGGATGGTTGGCAAACTTGACTAGATTCAAAATGAACCTCCTTGATTCCATCTGCAAAATTAGATCAGATTTGATAAAGTAAAGATGTATCCTTTGAAGTATTCCCCATCAACATAAGTGCTAAGAACACTTGAGTGAAGGAATTTGAGCAGTTTTGAAAGCAGCAGCATAGGAACTTCAATGAGGATTGCAGCTAAGGGCATGCCCAGAAGGCACGGGACTAACTGCATCTATCCTGCAGGCAATAAGCAATTGCTAAAGATTCCAGACTTCTCAAAGTTCAGAGTTCAACGTGGAAAAACTTTGTTGAACTTGTGATAGGCTGGGCTCTGTGGTTTGCATTCTGTTTTCAGAGGCTCTTAGGGTCCCAGCAGTTTTCCTGTTTCTGAGCTCTGTCTCCGCACCACAGGAACAAGGCTGTTTCTTTCTCTTTAACTACCATGTCGAGGTATGAATTAAATTCTCAGCTGCTTTCCTGGGGTATGGTCCCTCCAGAGCTACAGGGCAGGACATCAGCAGGTGAAAAGTGTCTGTTTATCCAAATGAAAGGCAAAAGATCTGTGTCAAAGCCCCGCTCTGTCACCACCTAGCTGTGTGTCCTTGATGGAGTCTTTTAGTGTGCCCGAGTCTCAGCTTCCTCATCTCTCCAATGTCCCACGACAGCCACAAGTTACTGAGTCCCTTCTACGTGTCAATCAAATCCCTAACTTGCAATCGAACTATGCCCAAATTCGGTTATTGGGCCCCTTCTCCACACTGGAGCCCACACTTGGTGCCAGGGAGGAGATGCTAAATTAATCACTGCATGGTCCCTCTAGGTCTAGCAGGGCACAGAGAGACCTAAACTAAGGCTGTAATAGAAAGTGTCGACTGTGGCGACAGGTGCACGTATGAAGTGCCATGGGAACTCAGAGGAAGGAGCAATTAGCTCTGCCGGAGGGAGCCAAGGAGAGGCTCAGAGGTGAGAGGTGAGGGGTGAGGATTTGATTTGATGAGCCAATGAACAAGAAAGCATTTTGCAATTTGTGGAGAGTTATAAAAGGAAAGCTTTTATTCTGATATTAGGTAACATGAAACAGCTTGCAATTTGGGTTATTTTCTCTTAGCTTGGAATGGATTGATGGTAACTTGGGAAACTCTTTAGCTTCAAAGGTATAAAGGGATGCTGTGAGAGTTTGAATCCAATAATCAATGCTAAGGGGAAATATTTTTATTAAAAAAATTAAAGTTTGTGAGCATTAGTCCAGTGGGAGGGTTCTCAGACCTGAAATGCTGCTGTTCTGGGTAGTTTAGATACCCAGACGTGGGTGGGGCCCCTGTGCTGTGACCCTGAGGTCTTCACCTGTCTTGAAGGGAGCTGGAGGTTCAGATGTTGGTTCATACTGTTGGGAAATCCAGGAAGGTCCAATAAATACAGTCGTGGTTTTTTTGTTGTTTTTTTTTTTCTGGTTCCGTGTTGGATAACAGTGGTGAGAGTGGGCATCCTTGCCTTTTTCCCGGTCTTGAAGGGAAAGCACTCAGTCTTTCACCATCAAGTGTGGTGTTAGCCCAGCTGTGAGTGTTTTGTAGATGCTATTTATCAAGTTGAGGAAGTCTCCCTCTATTCCTAGTTTGCTGATAAATTTTTATCATGAATGGGTGTAGGCTTGTGTCAAATGCTTTTCCCGCATGAATTGATATGATCATGTGGTTTTTCTTCTTTTATCTGTTGATATAGTGGATTATATTGATTGATTTTTGAGCGTTGAACCAGACTAGCACACCCGGGATAAATCTCACTTGGTCACAGTATATAATTCTTTTTACATACTGCTGGATTCAACTTGCTAATACTTTGTTGAGGGGTTTTGTGTGTAAGTTTATGAGAGATACTGGTTTGTGGTTTTATTTGTACTGTGTCTATCTGTTTTTGGTATCAGGGTAATATTAGCCTTATAAACTGAGTTGCTTTCTGGAAATGCTTTCTGGAAGAGATTGGGTAAAATTGATGTTAATACACTATTTTTTAAAGGCAAGTCTGTTATCTTCAGTAAATCTATATGCAACCCAGAAGTACCTCTTGATTAGTATGGCAGGAAAGATGACTTAGTAGCATACTCTGAAACCAGAGTGAACCACAGACCAGAGTCCAGCCCCCTCTAGAAATTGTTTAAATCTAACCTCACCTTACCATGATTTAAACATTTTGTGCACCTCCCTTTACAGGTCCTCCTTAATTTTAGATTTTTTCTTTATTGTGCATCTCCCTTTACAGGTCATCAGTTTGCATCTTTGTGTGTTCATTCAGCGCATCTGGAGCACCAGACGCTTAGCTAGCTAGACATGAGGGGCCTGGTATGATGTGCCGCAAAGCAGCCAGCCTGCCTCCCTCCCTTCCCCCTCCCTCCCGTCCTTCTTTTTTCCCTCGCCCCAGTTAGAGAGTCGAGTTTAGCAGCCTACCCAGTGCAGGGCGCACATCCCCTGTGGTCCAGGAGCTGCACTGCCCGATCCCCAGTCTTTACCTGTGTCCCTCCTGCCTGTTAGCATGCTACTTATGCTCACATGTTTGATAGCACATTAGCTTCCTGCTGCTGCACTAACAAATGACCACAAACGGGACGGCTCTAAACAACACAGCTTTATTATCCTCCAGTTCTGGAAGCCAGGTGTCTGAAAGGAGTCACACTGGGCGAAGTAATTTGTTGGAAAATGATTAGAGCCTGTGCTTCTTTTGCAGGCTCTAAAGGAGAACCTGTTTTCTTGCCTCTTTCAGTTTTTAGAGGCTGACCATATTCTCTGGCTCTTGGCCACCTTCCATCTTCAAAGCCAGGAATGGATGATCTAGACTTTCTCACCTGTATCATTCTTTTAAAAATAATTTACTTTTTTTTTTTTTTTTGAGAGACATGTTCTCACTCTGCTGCCCGGGCTGGAGTGCAGTGGCATAGTCATATCTCATTGCAGCCTTGAACTCCTGAACTAAAATGATCCTCCTTCCGAGCCTCCTGAGTATCTGGGACTACAGGCATACACCACCATGCCTAACTTCTTTATTTTGTAGAAATAGGGTCTCACTTTGTTGCTGAGGCTCATCTTGCACTCCTGGCCTCAGGCAGTCCTCCCACCTTGGCTTCTCAAAGTGCTGAGATTACACGTGTGAGCCACCCACCTGGCTTCTGCAATCACTCCTACATTCTCTATCTCTCTCTTGCCTCTTTTTTTCACTAATAACGACCTGATGATTATTACACTGGGCTCACCTGAATTCTCCAGGATAGTGCCTCCATCTCAAGGCCAGCTGATGAGCAATCTTAATTCCCTCTGCAACTTTCGTTCTATTTGCCATCTAATCTGACAGGCTCACAGGTTCTCGGGATTGGATGTGGACATCTTCGTGGGCTATTACTTATAGAGATAGATATATACATTGGATACATGTACACCATTACAAAATATACAGTATTGTTTTGACTGTGCAAGTGTTCTTTATTTACATGAATGGAAAGGGGCTATAGATCTCTTTCTGACTCGTCTTTTTCATCCAAACCAGTATTTTAAAGTTCTATTCATGTTTACGTGTGCATGGGACATTGCCCCTGACTTCAACATTGTATTCCGTATAAGACCTCCTCTATAATCTTCTTATTCAATTCCAATTGGTAGACGTCTGGATTGCTTCCAATTCCCGTCTGTTATAGACAATGCTGTGATGAATACCTCATGCCCATCCCCTTGTGGATCTGGTTGGATTTTCTTATGTATCACTAGGTGATGTTAGGGTGCCGCCCACATGGCTGTCCTTGGCTACACTCCCAGCAGCAGTGTGTGGGAGTTCATGTTCCCCTGTGTACTTTGGGCCTGTTTTTGCTTTGGGGTATCAGCCCCCACCATTTCCCAGTTGAGAAGCAGCCTGAAAGAGAAAACAATATTAACTGAGCACCTACTCTGTGACCTACTAGATGATCCTTTGTTGGATGCTTCATATACTTTATCCTGTTTCATTTAAAGACAATCCTATATGGTTAATACCATCAAACCCATTTTAGAGACTGAAAAACTGAAGCCAAGAGGGATTAAGTTCTTTGCTCAAGGTCTCATGATTAGTAAGTGGTAAATCTAGAATAAAATCCAAGCTGGGATAAATGTCCACTCTTAGTACTCCCATTACACCCTGGGCACACCTGGCTCTTCACATGTATAATAACTAAGTTAAATACTTTGTATGGCAGAGTGGTTGGAGCATGGGCTTTGGAGCCAGACTTCAGTTCAAATCCTGGCTCCAGCACTCACTGGCTACGTGATTTGGGGTAAGGAACCTAAGTACTTTAAGTCTTGGTTTTCTTATTTGGAGATGGGGACAATGTCCTTCGATTATGTTTGCAAAGCACTTCACAGTGTGCTGTGCCTAGAAGGGCTACATAACTACTAGGTATTCCTACAGTATCATATCTATGTCTCCCCACCCACCCCAGACTCAAAGCTCCTCAAGGGTAAAGACTGGGCTTCATTCATCTCTGTGCCGGCTTCATAGCAACAAGTTCAGAGCTGTCAATTCAATAACTGTTGGTTGAAATACTCAGCTCCAAAGCTCACTCTAAATAGAACTGACAATTTTTAGTCTTTGGGGTGAAAATCTTGGATCCCCAGGATGCCTCTCAGGGTAGGGGAGAAGAGGATCTTCGACTCGCATTTCTTTAGTGATCTTGGCTAAACCTTCTTCATAATATCTGTTCATGCTGGTCACTCCCTCTCTCTCCTACCTAACTGGTCTTTTTAAATCCCACTTTTGCTCCCTCTTGGGAATCGAGGTGCTATGCCCCTCTGCGTTGTGGAGGCTTCTCTCTTTGGGGGAGGGGCCGTCACATTGCCATCAGCACTGCATTCCCTCCTCCGCAGGAAGAGGGTTCTGCACATCTCAAGACTTTGCTGTCAATTAGGCAATTCTGAACCTGTGTGATTTCCTTGAGCGCTTAATAAAAATTGGGTGATCAGTGAACCTCAGGCAGCACTTTCTTAAATAGTCATTAAACAATCATTACAGATGGAAACAGCCACAACCAGCCGCTGTGAGGGAGTGTGTGGCTCCTTACAACATAATCCTTTTTCAAGTCAGAATGAATGTGCAATCAAAGCACAAAAGGGAACAGTTTCAAAGTTCTGAGCTTTCTCAGGCAAACCTATCATACACCCAACCAGCCTAAATTGGTGCCCAAAAATGTTCAGTGAGAATTGACACACGGTGTAGTGTTCTAAGTAATTCATCACTTAAGTCAGTTTGGGCTTTTTTTTTTTTTTTTTTTTCCTCTCTCTTTCCTTTTAGGGATATCTTCACACCCTTTCAAGTTTGAGAAGTTGTAATTGAGACAGGTATGCCTTGATATTTGAAATAAGCCCTCAAGAGGATTTCTGAAGGCTACCAGGGTTCCAAAGCTAGACCTAACATTTAGAGCTGTGTGATCTTGTAGAAGTTAATTATTCATCCTGAGCCTCAGTTTCTCCATGGTTATAACACAGATGATAACAATGCCTGCTCCATAATAAGCATTTATTAACTGTTAGTGGAATTACCCCTATTTATTGATATGAGTTCTCCCGGAGCAGAAAGGGGATCATTTAATGGTGAAGACCTCCCTGCTCAAAGGTACCATCTCTCTTCCACGCTCCACCAGTTATCAAACTTTACCATGCGTAAGAATCAAAGAGACTTGTTTAAAATATAGATTTGGGCTGGGAACGGTGGCTCATGCCTGTAATTCCAGCACTTTGGGAGGCAGAGGCACAAGCAGTCCTTCAACTCAGGAGTTCAAGACCAGCCTGAGCAAAATAGTGAGACTCCCATCTCTACAAAAAATAAGACATAGTAGATACAATGCCGACCCCTGGAGCCCACCAGGAGAGATTCTGATTCAGATAGGAGTAGGGGTTCAGAAACCTACAGTTTTAACCAGCACCCAGGTAATTCTAATACAGATGGTTCAAATGCCACACTTTGAAAAGAGATGGATTAGTGTTATTTAAAAGACAGGGAGATAGGGCTATAGTCATGTATATGTTAATGCGGATAATTCAGTCAGATTGCTTTCTTGTCAATGCCTTTAACCAGTTGCTCTTGAGGGAATAGTATTTTTTGATAGCTTGGAAGGAGAGAGAAGCAACTTTGATCATAAAATATACTTGGAGAGGATGAACCCTAGATGCTACACCTTGGATAGCCAGAGGTATCAGCCTGCCAAAGAGAGGTAATTGTAGAGGAAGAAGTCTGAAGACAAACGTGTCTAACTTATCTCTAAGATGTGCTCTGTGGCAAAGATGGCCCTTTATGCTACTGAAAATTGTTTTTGAGTCCTTTTGGTTAGTAATGACTGTTTTATATCAATTAGAGCTCTCTCTAATCTTGTTTTGTGGTTTTTCAGACATATAGTGTGATTTATTTATTTATTTCTCTCTTCTGTCTCTTCTCTCTCTTCTCTTTCTCTCTCTTTTTCTTTCTCTTCTCTTTCTCTCTTTCTTCTCTTTCTCCTTTCTCTTTCTTTCTTTCTCTCTCTCTCCCCCCTCTCCCCTTCCTTCCTTCCTTCCTTCCCCAGAGTCTTTCTCTGTCACCCAGGCTGGAATGCAGTTGTGTTCCAGCCTGCAGTGATCTGGGCTCACTGCAACCTCTGCCTCTTGGGTTCAAGTGATTCTCCTGCCTCAGCCTCCTGAGTAGCTGGGACTACAGGCGTGTGCTACCACACCTGGCTAATTCTTGTATTTTTAGTAGAAATGGGATTTCACCATGTTGGCCAGGTTAGTTTCGACCTCACGTGATCTGCCTGCCTTGACCTCCCAAAGTGCTGGGATTATAGACAATGAGCCACCATGCCCGGCCAATACAATATAGTGTGATTTTTTTTTTTTTGAGACAGAGTCTCACTCTTTCGCCCAGGCTGGAGTGCAGTGGTGCAATCTCGGCTCACTGCAAGCTCCGCCTCCCAGGTTCATGCCATTCTCCTGCCTCAGCCTCCCAAGTAGCTGGGACTACAGGCACCCGCTACCACGCCCGGCTAATTTTTTGTATTTTTAGTAGAGACGGGGTTTCACCGTGTTAGCCAGGATGGTCTCGATCTCCTGACCTCATGATCCACCCTCTTTGGCCTCCCAAAGTGCTGGGATTACAGGCGTGAGCCACCGTGCCCGGCCTGTAGTGTGATTTCTTAAGAAAAGACGCTGTTCTGGTTTACTTATTATGGTCTTTCTTCCCGTAGGCATTATGTTCTTAGCACGAAGGCCGGAATTCCTAGGATTTCTCTGGGTTTGGATGTTAAATAATTCATAAGTACAATGTGAGGCTATTCATAGGAAAGCTGTGCCTTGGTTAATATCCTGGCAAGATTCCCTGTGGAAGTGATGGCAGGGATGTGGGCAGGGCAAGTCCAGGCCACCTAGGTTTAGGAGCATATCAGCCCCAAATGTCAGACATGCAAATCCATGTATTTCCTCACAGGTGAAGAGTGTGAAGAATATTCCGTTTTACCTGGAAAATCACACAGTGCAATATACACATGATACAACTAAGTTCATATGTTGGATGGGGTTAGCTGATAGCAGTGTATAGATTAAACAAGATCTGATACTTGAGAACAATTTAGTTTGAAAGCTGAGAGTAAGTGTTGAGGTGTTAGATCAGCAAAAAGAGAAGATGCTCTTTACTCCACTGTCCCTCTATGTTTATAGCTGATGAATTGATTTCATTTCTTTAAAATTTTCATTTCTTGTTATAAAAATGATACATGTTCAATGCTGAGCATATGGAAAAATGTGGATATTTTAGCCTTCTAGTATTTGTTCTTAGCAACACACAGACATACACACATAGATTTTATAAAATTGCAATATTACTATAGGAGCTATTTTGTAGTCTGACTTCTTTTTATTTACAATTATAATATGGAAAAAGTCTCCTATTTTATTTTATTTTTTTTGAGACACAGTTTCACTCTGTCACCCAGGCTGGATGCGGTGCAGTGGCGCGATCTGGACTCACTCCAACCTCTGCCTCCTGGGTTCAAGCGATTTTCCTGCCTCAGCCTCCTGAATTAGCTGGGATTACAGGCGCGTGCCACCACGCCAGGCTAATTTTTGTATTGTTAGTAGAGACAGGGTTTCGCCATGTTGGCCAGGCTGGTCTGGAACTCCTGACCTCAGGCGATCCACCCACCTCGTACTGGTGTTACAGGTGTTACAAGTGCTGGGATTACAGGCATGAGCCACTGCACCTGGCCCAAAATTTCCTGTTTTAATAGTTAAATTTAATTCTCTATTATCAATGGCTTTATTGCACTGTATCTTTTTTTTTAAGTGAATCTGTCTTATTAGGCATTTATTTTTATTTTTTCTACTATACAGAATTGCTGTGATGAAAATTCATATTTGTGGATCTTTGTACACATTTCTGATTATGTCCTTGGGGTAAAATTCTTAGAATTGCTTTGTCAAGCGGCATGCACATTTTTAAGGCCTTTGGCATGTATTTGTCACATTGCCATTCAGAAAGTTCATTTCAGTTTTCATTTCTACCAACAGTTAGGAAAGTGCCCATTTCCCAGCCTCTTTGCTACCAACTATTACTAATGATTTCTTTTAAAATATCTTGAACTTCTTTAGACAACTCCTGTAACTACCTTATCATTTTCCCCCCAATCTCCAAGTGGTTGTCAGCTATAGTTTGAATAAAATTATGCATTGTGCCAATTTTCTGAGATGTGGACGTGGCAGCTTATGTGGGAACTGCTAACGTTCCTGACCTCAAGGGATGAACATTTAGAGTAGCAATCATCCTGTCCCCTCCCCAGCGAAGAATTAGACCAAACCCATCTTCTCCTGGTTCACCTGGGACACTAATCAGATTAAGCCATCCCTAACTGGGGTAGGAAGCATTATGTGCAGAGGGATGAACGTTCATGTAGACGGTGCCAAAAATAACTCTTGCATCTGTAAACACAGGGACAGACGGATGATCAGATGGAGTTTCAAGTGTGGTCAGACAAGAGTTGTGTAGTTTGCTCCTCTTCACAGAAACTCACACGTTTCCTAAAGTCCAGATTTTGGAATTTGCTTGGAAAAGGGATATTTGTGGCACCATATGTTTCTCCCAGGCCGACTGCCTTGAAATCTGCCCCCTCTGAGTTTATGACTCTTGGATCCCACGGCGACCTCAGTGCCAATGGGCTGTGAAACGGGATTAACACTCAGGCCAGGCTTTCCCTGGGTCGGCATGGACCCTTGGATACAGAGGCTGCCTTTCCGAGAAAGCCTTGCCATCCTCTTCTGAGTGCAGCCGGGAATGCCATATGAAAGCACAGAGGCTCCCCCGTTCCCCTCTGAGTCAGAATGCAGGAAGGCTGTGCGTCCTCTTGCTTGGATTTATTCCTGACACCTGGGTTGTTCAGATTTGTAACCTGAAAGATCAGGAGGGGAGAGGGAAGTGAGACAGAGAGGGGCGGGAGATGGGTTCTGTCTCAAGTGAAAAAGCAGTTAGAGGACACCTCAGCTGGGAGTCAGGAGGCTTGAGTTCTACTTCTGCCACCACAGCTATGGGACTTCAGGCAAGCCATGGAACCCCCAGGGCCTTGTTGTCCTCACTGTTGGCCAAGGTAAGGGTCCTTACAGCTTTAATTTTCTAAGCATGGAAAGGGGGGGATGAAGGAAGATGGAGGCAGGATGAAATGAGACCTTTTAGAGCAGCACTTCTCTACTTTTTTCATGTCTTGATGTACATAAAAATAATTCTAAGAACTGTCAGGCTGGGGTAATTGGAGGAGGCTTCTCTGAGCTGGAGGCACCACCTCGGGGGCTCTGGCTGCCTCGAAGGCTGAGAACATTCTATCTCGGGCACACCAAGGGGACGCTCTGCTTCAGAGGACTGAGTCCTCAAACATCATGGCGCACATCTCCAACTACGTTCCCAACAAATGGAAACGATACTAAACCGGGGAATAAGTGTCAGGTAAAGCCGCAGCATTCTGAATTTGCTCAGAATGGCTTTAGTGACATTTTGAGAAATATCAAATTCTGTTCTCAAACTTTGTTTTCATTGTCCTGCTCCCTGCTGCGGTCTCCATGCTTATTCTTTCTATTGGTGGGGAAGGGTGGCCAGGAAATAGGGTCCCTAGGGGAAGGAGGGAAACAGGGCTGCCAGGGGAGAGGGAGCCCACAGTCCAGGAATCCTTGTAATTTCACTGGATTTTGTAGCCAGAGAGCACCCAAATCATCTCCGTGTCTCCAATTTTGAGGGCAGCTGGGAGATGTCCAGCTCTTGAAGCCATAGGCGGGAGTGAAGGGATCACGCATTCCACTTGGGGTCCTGCCTGTCTTTTAGGCTTTTCCTATTTTGCAGTATCAACCCTTTTAATATGCCTTATTTATTTTTCCCATACACCCTAAGAAATGGTGAGGTAACTGGGCTAAGATAATTGCTGAACACCTGCAGACGCAGGCCCTGTGCTGTGAGCACGGCTGAGCGAATGTAGGACTCATGACCGCACAGATCAGCTGGCTGTCCCCTCCCCCGCCTCCTAAACACCTGCAGAAGCCTGTCACTTGGGACAGGAGGGCCTATTAGGGTTCTTGTAATTGAGATGGGGTGGGGGATTTTACAATGGCTCCAGAGTGGGAGAGAGAGAAAGACGGCTTAGATGACAGGAAACTGTCTCCTCAGCTTCGCGGAATAGATTGAACAACGTGGCCTGGGTAATAACGGGGTTAGCTAATCTAGATAGTAATAAGGGTAGGAGAGTCCGTCATCATAATCACAGCTAATGGATTCCAGGTGGAGGGATCTAATTGTTCTCATTAGCATGGTTGCACACACATGCATCTCCATGCACACACACGCTCACACTCTGAGAGGCCAATTCTGCCCATGTACCTGACTTTGCTAAGTACTGTCGGATAAGAATAGCCCACTCTGCAGAGCTGGACGGAGAGCGTTGTCAATTACATCTTTTCCCGTGTCCCCTTCCACAACATCCGTGCATCCGTAATGGTTTTATTAACCTTGAGACTTCTGCAGATAAGTTGAAAACCCAGGCTTACACGGCCAATTAATTGGCAGTGCATTTTGCACAGAGCATGGAAGTACCTTTCTCTCCCACTAAATACTGCCTGACTTTTCGGCTGTATTTCATACGTGCTAATGTAATGTTGCTGAAAGGAAATATGGCCCAAAGCAGGAAACTCCCCGCCACCCCCCCGGGATGCAGCTGTTCATTTGGTTTGGGTTGTTAATTCAAACCACTCCCAGGTGCCTATTTCATATTATCTCTTGTTTAGAACAAAATAAAATGAAACTGTCAAAGCCTTTCTGCCTCGCTCAGTCCTGGGCTCAATAGTCCCATAAAGGGACCTGTGCAAGGAAGCAACTGCTAAAACTTGCTTTTCCTCAGCAAGACATTTGGGTCTCAGTTTTTCTCTGGGTCATCCAGGTGAGACCCCAACCTGGAGCCTATAGACCTTCCCATGGAAAGGTCTTCGTGGTCGTCCTACTCCGGACCTGCATTCCTACTTCTGGGCCTTTGCTCCTGACCTGCCTTGCCAGGGGCACGATTTCTTTCCCGTTTCAAACTCATCTCGCAAAGCCACCTCTCTCAATCTTCCACTGAGCCCTCTGATTTTCTGGTTCGGACTTACAGTAAGTGCTCAATAAATGCTAGCCACTATTAATGTTCCTACTTGATGAAGCAAGTCAGTTGTTCAGTGCTCATAAAATATTTAATAGAGTAAGAACTCTCAAGTGGATTTGCCTATGATTTGCATATATCCCAGTATGCTATTTATAGCCATGCACTCACTTTTTTATATGGTGAATGCCTCCCTAAGGTGGACTTTTATATTCTTTGTCGTCTGCCCTCGGCCACTCTGCCAGTGGGCCAGAAGCATGCACTGAGAGAGGCCCAGAACCAGAGGAGGGGAGGAGAGACTGAGGCTGGGGAATCTTTGCTTGGAGTCTGGGAATCCACCTGGAGAGGAGGGTGTATGGCTTTTAAATCCTAGGCTGTTAAAATCTTCAAGACTCTTTGCTTTCTATCCAAAGTGATCTCTTGTTTTCAGCAGCACAAGGAGAATGGCTCTTTGGGGTGACTTTGTTTTCACAGCAGAATTTCTGGGGCTCAGTTACATGGCATCAGGGTCTGTGAGTGGCTGTCACCCCCTCTAAGTGAGAAATGGTCTCCTCCTGACTGAACCAGAGCCTTGACCTCAGCACCTAGTCTGCTCGAGGCCTCTGATGATGGGCGATGATAGGGATTGACTTTGTGTCCCCACAGGGAATCTCATCTCGAATTGTAATCCCCATAATCCCCACATGTTGAGGGAGGGACTTGGTGGGAGGTGACTGGATCATGGGGGCAGTTCCCCCAGGCTGTTCTCATGATAGTGAGTGAGTTCTCATGAGATCTGATGGTTTTATAAGTGTTTGACAGTTCCTCCTTTTCTCTCTCTTTGTGTCTCTCTCACTGTCTCTGTCTCTCTCTCTCTCTGTCTCTCCCTCTCTCCCTCACTGTGCCTCTCTCCCTCACTGTCTCTCTCTCTCTCCTGCTGCCTAGTGAAAGTACTTGCTACTTCTTCTGCCATCACTGTAAGTTTCCTGAGGCTTCCCTAGCCATGCGGAACTGTAAGTCAATTAAACCTCTTTCCTTTATAAATTACTCAGTCTTGGGTATTTCTTTATAGCAGTGTGAGAACGAACTAATACAGGAGGTCATCACATCTTCCCCACATGGCCCTGGTGAGTTGTGGTCAGCTGTTGTGTAGCAGGAGGGAGGTGGGCTCAGTCCCCTTCCTTGGTGCTTTCTGAAAAGGTTGCCCAAAAGAATCCTGCTTTCACTCGCCACATGATGCCCTGCTTTTCTGGTTTTTTTTTTTTGTCTCTCTCTCTCTCTTTCTGAATTCCCTTGACTTCCTTTATGTAAGAGCCAGCAAGCAAGGGGACAAGGAGGCTAAATTGGCTGTACCTTGTGTTACTCAATCGGGAAATTTCTGGAAAACAGCATTTCAGTAAATGGGATCTTGAGATGCTAAAGTGGGATGCCTTTTTGTTATTGTTGTTTTTGCATAATCCTTAAAAGGATCTGACCACCATAGACTGAGGTCTGTGCTGTTCTGAAACCGCTCAGAACCAAAGAGTGGCTGGGCTTGGTGGCTTACACCTGTAATCCCAGCCCTTTGGGAGGCTGAGGTGGGAGGATCACTTGAACCCAGGAGTTTGAGACCAGCCTGGAAAACACAGGAAGACCCCATCTCTACAAAATTAAAAAAAAAATTAGCCGGGCCTGGCGGTGTGTGCCTGTAGTCCCAGCTACTCGGGAGGCTGAGGTGGGAGGATTGCTTGGGCTTAGGAGTTTGAGGTTACAGTGAGCTATGTTTGTACCACTGCAATCCAGCCTGGGTGACAGAGTGGGACCCTGTCTCTTAAAAAAGAAAATACAAAGAGCATTCATGATCCAGAGAAGGAAGCCTTGCACCTTGTGTTAGAGAGCACATTTTGTATTTTGAGCTGCTTTTTCTATAGCCTGGGGCCTGATTGATTTTGGGTTCAGCCTAACATCTTGGCCTGGGGTCTTGTGGAGAGTTGAGGCACTTAAACAATTCAGATCCGAAGCCCGTGTGTGTGTGTGTGTGTGTGTGTGTGTGTGTGTGTGTGTGTGTGTTTAGCACTGACCTTCCATCTGTTGACAATCAAATACTGAACCTATTAAGAGTGGCAGGTCCCCAAGCAGGGAGGAAGGAAGGAATTTCCCATAATCCCTGGAGACAAAGGGCCTTTTGACTGCACCTGGGGGTGAATGGGGACCAGCCCGGGTCAGACGGAGCTGGGGATCAGATGAGCGGGAGAGCAGCAGGTGGGGGTGTGTGCACGCACCTAGCTGAGTTCTGATTTGCCACACGAGGGGGAGTTGGGAGAAGGAGAACATAATAGAGACTGATTAGTCCTGAGAGACTCCAGAATCAGACACATGGGCCCCTGCCTGGTCTCCCTGAGCCCCCTGTATTTTCTCTTTCCCATGGTCTGTGCCTGTCTCTTTGCCTTTCTCTCCCACTAGCCTTTCAGTTTCTTGAGAGCAGGGGCTGTGTCTCCTCATGTTTGAATGACCCCAGCATATAGCAAACACTCAGCAAGCATTCATGGAGTAAGTACAGAGACCCAGCAAGAGGAGTGCTCACAATAGGACCACAACTCACGCCCACAGAGCCTTCGCATGAATTAGAAAAATGTCACCCTTACAGGCAGACACAGTTCAGTGGGCACACATAGTTTGGTAAGCGAAGAGCCCCTCTCTTGGCCAAGTGTACTGTACAAGGCACGTTCTGAACAAGTACACACAGTGGTCATCCCTATGGCATAGGTATCAGGGATGATGTCTCAGGACCCAGCCTTAGGGACACTTTAGGCTGTGCTGTGCTGATGGGTGCTGGTCTCTCAGGGCGGCAGGAGATGGCTAAAGGCAACATCCTACCCCAGGTAACAACACCCCCAACCTTAAGATCTGCATATGGGCATTTGCCTCTGACAGGCTTGTCCAGTCTCCTCTTCCAGGGCCCTCTCTCTGCCCTGTCCGTTTATATTATTGTCTGGCTCTTCTCCTTCTGCATTGGACATTTGGTCCCCACTGGGGCTTTCTTTGGCACATCTTTAGTGGAGAGTTTATAGTAATCTTTTGGTTCATCCAGACCTCAGTTGAAATCCTGGTTCTGCCCCTAACCCGCTATGAGCTCCTGGGAAGATGTTTTAACTCTCCAAAGAAGTCATCTCAGCTGCACAATGGGGACATGTTGAGGTTATGTGGTGATACCTCTGCAGGGTCCAGTATGTGTTGGACAGAGAAGCCGCTTCCTGAAAGCTCCGTGAGTCTGTACCAGAGATGGTGGCCCTGAAACCCACTTTGAGGGGTTCCTGCTTTACCGTTTCTTTAGATTCCATTTCTTGGGGGTGACCTCTACAGGGAGCCTTCTGGAATGAAATTCCTAGTGTGCTTCCTGAGAACTCCAGGGTGAATTGCCCTAGACAGATCTCTCTGGAGAATGGGGGAAGGGTGCTCCCAAACTTCAGCAGGTTCCTGGGACTGATTGACCTCAGGAGTGGCTAGAGGCCCTGGCTATGATGGGTCCCCTCCCACAGGCCTTCCACCCACCCCGACTGTCTCTCCCTTATATTAGGAAGACTGGGGTCAGCTGACTTGATCAACGGAAGTGAGCTGAAATTACAGTGAAGATGCTGCCTCTACATAAGGAAAATCTCGACAGTCGTGCAGAGCCAGAAAGGTCCTTAGAAAGTGTCTAGTCCTTCCCCCTTTGCTTTGCAAATCAGAAAACAGGGCCCAGGAGGTTAAGAGATTTGTTTAAGGCTCAGTACCCCTTCTGCTATATCCCAGGGCCTCCCTTAACTGTGAGATTGTTTACACTCTAAACTTGCCCTGCCATGGGATTGTATTATAAAAATTGTTGAAAATATGATAGCAACCCATGTTTAAGTTTCTGAGGGGTTGCAGGAAGGCCTTGCCCAATCCCGCCTCCCCTTCATGACCACATTTGTCTCCCACTCTTCTCCCTGCAGACCATCTCTGATATTCACACACACAGGCACTACTTTCATTCTTGTTTGCAGGTGCTTGTTTCAGATGGCTCAGGGCTAGAACCCAGGGAAGCAAAGGGAGCCAGCATTACCTGGGGGCCCACTGTGTGATGGATATCATGGTAGATTCTTCACACATATAAGTGTCCTCATTTAATCCTCCCAAGCACCTTAAGGTCAGCTGAGAATTGTTATAATGGATGGTTATTGAATTAATGATTAAATGCATGGAAGGATGACTTACTGTTAATTATACTTATTATTTTGCTTGGCCCATATTATCTGCATTGCTCTGAAGGATTCTCATCCTTTTGCTCCTTTTCTTCCTGTTTTCTTATCCTTGTGGTACCTATTCTGAATGAACCATAAGGCTGTGGATCTAGTGAGAGAAACACATTCATATCTCTGTTGATTTGAAGGAAGCCTGAGAACCCAAACCTCAGAGTACAAGAAGTAGATTTGGTGTATTTCTCAATTCACAAATCCTACAGTCCTAGCATATAAACAATAATCTGTATATTCTTAGCTTTCCAGAGAGACAGTGGGACAGGTCAAAGGTGTGTATGATTCTTCTTCCTTCTTCATGGATGTTATAGTCCCATCAAGTGGGTGATAGAAAACTACCCTATACAAAGTAGAATAACATGCTGTGTCTGGGTAAGGATGTGTTTCTATTTCTATTTCTTTTTTTTTTTTTGAGACAGGCTGGAGTGCAGTGGTGCAATCTCGGCTCACTGCAACCTCTGCCTCCCGAGTTCAAGCGATCCTCCTGCCTCAGCCTCCTGAGTAGCTGGGACTACAGGTGCGTGCCACCATGCCTGGCTAATTTTTGTATTTTTAGTAGAGATAGGGTTTCACCATGTTGGCCAGGCTCGTCTTGAACACATGACCTCAGGTGATCCACCTGCCTCGGCCTCCCAAAGTGCCGGGATTACAGGCCTGAGCCACTGTGCCTGGCCTGTGTTTCAATTTCTATTTTGGCCAGCTATTTGTATGATTTATACTGACCTTTCCTGTTTCAGTTTATTCAGCTATGAAATGAGGCTATGCTCTCTGCTTAGTTGGCTTCAAGGTTGTGATTTTCAAAAGATTTTGCCTTGTTTCAGCTGATTTTGTATGGTATGCTGGGAAAAGGTGCATAGGAGAAGGATGAGTTGATAGACTTCAGTTCTAGTCTGAAATCAACTTCATACTTGATCTTCCATTCTTGACTCAAGAAGGTTCCCTGTAAAGGCCACCATTCAAGGTGGATCTGCCATTTCTCCACTTGCAAAATGGAAATAAGAATGATCTCTATTACACTATCTTTGTATGTGATTGTGGACACTGAAATGAATTGGTAGAAACAAAAGTGCTTTGAGAACGATAAAGTGCTACCCGTGCCAAGCGAGGGCTAATAATGATAATGCCAGTTGCTCATTCTGCAAAAGTTTCTTTAGCTTGTGGATGACTCATTTGAAAATGGAAATTATGTGGTTCTGTTTATTTGCTTCATATTTTGTGATTTAGTTCTCAATTTGGCACCCAGACAGACAGTTTAGGAGGATCCAAATATTTTCAACAAATACTGTTATTATTTCCTAAAGCCTCAGTCTCTGGGCAGCTTGAAATATTGGTCCAAGTTCACCAACAGGCAAGAGGTATTTGCTGAGCCTCAGAGGGAAAAGAAGTTTTTTTCCAAGGTGGGATTGGGGTGCAGTAAGGGAAAGGGGAGACAGACAAGAAGAGGAAGAAGGTGCCAAGAATTAGAGCTTGCCCATGGAGGCGAGCCAGAGATGAATTAATCATGACATGCTGCAAAAAAAAACCCAAAAAAACAACAAAAAAAACCCAACCCAACAAAAACCCCCACAGCAAACAAATGAGCCTGGCTTTCATTTACCAGTCAATCAAATGGCAAAGAAACCTTATGCCTCTGTGATGAGGAAACCAGAGCTTTCATCCAGTCAGGTCTGCTGTGAGTCAAGGGGAAGAGACAGTGTAATGACCAGGCTTGACCGTGACCATTTGGCTTGCAGCAATCATCAGAGCCTTGGACTGCAGTGAGAAAAATCCAAGGATGAGCAGGGAGTCACAAGCACTGCCTCATGCTCTGTGCAATGTAAACAGCGGTACATCTGGGCACCTCATGTTCTTATACCTTGGAGTGGAGTAGAAACAAGCCTGTGCAAAGATGAGCCAAGCCTGGGGAGTGATTTGGAAGAAGGAGCAGATGATGAAAATGTTTAGATAGGGCAGTGTCTCCTCCAGAAAGAGGGCGCAGGGTTGCGTATTTCCATAGACCTGAGGATTGCATTCTTTCTAAAGCAGCCTGCTCTGCCTTCATTCACTCTCCGGCAATGGGGAGTAAAAATGGGGAAGAAATCTGAGTAGTGGTGGTGGTGGTGGTGATGGTGGCAGTATCCACAGAAGCTGTGTGTGGGGAGTTTATTGACCAAAGCAGACAAACATTATGTTCAAATACATACATTTTGTATAAGTATGGTGAGCAGAGGAAAGAAGGAGGAATGGACTGCATGCCAAATTGTTTACACTGCCTCTATGTGGGATTGGGGGACTGGAGGGAGAGGTGTCACTTTAGATACCTTAGTATTGTCTACAAATTATTACAATGATCAAATATTCTTGCCATTTCAATGACTAATATTAGATTACAATCATTAGCCTCGAACTTTTACACTTTGAAAGTGCCTTTGTGGAGCATAAAATGGTGCGGCCATTTGGAAAATAGCTTAGCAGTTCCTCAAATGGTTGAACACAGGCTTCACATATAATCCAGCAGTTTCACTCCTAGATATATACTGAAGAAAGCTGAAAACATCTGTCTACACAAAAATGTGCACATAAATGTTCATAATAGCATTATTCATAATAGCCAAAAGTGCAAAGAGCTCAAATGTCCATCAACTGAATGACAAATGAACGGATAAACAAAATGTGGCATGTCCATACGATGGAATATTATTCAGCACTAAAAAGGGATGATACACTGACACATGCTGCAACACGGATGAAACTTGAAAACAATGTGCCAAGTGAGAGAAGCTAGGCACAAAAAGACCACATATTGTAGGATTTCACTTATAAGAAATGTCCAGAATAGGCAAATCTATGGAGACAGAAATTAGATTAGGGGTTGTCAGCAGTTGGGGAAACTGGAGGACAGAAAAAGCCAATGGGTGTGAATTTGTTTTTAATTACAGTAATGAAAATGTTCTAAAATTGATGGAAATCAGTGATGGAAGCATTAACTCTGTGATTCTACCAAAGCCATTGAATTGTACACTTTAAATGGGTGAATGGTACAGTATGTGAATTATATCTCAACAAAGCAGTTATAAAAACAAAACAAAATCACAAAATCTCTTTCTAAGTCATACAATTGGTTATTTATACCAAACTTGGGAGGCCAAAATTAAATGAAGAAATACACCTAAAGAGGCTTCAGATCTCTGGAGAAGGGTAAGTATGACAAAGCCTTGGCCTGGACTGGCATACTTTTTCATAATCCCCACCAGTAAAAATATCCCACGAAAGACAAGGTCAGAAGTCCCTGAGAGAGACAGCAACCCAAATGTTATGTTCCTCAGCGAAAAAATCAATAAACTGGTACATCCACACAACAGAACACTACTCAGTGATCCAAAGAAACAAGTGACTCACACACGTGGCAACCTGGGCCAATCTCAAATGCATCGTACCGACAGAAAGAAGCCAGTTTAGAAGTCTAGATGCCACATGACTTCATTTATAGGACATCCTGGAAAGGGCAAAATCATAGGGATGGACCACAGATCAGTGGTGGCCAGGGGGTCATGGGGTGAGGGGAGGGTTTGATTTTCAAAGGGGAACAAAAGAACATTTTGGAATGACAGAGAATTTCTATATCTTGACTCTGGTGGTGGTTACATAACTGTATGCAATTATCCAAACTCGTAGCATTGTACGCTAACAACAGTAAGTTTTACTGTTTGTGGGTTTTAACTTAAAAATGAGGGAAAAGGACATGAAAAGCACATTTGGATGTTCAACTCTGTGGACAGGTACTGAGAAGAGGTATCTGGTCAAAAAATGGGGGCTGTCTGCAGGATGCTGTGACACTCAGGTGACCCATAGGTCAGATGGGGCTTCCCTGTGCCTTGGAGCTCCAGCCTGTAAATCCCCAGGGCTTTCACAGTGATGTCTGCTCCTTCCCAGGGCTATTTGCGCTCATGGTCCCTTGGCCTCTAGCATCTGCACACACCGTGGGCTTTTTGCCCAGCAACACCCTGTAATGACCTCTTCACTGGTTTCCCTGAAATCCAGGCACACCAGGCACTGAGAGCTTGTCTGGCTTCCCAGAAGCTAGGGATGGATGCCACAAGAAGGGGCAGCTCATACTCTTGTCTTCCTTTCTTTCCATTTCTGTTCTCCATTCCCTTCTCTTGGTTTGCTCCTGGGAACTCCAAATCCTTTGCCCTTTTTTATACAGAGAATTTAAGCTTTTCCCAGCTCTTCTTCCCCAGAGATGTGCTCCAAGCTGATCAGGTCATCTGCAGAACCAGAGGACTTCTTTCCATTAAGGATCTCTTTACTATTATAAATTGCATCGCATTTTTGCCTATTATCCTTGATAATTGGGACCTGCCTAGTGCTCCTCAGCCTGGATGAGCAGCCCCATGCATTTCTGAGTTCCAGTCCTTCCAAAAGCCTTCAGAAAGCACCCAGCCCCAGTCCAGGCCTCTGCTCGCTGATGAGGTTGCTTTGCCATGTGCCATCTCTCTACTGTGCAGCTACGACTGTCACTCCCAGATGCACTGAAAGGTCCCCACGCTGGCTCTGTGACACTGCAGTTTCTCTCCTGCCTTCCAAATTCATTACAGCAATTTGCAGTTGGTATTTCCTCTTGTCCTTGCTTTTCTTTTTGCTCGCATCCCCCTTTCACTTCCTCCATTTGTCATCTCTGTCAGAAGACAGGCCCTGATTGTTCCAGGTCCACAGCTTCAGCCCGAGCAACTGAGGCCAGCCCCCATTACTGGGCTAATTAACTGCCGGGCTGCCTGAATTCCAAGGTCCTTCCAGGGAAGGGCTTGCCTGCTCCCCCAAAGAGGCCACTCTCTCTGGCACTCTGGGAGCGCCGCTGCAGCACCGCAGCCCGGCTCCAGAAGTCTGGGCCTTCTTCCCGTTCCGAGAGCCCTTTCCCCTTGTCTCTCGGAGAGTAAGCGTGAAACAATTTCCTCTTCTCACAGGGGCTCGGTGGCAGGCAGATTAATGAATGTGAGTCCAGCGCAGAGGCCAGCCTGCCAAAACTGTCTGCAATGCATTCAGTTGTCCCCACGGCGGGCTGCAGGAGGAACAGTCAGAGGTGACAAAAGACACAGAGCTGCGCAGTCAAGTTCCCAGCAGCGGCTGCTGCTCCAATGTGACCTCAAATTCCACTGCAGAAATGATCTTCCATCTCCAGCTCCTCCAATGCCCACGTCCAACACCCCCTCCCTGAAAGCCTCCACTCCGGAGAAGCCAGCTCTGAGCCCCTTGCTTGATGTTTTGTAAATAAAGGGCCAGCAACAGCCAGTGGCCCCTGCCATAAACACCCAGTGTCTAGCATGATCCCATTAAGGCTTTGGAGTGGGGCTTCCATGGAGGGGTGCAGAGATTATGAGGCCCTCTGGTTAGCAGGCTCTCCACCAGGCCCTCTGCTGCCCGCCTCTGTTATAAAACTGCAGGGCAGGGGTGGGACTAGTTGGGTGTTTTTAAGAGGCTGTTTTTTTCCTTTCCTTTCAGTGCAGTTTTTAACAAACCAGTGTATAGAACTCACTCCTCAAAATGGGAAACAGATGGTCCTAGTGTGGACCTTGGGGATATTTGCTTTGGAAACGCCCAGCATGACAGAGTCGGTGAAAGAATTCTCAGCAGCTGGGTCCCGCTGGGCCCAGCCAAGTGTCCAGGGAGCCTGTTGCTCCCTGAAAAGGTGGTTGCCAGCCCTGGAGTTTCCCTGGAGGGGAAACTTTGCAGCCATGACTGTGACAGCAGGAGCAGACGGTGATCTTGTGAGTTACTCCCTGCCCCCTGATGGAGTGGAATTGTTACTTTCCCTTTGTGGGTCAATATCGCTTCCCCCAAGGCTGATTGATAACCAAAGTTAATCATATCTTGGCTTCCTCATGGCAGAATTCTTCAGCCTGTTGGGAGGGGTGCTCTTCTGTATAGGCCCCTGTGTCTGAGCTGCCCAGTTTAGATGTTCAGCTCTCGAAGGACAGATAGCTAAGGCCCAGCTAGTACCATGGCTAGGTATTTTTAAGAGGAAGTGGGATGAATTTACAAAGCCCAGAAACATTTTGGTCACATAGTCTCACACACACACACACACACACACACACATACTTACACACATACTTACACACATGTAGACACACTCCAACATACACACATACCTCACAGATATTTTTGTTTTATCTTTGCCATATTGATGCTCCTTACATAACATGTGTTTTGACTTTTTAGGACTGGGACTGTTTCAGTTAGGAAAATAGCCAGGCTTCCAGATTGTCTTATTTAATGTTTCTAATTTTAAATTATCCTTTCATCTGATATCAATATTACTACATCAAGTCTATTTTTATTTGCATTCAGTTGGCTTATCTTTTATTATGCTTTTTTTTTTAAATTTCATGTCATTTTGTTTCCAGGTTGAATTGTGGGTAGCATACAGCGGGACTGTAAAAATCTGAAAGTTTTAGACTTTTTATAAAAGAATTTTATCCATTCACATTTATTGTGATCATAGATATGTTTAGACTTATTTCTGAGATTTTACTTCTGTTTTCTACTGGCTGTGAGATGTCTGTTGTTTTTTGTGTATTTGGATAAAGTTTTTGTGTTTTGGTTAAACTCTTTTTTTTCTCTAGTTTGGAATTTATACATGCTATTTCTCATGTTCTCAGAGTAAGAATGGCACTGGGCTGGGAGGCAAGAGACAGGCTCTGCTTGCAACTTGGTCATTAACTATGTGACTTTTGGGTAAGCTACTTTCCCTCTTTGGGCTTCAGGTACCACTACCATAATGAGATAGTTGGATTAAATGATTGTGAAGGCCTTACCTAATCACATTGATGATTTGGTGGTTTAGAGAAGTCTAGAGGATAGAGGAAGTTTTGGTCTGTCTAAGGAATGTGAACTTTCAAAATTGGAGGGAACATTTCCACCACCACTCTTCAGTGAGGTATTATATCTGGCTGTCAGATGAACTCAAACGTGAGCTTTATTGGCATGGTTCATCTTTTCAGGCAACAATTGGGCTTAGCTCATCCCTCATTTGGGATGATCATAAGTGGGATATTGTAACTCAGCAGTACCTATGTAAAAGTTTTCACTCCTTAACATGCTCACCAAATATACTCCCCTATATTTCCAAGCCCCCTTGCAGTTAGGTAGATCAGGTAATTAAGCCTTGCCAATGGACTATGAGCCAAAGTGATTTCACATTGTGGAAAGTGTTTCACTTTTGGGTTAAAGCATTTAAGAACTAGTATCTGACCCTTAGTACTCTCTTCTCTGCTGAAGTTACTGGTAATGGGTCCTAATCCAGACCCCAAGAGAGGGTTCTTGGAAAGAATTCAGGGCAAATCCATAGAGTAAAGTGAAAGTGAGTTTATTAAGAAAGTAGAGGAACAAAAGAGTGGCTACTCCATAGACAAAGCAGCCCCAAGTGCTACTGGTTGCTCATTTTTGTGGTTATTTCTTGATTATATGCTAAACAAAGGGTGGATTATTCCTGCCACCCCTTTTTAGACCATATAGGGTAACTTCCTGAGTTTGTCATGGCATTTGTAAACTGTCATGGCACTGGTGGGAGTGTAGCGATGAGGACAACCAGAGGTCACTCTTGTCACCATCTTGGTTTTGGTAGGTTTTAGCTGGCTTCTTTACTGCAAGCTGTTTTATCAGCAAGGTCTTTATGACCTGTATCTTGTGCCCATCTCCTATCTTATCCTGTGACTTAGAATGCATTAACCATCTGGGAATGCAGCCCAGTGGGTCTCAGCCTTATTTTAACCAGCCTCTATACAAGATGGACTTGCTCTGGTTTAAATGCCTCTGACAAAGTGACCAAGGAGATATACAGATGACATAGCTCTATCAGCCTGGGTCTCTGAGTCACTGTGTGGATCATAGTTCATTCTCTCTGATTTCCTTTAGACATACAATATTAACAAGAAACAAATTTATATTAAGCCACTGGGATTTTTTTTTTAACAATAGGGTAACCTAGTCCATTCTAATATATGCTATAAATATACTTAAGACATTATTAAGTATGTGCAATGATATAGTTTGGCTGTGTCCCCACCCACATCTCATCTTGAATTGTAGCTCACATAATCCCCATGTGTCATGAAAGGGACTCGGTGGGAGGCAGTTGAATCATGAGGACAGGTTTTTTCCATCCTGTTCTCATGATAGTGAATAAGTCTCATGAGATCTAATGGTTTTATAAAGGGCAGTTCCCCTGCACACATTCTCTTGCCTGCCACCATATAAGATGTGCCTTTGCTCCTCCTTCGCCTTGTGCCCTGATTGCGAGGCCTCCCCAATTAAGCCTCATTCCTTTATAAATTACCCAGTCTTGGGCATGTCTTTATTAGCAGCACGAGAACAGACTAATACATGCAAGTTCTGTCTTTGAATTTGCCTGTCAACTTGGATAAAAAGTGGATGGCTAACCAATTTAACTCATTCCTCTGACCCTAGCACTGGTAGCTTCAGCTGCCGGAACCCAATCACAAATTTGTAAAATCTCCCACCTCAGAGGTATTCTCAACATTAGCTCAGAGGCACTTATTTTCTGGTCTCTCATTGTTTACAAAATCTTGACTCGCCTTTTATGGTACCTGTCCTCTCAGTTCCTCAAACATGTTGAGCTCCTTCCTGCCTCAGGACATTTGCAAAACCTGTTCCCTGGGCCTAGAATGCTCTGTCTATACTTTTTCGCCTGGATAATGCCTAATCCTTTTTTAAGTTTTATCTTCCTCAGGAAAGTTTCTTTCTTTTTTTTTTTAATGACCTCCCCAAGCTAGGTTATATGCTCCCACAGCATCCTGTGTTTCATGGCACACACAGGGCACGATCACAATTTTCATTAGACAATGAATTGTGTAATCGTTTGCTTAATGTCTGTCTCCACATTGGACTCTAAACTCCAAGAATCAGTAACAATGTTCATCCAGTGCCTAGCACAATACCTGGTGTACAGTGAGTGCTTAATACGTAAGGCATAATGAATGATGATGATTTAATATTGAGATGAATGAATGAAAGGTCAGTCCTCAGGATCTAGAGAAATTTTCCACAAACTTTAGTGTGCATTAGTCAGAATCATCTAGCAGGCTTTTTTTTTTCTTAAACAAACAAACAAAAAACAACTTTACTTATTTTTAAATTGAAGCAAAATATATACAACATAAAATCTTTTATTTGAACTGTTTTTAAGTGTGCAGTTCAGTGGCACTAAGTACATTTGCATGATTATGCAATCATCACTACCATCTATCCACCAAGCATTTTTCTTCTTGCAAAAATGAAGTTCCATCCCCATTGAACAATAACAACCCATTCCTTTCCCTACCCTACCTGCTCAGCTCCTGGCAAACGCCATTCTGCTTTCCATCTCTATGTATTTGCCTTCTCCTAGAGGGCTCTTTAAAACACAGATCGCTGGGCCCGACTGCCAAAGTTGCCGATGTAGTACATCTGGTATGGGGCCTAGGAATTTGTATTTCTAACAATTTCCCCAGTGATGCTGATACTGTAAATCCAGGACCACCCTTTGCAAACTCTGCTCTGCAGGATCCTTAGGTTGCTACCTCCTACTAAGTTTTCATCACATATCTTGCACACGTTAAGAGTTCAGAAAATGTTGGTGACAGATGAGTTGATTGCACTCAGCTGTCCCTGGAGGAACAAATGAGTTGTTTTGGCTAAGGCATAGGATCATAACTCTGCTCATTATATTCAGCTGGGGAGATTTTTTAAAAATACAAATGCCTGGGCCCCACTGTAGACAAATGGAATACAGTTTCAGGGAGTGGGACTTGGGTATCAGTATTTGTTGAAATTTTCCAAATGATTCTACTGTGAAGCCAGGGTTGAGAATCACTGGGTTACAGGAAGGAAGTGAAGGGAGGAGGATCTGAAGAGGCAGATGGGAATCAGAAAGAAAAACACCCGCTGAGATAGCACCCGTTGGTTTTTGTAGAAATGCCTTTGTGACTAGCATGGAAATGATTCTTTGCCAAGAATCACTGTTTTTATACTCAGAAGGTGGGTCTCCCCTCCAGGGAGTCCCTAGAGAAAACAATTCTCTACGGATAGGTTATGCTCTTCTCAGAGGTTTGGATTAACAGGAAAAGATTCTCATACAGGAGCTGACCTCTTCCTAGCCAACTTCCCCTCGGGCTATTATTTCTGGACATCACCTCATATTTCCATGAGTGTACAAAGTTATCTTCAGGTATATATCACAGTTTTCTTTTATGCTTGCTCTAATTCACAGTCATCATTTTGGAGTTTTCTCAGTAGTTTTGAAATATGTGTCTTCTCTATATTTGTTGGTTTAAAGTAGGAGAACCCTTGGTTAACATGCAACATAACTTCACTAAATTAAACCCAGTGAAGGCTTCATTCTGCAAAGGAATCTGCTTACCAAGTTTTTCTCCTCTGGATAACTGAATCTTGGCAGCAATAGTATAGGCCACTGCCACTCAAAGTATGGTCCACAGACCAGTGCCAACCAAGAGCTGTTACCATTCTGCAATGAGACCAAATATTTAGAAACATCTGTGGTAATCTGACAATGGTGTGACATTCAAATGGGTTCTTAGCAGACTTCCCTCAGTGAATAGGGAATTGACCAGCCCAGGTATTTCTGACCTGGGTGGTGAGTTGCAGGGGCGGGGTGAGCTTTGGATGGGTGCTACATAGTAGGGATGTGTGTTGGTCTGTGATTCCAGTCAACTGCTCTTTTTCATTTGTGTATTCTAACAGGAATGTGTAGTTTTTTTGTTGTGAATTTCTTTTGTGTTTCCCCAATGACTACTAAATTTGAGCTCCTTTGCTTATGTTTATTGGCCTTTTGTGTATCCTATTTAAGTGCCTGTTCCAGTGCCTTGCCCGTTTTTCTATTGGGTTTTAATCTATTTCTTATTGGAGAGTAGGATTTAGTTTAATATTCTAGATATAATTCGCTTGTTGGATATGTGATCAATGGAAATTTTTTTAAAATGTCCTTCCCCCAGACAGGTTGAGAAGCAAGATCACTGCGCATTAACCCTGAGGTTCTATCCATGACAATACCTTGTGAATTTATTTTTGAAGATCGGAGTAAGGAGTTCAAAATTGGCTCTCGAGCTCCTTGGTCAGGACTCTGAAAGTTGCAAGTATCATATGCCCAATTCAAAATAGTTCAAGCAAGCAAGAGAGTATATCAGCTGACAGAACTGGGATAGATTCAGATATGTGTAGGTCTAGTTGTTCAAGGTTGTCTCTCTCTGTCTCCCTCTCCCTCTCCACTATCTCTTGCTCTGCATCTTCTGTGCTGGCTTTATTCTCTGGCAAACTCTCTCTGTCTCTGTTGGAGAGAATGGCCCGCAAAACTCCAGACTTACGTGATTATTGCTTGTTTCAGCTTGAGAGACACCTCTGTCTTCTAGTGTCTGTATACATGCCCCCAAAGGACTTTGATAGGCCATGCTTGGGCCATAAGTTCACCAAAGGAACAGTCTGAGTCATGAGTTATCCCATATCAGGGGACACAAAATCCTGAGCCTAAGATTTTCAACCAGAAAGTGTGTGGACTTAAGGAGGGTCAGTTCTCAAAGAGAAGGGATGCAGCGTGGACCCACAAATAATAACTGTCCACGACCTCAACTATAAGGGCAAAGGACGATCTTGGGAAATGTTGAAGCAAGGCTTAGCAGTGTGTGTTTATGTGGTAGTAGAGGAGGAGGGAGGTATAATGCGGCCAGTGTTGTGCTGGAGAAAGATTAATTTGGCAGTACTGGGTTGGTAGGGAGTACTGAGTGACTAATGACAATGAGAACAGTTAGGTGAATATACATTTAAATATGGCTCCTTCTTTTCATGATTATCTCATTCCTTTATTCCTTCACTTACTCATGCAACCAATACTTGTTGAGTACCAGTTCTATTGCTAAACTTCCCTACTTGATGATATTACTTTGATAAATAAGACAGATGTAGTTCTTGACCTTATGGAGCTAAGAGTTCTGTCATTAAATATCTCAAAAGTGTTTTTTTCTAAAAAGATAATGTAGTCATCTTCTGTGACAAGACACTGAGCAAAACCAGCGGGCTGGATCATGCTAAGAATTCCGAGGTCAGCAGTGTTTATCGTGAATGGTAACTCCCACCAGAGGCTGAGATAAACCCTGTTAATAAGCATGGGATTTATTTCTGAGCTTCCTGGTAGCTAAGGCAAAAAGGATAATCTGGTGAATTATTTCATTCTCATTGTTTGATGCCAATTCATTGTGGAAAGAAAAGCATTTCCCTGGGTCTAAGTACTTGGAGAAATTTATTGTGAGACCATATACAAAATATTTTGAGTAACACCATAAAATCATATCCCCTAACCTGACAAAATGACAAGGGCCTCATACAAGTATTTCAAACAGCAGCATTTCTAGTCTAACCCACTCAGTTTCTCCCCAAATCAGTCTCAAACAACATGGAATCAGAATGACATCACATTCCTGGGCAGGAACTGCTCTTAGGGAAGCCTTTTCTAACTTCTTCAAATAGAGATTTGATTTTTCTTTTTGTTGCTTCTATAGCCTCTTCTATATACCTATGATTCCACTCGTATATCCACATGACTTTGAATTGACATATTTTTTCTCCTCGTCTTCCCTTCCCACTAAATTTCAGTTACTTAAGGTAGATCCCATGTCTTCTTCAAGTCTGTGTTCCTAGGATCTACCGTATTATCCAGCCTAAGTGTGATGGGAATGGCTGGAAGGAAGGAGACAGAGAGAGGGAAAAAGGAAGAGAGAGGAGGAGGGCATCTCTTCAAGGAGAGAGAAGAAAGAGAAATCGATCAGGGAGGTCCCAAGTCTAGGCTGAAAGAGGCCAATCTGATTCAATCCAGTGAAGGCAGGGAGTCACATAAGGGAACTGCAGGAAGGCTATTCATGGAAGTGAGGAGCCAATGAGAAGAATAAATTAAAGATTGCTCCATTTTAAGAAGACTTTAAGAACTTAGCGTGTTCAAAGAAAAAAATCAGTGCTTGATGGAAATTGCCTTTAATCAGTTCTGATGAAGAGATGAGGAAGTTAGTATTTTATATGCAAACTCTTTCTATTGCCCCACCAAGAGCCCATGGTGGGTCCCTGGAGTTGCTGCTCAGGAACAGGAAAGGCCAGGGCCCAGGGCATGGCTATCCCAGTCTTGTTATCAGTGGGCTTGGCAGGGCGTTTTAGGGTGGAGGCAACGTGCGCCATGGCCTTTGGTATAGCTAGGGCCATTTTAAGTCTTCTGTTAGCCCTGGGCACGTCCTCATTTTGGTTGGCCCACCTCACATCCTGTCAAAAATATTAAAGGGACCCACAACATAGCAAAATTTATTTTTGGTTCTAAAAAACTTCAAAGGATTTTTATAATTTTGCTTTTGAAAATATACGGCTCGAAGTCACTCATTTATTTTGTAATTAGCCGTGGGTTCTCAGGTTTTGGAGCTCATTGTACATGGCAAAGCAAGAAAATCTAACCTTCAGATTGCCTTTAAGTGCTGTAAAATTTTAATGCATACTAAATTTAACGAGTAATGACATTCATGTATATGAATTCAGCATTTACTTATTTTTAGTTTGCACTTTGCTTCTAGTATTTTGATATTTCAGATCCCAAGCACCTTTGTAAGCCCTTGCAAAGTTTGCAGGCCCCGGGCACAGTGCCTAGAGCAATTTGTGGGTAAAATGGCCTCACATACTAAGGGCTGGCACATGTCAGGCTGGACAAACCTCTCTTTAGATGTCGGGGATCTGATGTTGAAAGAAGGACACAGTTATTTCCCTGCTGAATTCAGGGCCTCATTAAAAGGGGTGGCAAGGGTATTTTTTAGCCAACTGTTTTATTATAAAAGAGTTCTGCTTTGGGGACAACAGTCCCGACATCGTAGACCAGAGTTTATGTCCTGGCTGTGCTCCCAGTAACTCAGTAACATGCAGGAGTCACTTGAACTCTCAGAGACTTAGTTTTCCTATCTATGAAATGGAGCCCATAATATCCATCTATCCTCACTCCTAGGGTTGTTTTGAGGATCAGATGAGATAATCTACAAGAAAACTCTTTATTGAAAAACATCAGACGTCACAATCACTTAAGAGAGCTTAGAACAGTCAATCTCAGTGCTGGATGTGCTTTGGAACCATCCCAGGGGTTTTGAGAAAGGTTTGAAGTCTGGGCCAGTCTGGAGGCCAATTAAGTCACATTTGCAGGAGAGTCAACACATGGTGGTTTCTTTTCTTAAAGGCAACTGCTTCTGGTGATTCTAGCGTGCAGCTGACGTCAGTGACAGAGGTGCCCCTAGAAGACATCTGTGTGCACCGCTGGGAATGGTGAGTAGGTCAGTCTGGCTTCCAGGTTCAACAGCAGCTGTCCTTTAGCCCTATCCAGACCTGTCCTGTGGCAGGCTTCTGGCTCGTTCTGCTTATCCGGCCTCTTGGCAATTGATTCTGTGTGTTTGGCAAAAAATGGTTTGGGCTCTCCTGGCATGCAGCCAGGCTGTGCCTCCCAGGCTTGCAGTTGCGCCGGCTGTGTGGGCAAGTTTGGCCAATGGACAATGAGCAGGAGTGATGTGACTCCTTCCTGGGCTTACCCAATGTATTAGTTCCTGGGGCTGCCATAACAAATCACCACAAACTGGGTGGCTTAAAACAACAGAAATTTATGCTCTCACAGTTCTGGAGGCGACAAGTCTGGAAATCAAGATGTTGGCAGGGTCATGGTCCCTCTGAAGGCTCTGAGAAGGACCCTTCTTGCCCCTTCCAGCTGCTGGTGGCTCATTCCTCAGCTTGTGGCAGCATCACTCCCATCTCTGCCTCCATCTCCACGTGACCTCTCCCAGTTTCTCCTCTTCTGTCTGTATTTTTCTTCTTCTTACCAGGACACTTGTCACTGGATTTAAGGCCCACCCAGTTACTCCACAATAATCTCATCTTGAGATCCTTAATTATATCTGCAAAGACTCTCTTTCTAAACAAGGTCACATTCGCTGGTACTGGGGTTAGGACTTGAGCATATATTTTCAGTGGGGATGGGGGGAAACCACAGTTCAACCCATGACATCCCCAGATGACTTGACTTAGAGGTGGATGTTCCATCATCATCCTTTTAAGCACTTTCTCCAATTCTCTTACTTCTCATCGCTGTACTCACTGCTCATGGGAAGGAGAATGTTAAGTACGCTACTGGGGTTGGACTAAATTAATATTCACACAGGATGTAGTCAGGATGAAGATGTAGTTTCTAACCTAATATCAGAGCTGGATGCCTGACTTATGAGCAACCCACATTCTCACTGGAGGTGAGTGAGTCTTGCATTGATTGACCTCTGCCAGACTGGCACGATCTTAGGCATTATTTCCTTTGGCTGTCAAAACAACCAGCAAGACGGTTGCTGCTATCACCATTTGTACATGAGAAAATCGAAGATGAGTTTGCCCAGCAGATCCTAAGATGATCTGAGTGTGAGTTTATTTGGGTAGTGACTCCAGGAAGAGCTGATGAGGGGGTCGAGAAGTGAGACCGGAACCGGAAGGAAGCCTAAACCAAGTGTGCTATGAGCAGGACAGTGTTGCAGCCAGCTGGGGTTCAGTCCCTTTGGGGACCTCTGGGCATCAGGTAGAGCCCACTTCAGAGGGGTGAAGAAGCTGGACTGTTTATCTACCAATGCCCACCTGATACAGGTGTACAGCTATTTCCGGAAGTGTTAACTCCCTGGCTCCTCCAGCCTGCATTACTAACAGGCAGAACAAACTCTGGTGGCCAGAGAGACTGTGAGACCAAGATTTTGTAATAGAAAGCTACCGGTACCAAGGGAAACAGGCAGGGGCTGAGGGGCTCAGGGCGGGACACTGATGCCGTCTGTTGCAGAACTAAAGAGCTTTTGCTCTTGGTGCCATGCTACAGTGCCTTGTACCAACCAGGGGCTCTACTGTCTGCCCACTGCCTGTCCCATCGTCAGTTCTCATGCTGAAGTCCCATGCTGTTTGCAAGACTTCCTGAAGCCCAAAGACTTGGGAGATCAAGTCCAGAAGATTCTTTTCTTAGATGCTTCTGCAGTGTGTGTGTTTTGTGTGATGGGCTCCATGTGACCCAGTGACATGCATCATACTTGAAATATTTCCACTGCTGACAAAATAAATCAGCTCTGCCCACTGTAGCGCTCAGCTTATTAGGGGAAAATGGAATAGGGGCATTAAATATTAATGCTGCATATTTTCCTCTCCCTTGGCACCTTCTATGCCGCTGATCACTGCCCAGCCAGCACAGCTTTCTGTCTTTTTTCTTCTGAGGATGATCGGGGACAGGCGGAACCTTGACAAGGCAGTGAGGGGCAGATGTGTGCAATGGCACTCCAACCGGCTTCTAGGTCTCTACTTGGGAACATCCCTGCTTGGCACCCGATGCCAAGGACTATAGCACTATCAGACCTCATGCTCATAGAAAGCTTCCTGCTCCACATGTGCAGCTTGGAAGCATTCACAGTAGAGACAGTGAAGTTTCTCGAAGGAAAGTGGTTTCAGGAGAGGCGAGTTGGAGAAAACAAACCTCAGTGAAGCAGTTGATAAATCCTAAAGTAAGAAACAGATGAGATCACTGGCTTTGCCTCTTGCTCTATTAATTTTCAGCAAACATGCAATAAAGTCACCCTCACTTCTAAGCCCAGGCCAGTGAGGATGTGTGTGGGTAGGCAGCTTTTAGGCCCCAGAAAGAAATTCTTCCAGAGATGTTGGTGTTTCATTTGGCTAATCTGTGGAAACTTCTGCACAAAAATAAAAAATAAATCCCTAAGAGGGATTCTCTTTCAGAATCCTGGGAAGTTCAATCTCTTAGTTGTTTTTTAATTAATTTTTTATTATACAAGTAATGCATTAATCCAATTTTGTAAAAATTAAATCATTTCTCATAAGGCTAGAGCAGCCCCTCCAGCCCCACGTCCTGATGCCCTCCCACTGCCTGAGAAGTGGGTGCCAGGGGGTTGACTGCAATATGATCATGATGAGGCGTGCTTAGGTTTTCACATTTGTTTTTTCTTTGTTTCTGATGCCCCTTCTGAAAAACACTTCTGTCATTTTCAGATGAGATCTATTGTGGTTTGGTCTCCTCTCTCTTGTCACCAGACGTCCTTCCTCCTTCTCCCATGACACCGACACGGGGGCGGGATGAATTTCTTCCAATGACCATTTTTATCCACTGCATCTGAGCTCAGGAGACTTGGAGGGCTCTCTGCATCCTATGGCATCAGGGCGGAGCTTCTCCACCTGGCTTTCAATACTTGTCACAATCTGTCCCTCTCTGTTCCTCTCCGGTCCCCTCGCCTCCTGCCCCTGGCCCTCTTGTATCTAGTCCCTCTGGGGCAGTGCACACAACCCTCGCATGGCCCGGTCCCGGGCCTTTGCTCCTGCTGTTCGTCTCCCACCTCCCCACTGTGGGTCATGCTGTTGTTTCAAGACGAGGCATCCTCTGAAAGGATTCTTTGTGTCTGTGCTGGCCTTTCTTCCTGGAACTCATCTCCAGTTATCACTAGGGGCTTGGGGACTTTAATCTCTCTGGTGGCTATATTTGTTCATATTCTCTCTCCAGTCACAGAGACTCTTTTAGGTGAGAGTCAATTGTCATCATCATCATCATCATCATCATCATCATCGTCATTATCATCATCATCGCCGTTGTTGAGGCCTGCTGTGTTCCAGCCTTTGGGTACATCCCTTCCATCATTTCACTTCATCCCATTCCTGTTTATGGCTAAGGATCTGTGGCTGGGAAAAGCTATGTCCCTTGTCAAAAAAGTCCCATAGCTAATACAAGTCAAAGGCAGGATTCAACCTTAGGGCTGCCTCCCAAGCACATGAATGATAAGAATCAAGGTTTGATATGAACCTGATGGTGTGTGTCCTCTAATTTTGCTTGATCAGTGGCCCTGGTCCTGGACATCCCATATTTGTATCTATGCAGGGTGCCTAAAGGGCAAGCCCTGGAGTTTGTGGTCCCCTCTGCTTGCCCTTTGCTCAGGTGCTTGGAGAGCTAAGATCTGAAGGGGGTTGGGGGAGGGCTGCCTATCAGGTGGGCTTAGGCCTCCAGGGACCCCAGCAAAGCTGTCAGCAATTTAGGTTAAATGAGCGTCCAAAGGCCAGCGCTGTGGAAAGATCATGGGAAGACATTATCCACGGTTGTTTACAAGTGAGACTGAGAAACTCCTTAGTGGCTTTCTTGAGGAGGGAAGACATGTCCCTTGAGGGAAAATTAGGCAAATCGTGTGCCTGTTTGGGCCATGAGGGCCCCAGTCCTCACCGGGGAAATTAACTTGTCACTGGCTTGGCTGTCACTTGTGCTCTTCTCATGGCTTCCTGTGTTTCGGCATCATTGCAGCCACAGGGAGCACATGTGCACGAATCCTCACTCCTGGCACCTGCATCTGGGGAGAGTAACTCCATTTAGGGCACGTCACAGTCTGGCTGGGACGTTCTGGTGATTCACCGTACTCCCACAAAGGAAATAATAGATAAACTGTCCCCTTGTCCGCATCTGCCGAAGCCTCCTTTAGCCCTTAGGGCCCAAAAGTTCTCCCCTGTTGAGCTGCGCTCTGTCATAGTCTACCTCTCCCAATCACAATGAAGGGCTGTGAGACTGGGAGAGTCCCTGGTTCCAAGAGCATGAGCAGAAGGTGCATGAAACAATGGCTCAGTGGTCAAGCAAGTATGAAAAATGCTTTTATGAGTATCTTGCTGAGGACTTCTCAGAGCCTTCCATGTGCTAGAGGGGGCTGACATCACGTCCCCCAAATCTTTGATCATGGGACCCTTTTTCAAGTTTAGTATCCATTTCTAGATGGTGGTGGTCCATTCCTCACACCGTAAAAGACTGATGTGGAGAAAAAAGTGAGAATTTTAGAGCTCAGTAGAGCTGGGGAAGAAAGTCTTCCTCACCTCAACTGCTACGTGTCCCTGGGCCTTTTGGGCCTCTGCTTCCTCATCTTGAAGCACGGAGAACAGAATGTCCTCAAGCAGTTGTTGAGAAGATTAAATGAGATACAGTTCTTGGAGCATTATTCTCAACCGACCCCAACATTGTAACCTGTGACATTGTACTCCTTGCTAAGGGGACTTTGTCAGACTGACCGGGATGAGAGCTATTTTTGTATGAATTTGTTTCCTTTCCCACAAGATCATGAGCTACTTGAGGGTAAGGGCTGTATCTTAGCTCAGCAAGGTGCCTGCCTCCTAGAAGGTGTTTGATATACAGTAATTACATTCCTATTGAATCTTGCCACTTTTTCAATGTTTGGAATCGCAAGAATCTGTGGATCTCTTGGGAAATTTTCAGGGTTTGGCAAAGCTTATGCAGAAATAATTGACCGAGGAGGAGTAAGTGGATCCTCTATTTCTTTTAAATCCACTGAAACCTTGTTGTGCATAGATAATTTTAAAAACTTTTTTCTCTATAAAAATAATCATTGCTCATTGTAGAAAGTTTAGAAAATGGAAAAGCATAAAGAAGAAAATTAAATCGCATAATCCCAACTACTGCTATTACTTTAAATATGCATCTTTTCGGTCTATTTCATTGACTTTGTGTGTATATATAAATATGTATAATATATATTTAATGAGAATGGATTGTTTTGTTCCACTTGTATAACCTGCTCTGTTCACTTAACAATACTTAGGAAATATATGTAGACATCTTCAGCTATTCTTCTGTATCATTTTAAATGGTTGTCACTTTCTGGCATTCTGCTATTGGACATCAAATGATTTATTTAAACAATCCCTTATTTTGGTGGTTGCTGTTCTTCTGTACTACAAACAATGAAACAATGAACATTCATCTGGAAAATCTTTGAAAACATCCTTGATTATGTATTTAAGATAAAATTTTAGAAGTAAAATTGTTGAATCACAGATTAATAGTAGATATAGAATTCTTAACCAAGGAACATTTGGTATTTGCCAAGTGTTATTCTAGACAAGGGGTTGGTAAAGTACAGCCTGCAGGCCAAATGTAGCCCACTTCATGTTCTTCAAGTAAAGTTTTATTGGAACACAGCCATGCCCAATCATTTGCATATAATTTGTGGTTGCTTTTTGTTCCAAAATGGCAAAGCTGAGTGGTTACAGTGAAGACTGTATATCCTGCAACACTTAAAGTATTTACTAACTGGTCTTTTACAGAAAATGTTTGCTGTTCTAGACAATGACACTGTTCTCAGGCAAGAGTTTATGGCCAGCGTGGTAGCTCACGCCTGTAATCCCAGCACTTTGGGAGGCCGAGGCGGGAGGATCATTTGAGGTCAGTAGTTTGAGACCAACCTGACCAAGATGGTGAAACCCCATCTCTACTAAAAATAGTAAAAATTAGCCAGGCATGGTGGTAAATGCCTGTAATCTCAGCTACTCAAGAGGCTGAGGCAGGAGAATCAATTGAATCTGGGAGGTGGAGGTTGCAGCGAGCCGAGATTGTGCTACTGCACTCCACTCCAGCCTGAGCAACAGAGTGAGACTCTGTCAAAAAACAAACAAACAAGAAAACAACTTACGTGGCCCTTGAACTTTTGCCAAGATTGGAAAGAAAGATCAAAAATACTGATGAGGTCACTGGTGACCCTTCTAGCATGACCTCCTAGGTGTTAAATTCTTTGCTGACTTTTTAGTTCTTACCCATTTACTCTTTTGTATATTTCAAACAAAACACCATTTCCTCATTATTGAAACTTTTGCCTATACTGTCTTCAGCAACATTCTTTCCCAGGTCCTTGCAGAGTTTCCTTATTAGTTTGCAATAGAGTCCAGTGGCTAAGAACTTGTACTGTGGAGACAGATTGGCCTGGCTTGAAATCCCAGCTCCTTTGTTTCCTAGTCTTTGGCCTTCGGCCCCAGTTTCATTCTCTGAAAAATGAGTGGAATCAACACCTATTTGAGAAGTTCCTAGCTCTACACCCAGCACATACTATATGCTCAATAAAGGATGGCTTTGTGTCTCAGTTACCTTTCCCAGCATCTCTTCTGTACTAGTCTATTCTCACACTGATGTAAAGATACTACCTGAGACTGAATAATTTAGGAAAGAAAGAGGTTTAATTGACTCACAGTTCCACATGGCTGGGGAGGCCTTAGGAAACTTACAATCATGATAGAAGGGGAAACAGGCACCTTCTTCACAAGGCGGCAGGAGAGAGGAATGAGTGAAGGAAAAATTTGCCAAACACTTATAAAACCACCAGATTTCACGAGAACTCACTCACTATCAGTAGAACAGCGTGGAGGAAACCACCCCACGATCCAATCACTTCCCACCAGGTTCCTCTTCAACACCTGGGGATTATGTGAGTTACAATTCAAGATAAGATTTGGATGGGGACACAAAGCCTAACCATGTCATCTTCTCTGCCTGCTTTCCCATGAAATGATGGTGTTCCCAGGGCTCTCTTTTCTTTCTATTCTGGCTTCCCTTTGGTTGAAAATTACTGCTCAACTGTGGCTGAGTTCTCTCTGCCCTTTTTGGGTTTTACCCATCTCTGCATATGAACCGTTTGTAAGTTTCAGATCATTACATGGTGGCCAATAATACCCCAGTCTAGAAACTCAGGTACAGTTTTGTCCAAAGCTATCAAAAGACATTTAAAATAATTATTAACCTTCCACCTTGTAAAAATCTAAACTTACAATAAAACTTGTCTTTGATTTATGTAAAAATTTCTGTCTCAACTTATTCTCCCCAAACCTGCTCTCAACCCACCTCCCACACTCCCCACCAGAGGTATATATAGATAGATAATTTCTGATAATTTCATAGGACTTAAATTCAACAGGAAACACATGAGTCCAATTTTTTCTGGCCAAAGGATGCTTCCAGAAGGTTTGAAGGCATATCATTCTCATCTCCAAATCACAGATCATCCTCCAAAGAATTTAACTGCAATCAACTGTTGAGTTTTAAAATGTCTGATTTTCCTAAAAAGAAACAAGAAACAAAATGCAAGCACACACACACATATTTTAGGAGAGTTGGCGCTTCTTACTGTGAGCCACTTATCATGATCCAAAAGATTTACTCAGAGGCATAATTAATTGGAACTTATTTCAGTGGAAGTTATTTCCCTTCATCTCATTACAGAAACAAAAGAAGATTATAGGCCAGGGGATCCATGAGGTTTCAAGAGAGGCTATTGATGAATGAAGTTGGAAGGAGTTGATACACGGTCAGAGATGGTTAACATCCAGAAATTCTTACAAAGAAATGGCAATTCTCTTCCATTAGTCCTGTCTTGCCTCTTTGATCTTGAATGATACCATGGCTGCGAGTTAAGTGTAAAACGACCCTGGCGTAAAAGGCCTTCAAAGATCTTGCCCTGGAGAAAGATTCTTCAAGAATTTGGAAGATTAAAAATAACAAAAATGATAATAATTATTTTTAAAAAAAGCAGTCAAACCAACAAAACAAAAGTCAGAAAAATGTGAACAAGTAGAGGAAGGTTTTATATAGCTGCTGAATTGTAAATCTGCCATCTGTACTTGTTATGACAAGGACACCTACGTTAACTTATCACCCCAGCAATTGTGACCCAACGTTTACAGGCCCAACATGATTCATTTCCCCGGGGATATGGATCATGTTGGGCCTGTAAATGTTGGGTCACAATTTTTTTCTTAAGATAAAGTAATTAAATTAAGGAGAAAGTTGGGGGAAGATACCGTTTGGAGGGCACTTGAAAGATTTCTTAGTAGATGACCTACTGATTTTTCTTTTGTCCTTTTCATTTTTCCTAATGTTCTAAAGAGCCTCTCCAGGGCTCTCAGAACTTTAGTAAGGAAGCAGTGTGGAAGGTTAAGAGCTCCAACATTTGTGGCAACTATTTGAGATGCCAAAAATTAGAAGGGGCTCAGAGCACCTTTACTCTCACTTTGTATTATCTTCTGACCCAACAGACTGAGCCCCCGAATGTTTCAACATTCTTTTAACTCTGGAAGTGGCCTAAAGCCATAAAACATTCTTTTAATTCTGGAAATGGGGGAAGAGGAACAAGTATGGCTGTAGAGTGAAGATATTGTCACCCGGCACAGCTGGTGGTCAAGCTCCATGCTCAAAATTGTCCAATTAAAGAAATGAAAAAATGTAAGCTCTGTCAGGAAAAAACACAAATAAGGTGGCTCGGGGTTAAGATTTTGAGTGGCTTGGTGATTAAAATTATGCTCTTGTTTACTGGGGGAAATGGAGTTTTTAAAAAAATCTATATACAGTTGGGTGAATTAGGCAACCATCCATTATGTAATAGGGTAACAACATAATCCACCCTAATGGCTGTGAGGCCAGCCAAAGCCATGGCAAAGTTGAGGGACTTGGGCGTTTTCACTTTTCCTACTTTAGCTCTTGGAAAAGCAAGTGTTTCAGGGAGTTCAGTCTTTCTCTCTCTGTTCAGAGTGTGATGTCTAATGGTGCTTTCCCTCAAATTTGAGTTCTCGTTTTTAATACAGAAGGAAAACTTCCTCTGAAACAGCACGTACCATTTTTATCCTCACTTAGAGGGATTGCATTCCCTGGTTTCATATCTGGACATCATCCAAGGTGAATCGTTAGGACAGAGGACAGGGAGCATCTACTGCGGTTTGTGCAAATTGAAGCATTTGAAGCCACTGGACCATTTTAGAAGTCATTTCATTGAGACAGACAGAAGGGATAACTCCCCTTCATCTTCCAGGCACTTCCAGACTGATGAAGGGATCCCGAAAACAAAATAGAGTCAGCCGTTTTCTGTTCTGTGGAGGTTGCATTGAGGCGGGCTTCTTCCTCACACTGGCCTTTCTGTTGCCCTAGTTGGTGGGAGAGTGGGTAGAGCTGCAGAGGCTTGGGCAGGGCTGGGAGGGTGTGTGTGCGTGTGTCTGTGCGTGCAGGCCTGCATGTGCCTGCACTGTGCATGTTCCAAAGGCTATTTATAGTGGACACTACGGTGCACTTCCCATGTCTAGCTTCAGGATCAAGGTGCTCGTTCACTCAACTACTGATGATGTTGGTTGTGGGAGGCTCACAGCCAGCAACTGCCCTCAGCCAAAGAGAGCTGCCTGGCTCAGGTATATGTGCTGTCTCTGGGGCATCATGTACGCAATGACTGGTCCATGCATGGGCACAAGGCCTCAGTCCCCCACTTGGATTCGAGACAACATTGAGAGCCCTCTCAGCTCCAGAGCTCCCTATAAGATCAGTAGAGGCCTCTGCTATGAGTGTATCACAGCTCAACTTCTCCCTCTGCCCAGTCCTGCTTCCCCCCAACCCCTCCCAGTGTGGATCCTGGGAGTGTTCCCCAATATACCGCCTGCAAGCCAATCTGTCTCAGTCTGTTGTCCAGGGAACCTGTCCACTGACCACATGTCTGCTCCTCTTTAAGTGGATAGTAAATAAGAATTGGCCAATGCATTGCTGGTCTGCTGCTGCATGATCACACTGGCAGCTGGATTCCACAAAGTCACCAGGTGTTTCTGGAGACAGTGCTAGTCTCAGGACCCCTGCTATGGCCGACTGTGGGGGTGCAACTTTAGGGACTAGGGGATGTTGGAATGTTTAGTCTCAGGTGGCCTGTCATCCTGACTCAAATTCCACCTTTTTGCTATACATTTCTTTTTACCTGACGACTTTTGGGTTTTCCAAAGTTTTCTGTTGCAAATATCTGGAAGTCACAGTGTGGTTCTGCGGAGATAGCACACGTTCAAGCCCCAGCTCTGCCGCTTACCAGCTGTGTGATCTTGACCAAGCGTCTTTCTGGGCCTTAGAGTTCTCATATGGGAGGTAGGACTCTGGGGATGTGTCTGCCCACCTTATAAAGCAGTTGTGAGGTCCACCAATTCTGCGTGGGACACCAGTAAGGGTACTGGGGGAAGTCCAGGCTGGGCGGGAGAGTAATGCCTTAACACATCAGTTTGTGTCTTAGTGGGACTTTATCCATCCGCCCCAGCCAGGCCCTCTCAGAGAGGAGTTCAGAAGAGAACTGAAGGAGGGGGCCTAGGAGGAAGCTCTGGTTTTGAGGCCGTGCAGAGTGGAGTTTAAATCTCATTTCTACCAGTGATTTGGGAAGACTACTTAGCCTCTTTGTGCTTCAGCTTCCTTATCTGTATATTAGTATAACGGCAATCATAGGGTTGTTTATGAAGAGTAAATGAAGGAATTTGGACCAAGTATCTAGAGCATAGTTTAGGAACTCACTAGCTTTCACTAGTGGCAGAGTGGGGTAAACTCCCAGCTTAATCAATTACCAGCTGAGTGACTTCAAGTGAAATATTGAATAACCCTGGGCCTCAGTTTACTTGTCTGTAAAATAGAATGATACCACCTACTTTATGTGGTAGTTTTAGAGGCTAATGTAGACAAAGAACCTGGTAATAACAGCTCTTATTTTTATTTTACGAGACGGAGTCTTGCTGTGTCACCCAGGCTGGAGTGCAGTGGTGCGATCTCTGCTCACTGCAACCTCCGCCTCCAGGGTTCAAGCAATTCTCCTGCCTCAGCCTCCCCAGTAGCTGGGATTACAGGCATGCACCACCACGCCCGGCTAGTTTTTTGTATTTTTAGTAGAGACGGGGTTTCACCGTGTTAGCCAGGATGGTCTCAATCTCCTGACCTCATAATCTGCCCGCCTCGGCCTCCCAAAGTGCTGGGATTCACAGGCGTGAGCTACCGTGCCCGGCCAGCTCTTATTATTGTTATTATTTCTAAGGAGGTTTATTTTTTATTGAGGATCCCAGATCAATGGCCGCAACACAATGATCCAATGGAGAAGTTACGTGGATTATTCCCTATAGTGAGCCCCAGAATGAATGGGTCCCAGCATTCTCACTGAGGATGGAAAGTTCCCAAATGACTTCTCTTGCCAAATTGTTTCCTAGCAGGGAAATAACACATGGAACTTGGCCACCCTGGGCTCGAGTCTCACTGTTTTCTGGGAATCACCTGATGTCAGGATTTGCAACATGAATACCTGGGCCAGGACAGGGAGCTCTGCCAGGCCACAGACAAAGGCTTCTTTGGTCCCTGTGGTGGCTTTAGCCACTGCTTGGCCAGTTGTCTGCCAGTTGGCTCTCAGGTGTCATGTGACCATCCCTACTCAGAGATCTTCAGATAGACTTGAGTCGTTTGTGGGCATTGTGTCACATCCACAACCTTGTGAGGGTATAGAAAAAGTACATTTTCACCACAAAATACCCAGATGGACCCCATTCATACCAAAGAAATCTGCCTTATGCCAAGGGAGAAAGCAGGTGTTGTGGTACAGAAAGAGCACTGGGCTGGGAGTCCACCTGACATGCTATGGCAGGCCTTGGCCCCCTCTGCTTAATGGGCCCAGGGACTGTGGTTGTAGGGAAAAGAAACTCATACAATTTAGTTTGAGGGAAAAAACAGGGGCATTATTATTAACATTCAGGGGCATTTCCTGGGACCTCTTTGCAGGAAGTCCACCTGGCCTCACAGCAAGTGGGAAGACACCATCTCTCTCTGACATCCCGTAGGTGGCTGTGTCTGCAGCTCCCCGGACACTTGCTCAACTCTCCTCCCTGCAGACGAGCTGTCCTTGCCAGGCCTACTTTCTATGCCTTACTTTGGCCACCACTGGCTTTGGCTGACTGTGACACTGACTCCAGACTCAACACTCGAGGCTTTTCACAACTAACCGATGCAGCCGAGACCAACAATCCCCTTGTTTAAATAGTGAGGAGAGAGAATTTGATTGGCTTAACTGGAGTCAGGTGTTTGCTTCTGGTCCAATCAGCTGTGAGCAGGGGCCCCGTTATGGGACCCCATTATGCCGTGGGTTGCTTCTCCTGGAGCTATGGACTGTGTAGGCTCCCCTGCAAGGGGATACAGGTGGCAGAGAGAGAACGGACATTTGGAAAAAATTGTTTGAGCTTTCTGGGCTTTATTTTCCTCAACTGAAAATAATCATCATTATTATGTTGGTCATTAAGTGGCCGATTAAATCATTTTGCATATGGAACCAATTGACCTTTCCCTCATCACAGCCCACCCCACTTTTGCACCTGTTCAGTCATCTGTGGCCACATACTAATAATCCTAACTCCATTTCACAGGATAAATGGAGTCCGTTCTTCTTTTTCTTTCCTTCTTTTCTTTTCCTCATTGCACTAAGAATGCTTAACATGAGATCTGTCCTCTTAAATTAGTAAGTTTACAGTATATTATTGGTGATCATAGGTTCAGTGTTGTACAGCAGATCTCTGTAGCCTATTCATCTTGCAGTATTCGTCTTTCTGTAATTGGCTTCATTAATTTAGCATAATTTTTTCAAGCTTCATCCATGTTGTCCATATTGCAGGATTTCCTTATTTTCTAAAGGCTGAATAGTATTTCATTGTATGTTTATACCACATTTTCTAATTTCAATTATTTGGATAAATACCCAGAAGTGAGATTACTGGATCATATGGTAGTTCTAGTTTTAATTTTTTGAGAAAGCGCTATACTGTTTTTCTTTTTCTTTTTTCTTTTCTTTTTTTTTTTTTTGAGACGGAGTCTCTGTCGCCCAGGCTGGAGTGCATGGCGCGATCTCGGCTCACTGCAACCTCCGCCCCCCAAGTTCAAGCAATTCTCCTGCCTCAGCCTCCCAAGTAGCTGGGACTACAGGCACGTACTACCACATCCAGCAATTTTTTTGTGTTTTTAGTAGAGACGGGGTTTCACCTTGTTGGCGAGGATGGTGTCGACCTCCTGACCTCATGATCCACCTGCCTCGGCCTCCCAAAGTGCTGGGATTACAGGTGTGAGCCACCGCGCCCAGCCTGAGAAACCGCTATACTGTTTTTCAGAGTGGCTATGTCATTTTGCATTCCCACCGATGGTGTGCAAAGATTTCAATTTCTCCACTTCTTTGCCAACGCTTGTCTTTTGTTTTTTGGTAATAGCCATCCTAACAGATATGAGGTGATATCTCATTGTGGCTTTCATTTGCATTTCCCTGATAACTAGTGATGTTGAGCATTTTTTCATGTACCCATTGGCCATTTTGCATGTCTTCTTTGGAGAAATGTCTATTCAAGTTCTTAGCTCATTTTAAATTGAGTTATCAGGGTGGTTTATTTTCTTTTGTACTACTGAGTTGTAAGGGTTCTTTATATGTCTTAGAGATTAACCTCTTATCAGACATATGGTTTGCAAATATTTTCTCCCATTCCATAGATTGCTTTTTCACATTGTTGATTGTTTTCTTTGCTGTGCAGAAGTTTTTAGTTTGACATTGTCCCACTGGTTTACTTTTGGTTTTGTTGCCTGCAATTTTGGTGTCGTATTCATTATAGGAAGTGCATTCTTCAAGAAAGTTCTCTTCTCTAGGGCATTTCTGGGACTCCTGAGGAATGTGTACAGTTTCCTTAAGCGGTGGCGTGTCATCCCCTGCAGGCCACTTGCTCTGCATTCTTGCCCCTCTCGAGCTCAGCTGGACATCTCCAGCAGCCTGTTTTCCAGGCTGCAGATGCGTATCTTTATCCCTAATATGGATGCGAGTTCCTTCCTTCAGGACCCAAAGCACAGCTGAAGTATGATGGAAATGGTATAACTTTACTGAGTATTTGGGGATAATGGAATTTAACTAGAAGAATAAGGTTTGCCCTCGTGTAGCTTCTGTGGGGCTTTCATAGGCTAGAGGACCCCGAAGAGACCTTCAGAACATTTCTGCTGATGAGTCCCAGCCACTCTGACAGAGAGGAAGAGCTCCATCCCCGAGTCCCAAGTCCACCTCATCTCATTCACCACGAATCGTCCCATTTCCCGGGAAGCCTTCCAGTGGACTTCCATTTTCTTTCCTCTGAAGGAAATGTCCCCTCTGCTGCCCCAACCAGGCTGCCGTCTAACCCCACAACCTCTACCACGTGGTCACACTTGTCATTGCCCCTCTCCCAAGTCTGGCTTCAACTAAAGTAGCCTGCAGGAGTAACTCAATTGCCCGGACCTGGTTTTGGGGGCCAAGCCTGGACCAGGGTCCTTTCATCATCTGCCAACATTCAGAAAAGAGAAGATGGGGCCTGCATCTCCCTCCTGGTGGGGGCAGGTCTTGGCAGCAGATCACCTGTGAGCTCATTCTTGGTCAAAAAGACAAATGAAACTTCCAAGAATAAACAGTGATCTTCAGACATAGGATACTGAAATCCCATGTTTTACAGAAAATGATTTTCTGACTTTAGATTTCATCTGAAGAGTCTCTGATTGACATTCGTTAATGATATGCATTAGAATGAGAACTGGTCTTACCAGCACTACCAGGAGGGCCCAGTGACATGGCCCCTCCTGAACAAAGGGAGTGTCTGCTCAAAGGTAAATTCATTTGTTTTTTTCTTTATGGACTGAAGAGATTATCTGACATTCCCCAAATTGCGATTTTCCACCTTCAATATTTAAAGCACCAGTCTCTTCCAGGTGTCCTGCTACAATAAATTATGTTCTTTGATCCTCCCAACAACTTTATAAGGTGAGGTATGATTTTCTTCGTCTTGGAAATAAGGAAACTGAAGCTCAGGGGCATGCGATCATTAGCCTAAGGCTAGTAAATTGCAGGGTAGGATTCAAACCCAGGTTGGACTGTGTCCTTTGGCCTACATCAGGCTTGTCCCATGGCCCTTCCAGGATACAGTTCTGAGGTCCTTATGAGACTGGGCAGCTCTGATGCTAGTGTGTGGGAAGGCAGGAGGTAACTCTCCAAAGTGAACTTCTAAGGAGGGACCAGCTGTGTCATGTGCAGGGCCCACTGCAGGATGGCAGCGTGGGGCCCTTATTCAAAAGTTTCTAAGAATTCAAGGGCCGGGCGCGGTGGCTCATGCCTGTAATCCCAGCACTTTGGCAGGCCAAGCCAGGCAGATCACTTGAGGCCAGGCGTTTCACCAACATGGTGAAACCCCGTCTCCACCAAAAATAGAAAAATTAGCTGGGTGTAATGGCGCATGCCTGTAATCCCAGCTACTGGGGAGGCTGAGGCATAAGAATCGTTTGAACCCAGGAGGTGGAGGCTGCAGTGAGCCAAGATTGTGCCACTGCACTCCAGCCTGGGCGACAGAACGAGACTCTGTCTCCAAAAAAAAAAAAAAAAAAAGAATTTAAAACCCCAACAGCATAGCTTTAAACAAAGCACAGGGCCCTTGTGAGCCCTGGGCCCCATGCAGGTGGCATGCCTGTGGAGCTGGGGACCCGGATGAGTCACCTTGCTCCTGGAAGGAGTGCGGGCTGCAGGGTGATCTGGCACTGTGGGAAATGGGGCAGTTTTCTAGTGAGTCTTCTCTGCCTGCTCCCTGTCAGGTGACATGATTGTCAGAGAGAGCAAGAGACCGAAGTGTCGAGCGTACCAGATAATTTTTGCAGTTTAGCTGCTTTTATTCCTTCCCTATTGTTGTTGTTTTGAATAATCTGTGTGGCTTTTGAAGAAATTGCTCGAACCAGTTTCAGCCTTAATAAGATATGAAAAAATTGGAGGCAAAGGGGGCCTGGTGATAAAAGCACGGCTTTCATTTGGCGCTGCAGGCGCCGGGAGCGGAGGAGCCGGGTGCGGCGCACTCGTCAGAGGCAGGTGGGCGGCCAGAGTGCTGTGCGCAGTGGGACTTGGCACTAAACAGCAGAATGACAATTGGAAACATAAAAGCCAAGGCAGAAAGTGAGAAGGAAATAGAGAAAAACAAACCCCCAACTCAACTACAGCCACCTGAATGAGGAGGAAGGTGAGAGAGTAAGGCTGCCGGTAAGGATCATAAGTGATGAGCAGCCCCTGCTGGCAGGCGAGGTCTCTGGTGGTTCCCCCCCGAGGACAGAGGTATTTGGGCACCTGGCTGGGACTCCCCAAAAGGCAGGGTTTGCTAGAGAGGAACTAATGTGAACTGACACCTCCCAAATTCCCAGATCATTGTTGTCTAACCAGCTCCTCTGAAAGCCAATCTCTGGCTTGGCGCTTCATCAAAGGTCCGCGACCATCCTGTGTGCAGCTTGGAGCTGGCCTTAGGGATACAGTGGCTAACAGTCAGGTGTGGTCCCTGTCCTCCTGGGATTCTCAGTCTGGGGGAGGAGCCGCACAAATGGGCAGACAGGTAGACTTGCAGGGGAGGTGCTGAGGGGTGTATGCAGAAGAGCCATCTCACCCAGAGATGACCTCTCCTGGGAAAGCAACATGTGACATTTCCATCCAACAGGAAATCTGAAGGATAAGTGGAATTTATCCATGAGTTGGAGATGGTGAGGGTGAGGAGGGGATTCCTGGCTATGGGGAAAACATGGGCAAAGGCCAGGCAGCAAGAAATGGGATGTTGTGATGGAAAAACCTTTTAGTCAGCAAACATTAATTGAGTGGCTACTATGTGCTGCAATGCTAGTGAGCCATCCCTTACACTTGACTGTGCCACTCCCAGTCACTTGCTTTTCCACTTTGAGACCCTTGCCTGCTTCCCTGTTTTCTCTATTCTTTCCATCCCACAACATCAATTGGTCCCCTCCCTTGAATTTATTCCACGTATTAGCAGAATACAAATTTAATTGCTATTTCAGAGACCAAAATACCATTGACTCAAATAAGAAAGAGGGAAGTTAACTGTGCTGTCAGAAGACTCCCCCAGAATAAGCAGTGTTAAATTAGCCTAAAGCTGTCTCCTTACATATTCTAAGTTCAGCTTAAAGGTTTCTCTGTGCACAGTGAACTGTAACCTAATGTGGAACTATAAACAATCCAGCTGTTTCTATACCTCACTTCCATTTTCTGAACATCTCTTTCTCTTTTTTTTCCTCTCTGAAACTATTCTGGTTAGGGGGCTGCCCAACTTGTGAATCATTCTTTGCTTGATGAAACTCTGTTAAATGTAGTTTGTCTAATTTCTTTCTCTCTTTCTTTCCTTTTTGAGATGGGATCTTGCTCTGTTGCCCAGGCTGGAGTTCAGTGGTGCAATCACAGCTCACTGCAATGTCCGCCTCCCAGGCTCAAATCATCCTCCCACCTCAGCCTCCCGAGTAGCTGGGACCATAAGTATGTCCCACTGTGTTCAGCTAATATTTGTATTTTCAGTAGAGATGGGGTTTTGCCATGTTGCCCAAGCTGGTCTAGAACTCCTGAGCTCAGGTGATCCACCTGCCTTGGCCTCCCAAAGTGCTGGGATTACAGAAGTGAGCCACTGCGCCTGGCCCAGGTTTTTCTTTTAACAGCAGATGGTTGTTGAGGTGACTCCACAGAGGCGAGGACCCAGGATCTTCCTATCTTGTTCACAATTCACAAAGTGTCCTTGAATATATGCTTTAAAATGGCTCTCCACTACGCTGGCTTTTCCTGAGACAAGACAGAAAGAGACAGAGCAGCGCACACTCATTTCCTTTGCAGCTATGGCCCGGAAGTTCTGGGCATCATTTCTGTTCACATCTCATTGGCTAGAGCTTAGTCATGTGACCAGGCCGGATGTAGGGAAATCTGGGAAATTATTCCCCGTGGCTCCCATGCCCAGTGAAAACTCCAAGGTTCTCTTTCCATAGAGCAAAGAGACAAATGGATATTGGGGTAACTAGAAGTTTCTATCCTATTCGATTTCTCGTTTGTGATCTCAGAAATCTGTCTTCACACTAATCCCGCCATTATGACTCTCTTGGCCCCCTGCCTGTCATGTGGACAGAAGATGGGCCAAGAACATCAACACTCGAAAGTCAAGTATCATCCTGAGCTCAGACTAAAACTTACAAAGGTCAAGTCAAGGGGTAAAGCATTTATGGAGGTGTTTCAGGTCAATAAAATTCCTCTTCTCAGGTTAGGGCAAGTGAAACCTATTCACTTTGTTTAAAAGAGCTTTGTTGATTAAGTGCCAAGTCAGTCCTGTTTGGACCTTAAAAGCTCTCAGTTCAGACCGTGAAGGCCAAGGGCTTGCCCATAAGCCTTTAATCAGGGCCCAGACTGAATTCCTTAGGTTTTATTCCTTTGCAGGGCAGAAAGGGAAAAAAGTGATGGATTGACAAGGAAAACTGGCTGGGAGTGATTGCGTTCCCCTGCAAGAAGCCCTTGGGAGCATGAGAGGTAGGCCATCCCTAAGTGGATGGATTCACCCAGGCGCAGAATCCAGATACTGCCATAATCCAACTGTCATACTAATCCAACTGTCATACTCTGTTTCCAGGTGCTCAAGCCTTCAAAAAGTGTTGCTGAGTCTTGATGTTCACTTTCTGGTTTGTCCAGAATTCATTTTTCATCTCAACTCTGTCTCCAAGCTGCTTGCTCATGTATCAGACAATAACATGCTGAGTAAGGAGAAATCAGGAAGGCAGCAAGGCTGTCCCGTACACTCGGTGTTTGTAATTTGGGTCTTATCTGCTGTTTGGGATTGTGCATGTTTCCCAGTTCCCTGCCCCTCATCATACTCAGTGGCATGATGGTTATTTGTGTACATGTCTGTCTCTCACAAGAGGAGGAGTGATTTTGAGGAACAAGGCTCCATCCTAGTTTGTGTGGTCTTTCCAGAATCCAGGTTGGTGCCGGCACGTGGCAAGCATCGAATCAATGATTATTGAGTTGCTGACTTCATTCAGACAACCATGATTGACCGTGGCTCTTTTTAGTTAATCCACTTTGCCATTGTCAGCATAAGTTATCAGAATGCCATATTTTTGTTGCATTTTCATGTTTTCTAGATGCAACCCCATCCACTCCCTCCTCCTAACTTCCCTGCAAGAGTCTATTGCTATTTTTAAAAATGGAAGGAGTGTTTATCAGAGGTTGGAGAGAGTCTACTCATTATAAAAACTAATAATATGGGAAAATTGTTTGGCAATTTCTTATCAACTAAGCATATGTTTGTCTTAATCCCCAGTAGTTACACTCTTGGACATTTTTCTCAGAGAAACACAAACCTATATTCAAAACCTATTTTCAGACAAAAACCTGTACATGAATATTCATAACAGCTTTATTCGTAATAGCCTAGAACTGGAAACAATCCAGATGTCCTTCAATGGACGAATGGTTGAAAGAAACTCTCATGTATCCATATACTGAAACTCCACTCAGTAATAAAAAGGAACAAAGTTTTGAGACATGCAATGTACTAGTTTACTAGTGCTGTCATAACAAAGTACCACAAATGAAGCGGCCTAAGTGACAGAAATTTGTTTCACTGTTTGGGAAGCTAAAAGTTCGAGATCAAAGTGTCCAGAGGTCACGTGAGGTCATGCTGTCTGTGAAGGCACTGGGGAAGGCTTCTGGTAGTTCCTTGGCTGGGGCAGTGTAACTCCAGTCTTTGTATAGTGTTCTCTCTGTGAGGTGTCTGTGTCCAAATCTCTCTTTTATAAAACACCAGCCATATTGGATTAGGAGCCCACTCTACTCCAGTCTGACCTCATCTTAGCTAATTATATTTGTTATGACTTTGTTTCCAAATAAGTTCACATTCTGAGCTACTGGGAGTTGAGACTTCAACATCTGAATTTTGGGTGGGACATAATTCAACCCATAATATGCAACAACGTGGATAAGGGCGTTATGCTGAGCGAAAAAAAAGCCAATTCCAAAAGGTTTCATATTATACAGTTCCATTTATGTAACATACACCAAATAACAATACCACAGAGATGGAGGTTAGCCGTTGCTGGGGGACAGAGACAGGAACGGGAGGATGAATATGTAATGGGTTCAAGAGGGAGTTTACTTGGAGTGAAGAAATTGTTGTGTATCCTATTTGGTGGTGGTTATGCAAATCTATATGAAGGATCGAACTGCATTGAACTAGCAAACACACACACACACATGCAAAAACTGGTGAAAACTGAACAAGTTCTGTAGTCTAGTCAACAGTATTGCACTATGTCAATTTTCCAGTTTTGGTATTATACAAAAGTCAGAAATGATGTCACGGCAGGAGGAAGCTGAATGAAGGACTGAAAGGACTGTGAGTGTAATCTCCTCAAAATTCAAAGTCAAACAAAATGAATGATAAAACTATGTTGACAGCCGGGACGGAGGAAATGAAAGACTGGGAGTGTGGGTAGGATTAAAAAGTTTCTCCTGATAGGGTCACCATCCTCAAAAGGATCTTTGGCCCCTAAATTCCCTGGCATTTGCAGTCATGCTACATTTCTCCTCTACGAGCAGTAGATAGATGCATATGGGTGAGATAGGCACCACTGGGCAGAAAGGTCAGAGCACAAATACTTACCTGTTTCCCTCTAGACTTCTACCTTGGACTTGATTTCCCAGATTTTCAGATTTGCTCTATCTTGCTGGACTTGCTCCATGCTCTGCCACTTGGATGAAATGAACTGCCTCAAAGTTGGCTTTGCCATCTTTCATCCTAGGTTCAGGTGATCCAGGTTCTGGGCTGGCTCTGTCTGCTGCATGCATTTAGGCAAGTCACTTCTCCTGTCTTTGCCTCAGTTTCCTCAACTGTCCAATGGGGGTAAATCATCCTTATCTAATCTTCAACTCTGGAATATCCTAAAGCTTTAACTATAATTGCTGGAAGTTTTCATGCAAATCAAGTTCTATTATAATGACTTCATAATAATAATGTGATAGTGATTTGTTAAGCATCTCCTACATACTAAGCACAAACATTACTTCTTAATGCTCATAAAAATCTTGCCAGGTAAGTGTCATGGACAACCTGGGGGTAATACCAAGCACATTCCATGCCTGCTCAGGAAATTGCCCCACCCCCCCCCCGGAGGGCCCAACATTCCCTGTTTGCCCTAAAAGCTAAAGGAATCTTTGTTTGAGTCTTGATTCAGGAGACCGGGAGCTTTGTTTACTTTCAAGGGTCCACATCACCCTTTTACACAAGATCCCTGGGGCAGTGGCATGACTGAGTCAGCTTGACAGGCTCATGAGAGCTGATTGTACACATCTTTTCCCAACCCTAGGCTCAGTGACATCATATTCCGGCTTGAAATTGGCCACGGTGGGAGTATTTGCGCCGTGGAAATCAGCAAATGCTACAAATCAGAGCTGCGTTTGTTTCCTCCGAAAACCAGTTTTCCAGCCTGGGATGATCCATTGCAAATGGGATTTCTGGTGGTATATTAAGATGTCCCCAAGTTCCCAAGGTGGATGGGAGGGTTTGGCCACCAACATAAAACACAGATTATGAACATACTTGAGAAACCAACTCCACAGATTACTAGCTGTGTTACCATGGGCAATATACTTACCCTCTCAAGATCTCAGTTTCCTCCCCTGTAAAATGAGAATGTTGACAGAGTCTGCTTCCAACCACTAAAGCACTTTTCACAATGAGGGCCCCAGTAAATATTAGCTCTTATTGAACTGTTGGTTACTTCTATTTTTATTATAAGGTTCCTAGTCTCTATAAGCGGGCAGCTTTTAAGCAGTTGACCATACCACTTTTCTGAAAAATAATTTGAATATAACATTGAGAGGACAGATTCTGGAAATTTCCACCTGGGTTCAAATCCTTACCCTGCTACTTATTCACTGAATGACTTTGAACAAGTGACTTAGCCACTGTATGGGCCAATTTCCTCACACGTAGGCTGGTGGTTATAATAATATCTACCCTTTAGGGTTGTCCCAAGGATAAAGCGAGTCAGTGTGTATAAATCACAGATATCAGTGTCTCACTCGTAGTATTCCGTAAGTGTTTGCTGTTATTATTCTGAAAGTTAATGCACTGGGTTGAATAGTATCCCTCAAGAATTCATATCCTTTCTGGAACCTCACAACGTGGTTCGAAGTAAGGACTTGGAAAGATGGATGTATGTAGTAGATGTGTAGTAGGTGTAATTAGTTAAGATGGCATACGGGAGTAGGGTGAGCCCTTGATCCAGTATGACCCGTGTCTCATAAGAGGAGAATGGACACAGAGACAGACACACACACACACACACAGGGAAGATGATGTAGACACAGAGAAAATGCCACGTGACGTCAGAGACAGAGATTGGTGTGATTCAGCTGCAAGCTAGGGATGCCAAGAATTGCTGGCAACAGCAAGGAGCTAGGAAGAGGTAAGGAGGGAGCCTCTCTAGAGCTCTCAGAGAGAATGACCCTGCCAACACCGTGACATTGGACCTCTAGACCCTAGAACTGTGAGACTCACTTCTGTTGTCTTAAGGAAATTAATACAATGAAGTGGTACAACCATAGCTCATTGCAGCCTCCAACTTCTGAGCTCAAGCGATCCTCCTGCCTCAGCTTCCCAGGTAGCAGAGAGGTTTGAAGGAGGCTGAAACACCCTTATCCACTGCCGTCCTTTTGAGCCCCACTGCTTGTGTTTTTTGATGTCCTTTCCGCTTTTGCTCTGGCAGCTCTTTCCCCAGGCTCAGGCCCCCGACAGCAGTGCCCTCCACTGCTTTGAATTCCTCACTTTCTGCAGCTACAAAACAGAGCTTGGTGTGTGTGTCCTGCTGGAAGCTCACTCAGGTTTCACGACACTCCTATGTATCCCTGTGGACTACCCTAGGAGGTCTCACCTGGAAAGATGATAAACATATATACCAACTTGAACGACAAATCTGAGTTTGTAAGTGGCCTAAGGCGTTCACTTATTTTGCACATACCTCTCACACTCTGAGATGCTGCCTTTCTTTGCCAAAAAATATATTTTGCTGACTTCTTTCTTTTTAATGGTTGAAGGCAAAGCTTTTATAAGCCGCATTTCCACATGCCACATACTGATGCCACACCCATAGCACGGTGGCATCATGTGCTCATCAGCACTTATGGAAAAGAAGTGCATGTTCCCAGTACTGGTCTGAACTTTTATTTACATCATCTCATTTAAACTTCCCAATGACCCTGAGAAGTCATCATTTTTATCTTCATTTTACAGAATAGGGAACTAAGGCCCAGGAAGATTATGTGACTTACCCAAGGTCACACAGCCAGAGTCAGGGTTGGGATTTTATTTGATCCCCTTCTGCCTGACTCAGGTGTAAATGGATTTGCCACTATACCAGTGTTTGCTAAAGTGTGGCCTAAAGTGTGGAATATCCGTCCTATGCATGTGCCATGAAAAGGGGTTTTGTGATAAAAAATATGTTTGAGAACAGTTGTAGATTATAGCCCCCTCCTTAGGAATGCCAAATAAAATACAAACACCTGGTTAAATTAGAAATTTCAGATAAATAACAAATGGTTTGTGAGTGTAAGTGTGTACCATACAATTCAAATTGAGCAGTGTCCTCCCCCACCCTCCTAAATCTGGCAGCTCTATTCCTGGATATTTACAGACGTATGTTTGTAGATTAAAGCTTTCAAGAAACGCTGTGGTAAACAAACCTGTTTGATTTTGTTTAACAAGGCATTGTTCAAGTCTATTTGGTAAAGCTTCTTTGGGATGCAGTTTGGGAAATACTGCACTGTAAACATGACTGCCTCCCCATCAGTCTATCTGTTTAGCTTTTAAAGTGAAATAAATCCAATTAGCCAGGCCTGGTGGCGTGCACTTGTAGTCCCAGCTACTCGGGAGGCTGAGGTGGGAGGATCACTTAAGCCTGGGAGATGGAGGATGCAGTGAACTATTAATATGATCATGCTACTGCACTCCAGCCTGGGTGACAGAGTGAGACCCTGCCTCTAAAAAAAAAAGAAAGAAAAGAAAAGAAAAAGTGAAATATATCCATGATGGGTGAATATGTTTTTTTTCATTCCCAAGGAATTCCAACTGCCACCTTGCCACCTTGACTGGTACTTTATGAGTGTAGGACAACTACCTAATCATTTCTAGTCCTGTCCCCTCCAGTTTCACACATGCTGCCAACGAATTCTTCCGAAAATTACCCTTGATTCATGCCAGCTTTCTGCTCAAAACCCTAGCAAGATCCCCCGTTCCCCTCTAGGAGAAAGATTGGACCTACTCTTTGAGAGTCTGGATAATGTGGCTTTGGCCAACTTTCCCCACTCTCCATCTCCTCCTGCCTCTGTGCCTATAGACTGCTCACCCCCATTCCCAAGGCTTTGACACTTTCACCTTAGAAACTTTATTTGTGACCTCCTCTGGCCTAGAAAGCCCTGACCTTCATTCTTCAGACAAAGGCCTGGCTCCTGTAGGCTCTTGCCACCAACTGAAATCTCTTCCCGTCTCAACCCAACCAGCTCATAGCCTGGTCCTTTCATTTTGCCCTTGCGTTAGTTACATTAAAGCTTTGTCTTGTTATGTACGTGTTGTTTCATTAGCTATATATATTTTTTATTATAATCAGAAAAATTCTGTTATCTATTATATTTAACGTTTTATAGTTTTTGGTGGATTTTCCTTTTTCCATTTTAAAGCTTGGTGGGTTTTCCTTTTTAATGTTCCTTTTTTAGAAAGATGATTTATTGAAGTAGAATTCACCTAAGATAAAAGTACCCATTTTAAAGTGAACAATTTGGTGGCATTTAGTACATTCACAATATGATGCCACCACCATCTTGATCTAGTTCCAAAACATTCCCATCACTCCAAAGTAAAGCCCCTTATCCATTAAATAGTTTCTTTATGGAACCCCCAACCCCTAAGCCCATGGCAGCCACCAATCTGTACTCTGTCTCGGTGGTTTATCTATTCTGAATATTTCATATAAATAGAATCACAAATATGTGACTTTTTGCATGTGGCTTCTTTTGTTTAGCATAATGTTTGCAAGGTTCACCCATTGTAGCATGTATCAGTGCTTCCTTTTTAAGGCCAAGTAATATTCCACTGCATGTAAGGACCAGTTTCTGTATGCATTCATCTATCGATGGACATTTGGGGTTTCCACCTTATTGATATTGTGGATATTCCTGTGCATTACTTTGCTTGATTTACTTTCCACAAGAATTTCTCTAAAGGAATGCTACTAATGGGGAAAATGAAATACTCAAAATCAAAATCAGATACTCAAAGTAACTGCCCATTGGATTGTTTGGGGAATGGGGAGGAAATAGATGGTCCCCTCACATGATGGTAGTAATGCCGAAGTTGGGAGCAGGGGTGAGGAAGGCAGTGAGGGATGGGGAGGTACCCAGAGCTTGCATCAGCAGGAAGCCACCACTACCCCTGGGCCTGCAGGGGTGAAGGGAAGTCACTGTGCTGCTGGGATCCAGAGAGTGCTTTGGGACAGGGCTGCCTGGCAGGAGCCAAAGCCTTCAGAAAAGAAACACACCAGCTACAATCTACAGCCTGGGGGAAGGGAGCTGGGGGAAGAAACACCAGGATCTCCCCTTTCCTCCAACCCTCCAGCCTCCTGCCAATACCTCCCATTGGCCAAAGCCGAGTGGAAGCTGGAGGGTTGGGGAGCCAGGCTTCTGGGCATAGAGTGAGTGCAGGAGGATGGAGAGTGAATCTGGAGGGCAAACTGAGCCTGTCCAGGATAGCCTTTGTCACACAGCCAGAATCAGGACTGAAAGGGGGATCTCTGACTCCAGATCCCATGCTCTTCCAAGTCCCAGAGGCACCTGCCAAGTGACACAGCTCAGACTTTCTGCTGCTGGGGCCTTTATTTCCCCATCCTTCTGAAGGAGAGATCCCAGGGAGGCTGGCATTTGCAAAGGTGCAGGACCTGGTTATTTGGCCCTCTCTTCTCACCTCCCCCAACCTCCTCCCACAGGGGCTGCTCAGGGAGTTGGACCTCCAGCACTTTCCCCGCTTTGCTGTGTGCCCTGCATCTGCACACCAAGTGCAGCAGACCAGTGGGCCCCTGGGGGCTGGGGGCTTTTCTTCTTTCTCCCTTGTTCCTGTTCATTTTGGAGCCATAAGAGGGCCATGGAGAGAAATAACTGAGAAAATCAAGGGCTGAGAGACTGTTGTGAAAAGAGTCCGTGGAGACAATACAGTGAGTGCTTAGTGAGGTCCTGAATGCAGGGCTTATGGGGCTGTGCTGAGCCCTCAAATAGGCCTTTTGTGCTCCTTTCTATTGACTGTTACTAAACCCTTCAATGGGCTCCCATTGTGCTTGGAATAAAATCCAAACTCCCCACCCAGACCCACAGCGCTCCAGCCTCATCTTATACGCTGCCTCTCTCTTCTCCCCACTTGCCTTCCTGCAGCTCCTGGGCACACCCAGAAGTCTCCCACTTCTGGAACTTTGTACCTGCTGGCTCATCCTCTGCCCGGTATGCAGCTTCTTGCATTCTCCCCAGGGATGGTACCTTCTCCTGCTTCAGGTCTTGCATGAAACATCACCCCCTTAGAAAGGCCAAGTTTTCTCTTTTGGTACCTCTGTTGTGCCTGTCTCGCCCTCTAAGCTGTCATCTCCATGATGACACGGAGCCCGTAGGCCTTGTTTACTGCTTCATCCGCAGTCTCTAGCAGAACCCAGCATAAAGCAAGCACTTGAAATGTGCTTGCTGAATCGGTAAATGCAGGTTATGCTTCACGGCAGAAGTAGAGTGGTGAATTTTTTTTTTTTTTTTAACCACTCAGATGTTTAGATTTGACTTCTCCATTTGGATTTCTGGTCTCAGATAATGTACAAAAACATCTCTGATCACTTGACTTGGGTGTTGCACACTGTCTTTTGTTGGCAGAGGTTCTGGATTTTTGTCTATGGTTTCCTCTATAGTTGTTATGATACAGAAATATATCCATTGCTTCTGAGCTGTAATAGACTGTTCATCAGGTCTGTGTAGGTTTGAGTTCTGGCTACTAAATAGCCATGGAGTCTTGTAAATAGATCTTTCTTCTCTCCATTCTGCTTCCCTTCTTCTCTTCCTGCCTCCCTCTCTTCCCATGACACATGGCAGGTGCTGAAAATGTATTTGATTATTTTGATTAAATGATGTGATATTGACCTTCATCTACTAAGAAAGATTATCTTGCTGGCACCTGTTGATAACTTGTAGTTATTGAACATGAGTGGCTAACTTGGTTCTGATTCTTATCTCTCAACTCAGTTCATCATATTGTTAGGATCTGAAGTCTCTTCTATATTAACCTTTTATTGTTTGAACAGAGACCTAAGATTTTTGTAATGTTCAAGGATGGTTGTGGGTACAATATTAGATGCCATCATGGGATGCTCTGGGACAAATGGCTGCCTGGAAAAGGTAGATCAACATTTTGTACCAGTTGTGCCACTTCCAAGTTGAGAGGCTGAAGGCAGTCTCTTCACCTCTTGGTCTTCAGTTGTCTTGGTTTTCTTATCTGTACATGAAAATATCTAAAGTTTGTAGGTTTCTAAAGTCCCTTCCAAGGCCAAGGTTTTATCATTCTATCTCCCCTCTTACCTTCCTTTTTGTAGCAGCTCTGCTTTCTGAATCTAATCAAGAAAGGTTCAAATAAAGGGAGCCACTGTCAAGATGCCTAAGGAGAAATCAAACCACGTGGACAGACTAGGGCCCAGGAAGCAGCTCACCTCCACCCATAAGTGCACTTCCTTCAGTTTCTTCTCTTCTTTTCTACTTTCTCCTACCCCTTGTTTGCTTTCTTCTTCTTTTAAAACTCTAAACAGTGAAGGGAGAAATATTCTAGCTGCTCAAGACTCAACACACTCATCTTGCAGTTTAGCCATGCACAATGGAGAAATCCTCTTGTCCTCAATGAAGTGCAGCTATTGTGATCTTCTATAAAGGAAACAATCGTCACTGTTCACATGGGCCCAGTTGTTTATATGTAATTCATTCAGCATTGCATTTAGCATACAAGACTTCTTTACACATCCTAGCCCAGGATCCATTTAGTTTTAGAAATTAAGCCAAATTCCTTTTTTCCATAAGTGCCTTTTCTTATTCCTAGATAAAATCAATAGACCATGAAATGTCTGTATTGAAAAATGATATGACCAAACTCTCTCTGAGAATTCAGGGGTTAAAATGTGGTTTGAGGCTTAAAGGCCCTTTAAGGTACTATTGGATTATGGCAAAATCCTTCTGAATGTGAACTTTCCTACATTTTCATTTAGAAATGTAATTCAGCTCCAGGTCCTCAAAATCCAGATGCTAAATATTGCTTTTAGGATACATTAGTGCTGAGGAAGGCAGTGGTATGATGCCTTGAAAATATGATTCATTTGGCCTCTACTTTTAATGACCTTGAAAGAGGATCATTTTCCCACTTGGCGCTGGGAGAAAATGATAACCTAGCTATCAACGAGGGAGTGTTATTAAATTAATATATGCCTCAGGTAAAGTATGCATGAATTTTCTTAGAAATCTACGATATTGATTTGGAAATATGCATCATAAAATGTTGTTTAAGAATCTATGTCATGAAGTTGACTACCCACATTTCACAGATAAGGAAACCAGGACCCCAAGAGGGAAATGACTTGTCCAAGGTCACAGAGTGGCAATGCTTTGATCAAACTGGGGAAACTGACATTCAGTGAGCATGATGTTTAGGACTTTGCAGTGCTCAGCAAGAAAGACTTAGCTCAGATTTTTTTTTTTTTTTTTTGAGCCGTAAAGACTGTGTTATAATAAGACAGGAGAGATTATACAGATTGAGGCTCAGCTCTGTCACTTACAGCCCTGGGTCATTAGCAAACCCCTAACTTTTCTAAGCTTTCATTTCCTCATCTGCAAAATGGGATTCATGGAGATAACAGAGACCATGGGTAGCGGTGAGGACATAGTGCAACAGCACAGGAAAGCTTAGCTTCATGTACAGCAGGGTGTTTGATGACGCCGTGGAATCATTGTAAAGGGGCTTCTCTGCCACACCTTTACTAATTCAGAAATTCAGATTTCATCAGTACAGTCAATAACCCCAGAGAAAAATTCGGATTCTATATTGCCATATATTGCCAGTAGTCTGTGTCGAATTTTCAAGGATCGAAAAATGACGTGTGGAGTTGCCCTATATGGGGAGTTCATAGTAAAATCCTCCAGAAAGCATCTCTAAACTGAGCCAAGACTGAAGATTGTAATAGCCATATGCACATGTAATAGAAATTAAAGAGTTTTTGAATATAAATGCCTGGTACTCAGAAAGCAACTAACAAATGTCTGTTGAATTAAATTACATTGAACAAGGCAGTAGGGAGGTCTTGCCACCAGATTTAACAGAAACCAGGAAACAGACACTCCATTTAAGTCTTCTAATCCCATAAAGCAGGGATGACAATACCACTTTCATATCCCATGCCCAGGGCAGACATGACTAATCCATCCCAGCACTCATAGCTCCCAACTTTATATTCATTTGTATGTGTGTCTCTCCCATTAGGCCATAGGCCCTTAGAGAGAGCTGACTGAGTTCTGTTTCTTCTTTACCTCTCGCAAGCTTCACATAGAATGCAAATGCTTACTAGATGGATAAGCTCAGAGGAGTTTAAGAGGTTGCCCAAGGCCACCCAGGAAGTAAGTCTGATCTTCAGCTACACTTCCTTCTCTGGCGGGGAGAACTGGAGTGTACTAGTGTTGTGGAATAATATTGTGAGGTACCGATGGAAGCCTTGTAAAAAGCATAAACTGAAGCATAATTTACATGTGGTAAATGCAGAGCTTTTAACTGTACAGTTGTATGAATCTTGACATATGAATATACCCACATAACCACCCGCGAGTCAAGATATCTTTCATTCTAGAAAGTTCTTTTGTGCTCCTTTCCAGTCAATTCCTCTCCAGAGACAGCCTGTTCTAAAACTTCATAACATTGAATCCTAAAGTGTGTACTCTTTTGTGTCTGGCTTCCACTCATCATAACGTTTTGGAAGTTCATCCATGTTGTGGGTCCATTCATAGTTTCTTCCTTTAAACTGCTGAGTGCTATGTTATTGTGTGAATACATCACATGTTGCTTGTTGCTTATCCATTCACCCAGGGACATATGTGTTACTTCCAGTTTAGTTTGAAATGGCTCCCAGTGGTCCACTCCTGCAGGTATTTGTATCCTTGTGTAATCTCCTCCCTTTGTGTGTGGGCCACACCCACTGCCTTGCTTCTAACAAGGAGAATACTGGAGAAAGGGATGAGATGTCAGCTTGAGATTAGGTGTTGAAGGGCTGCGACTTCTGCTTTCTCACTTATTTTTACTTTCCTACTCACCCGTTGTGATGAAAACAGCCATGGTGTTGTAAGCCAGAGTTGTGTATGGCAGGGAACTGAGGAAGACACATAACCAGCAGCCAGGGAAGAACTGAGGCCCTCAGTCTGACAGCCTGTGAGGAACTGAGCCCTGATGTAGCCACATGAGTGAGTTTAGAAGCAGATCCCTTTCCAGTGGAGTTTTGAGATGACGGCTTCCTTGACCAGCACGGTAATTGCAGCCTTGTGAGAAACCCTGAGCAAGAGGACCCAGTTAAGCAGAAACTGTGAGACAATACATATGGTTGTTCAAGGGACTAAGTTTTGGGGAGATTTGTTATGCAGCAGTGGATAACTAATACAGGGTTATTTAAATAATACTATGGAAGTTCTTGAACAGATGTTTTTATGGGCATTTTTTACATATGTTTAAAAAATATCTTATAATCCCTTTTAACTCCATCGTTATCACCACCCATCCGATCCATTCAAACTGAGCTATGAGGCACTCATTGCCCTGGGGGAGGGTTGTCAGAGTGGCACAAAGGCATTGCATTTTGTACTTTGAGTTTTTGTGAGTTTACAAAGCTGAGGTCAGGGAGAGGAAGAAGATCCAAGAGACTAGCTTGTCTCATCTAGAAGAGGTACTAATTCCCACCACAAAGGTGGTGAGCACGAGGAGAGAAGCTAGAGACTGGTGGGACTCCAATAAGTGTCCTTGTCCTCTGTTGCTCCTCCCCTGTGGAGCTTCAGTGATAGACCCTCTGGATACACTTGGAGATCTGGAACAGAGGGGACTCATTCCTCCCATCTATCCATTCCTTGCTGGGTCCTAGGAGAGCTCTGGGTCCCAGATTATCCCTGTGCTTGGGTGGGTACCATAGGCAGTGGCAACCATGGTGATGAGGCCTATTGAGTCACAGAAGGCTTGAGACAGCTCCAGTGAATTTTCCACAGCCCCAGGGAGAACAGTTATAGAGACCAACATTTACCTTTGCTGGAGACTTCCTGAATGGGAGCAGGGGCAGATACTGTTGACCAGGGACCCACAGGACTGAGACTGCATAGAAGATGCTGAAGAAGACAGATGATTGCCAAGAGTTAGATCCCCCTCCCTACCATCCCTGGAACTTGGATGCAACCCTGAAGAAGACAGGATAAAAAAATGCTGAAGTCAATGAACTCACCTACATTTACTAAGATTAGTTTTCTTCTATCATTTTTGCCTGAGGAGCTTGACAGAAATTAAATTAAACTGAATTTCATACAATTGAAGAAAATGACTTTTTCTTTTACATTTGAGTTTTTGTGGCACATGGGTGTCGTATCTACTACCCTGGCACTGTTCAAGCTTATAGCGGCATTGCTGAAATCAATGTGGTAGAAGAAGGCCCTAGAGGCTGGGTGCCGTGGCTCATGCCTGTAATCCCAACACTTTGGGAGGCCAAGGCGGGTGGATCATGAGGTGAGGAGTTTAAGACCAGCCTGGCCAAGATGGTGAAACCCTGTCTCTACTAAAAATACAAAAATTAGCCGGGTGTGGTGGTGCATGCCTGTAATCCCAGCTACTTGGGAGGCTGAGGCAGAAGAATCACTTGAACCTGGGAGGTGGAGGTTGCAGTGAGCTGAGATTGCACCACTGTACTCCAACCTGGGCAATAGAGTGAGACTCCATCTCAAAAAAAAAAAAAAAGAAGGCATTAGAACGGGGAGTTGGAGAGGCCATCAGTCAACTGCCTTCTCCTCATGCTCCACTAATTTATCTTTGGAAAACTTGACCCTGTCTGAGTTTATCAGCAGCTACTTCTTGGTGCAGCCACTGGAGATTCCCAAGTCGTCATCCTCACTGAGGGGCATAGTAAAATATCTTTTGTTTGGAATACCTTGTATGCCCTTACAATCTGTCAGTATGTCAAAGAGACCTGCATTATAGGGCAAGACATGGTTCTCAGGATTTCAGATCACCTCAATGTGCAAGACGACAATATTAAAATGTAGAACCCCCAGTGTATCCCAATAGAATGAAAAGTACCAATGCTTTGAAATCACACAAATTTGGCTTTTAATAACTGTGTGGAAGATCCTTAAGTTTTATTTTCTCTCTGATATAGATATAATCCTTCAAATGGACTTGGCATAAGATTAAAATAAGAAGAAAGAAAGATGGTTAAAAACACAGGCTCTGGAATCAATATCTGGGAGTATATACTCTGCCTACCACATATGTATTTCTTTGGGCAAATGACTCAACCTCTGTCTTCTATTTCCTTTGAAAAGGGACATTCATAATATCTATCTTATAGGATTGTATTGGGGTTTGGAGATGTATGAACACATCAAATCTTTGTTCCTTGATGAAGTTTAACACTAATTGAGAAAAGGACACAGGAGTCAGGCAGATGGATATTAAATCACCACCTTTAGGACTTTCATAAGCGAGGCTGGAGGATGTGCTTGGGTTCATGGCAAGCCAGCAACAGTGAGCTGTGGAATCCCGAAACCAGACAGAGACAGACTATCTTCTCAGGCAAGGCAAGTGGAGATTCAAAGCACGCTGCCGCTTAGTGGTCCCAGGAGGAGCAGAGCCTGCTGCAGTTAAACTTCAGGAGTAGGACAGAGCTGAATGGAGACTCTCTGCAAGCAGGTCCATCCCAAAGAGAAGCAGAGAAAGGGACAAAGCCACATACACTCTGTTCCTCTCCCCAAATCCTTCATCAATTAAGCCATTCTTCCTGTCTTCGAGGGTATAAGGAGGGGAGGAGGCCCAAGAGTGGTGTGTCAAACCGAGGGCTTTCCCCCTGTATTAGACTGTTTTCACACTGCTGATAAAGACATACCCGAGACTGAGTTATTTATAAAGAAAAAGAGGTTTAATGGACTCACAGTTCCATGTGGCTAGGGAGGCCCCACAATCATGGTGGAAGGTGAAAGGCACGTCTTACATGGTGGCAGACAAGAAAGAATGAGAGCCAAGTGAAAGGGATTTCCCCTTATAAAACCACCAGATCTCATGAGACTTATTCAGTACCACAAGAACAGTATGGGGGAACCGCCCCCATGTTTCAATTATCTGCCACTGGGTTCCTCCCACAACATGCGGGAATTATTGGAGCTACAGTTCAAGATGAGATTTGGGTGGGGACACAGCCAAACCATATTACCCCCAAAACACAAGGCGGAAATTATGGTTTCCCTAATAGACCATGGACGTTAAATCAAATGCTCACCTGAGAGGACTTTAGCATGGTATAGAGTGCTTGGCAGATACACCGTGAATCTTAGCTCCCTGCCTGAACATTCATGCTCTAAAATTCTTACAAAAGGATTCAAAAAATACTACTACTCAGAAGTAAATTAAGAGCTTGATATATTGCTGGGTCCACCAGTGTCTCATCTTTTTTTATTTCTGCACTTCATCATCTAGAAGAAAAGGGAAAGCACATTTTTTGAGGAGGTGGACTCCCAGTGCGCTTGAGGACTCTCTGCAGCATGTCAAGCAGATATTGACTTTTGAGCCGCACTAGTGTAGCGCGATCAATGTACACTGTTCCTGGCCCCTGGCTTTTTCCCTTGCAGAGCTGGCTCAGCTGTTAGCCACGGGGCTTCGGAGGGCACTGAGTCATACTGTTCTCCACTGCACAACAATGTCAGTGCCATTGCCGACAGCACAGAGAACTGTACTAACAGAGCAGAAAGAAGCCCCGTGGGGGTCAAGGAGGGCCACAGCTTCTTCTCCAGCTGGGCCTTTGCCAAGAGCCTCTTCTGGGCTCCTTTTCTTCTGTGGATCATACTTCTCACTGGCATCCTGCAGCCACCCCTACTTGTGTTCAAGTCTGGAGAAATAGCAGGGAAGGTGATGCCCTGAGCCGTCTGCCTCTGAGGAGCCTCTTGTGTGTGTGTGCATACGTGTGTGTGCATGTGTGCCCATGTATGCATGTGTGCATACGTGTGTGTGCATGCCCCTATGTGCATGTGTGCCTGTGTGTGTGCACATGTGTGCCCATGTGTGTGTCTGTGTGCCTGTGTGTGTGCATGTGTGCCTGTGCACTCCTGTGTTAACTTGCTGCTGACTGCCTGACTGGCTCTCTTTCTAATCAAGGCCAACAGCACAGTAGGGAAGGACAGGAGCTCAGGAGCCAGATCGTCAAAAGTCAAACTTAATCACTTACTCTCCTTATAGCCTGGAACAAGTGACTCCTTAAGCCTCAATTTCCTCATCTATAAAATAGGAATGATAGCACCTGTCTCTGCAGTGTTTATAATACATAGAGAGCGTTTTAGAGGGTGAGGAGGAGGGAGAGGATCAGGAATAATAACTAACGGGTACTAAGCTTAATACCTGGGTGATGAAATAATCTGTAGCACAAATCCCCATGACACAAGTTGACTTATGTGACAAACCTGCACTTGTACCTCTTCTCACAATGGCTCTGAATGCTCCCATTTCCACTGTGGATCTGTAGCAATCATAACCAAGCACTGGTTATTTGCAGCTCACAGATTGCAAGGGTTACCATGGTTCTGATAACAGGCCTGCCCTTGCTCCAGTTGAGTTGAGTGCATGTGTAACCAGAAGCTGCTCGTGCCCTAGAATTCATTACCGTGTTTGCACCGAAGCCAGGCCCACCGTTGGCTGCTCTCAGCCAATGAGACACAACAGAGGTGCTAAGGCCAGTGTACTCCTACATTTTGGGGAATGCAGGACTCCTCTGATGGGTAATTTTGGCTGGAGGACTCCCCAGTGGCCTTGGCAAACTTTCCTTAAGGTACAAAGCAATCCAAGATGCTACTGCCCAAACCTCCTTCAGCTGGAACACCTACATATGGCCTCTCCAAGTGGCCCGGGCTTCCACACAGCATAGTAGGCTCCCACAATAAACATCTTGAGAGAGAACCAGGCAGACACTGTATCCGCTGATATGACCTAGTCTTGGAAGCCACACAGCATCACGCCAAAACATATTCTATTCATTGCAAACAAGTCACTAAAGCCTGCCCATCTTCAGGGGGAGGAGAATTGGACTCTACTTCCTCATAGGGGAAGTCTCCAAGAATGTGTGGACATGTTTGAACTCACACAGGGAGTGTTGTTTGCCCTTTTCAGAAGTCTTCTGGTTCAAACTCGTGGGGTGGGGATGGGCTTCCTTAGGTTCAATATTCGTATGCTGAGATTCTTTTATAAAGGGTGTGGAGGTACAATGAACTCTGAGTAGCTTCGTGGTCATCACAGATTGTCTTGTTACTAGCTTGCTTGTCCCTTGCATGCTGTTAATGGGTTTGTTTTCCTGACACTCAGAACAACAGCCACACGGTCAGTTGGTGGAAGACGTAGGACTTGAACAATCGTCCCCTCACTCTCATTCTGGGTCTCTTTCCATAGCGCTGGGATGAACTGAGTTCTATGCTTCTCCCATCATTTCAGCTTTCCAGAAAACCTGACTAATGAGAAAGCCAGGGACCAGATGCCTGCCTGCTCTAGGCATTGAGACTGATCATGTCAAATGCCACTGAATTTTCCTCTTCACTGTTAAAGCTGGAAGTTTCTTACTGCCAACCATGTATGTATGTATTTAAAAAAAACTCACAGCTGGTCCTTTGTTGCTGTCTGTTTTCATTGTGCCTTTCCTCTCCTCCAGGTCACGCATGAAGATGTTTTTCAAAAAAGCAAGTTAAGAAAGTGAAATTAAATCACTGACATCTGCCACTCAGTCTCACTCAGCGGCCTTGTTCCCTGCATTCTTGTGGGCAGAATTTAGGACTTCATTATTATTAGTTCTTACTATTTCTCCTTTTGGGAGGATGGGCAGGAGGCCAGTAATGAAAAGAAATACAGACAACTCAGTGATTCCGGTACAAGTTTCACTTCCTGAGGGTGGTGGTAACTATTTTAATTTTTTACTTGATGAAATAAAAACAAGGGAATTACTAAAGCAAAACACATTGATGAAATAAAGACTCTGTATTACTTGATAAAAGTAAAGGAAAACTCTGAGGACAGAATTCTTTATCAATAAAATTAAACAGAGTTAGCAGTTATATTTTTACACCTTCTCTTAAAAGACAACATCTTGACAAACCAGGTGTGAAATAACATTTAATTTCACAACCGGGGGCACTTGAATTCCATTTTTGTGGCAGTGCTATTGTTACACAATCAAAGGTCGAGTCTTGGAACATGTGTGGATGTCATTCCAGGGTAAGAGAAGAGAAAATTGTTATTGTTTTTCAGTTAAGACAATAACTTACATTATGTAAATTATGCTAAGTAGGCAACTTATGCTAAGTAGGCAACAACTGCTACACACAAGCTAATAGCACATCTCCCGAAAAGCTGGCGATTAGGATTCGGTAGTCTTATACCGTTTTCAGTATGGATGCCAGGCTGGTGCTGAGCTGTCTGTTGTCTGGGATAGGTATTCCTTTTCACCATTAGAATTTTCATATGCTATTGCGTATGTGGTTGCAGCTGTACAAGGAATGTCACTACCGTTCTTTCATTGGCTTCTCGGAGTCATCCTATCATATTCTAGTTCAAGTTCTTGCTAATTCAAGCCTACGTTTCCAGTCACACCAGTGTGCCGGTGCCTCCACACTGTTCCCCTGGGCTGAGATCTCAGGTATCAGGAGATGCTCTTTAAAAATACAAAGCAGAACCTGGGGAGGGGGGGCGTTTAGTATGTATGTCTCTTTTCTCCAAGCTCCACAGGTGTTTCTGGGCCACTCTCTAGGTTAAGAACTCTGAGTGGACGTTGGTGGAAAGATGATGAAAGAAATAGACTTGGAGAGTCTCAGCATCTTCAGGGGTCATGAAGTCCATTCCCCTCATTTTCCTCCGGAGAGGCTGAGTGAGTTTCCATGGGAAACACAGCAGATAGGTGGCAGAGCTGAGGCCAGAACCCAGGTTCGCAGGCCTCTGGACCTGGCCTCATCCCTGTGCCCGGTCTGTGTTTGTGGCTAGAATCTTGTTGGGCCAGTTCTGTTGTGTTGAGGCCTGGAGTGGGAAGGAAGGCTGTGCTCCCCTAGGCTTGTAGGCAGAAAGTGGAAGAAGAAACACGAAGAAATGAAAGAAACCAGAGAATCCCACTGTCTCACACAGTTTCTTATCCCCGGGATGAGTTAGAAACAGCAAGTTACTGACACTCAAGTCAGAACCGAAAAGTTGTGGCGATTGCTTGGAGATTCTGTCTCGAGATTTATTATTCTGTAAGATGGTGAGCAGCTGCCTGGGCTGCTGGTCTGAGCCCTGGGCTCATGGAAACGCCTAAGGAAGAGGGAAGCTTTTAGAGTAAAGCCTTGTCTTTGGAAAACATAAAAATGAGCAGCCGACCACCCTGGGGGCCTCGGTTTGCTTCCCTTCGCGTGAAAGGTTGTCCTTTCTCGCTGCGTATGACAGCAGATCGGCCTTTCCAGCCAGTTCCATGTGCTTTGTTTTAAAGATTTAAAAACAGAATTATAAGGCCTTATAAAGCTGTGATGAGACATGGCTCTACCTTGTACATTCACATCGTGTAAAAGAAAGGGAGGCTGTGTTGAGTTGTGTCTGAACGTACAAAATAACTGCCTAAAATGAGCTTTAAATGCCCTGTGGATAAAGCTCACACTCTGACGCATGACATTCAAGGCTCCTTTTGGGAAACCTCTGCAGACTCTCAGCCACAGCTTCCTCCAGAGCCTCTGTTCTGATGCGCCCAGCTTGGCTGACTCCTTCATGTCATAGGGCCTTCACTTGCCTGGAGGTCCCCCTGCTGGGATGCCTGTCTCCTGCCTGCTTCAGCGGCTTAACTCCTACCTATTCTTCAGGACTCAATTTAGGGCTTCTCTGACAATGCCCTTCTTCCATCTAGGGATGAAAAGGACAAGGGGGAATCCAGAAATTCCCAGACTTGTAAGGTTAAAGGATATATCTCTAGCCAGTAAAACATTTTCAGATGAAGACACAGCCCTAGAACAAACACCGAAAGGAGAGCTTGGTCATCATCCATTGGTTGTGAACTCTAGTTCCAACTTCCCCCCTTTAAATCCTTGCATTTGCACAATTATTTCGAGTTAAAGAATCCTAAGGTGGACCCGCCAAGGCACAATAAGTTGAAAGCACCTGTAATTAAATCTATAGAAGGAGGGGTCTGGAAAAAAAAATGTGTGGGTGTTGCTGTTGGCCCATGGAGCTTCCTGAAGTCAAATTGATTAAAAAACAGTAACAAAAACCAAAGTTTCTGAGAGATCTGTATTGCACAAAGTGCTGCCAGCCTGGAATAAAAGACACTGATTATATCAAGACAAAAAACAACCCTTGGGCCTCCAGTTTTTACGGGCTTGAAGAAGCTGAGAAAGCTGCCCAGCCACCAAGACAGACATATTCTCCAGTGTAGGATCATGGGAAAGGAAGGGCTTCCCAGCATGTAATCAACCATCAGGAGCCAGGGAGAACCATGATGGGGCAACTACTCCCGGCAAGCATAATACAGGTGCAGTCACGAAGCATTCCTGACCCTCAGTGTGGGGCCTCTCAATGATTGCTGAGAGTAATTTCAGAATTGCAGTGAACTATTGTATTAGGGTGCGCCAGAGAAACAGAACCAACAGGATACGTTTGTTTGTTTATAGGAAATGGCTTACAAGATTGTAGAGTTGGCAAATCTAACGTTGGGCAGGGTAGGCTGTCTGGCTGAAGACCCAGGGAAGAGCTGCAGTTCAAGTCCAAAGGCAGGCTGCAGGCAGCATTTCTTCCTGGCTTAGGTGAAGTCAGTATGTGTGCAATTAAGGCCTTAAGCTGATTAGATGAGGCCCACCCATATTATGAAAGATAATCTACTTTGCCCAAAGTCCACTAGTTTAAATATTAATCTCTCCCAAAAAATACCTTCACAGAAATGTCCAGAATAGTGTTTGGCCAAACAGATCTAGGCACTGTGCCCCAGCCACATTGATGCATCAAATTAACCATCGCAGCCACTGAGCGCTGCACGTCTCCCATTGTTCCCCTTCTGACTGGGGGTGTTTGCTGCAGCTATTTTGTCCTTGAATTGTGTGTGGATGGGGAGGGAGTGTTAATAACTTGTCTTTAGTTCATAGGTCTCTAAAATAAGAGGAGTCACATCCAAATCTGGTATATCATGAGATTCTTGGTTTTAAGCCTGATGCTGTGATTGAATGAGACTTTGGAGTGTTTTTGGAAGGGGAGGTAGACATCATTTTCTGGTAGGAGGAAGGTCAATATTTGTGACCAAGAGGGCAGACTGGTAGATCAGAAAGATGGTACCCAACTTTATTCACCCTCTCCCACTCTCTACATTGTACGTTTCTGTCTCATTATCCTTGGTCTGGGCCACTGGACTTGTTTTGGCCAATGAATGTGAGCAGAAGTGACTGTGTGTTAGTTCTATGCAGAGCCTTTTGAAGGCATCACACGTTTCCACTTATGTTCTCCAGCATTTGCTCTTTTCTATGAGGACATGAGGCTCCTTCAGCCTAGGAAGGAGAAGAGAAATGAGAGGACACAAGTTCCTGAGCCAAGCTAATCGCAGCAAAGCCCAGCTGAGCTCAGCAGAGCCACAGCTAATCAACAGCCCTCACTGTTCCTGAGCAAGAAATAAATGTCATTGAAATCATTAAGATAGTGGGAATGTTTGTTACTATAGCAAAATCTGGCATATACAATCAACATAGCCTTCTAATCGAAATAATCCAGGGCGGGTGAACAATGCCTCCTTTCCAAATGGGAAGGTTTTAAATTAGAATTATACAGATACTCTCTTGGTTCCTTGCCCTGTCCTGTCCTTATTGAAAGAACAGGCTGTGTGAGCACAGTGGCTCACACCTGTAATCCCAACACTTTGGGAGGCTGAGGTAGGAGGATTGCTTGAGCCCGGGAGTTGGAGACCAGCCTGAGCAACATAGGGAGATCCCCCCATCCCACACCATCTCTACAAATAATAAAAAAATGAGCCAGAAGTGGTGGCATGCACCTGCGATCCCAGCTACTTGGGAGGCTGAGGTGGGAGGATTGCCTGTGTCCTGGAGGTGGAGGCTACAGAGAGCCGTGATTGTGCCACTGCACTCCAGCCTGGGTGACAGAGCAAGCCTCTGTCTGAAAACAAAAAAATAGACAAGAGATATTTTACAAACATATTAAGGGCTTAGATATTCTTCTTACAGAATTTTGGATGCCATCTTGAACTCTGAAAATTCAACACAGATGGCTCAAGGCTGTTGGTATTGAGGAATGGATGCAGTCCGTGGTCACCAAGCTGCTAAGGACTCTCCACGCAGTACCTTGAATGAATTTCCCAAATTAAATGAATGTTGTTAAAGCATTAGGTGACTCAGAAAGACCTGTGTGGAGAAGGTCTTCTCTATTTTCTGTTAGGCTTACTGACTCCTCTTTCAGTTAGTGTTCGGGCTTAATAAAAAAGAAAATTTGGGGTTTCTTAACAGCATCAACAAACTCCAAAAGCCATCTTCAATTAAAAATAAAACTCAAGAAAGCACAACCTTTGCCTAAATCACTTAGGTAACTTGTTTTCTGGAAATGATAGACAGTCTTAAATCCCATTCATTTTTTCCTATTCTTTTTCCCAGTTCTTTGCTTAGTTTGGACTTGGAAACTAAACTAGTCATTTTCGATTCTGGTTCCCAAGCCCAATTCCTCCATAATTGAGCTTAAGTTTCCCAGCTCTGTGGGAGGATATAAAATTATTTTTGCTATTATAACTTGGGTTGAGTTTTTTTTTTTTTTAATAAGAACATTCATTCTGAGTAATAAAAGACTCCAATTCAGTAAACGCAAGCAGTGACCTTGCATGAACAGTCATGATGCTGGATCTTATACAACTGATCTGGATATTTTAAGAGCAGGGCAGGCCAATGAGTTTTTATGCAAAAGGTTAGAGAACTAGGTTAGAGGAAAAAAAATCTCCGTCTCATCACTGTGACTCATCCTCCCCCCGGGAATGGCAGAATGACTCAGACTTTCAAGTAGGTGACAATGCTTATAGAAAAATGTGACCTAGCGGTTTTCATCAGGACTTCTCAGTTGGCTGGTTGTCACCCTTTTGATTGTCCTGAGTCCCTGAGGAAATTTGGGTATTTTGGGAGGGTATTTTGGGCCTTTTCACAGAAAGGTCCAAAGGACCCTGCTGACAGTTCACAAGAAACCCTCTGAATGTCTAGATTCCAACCTTGACACTCACAAAGCCTGCAGTAAAAAGAGTTGAAGCAAATTTCTGATTAAGCCACCAGGGGAAATCAAGCCCCAAGCCTGTATTTCCAAGCCCACAAGGCCTGCTTGGAACAGCACCTTACTCATGTCCAGAATCAGAGTCAGTCTTAAGCTGAGGTCGGCTGGCTCCAAGCACACAGCCAGATTCCCAGGCCCATGGCTGTAGCCTTTGTCTCTGTTTCATCTGTCTGGAAACAGGAGCCATTGATTTGCAGAAAGGGGCCACCAGGAGGCTGGGGTTTAGTATCAGCTTTGCCTGGGCCAGCTGGGTCACTTCAGGCTGATTTCTTTTTTGGTTTATGTTTTTCATCAGCTGAATGGGGATGATCCTATCAGCCTCCTTTGTTGAGTTACAGTCAGAATCAGTAAGATAATGTGCTTGGAGCCTTTGGAATGCCACGGAACACAAAGGCACTGAGAATTTCAGCTATTATGTTATCGATGAGAGGCCCTGCTGTTAGGCCTGCTGATGGCTTTCAGGCAATTTCTGTGTCTACACAAGGATGCTCAAAGAGTTTACAGATGGAAGAAACCAAAACTGGAATTAGATTTGGTAGACACACACATGCCCACAGTATGTTCCCTGAAAAAGACAATTTGGACATTCTCAAGGTGACATGCTCCTTGCTCCGTAGTTGAGGCTGGGATGCTTTCTCAGTCTCTATCCCCTGCTCCTCTTCCTCTTCTGCCTTAAACATGGCAGAGCCAGTGTTTCAGTCCTCTCTTGCTCTCTGTCATTTCAGCTGCAGGCTTCTCTTGTCACCTCTCCGAGATGAATTTCGGCTCCCTCTCTCACTGGCCAGGTATAATGAAAATGTTGCTCAAATCAAACTGGGCCTTGTTTCATGACACTTAAAGCTGGTTTGGCACATTCAAAAGGAGGAAAGTTTTGAATCCAAAGACCTCAAAGAGTAAAATATTGCAGATGAGTTTATTTTTTATTTTTTTATTTTTTATTTTTTTTATTAAGGGGCAGCAAGGGGCACCTACATTAAATCTTAAAAATATGCCCCTTGCTCTTTATAAAAACCCCACCCTTGCTCCACTGGCTGCTCCCTAAGTTGACCAAGCTCTCTCTCTCTTACTGCTGTCCATTCACCCAGCTCCATTATGTAAACCAACTTATTTTCTTGTGTCTTCTCCTATTTCCATACCTACTTCTTATCTAGGTAAAGAAATGGTGCTAGCAGAGGGGATCCCTGTGGTGGGCATGGACTGAGGCTTGGGAATGTTGGGAGAAGATCATTTCATTTGACTAGGCATACACAACCCTAGGTTACCTCTACTCTCCTCTCTACCTCCTAGCAGGGGAGGGACTTGATGGCAGTGTGAGTTCATTATTTGATCTGTGAATCATGACACTGAGATGATGAGCCCTAGGCTAAGAGTATGACATGGGTGGGGGTCAGTCAATTTTGCTTGTCCCAGGACCACAGCCTGCACCCTCCCACATTCCTCTCCCCCTTCCGGGACTCTGCTATTCTGTAAATCAGCCATGGCAAGGGTCCCAAGGACCAGTGGACACGTGCATTTGGTGCTCAAAGTAAGACACAGGTGCTGCTCCTCTTTGTCAATCAGCACAAACCCCCACAATAATTGTACTTGACATTGGGTAATACCTTCCAATTGGATACAGTTTAGAATTTTCAAAGCATTTTTATAGGCATAGATTCTTTGATTCTCCAGCAGCTTCCTGAAGTAGTCACATCTTTCAATCATTCAACAAATACTTGCTGAAAGCTCTGTTGAGGGTGATTGAGAGGTTCCTGGGACATGGAGCTTTCAATTTTAAAACCAGGTCAGTCCCAGGCAAACCGTGACAAGTTGCTCACCCTTCTGCCATTCTAGTTGCAGGACCCCCAAAGCTGAACAGGACATAAGTGGTCCCAGCCCATGTGGCAGCTGCACACTGATTATTTCCATGCATTTTATTTTCTGCTGGGTATTGAACTGAGCTGTTACAATCTGAAATTCTGAAAATGTTAAGTCTTGATCTCTATTCTTCAGGTTTCTGATTCATTCATTAGGCCCAGAGCTAGTTTCTGGGTAGGAAAAGACAGAAAGGTGAATGAAGTATTCTCCTGGCTTTTAAAGAGTGTATGTTCTGGTGGGAGTGAGAAGATTTAGGAAAACAATTACCAGCTGGGGCTTCTGGGGTCTATGTCTTTAAGGTACCCCAGTTCTCTCCCTTTTTGCCTCCTCTTTTGATGTCTCTGCTGCCTCCTGCACGTCCTGTCCATGCATCCTCAACTTCCTTCTCTGACATTTCTTCCTCCCATGGTGACCTACTCCACTTCAATGTCTTCAATTATTACCTCTATATGGATGCCATCAATTAGAACTGGGATTAATATAAACAGATTGATTGCCAATTATGTACATTCACTGAGAAACACTCTGATCTCAAATAGGCATCCCAGGAAATTCTACCTGGGAGAGATAATATGGTGACCAAGAGATAAGAGTTTCTGTCCAGTTGTCAGGAATGTCATTTAATTACTTTTCTGGGACAGATGAGCTTGGAATGAGTTTGGACAGCAGAAGCCAGATTCCGTTGAGTCACAGGCTTCCTCTAAAAGTCAACCACTCTTCCTATACATTTCAGAACAACCAGGGACCTTGCTAATTCAATAGTGTCCCATTATGTGACCAGATCATGCATTTCCAGGAAGGACAAAATAATCTAATTTGTGTTGAAATGTCAGCCCAAGCTGCAGATACTCTTTTGGTATGAGCTGTAGCATTTTCTTTGGCTATTGTCAACAGTGTTGTTGCTTAAGTCAGAAAGCTATCTGAGGCATTTAGCATGGATGTTCTTCTGCTTGAAGAAGTACCACTGTCAGCTCGTTGCTTTTCTGAGTCATGCTTTCTGGTTTTCCCTGGCATAGTTGGCTGGGAGTACTGAGAGGGTAGATTAATGTCTCCCTGAACTAGATGAAAAGCCTCATAGAAAGAGTGACCTTTGTCACTTCTTATTCAGAGTGTTGTTGTCATCTCCTAAAATGCTGTGTCCCGTTGTTTGGACTCTTCATTCATTCTCCCATGAACATCTGTACAGTGGTTACTATGTTCCAAGCATCCCCTGGGTACTGAGAAAACAGCAGAGAATAGGACAGTCTGAGAAGGTGGCATCTGAGTTGACAGCCATGTGATACAAGGGGGCAGACATGCAAAGGTCTGGGTGAAGAACCTTCTAGCCACAGCGACGGCAAGTACAGGCACCCTTAAGAGGGAAGGAGCTTAGTTTGTTTGAGGATCAAAGGGAAGAACAAAGTAAGCCTAGGGGTGGAGGATGTGATGATGAGGACAAGAGAGGGAGATAGGAGCCAGATGACATTGGGCCTTCAGACTCCAAATGCAGTGACAAGGAAGGAACTAGAAGTTTTCTAAGTAGAATGAAGAGACTGATCTGATTTTTTTTTTTTTTTTGGAGACAGAGTTTTGCTCGTTACCCAGGCTGGAGTGCAATGGTGCGATGTTGGCTCACTGCAACCTCCGCCTGCCAGATTCAAGTGATTCTCCTTCCTCAGCCTCCTGAGTAGCTGGGACTACAGGTACACGCCACCATGCCCGGCTAATCTTTTTGTGTGTGTATATATATATACATATATATATATATATACCATATATATACATATATATGTGTATATATTTTTTTTTTTTTTTTTTTTTTTTTTTACAGAGATGGATTCTCATGTTGGTCAGGTGAGGGATTACAGGTGTGAGCTACTGCACCCGGCCTGACTGATGTGATTTTTAAAGAATCACTGTGGCTGCCTTATAGAAAAATGGGTTTTAAGGAAGCAAAAGTAGATTAATCAAGAAAAATACTGCAAAATTCTAGGGAAAAATGATGGTGGACAAGGGTGGTGGCAGTGGAATAGGAGAAAAGTTGATAGATTCAAAGTATATTTGGGAGGTGGCATTTGCTCATGGGTGGGTTTGTTTTTGGGTAGGCGGGTAGGTGGAAGGAGAAGAATTCAGGATGAGACACAGGCTTTGGCTTGAGAAAAAGGTTTGAGAAAAAAGATAGTGTTACCATTGACAGAGATGTGGAGGACCATATGGAAATCTCATGTGTCGATCACATGTCTCCAGGTGCTGTTGCCATTCTTCAGTAAACTTCTTTTCCTGGGCCAATGATACATGATCCTTTTGGTTTCATGTATGTCTTAGTCTGTTTTGTGCTGCTATAACAGAATACCTGAGACTGGGTAATTTATAGTGAATGGAATTTATTGGCTTATGGTTCTGAGGGCTGGGAAGTCCAATATGAAGGTGCCAGCATCTGGGCAAGGGCCTTCTTGCTGCATCATCCCAGGGCAGAAAGCAACAGGGTGAGAGAGAGAGCAAGAGGGGGCTCACCCTTTTATAATGACACTAATCCCACTCATGAAGGTGGAGTCCTTATGGCCCAGTCACCTCCTACAGGTCTCACCTCTTAATAACATATTTAGCATCTACTACATACAAAATAAACAGAAAATTGCCCAAGATTTCACTTTTCAAGTGCTGTTTCATTTTCATAATCACTGACAATAAAAATAGTGATGATAACCAGTCCTTTTTTTTTTTTTTTAATTTTTGAGACAGAATCTTGCTCTGTCACCCAGACTGGAATGCAGTGGCATGATCATGGCTCACTGCAGCCTCGACCTCCCAGGCTCAAGCTGTCCTCCTGCCTAAGCCCCCAAGTAGCTGGGACTACAGGCATTTACCACCACTCTTGGCTATCTTTTTGTATTTTTTGTAGAGACAAGTTTTGCTATGTTGCTCAGGGTGGTCTCAAACTCCTGAGCTCAAGTGATCTGCCTGCCTTGGCCTCCCAAAATGCTGAGATTACAGGTGTGAGTCACTGTGCCTAGCTGACAGCCAGTCTTTAGTGAGTGTTTGCTAAGTGCCAGACATGGTTCTAAGTGCTTTACTTATATTATTTCATTTACTGTTCACATAACCTTGGAGGTAAAATGGGTATTTTACTGTACTTTTAAATGAAGAAGCTGAGGCTTAGAGGGTAAAATAATTGCTCAAGGTCACACAGCAAGGAAGTAGCAAAGCCTAGATTTAAACCAAAGTCCTTTGATCTCTGGCCTGTGCCCTAAGCCCCTAGTTCCCTCGTTCCTCTTGGGGCATTGGCTAAGATGTTACTCCAGACTCAGAGCTGGGCCAGGTGTGCCAGCACAGAGCTGGATGGAGCACCTACCCACAGGTAGCCAGGTACACCTACACCTGGTGATAATGCTCAGCCTCCCATGAACTGAACATGCTACGAGTGCTGCAGGGACAAGGAGAAATCATTATGGACTCAGGCTGCTGAGAAGGCCTCCTGTTGGAAATGGGGTAGTAACTCCCACTCCATGAGATAATTTGGAAATAATCTGGAGGCATTTTTGTTTGACACAGTCACTGACATTCATTCAGGGTACAGGAGGAGAATAAAGTGTCAGGAATAATAAAGATTCAGGCATGCATACATGAACTATCCCACCAAAAATGCCAAGAGGGCCATTGAGACCATGGGCAACTAGATGAGTCTCTGAAATCTAGACACTGAATGCAAAGCACTTCTCTTAGAAGAAGCCAGAAAATATTGATGGTTGTCGACTGTGTTCATGAAGGCCTGATTTAGGATTTGGATTGAAAATCTACATTTGCAACTCCAGAGATCGTATAAAACCTTGGATAAACCATTTGGATATCTGTTGGGGCTCAGATTTTTTTCCCCTTTCCTTCATTTTTTTGTTTTTTTCTGGTGGGGAGCAGTAAGACAAGTGCTTAACTGGGAAGCTACAGCTGGCATTGCTGGTATTACAATCCACTTGAGAGCCCTTAATGAAGAATATCTGATTATATAAGGAAACTAGAATCTGTTTGTTTTCTTTTCATTTAATTTGATGTTTTAGTGATGCTGCCAGTTATTTGAAATATTCTATTTCAATATATGCTTTATTTATTATACTTTTACCCTGAGGCATGCTGGCAGAGGGTGACATGTTTAAAAGTCTGCCCTCAAATAATAAATTTCCACTGGAAACTGGAGCAGAAAAGTTTTATATTAGAAATGCTTTAGAATCTTTAAAAAAAAAACTCGTCCAAATTGGATTCCAGAGATAAACATAAGGTGACTTTTAATTTTTTGCAAAAAAAATTAACTCAATTTTAGATTTTAAAAATATACTAAAATCCAACTAGAAACAGAATAATGTTTTGGGTCAGATAAACAGAGACATTGGGTTTCAGTTCTAGTTGTTAGTAAGCAGAAAATTAACAAATATATCTTTGAAGGCAGTGGCATAACTGGTTTTATCTTCCTTCTTCTCCCTACTTTTATTTCAAATCAATAGGGACTATTTGTATACTTGCCTACCTCTTTATACACTGTCTCCTAGTCTGAATTGCAAGCCCCCTAATCACAAAGACTTTATTTTTTTTTCTCTCCTATGTTCTCAGCACTCAAATAGACCCTGGTGCACAATAGTTGCTCAATAAATGTTTACTCAGTGTGGTGGGCAGAAGAATGGCTCCCCAAAATATTCACATCTTAATCTCTGGAAATTGTGAATGTGTTATGTTACATGGCAAAGGGGAAGGAAGGTTCCAGAAGGAGTTAAATTTGCTAATCAACTGACTTTCAAATAGGCAGGTTATCTAGTCGGGCCCAATGTAATCACAAGGGTCCCTAAGAGTGGAAGAGGTGGGGGCATTAGAGAAAGTTAGAGTGATGGGATGTGAGAACTCATACAGCACTTCCAGCTGGCTTTGAAGATAGAAAAAGGTCATCCCAAGCAAGGAATGTGGGTGGCCTCTAGAAGGCAGAAAAGGCCAGGAAACGGATCCTCTCTTTGAGCTCCCATAAAAAAACCCATAGTGCTGTTTACACCTTGATTTTAGCCTAGTGAGATCGTGTTAAACTACTTTCCTACAAAAGTGTAAGATAATAAATTTGTGTGGTTTAAAGCAACTGAGTTTGTGGTAAACTGTGCCAGCAGCACACCTGGTGAAGGAATCCCAGTCCCACCTGTTATTCACCTGTGTGATAAACATTTATTGAAAGATCTATTCATCTCCAGGTTCCATGGCAGGCACTGGGCTGATCAATGCTCTTCCCCACCCCAGGGCCTTTGCTCCTACCATTTCCTCTGTCTGGAACTCTGCTTCCATTTCCTAGCTTAACCGTCTCCTCCAGACTAGGGAACGTATTTAAGTCCTCTCACTTTCAGAAACTTCTCCTTGGAAGCACTTACACCAATTGTGATATTTGCCTTTTTCCTGTGAAAGAGAATACAGACACAGAAAATTATATATAAAATGTAGCTTTGTGAATTATTTTAAGGTGAAAACATTGACACAACTGCTTAGGTCAAGAAGTAGAATTTTGCCAGTCAACCCCTAAGCTCTCTGTAGGAGACTTTTAGCCTCCCACTAAAAGTCACAACTCTCTGACTCTAATGTTATTTTCTTGCTTGTTTCATTATCTTCCTCCTTCCTCATTTTATTACCTGAGTGTGCATCCCTAGATCCCCTAATTTAGTTTTCTCTCTTTAAGAATGTGTTTTAAGTTTGTGTCAAGCTACAGATTCCTCCTCTGTCTCCTTTTTCCTTCCTTGCAATTTATTTGTGAAAAAGAGATTGTCCTTGCAGTGGAGTTTCCAACAGTCTAGTTTTTGCTGATCGCATCCCCTAGGTGTAATTTAACATGTTCCTCTATCTTTCATGTCTCCTATAAATTGGCTCTAAAGTTGGCTGTAAAGGTTTGATTGGATTAAGGTTCAGTTTTTGTTTTTATCTTTTGGCAAGACTGCTTCATAGAAGGTGTGTTCCTCCATCCAGAGGCTTATAATCTGGTTGTCTTTCTCTTTGATGTTAGCAGTTGTTTATCTCAACTTCTAGATTGATTCATTCATTTTAAGGATTGCAAACTGGTGACATTCTAATTTATTTTCTTTCTTTGTTTATTAGCTAGAATATTTCTAAAAAGAGATACTTTCTATCAACTTCTGTTTAGTTACTCAAGGATACCGTTTGTTTTAGAAAGCCAGGATAAATGCTTGATTCTTTCTCTTTATTCATCATGCATCAAATTAATGATTGGATTCCCTAACTTCCTGTGATTGTTTAACGCCTTCCTCTTCTGTAACATGTACCCTGCAACCCTCACAAGGGCAGGACCTGAGTTGATCCTAGAGCCATTTACAGGCCTGTGACGTATTAGACACTTGTTTGTATTTATGGAATGAATGGGTGAGCGAGTGGAGTAACTTCTCTGTTCTTTCCTTTGTCTTCCATTTCCTGGCCCCTCAATTTATCATACATTCTCCTTTAGCTCCATATAGCTAAACCATGGATTAAAATGATTTGGATCAAAAACATAAAATTAGCAAGGAAATACCCTCAGAGGCATGAAAAGTAGCTGCTCTACAGTGGCTCTGACACAAACATACTAATTCAGAGCATTTAATATGGATACCTTGTAAGAGACCCAGACGGGTTTTTAAACAATATCTACTTAAATTTTTGCTAGTCTTCTAAGTGATGCACCTTAGGGGTCTTTCTAATGCGATCCCTAAGAAGATACAGCATTAGTATGACTAAGAATTAACTAATAATATGGAGTCTGCTTTCTGAATGGTTCAAAGTGATTCCACTTTGGCTCTTTCCTTTGTCCTTGAAAATACCCCTGTGAGGGGCCCAGGCTATGAAGTATGCAGGGAGGGACAAGAATGACTATTTGCTGTTTAAAACAGGCCTAGGGAGGGTAAGAGACTCACGAGTTCCTCATGGGGGATACACTTAGGGCTAGATATTTGTCTATATAGTGGGTTATGTTCTAAGTAATGCTGGAATTTGGAGCTAGAATGAGCCTTAGAGATTATCTAACAGCATCATATGTATGTTACATATTGTCACAATAATGCTGTCTGACAAACAGCCACAAAAGTTTAGTGGCACACAATAACAAGCATTTATTGCTCCTGTGTTTGGGGTCAGCAGCACTGCTGATCTTGGCTGAACTCATTTATGTATCTGGGGCTCACTTGGCTGACCAAGGCTGACCTTGGCTGGGGAGACCAGGGTGACTCAGCTTTGCTCCATGTGTCTCTCATTCCCCAGGATGCTGGGTTAGAGAGAAAGTGGAAACCCCAAAGCCTCTTGAGGCCTCCACTTAGAACTGGCAGATTGTTGCTCTGGCTGCATTCGGATAACCAACGCAAGTCATAAGACCAGCCCAGATTCAGGGAGTGGCGAAATGGACTCTATCTCTTTAGTGAGAGAAATTGTAAAGTCACCTGACAAAGAACATGGGTTCAGGGAGGGGTGAGAAATTGGCCCCTAAATGAAATTAGTCAAGCACCCCATTATCTCATTTTAGAGAGGAGCAAACTCAGTTTCCAAGGAGAGCCAGCGACTTGTCCATGTTCATTCAGCAGAATGGGGACTAGAACCCAAGACTCTCGTCTTTCACTCTGGGGGCCTTTCCATCTACCCCAAAGGCTGCAACTAAAGACAAAGGCATAGGAATTGGCATTCATTTTCCTGTTCAGCAAATAATTCCTAATGTGCACCACTGTGCTGGGTACTAAGGAATGGGAGCTCATTAACAGCTGAGTGTGAATTTTAGTGAAATGATTACTTCTCCCATTTACCCAAAGGTTTGCTTCAAATAATAGAATTCCAGGCAGGTGGAGGAACAGGTTCCCCACCTGTCCTTCCTTGGTATCCTAGAAGCCACGCTATAGGAAGCCACCCATTCCACTGAGACAAGAGACTCCTCCTGATGTATAGAATTTAAGTCCCTCATTTTTCTGCTTTGAATGGGAAGGTCATCTTAGTGTCTCTGGAATGAGAGCCCTTCCCTTATCGTCCAACAGGTGGTTTTGGCAAAGGTGGGTTTTTGTAGCAGAGTTCCCCCTGACTCAAGGAGAAAATAACACAGTCATTTTTGGGGTCTGTTTAGTCTCAAAGGGAAACGACTTACTAATTAGGGTAAGAGACTTTACAAAAATATGTTTTTGATTCCACTGATGGTCAGTTACAAGCGATAACACTGTTAAATGTAGTGCCTAATAAATCTGGGAAAACTACCCAATAAATGTAAGTAATAACAATGATTAACAATAAATTAAATGCAGAGAACCAGGAATGTACCACATTATTTTTAACTAGTTTGGACCATCGGGTTCTGATTATTCAGTTTGTCCTGTACACCTGGAGTTTATTAGAGTGTAATACAAACTAAACGGTCCCTCAGAGAGGCCACTGAAAGGACTTAGTATAAAACAATATACAAGTTTAATAGTGGTAACTGACCTTTCTTTCTTTTACAAAAACATATCTTTGTAACTTGAGCCTCGAGGAAATGTAATGCTTTTTACCTAATCCTGATTGTTAATTTTCCTTTTATTTAATTTAGAAGGTTTCATTTGTTTCATGAGATAGGAAGATATAATTTATATTCAATAATTCTTCCTGATCTGGAAAGAGATCCAAAATGGCTAAATATTTCTTTCCTTCTGCTGTGTCTATTACAAGAGGAGGGAAGAACAGACATGCAGTGCATTCACTATTAATGGCAGCTGGTTAAAACCCACATTTTAAAATAGCCAGATGAATTGGGTACATGTGTTTATAATCAAGGTACATTTGACTAATTTTCCCTAAACCTTTAAATATTACTCATTCTCAAATACCAGAAAATTGGGCTCTTTCTCATTTGAGGACAGGAAGGCAGGCTCTCTGATGGGGGAAGCTTTTCCATCATTTCGCCGAATGCCTATCTTTCTGATGCTATCTAATAGGACTACCGTATTTCAATGACAGAATCCTCCAGTTTTTATGACATTTCTATGGGTAGATATCTTTCTCATTTGGATGTTGTTCTAACACGTTTTCAGTGTTTTCCAGAAGGGTGTTTTCGGTGCCGCTCCACCTAGGGTTTCTTACTTCCTCCATCCCATACTTTTGTCCCCAGACTGAATGTATTTTCCACAAAGGGAATCTTAACAAGGGTCAACTCTTGTAAATGTCTGAAACCTGAGGTGCCCCCAACAAAGCTGAGGTCTGGCAAACAGTCCATAAAACCCTGCCTTAAAATAATTAAATGAAATGGTTACCAGGGAGGGCAAGAATGGCATTGCCCAAGGCGTCAACAGAGCGTGAGACTGTTTTCTTTAGCCCACTAATCAATATGGCTGGCCTGAGGCCTCCCGGACCCCTTCGGTAGAGCCCCAAACTATATCTCACGAGCTAACTGTCAACCTTCATTTCATAATCAAAACCATTTTTGTTCAGAAGCTGGTCTTTATCTCAAAAGATTGAGAGAGTTCAACTTACATTTAGAAGACGAATTCTGCTCCAAAGGGAGGGTGGCTTGACTTTCTAAACAGAAGGCTCAGGTCAAAGCAAAAGGTGGATTGATTTCTCTATCTGCTCTAGAGAAGTTGTACTCCATGGGCAAAGAGGGGAGGTTTGAGTTCTTGAAGGAGCATCAGGTAATTCACCCTGGCTCTCCCCTTGGCTGGGTAGGGCTGGGGAGGAGAGGAAGGGAGGGGAGAGACATGGAGTTTCTAGATGCTTTGAGAATCTTCTCTGGGAGAAGGTAGCTAATTATCCCACAGCAGAACTTGGAAAACCTCTCTTCTCTCCTAAATTGTTTAATAACATGACAACTACTCTTCCCTTAGGATGTTTTGGGTGCCAGACACTGTGCTGGGAGCTTACACGCATCTACACATTTAATCTTCATGCTGACTATGGGATATGTGCTATTAACCTCTCCACTTGACATCCCAGTGTTTCCCCACCTTGTTTGGGGGCCAGCTAGAGGATAGGCACTTATGGTGACCATGAACCTGCACTACTCCGATCTCCTGCTGCGAGGAGCATAAGTGACTGGTGCTCCAGCTGCTGTCTCTCCAGACCCACCACCAAGTTTGTGCTGAGGCCATGGTTCCTGTGAGCTGCTCCCAGTCAGTGACTGAGTGTGGGGACACACAGAGGCTCATTTCTGAGAGATCTAAGACTCTTCCAATAGGCAGCTTTGGCTTGAGGCCTCCCTGTCAGCCTGGCCAACCCTTTTTTGAGCTGGCCGGCTGCCTGAGGCTTCCTACCCAGTCTTCCTTCCTCCCTCCTTTCCAGGGTTCAGATCTGCATTGCTGTCTGAAGGCTCCCTTGCCTTCTCCAGAGACCTCCCTTTCTTCTTCCCAGTCCTTTCCCCAATAATCATGTCGAGTCCTGTCTTAGAAGTCTGCTTCTCAGAGGATCCAAAATCACACCAGTCAACATAGCAACAGCGATCACCCTGAGTAATGGTGGGCTCTAGACTTTGCTTTTCAATTGTTCTAGGTCCTGTGACAGCTTGGCCAGGCAGTCTGAGTGTCAGAGGAGGAGGTAGTGACTCCCTTTTCCAACTAGAAATCTCTGTAGGGAGGTCACAGTCTGCCCCCTGGTTCCGATGTTTTTGGCCTTCTCAGGCACCTGTGGTTGCTTGGCCTCCCTTCACCTCCATTGCTCTCAGCCTTGCTCTTGCCTTAACCTTTCTCCAGATGGGGCCCAGCTGCCTTGCCGCTTTCCCATGTTGGAGGCCTAGCAGGACTCTGGCTGCACTCTGTTCTTCCCTGGATGAAAATTCTCCTCAGTCCTCCAAAGTCTGACTAGAATATCTCCCTCCCTTCTCAGATTGGGAGAGGGCCATAGTTCTAAGGACAGGATTGGGAGCTACACTGAGTAGGTTCGAAGTCCAGCACTATGACTTAACTGCTGTGTGATCTTTGCGAGTTACTTAACTTCTCTGAGCCTCAGTTTCTTTACTTGTAAGATAAGGATAGTAGTATTATCTAATTTGTGCTGTTCTTGTAAGGATTAAATGAATTATTTAATGCAAAGCCCTTAGCTCAGAGCCTAGCACATACAAGGACTCAATACATGGTAGTATTTCTTGTGGTTAGAACTATTACATTATTATCTAACCAGCACCTCTCTAGGGATCAAAGATAGGAGTCCAGACCACTTTTCCCACTAGTTTTAAAGCTTAATTTTCTTCTAAAAAACCAGAGGGATTGCTTACTGAACCAGATGTCAACAGGGATCTCCATATTTCAGGTGAAATATTCTTCCATGAAATTCGGGGTTTTAGGAGGTAACACCATTACAGTCCTGGGGAAACCTTGGCAGTTTGAATGTGACCTTTCATTTTTGTTGTCGTGCAACTCCTCTGAAAGAAAGACTCCGGAGGAGAGAATGAGCTCCATGTTTAATAGCTTGCTTCTGGGAAGAACTTGAAACATCTTTGTGGTCCTCCAAAGAAGACTAAAATGGTGCTCCTAGTCCTTCCTTCCGCCTGCATTTTGGAGATGAAAGCAAGGTTTTTTAAAACAGAGATGAGTATTTATTAAAGACAGCTATTTTCACTCACCAGCTTTTGGGGGAATTGCACTCATTCCTTTAGAAATTTGCTAAGTTTCCCAGGCAAAGAGGGCGTGTCCTTGCCAATAAGACACGCAACGCTCTTTAGCCCTGGCGGTTGCTCCTTATTGTCTCAGACAAAGTACGGTTTCATGTTGTAACCTTTATTTCATGTACCTTGCAGCCAATAAAATAATCACAGAGATGGTTTGGTCTAGTGCTTAAGTCATAAAGCCTCTCTGCCATCAGAGATGGAGGTTTAATTGTGAGTGACGTTGGATGAGGACCTGGTTCTGGGCTGTATCGGAGTTATCCAGCTGTTCTTTCATCACACATCCAGAAAGCCAGTCCATACTTTTCTCCAGCTCATCTGTGCATTCTTGATCCTGCCTCTAACATTTTATTTCGAATTCCCCTGATAGCCTCAGTGAAAGTTCCCAGCAGAGATTGATTGCAGGGCATGACCCAAATTTGTAACTGGCCACAAAATGCTGTAAAACAAAGTTCACCGAATACCTTCCAGCTGATTGTAAGTGATTTTTGAAAATGATCTGGTTGTGTTTTTCTTCTTTTTTCCACATAAAATGTCTGAAAAGAACGACTTTTCGCCAAGCTCTGATTTTTGTAACATCATCTATAAAGCCTGACAACACAGACTGCATGGAACTAACTGCAGGTGGTGGCAGCAGCCCGGTCTCGCTAGTGGAGTTTTGTTTGATGGGACATGACTATTTAACAGAATGAGAGCAGAGGGTAGGTGTCCTGGTAAGGGAGGATGAAGAACTGGGTAATAGCAACTCTTGGAAAATTCCTTAGTCTTCCTAGTGGGTCTTTTCTTCATTTGTAAAATGAAAAACAGCATTAGTCAAGCTCTGTCTTTGCAGAACCACAGATCTTTCCTGAAAATGGAATAAGAGAGGTTTTTCCAGAGATGCAAAATATAATTAAGTTACTTGAGAGAAGCTTCTCAATTTTAAGCTTTTGCTCACACATGTCTCATACTTTTGACACCTGCTACTAGCTAAAAGTGAATAAGCATCAAGTATGCTAAAGAAAAAATTAAGAACTGTGGTCTTAAAGAAAGAATTTACCTTCTCTGGTGTCCTGAATACATGTAATTTGGTCATATTTTTATCAGTAAAATAGTTCCTGGTTCATACCATGGAATGAAATGGATCAGAAAGTATTTGCTGTGGACTCAGGCATGTCTGGGCCTGCTGGGAGGCCAGTGGATTGTTCCCTCTCAGTGGATTGTTCTATGTCCATGAGGAAGTGAGGAGCTGCCTGGTTAAGAGCTTGTCCTAGGAAAGAGGTAGTGAGAGCCATGAATTAGGGCCAATGGAGCAGTGCTGGGGTAGTAGGGGGGGTTCTCTCATTTAGACAGCCTTTTCATTTTGCCCCCAAGCCTTATCCCTGTGTCCCCAGACATGGGACCTCTGCGGATGCTAACAGAGAAGGCACTGATCCCACAAGACATCAGTGGCCTTGGTGCTAATGGCTTCAGTAGCCTCAGGAGAATGGGTCATTGGTACCATTGGTGTCACCCTTAACATCAGTGGCATTGGTACAGACTCTGGCTGGGTTAAGTGGGCTGGGGCATTGACACTGATACCCTCACATCAAATACCATCAAGATCTGTGATACCATCCCAGGACTGTGAGCACTGGAAGTTACACTGAGCATCCCATGGCAGCCAGCAGTCGTGTTGACTTCATAGGGCCACGGGCAGCAGGGCAGCCTGAGAGATATGTGAACCACTTGTTGTGATGTGGCCTGGGCTGGAAGCACAGAGAAACCATCAGTCATTTCATCCTGTTGGCAAGAGGGAGCCATTCAGAGTTTTTGAAGGAGGGACTCTTGGTCAGAATTGGACTTCAGCATGATGCTCTGGCTTTGTACGGGGCAGGTTGAACAGAGGAGCAAGGGAAGATAAAGGCAGGGAGACCAATTGGGGAACTATTTACAATAGTCCACTTCAGAGATTCATACTAAGGGCCCGAGCAAGGCTGAGGCTTACAGGGGGTCATAGCAAAACTGGGGCAGGCACCACATCCAGCTGAAGGGGTGTCTTATCGATCCCCAAGGGGCATCTTGACATCAAGTGAGTTTGGGACTCCTGTTCCCTGGGTTTGTGCCACACATCTGGTGACACAAGCCAGAACCAACTGGACAGGCATTAGGGAACCTAGTGAACCCACTGCTACAAACCCAAGCCATTGCCCTCACCTCAGTGCCAAGCTGCCTGCTCTGTGGGGCTGCTTTAGATTAAAAGGGATAAAATATGGGGCAGAAATGGCCTGTAATCCATGGGCAGTAGAGTGCTCTGGTCTCCTGGAGAAACAGCGGGGTCTTCTTTGGGTGTATGAGGTGCCAGAACCAGGATGGCAATGAGGGATCTAGCTCCTGTGCAAACATTGCCTTCCCTTCAACTGGAAGTTTTCAAGAGCTAGGCTTAGCTTGAGCTGCTTTTCCTAGAGCTATGCATGTAAGTGTTGACACAATCCCAAATGATCCCATTTCTTTATTTTCCCTTTTATATTGGGACAAAGGATTATTTTTCTGGCATCCAGAGGATGAAAAATGAGGATAAAAAAATGGAAGCCTATTGTTTAGTAGACAGAGACCTGGGCAGATAGGGAGCCAGGAGCCCCGAGCCCTGTTCCTGGCCCTGCTCCTGACTCACTGCATTGACTTAGACATTTACTTGCTCATTTGTACAATGAGAAGTTTGGACTTGGTGATTATGAAGGCCTCTTCCAGGCTACACGCTCTGAGTTTTAGCTTCAGGAGAAGCAGATCCCCTGCTTCTGGTTAAGGAGAAATGTCTTGACCATTTCTGGTGTCTTTGTGAGAAAATAGGAGTAGAGGTTGAGAGCTCAGGCTCTGGGTTTGGAACTTGACTCTACAGCAAACAAGTTGGAGCCTTGGGCAAGTTCTTTAACCTGTCTGAGCTTCAGGGACCTCTTCTGTAAAACTGGCCCCAAATACATACTTTGGGGTTAAGATAAGCTTTCCATAGATAATGCTTTGAACACAGGGCATGGCATACATGAAGCCCACAATGAATGATGATGGCTGGCGTTGGTGTTGTTTTTGAAAGGACTAAACGTGGGACAAGGTATCCTGCTGCCTGATGCTGGATCCAGAGGGGGTTACTGGCACCTCCTTTGTCTACACCTTTCCCTGTGGAGTTGGGTCTTCATCTGCCAGACAGTCTCCTTTGTCCTCTGCAAGTTGAGGCTCACCAAGGGGAGAACTGCAGAGTTCTCAGGCAGGAAAAAGATACCACTTTCTTTTTATGTTAAAGATCCAGTCAATGGACAATGCATAATATCAGAAAATACAGACAAGCAAAAGTCCAGACATGAAGAAAGCATATTTCCACTGTGGTAGGCCAAACAATGCCTCCTTCCCCCACTCCCAGAAGATATCCATTTCCTAATCCCCAGAACCTGTGAATATGTTACCTTATATGGTAAAAGGGACTCTAAAAACATGATTAAGTTAATGATCTCGAGATAGGGAGATTATCCAGGATTACCTTGTGGGCTGAATGTAATCACAAGGGTCCATAAAAGAGGGAGCCAGGAGGGTCAGTGTCGGAGAAAGTGAGGTGATAATGGAAGCAGAGGGAGAGATGGGGGTGTGATGATAGAGCAGAGGTCAGAGTGATTTGGAGCTGTGAGCTAAGGAATGCAGGTGGTCCTTAGAAGGTAAAAAACATAAGAAAATGGAGTCTCCCCTGGAACTTCCAGAAGAGGCCCAGTGAAACTTTTTTCAGACTTCTGACTTTCAGAACCAGAAGATAAATTTGTGTTGTTTTAAGCCACCAAGTTTGCAGTCGTTTGTTATATCAGTAATAGGAAACTAATACATGCTCCTCCCCCAAACTAATACATGCTCCTCTCCAGTTTGGAGGTTCCTCAAAAAGCTAAAAATGGAGCTACCATATGATCCAGAAATCCCACTGCTGTGAATATACTTAAAAGAAAGGAGATCACTATAGTCAAGGGATATCTGCACTCCCATGTTTCTTGCAGCACTGTTCACAATAGTCAGTATTTGGAAGCCACCTAAGTGTCCATCAACAAATGAATGGTTAAAGAAAATGTGGGACATATACACAATAAAGTATTATTCAACAATAGAAAATAATGAGATCCTGTCATTTCAACAACATGGATGAAACTGGAGATCATCACGTTAAGTAAAATAAGCCAGGCACAGAAAGACAAACATCACATGTTATTTGTGGGATCTAAAAACCAAAACGATTGAATTCGTAGATATAAAGAGTAGAAGGATGGTTACCAGAGGCTGGGAAGGGTAGTGGGGAGGTGGGTGGGTGGAGGGGGGCGAGGGAGCAGGTATGGTTAGTGGGTACAAAATAATAATTAGAAAGAATGACCACACAACAGGGTAACAACTTATAGTTAATAATAATTGTATATTTAAAAATAATTAAGAGTGTAATTGGATTGTTTGTAACACAAAAGATAAATGCTTGCAGGGGTGGATACCCCATTCTCCATGATGTGATTATTTCACATTGCATGGCTATATCAAAACATCTCATGTACCCCACAAATATATACAGCTACTATGTATCCACAAAAATAAAAAAAAATAAAAAAAAAAAAACTGTCCCCAGCTGATCCCCAAGTGTCCATTACAGGTGCTTGTGCAAACAGCTATATAAAGAAGTATTGTACATTGCATTTAGTTGTTATGGCCTTCAAATCTTTTTAATCTAATACCCTGCTTTTTGATGTCACTGACTTGTTGAGGAGGGCAGGCCAGAGGTCCTGTAGAACGTCCTCCAATCAAGATTTGTCTAGTTGACTCCTTGTGGTATTATTAAGCTCGTTCCTCTATCCCCTGTATTTCTTGTAAGCTGGATACCATATCTAAAGTCTTGATAGATTCAATTACACACTTTGAGCTAAAATACAGCATAAGTGATGCTATATACTTGATGTTGCATCACATAATTTCTAGTTGACCTACCAGACTATTTGCTTTTCTAAAGACTGTCCTTAGGACCAAAACACCAGGTGTTATGTGAGGTTCAGAGGTTTCAGGAAAATGAGTGACTCACTTTGATTTGGGGTGACCCAAGTCCTGTTGAAGAAATACAGCCTACAGAAACCACTACATTCAAGGCAACTGGTTTGCCGGCCTAATGGAGCAGAGTCACAACTCAACTCCAAGGGAGGGCAAACAACAGGAAACAAACTTGCCGACCACATTCAGGCTCATAAATTACTGTGAATGAGCTTGAAGAAAACAAGCAGGTTCAATTTCAACAGACCTTTCCCAACTGGGTGTACCAACATCTGACTGTTTAGACATCGTTAAAATACATTGCACCCAATATGTTTACCCACAGTCATCTCTATTACCTGGGCAGGTCATTCATCAGCTTGTCAATTTAAATGGATTTCTATATATAAGTGACTCCCTAATGTGCTGAGAACTTTTGAGGAGAAACTTGTAGTACCAGCATATTAGAAAAATGCAAACTATTCAAAGTCTTGTTTGAGGGAGCATCCCTATTCAAATCAAATGAGGAACAATGATATTTTCTGTCCAAACTCCTATTTCTATTTTAAGCTATTGTCATTATTATTACTAACAACAATAACAAAAGCATCATAAGGGGTTTATAGACAAAACTTCTTTAGGTGAAAATTGTGAAATTGGCATTAATTTCTTGGCGTATGGTTGAACTATTGCATTTTAAATGTGTGTGTGAATGTGTGTGTGTGTGTGTGTGTGTGCGTGATTTCCATGCATCCTATCCAAACATTTCTCTCACATAATTAAATGTGTTGATGACATCACAGAAACTGAGCCAATCTTTTGGTTTATGTCACTTTCAGGAGATTTTAACTCTAATTCGAGCTTTCCAAAGTCTGACCAAATTTGAGGTGCTCTCAGCAGGAATATAGTATTTCGAGGGCTCATCGTAATGCGTAATGAGAAACTCTTTGTGTGCAGTGTGCCTGCTCTCTCTCTCTCTCTCTCTCTGTCTCTCTCTCTCTCTGTCTTTCTCTCTCTCTGTCTTTCTCTCTTTCCTCAGCCCCAAAGCCTAAAATTTAGATGGGTCTTAGTCAGAAACTTGTAGCATAAAAAAGCATGCTTTTGGCAGAGTCCACAAAACAATAATGCTATGTATTTTACCACTGGGGAAAAAAGATAGAAGGAGGAAACTTTGGAAATTAAAGATATAAGCAGAATGAAATTAACCAAAGAATGCTGGATAGATTTTTTTTTTTTTAAACAACCTTTCTAAAAAACACTGGGAGACAGCATACTCTTCAAATCACAGCACTGCTCTTTAGCATGAATTAAAGATGTGGTGAGTCTATGAATGGACATGGCTTGCTTAATGAGAACACCAGATGCCCACATTTAGGAAATGTAAAGAAAGCGAAACTCTTGTAAAATTTTATATATTATCCCTTTCACCAAAATATGAAAAACAGATTAGAGGGAGAAAGGAAAATTTCTTCTATAAATACATTTGAAGAAACACTGGACCAAAAGGAGACACTTGTTTAAATACAACGTTCAAGAGAGAAAAATCGTCAAATAAACAAGAATCCTCACTTTCAACAGGGCAGCTCAAACATTTTGAGTCACCAGGCTCTAAAGCAGAATTGCCTTCCACCCTTCCCTTGGAGAGTGCCTTTCTGCACTCAATCTTCTTTGGCAATCACAAATGTTGGGAATAATAAATAAAAGAAGCCGTAGATCTGGAGTCTTCTTGCAAAGACATGCAGACATTATAAAGACATTTTTATCAAGTGTCTATTGAAATCTATAGGTTTATGTTTGGCCTAGGTCTTTGAATCACTTGTTGCTTTTCTTAGCATGCTTTTTTCCTTCCTTCTCCTTTTAACGCAGCTTGGATCCTTGCAGCTCTCAAATCATAAACAATTTGCCATTTGCAGGGTTGTCATTGAACTATGGAGAAAAACACGCCCTTAGGCTAGAGACCCCTCTCTGAAAGGTCTGGTTGAAAATCTGAGCCTGCAGAGCATGTTCCTGCTACCTTCAGCAACAAGGACTCTAACTGCATAAAGGGAGAAAACACCTTTAATTCATGCTCGATGGTTTTAAGAAAATTAGTGCTCTCTGTTCTTGGAAAAAACAACACAGCACAACATACTGTTTCCCTTAGTCCCTTAGACTCAATGATGTAATTCCTATGATTCACAAAAGAATTTGAACCTGAAACATTGGGTAGGAAAGTCAGTAGGCTAAAGTGGATGGAGAAGTTCAGGTCTGGGCACCTGGTATTTTGCATTTAGTCACTTTTACTAGTTGTATTGTCTTGGGCAAGCCATTTGATTACCCAGAGCTTCTGTCTTCTCATGAGTAAATGGGGATGACAAGCCTGTCCCTTTAAACCTGTCCTCCTGTGGAGGGCTGTCTGGGTCCTGGGGAAATCTTCCAGAGCCCTCTATCCCTATTCCTGGCTTGTTCCTCACTGGCTTCTGAGTTGGTCCCCTCTAAACCCAACTCGGAACTCAACTTTGGGACCCAGCCTGGGTCGTGGCTGGGCCCTTTGGAAAGGTGTCCTCTTAGGCTCTCTTGCACCTTGGCACTTGGCTTTCCCTTCAGCTCCATTTGGCTCTCATCCTGCCTCTCAGCCTCTCCAATTACATCAGGTTGGAACCATCCACAGAGCTGGCACTGGTACCTCCTTCCCACCCCTATTCTGCTACTTGGCAAATTCTAGCCCTCTGGGAAGGTAGCTTAGTAACATTAGCTAACATTCATAGTACTGGGTCCTTACCAAGCGCTTTAAGTGTGTTACCTCACTTAATCTCATAAAGCCCTGGGAGGCAGATATTATTATCTCTCCTTCACAGAGGAAACTGGCATAGAGAGGTTACCCAATCTTCCCAAGGTCCCAGAGCCTGTGAGGGGTGGAACTAGGACTTGACCGTAGATCAGGGGTCAGCAAAGGGTCAGACAGTAAGCATGTTAGGCTTGGTGGGCTGATTGGTCTCTGTCATAGGAACTCAACTCTGCCATTGTGGCACAGAAACAGTGCCACACAATATGTAAACAAATGGGCAGGGCTATGTCTCAATAAAACTTTGTTTATAGGTATTGCAATTTGAATTCCATATAATGTTCATGGGTCACAACATATGACTACCCTCTTGATTTTTAAAAATCACTTAAGATTATAAAAACCATTCTCAGCTCCCAGGTCACACAAAAACAGGTGGTGGGCTGGATTTGGCCCGTGGGCCATAGTTTGCCAATTCCTGACCTAGGCCACCATTTCTAGAGCTCATGGCCTTCACTGTCAAGTATTATCATCCCCTTTTACAGATAAGGAAACTGAGCTCAAGCAGAGATAGTAAGGAGAGGGTGATCCAAACGCAGGCATTTGGACTCCAGGGTCTGGAGTTTACCTCCCAATAATGGCAAGAGAATGAGGTGTTGCTCTACCTGCTTTTTTGAAGAAAAATGATATCATGAAGATCCGATGAGATCATGCACCTGGCACGCATAAAAAATGCACGTGATAGTTTTTTTTAAAATATATAAAAGCTCTTATAAACTGTACAATACAAGCAACTGAGATTAGGCTAGCTTCTAAAAACAAATCTCCTAGTGGAAAGTGTGCTAATAGTTTTTATTTATTTTACAAGCATTTATTTAGTACCTAGTTTATGCCAAGTATACTGGGCTCTGGTAGCTATGAAGATGGTGGGTAAGACAACTAAGTTTAGTGGGAAAAGAGGGACATTCTTGTAGATGACTAGGACCCAAAGGGTTAACTGCTACCGGGAATGGGGTGCTGGTGATAGAGCCACAGTTGGGGACACAAGGGAAGGTGCACTGAGAGGTGCCATGCATGGATGCTGGGAGTTTCGAGGTAAAGGGAGAAAAGACTTTCAGGCTGAGGGAGGATCCTGTGCAAAGGCACGGAGGCATGAAAGATCAACGTGGCTATAGTGTAAGAGGTCAGGGTATGACTGGTAGAAATGAGGCTAGGAGGAAGGTAAGGTGGCTGAACGAGGACCTTTTGGTCAATGCTAATGCCTAGACCTGATCCCTTGGGACCCAGGATGTGTACTAGGAGTACTCAAAACTAGGAGGTATACTAAGGAGAGCCCAAAGCCATAAAATAAAGATGAAGCTGCTTTCCCCGGGCATTCATTTTAATTAAAGATTAGATTGAAATCGTTGTTTTTAAGTGAAAGCAAACAAGAATACACTGAATATAATGCAAAGTTTATATATCTATATTAAAATTAGATATGAAGGGAGGCCGAGGCAGGCAGATCACGAGGTCAGGAGATCGAGACCATCCTGGCTAACATGGTGAAACCCCATCTCCACTAAAAATACGAAAAATTAGCCAGGCGTGGTGGCGGGCACCTGTAGTCCCAGCTACTCGGGAGGCTGAGGCAGGAAAATGGCGTGAACCTGGGAGGTGGAGCTTGTAGTGAGCCGAGATAGCGCCACTGCACTCCAGCCTGGGTGACAGAGCGAGACTCCATCTCAAAAAATAAAAATAAAAAGTTAAAATAAAATTAGACATGAAGCATGAGATTTCAAATAAATTCAAAATAGACCACTTTAGGTCCCACCCCACACCTTCACAACCTTCGTGTTAGAGAGGATAAGGTAGAAAGTCCTGAGAGGCAAGTGTTGGGGGATAAGAAGACATTGAAAGTTAACAGGATAGTGACATAATTGGATTTGTGTTGTAGGGTTGTAATGCTTGTGGTTAGGAGGAAAGATGGGAAGGGAGATATCATGGGCTTGGAGATCAGTTAGGAAGCCCCCAGAAACTCGGGAAGGAGCAGGACTGAATAGCCTATTACAGGGGAAGTTTGATTTTGTCACTAAGTGTAGGTTCTTGTTCCATCAAGAAACAATGAAAAGAGAAAGAATTTGCTTGGGAGTCAAAAGACCAAGATTCGAACCCCTGATTTTGACTAGCTATGTGACCTGGGGTAATGCACTCAGTCTCTCTGAACTTCATTTTGTTTATCTTCCCAATGAGAAGAACTATACCTTTCTTGCCTACTTCTGAGAGCCTTTGTTTGGATCGTCTAAGATAATATCTATGAGAGCTCTTTGTAAAGGGCTTGAACATCACTGGTGAGTTTCTAGGGAACAAAAGGCCAGAGCTCTTTCTGCTTGGTGACCTCTCCAAGAAAAGGCAATTGCTATTTTTTCCCCCTTCTTCAGCTGTTGGAGCTGCAGATCAATTGCAACCAGGCTAAAAAAAAAAGGTAGTCATACATGATCAGCAAAATGGTCCAAATGATGTCATCCATCAAGATAGACATCGCAATTTGCCAACTATTTTCTCATAAATCAAACCATGGTCCCTCAAGGAAGAGGGGCAGGGCTGGAGGAGCCAGCATGGCAGCCCTTATCGGCAGACCAGACGCAGGGAAGCGCTCCCTTAAGGATACAGTAATTATTTTCACTTGATGGGAAATAAAGAGGGGCACCATGGGAGGGAGCGCTGGAGAGTGTCTGCCTCACTTCATTACTACTCCCCAGGCATGGGACACAACATATGCTTTTCATTGGGAAGCCAATAATTTTGAATCGTGGGACAGGTGAAAACTTAAATGACATTTGCAAACCTTGATTTATTTCTCTGCTTAACTCCGGAACATGCTTTAGACTCAGCTCTATAAGTTTCCATAGATTAGTGGTCAATGTCAAGTATTTTCAATGACATATTCAAGCGTTTCCTGACCCTATCAGTTAATTAAATATTTTCAGTACTAATCTCTTCTTATTGAAATGGTTTCCCTTCTTTTGGTTATGGGTTTGGAAAACAACGATATGAAGCATGTGCTTTATTGAAAACAAAATAACAAAAATAAAAAAGAATACTTCTTCCCCCACGTGCTATTTTACTCACTGGAAATCTCATTAAAAGTTATTTATGAGCTGTTAGGGATCCCATAAGGATTACACCTAATTCAGTCTGTAAAGCTTTTGAGTTTCTTTTACATGAAGGACCTCCTTCCCCATTATTCTACTTTCGTTTGCACCCAAATAAATACTGGAGATTAACGTTTTGGCAGAAGAGGGTCCTCAGTCCCTAACCTCACATCACCCAGGCAAAGTTTAGACCTTCCTCCCCTTTCTGCTGGACCCACTCTGATATGACCAGGGTAAGAGGTCAAACTTGTGGCAATGGATAAATTATCGTTTTTATTATTTTAAATGTTTACTGAAGATAGCGGGGCCGTAGGTATCATTTACATCCCTGGGATTTGTAATCTTTGTGATTAGCCATGTAGTTAGTCCTAATTGACTCTCTGATTTTCTTCTACACCTCCTCCCCCACTTCCCTCTGAAATAAGAAAACTGAATTTTATCAGAATGAGTAATTTCACAGTTCCTTTATAGGGCCTGTATGCCTGTTATTTGCTGTTTCTTAGAACTTGTTCTCAGGTAGCAAAGACTGAACTGCTAATGTAAGTGACTTTTGTCCTTCTAGTCTCTTTAATAAAACATCCCCAATACAAATGTGTTTAATTTCCAAAGAATCTGCTTTGTGTTCATATTTCCAAAACACGGAGAAGAATGTAGTCACTCCAACAGCCAAACATTCAAAATTAGATTTTGGCAGTTAGAAAATTGGCATAAACATTTAGAAGTAGCTGGGTGCAGTGGCTCACACCTGTAATCCCAGCACTTTGGGAGGCCGAGACGGGTGGATCACCAGATCAGGAGATCGAGGTCATCCTGGCTAACACAGTGAAACCCCGTCTCTACTAAAAATACAAAAAAAATTAGCTGGGCGTGGTGGCAGACACCTATAGAGGCTGAGGCAGGAGAATGGCGTGAACCTGGGAAGCGGTGCTTGCAGTGAGCCGAGATCGCACCACTTGCACTCCAGCCTGGGCAACAGAGCAAGACTCCGTCTAAGAAAAAAAAAAAAAATTAGAAGTAATAAGGACATCGCTACCGTTAACTATCAGATGCCTGATATACTCATGGAACTATTCCCTATTGTTATGATTACCAGTGTGCCTGCTCTCTTTTCTACTAAAAAACCTGGGCCTGTGGATTGCTCATTCCTCTCCAGCTGTCTGCATATTCTTCATATGCCATCTCATCTCTCCAACGGAAACACGAGGCACCAATAATATCATGTCCATGCTGAACCAGCAAGACACATTGAGTATAAGCCTGGAGTATCATGCTGGCCACCACGAGGATAGCCAGCAGTGGTGTCTTCATGGCCTATAAAATCTTTCCATCTTGGATCTCAAAGCATTTACAACTATGAGACTGAAACCCCTGCCTCTACCTGTCCATTTGGGCAAGAGTTGGTGCTACCGAAAGAAGACGAATGGCTGCATATTTTAGGAAAGCGTATGTTTTTTCCTTAATCTCAACCATCTGGAGATTTTTAACATTCTATATTCTTTACAGAATTCTACAGAAGAGGTCAGTTTAATTTTTTAAGAGTTGTTTAAACATCCCAAGTAACAATGTAAGCCCCCAAACAAGAACTGGTTCTCGGGCTGGACCAGGGAAAAAGCACATGGATTGTTCGTGTGTTTAGTCTAGTACGGCGGATCTCCTCCTTGGCTGCACCTGAAAGAAAGTGACGGCTGAGTCCCACTGACCTGTCTTCCCCATCCCAGCGTCGTTGTTTGGTTTTGTCTCATCTTGTCTTTAGGATCTACAGGTGGGGCTAATGTGGCAGCAGGGCTCAAGAACCACCAGATGAGAACTATCTGTGTTTGATGATAAGGGCAGTCTTGGATGTTACCCTCTTAGTATTCTCAGGGCTCTTCCCTGCTAGAATTAGAAACAGAGGCTGGGAGCAGAGGCTCATACCTGTAGTCCCAGTGCTTTGGGAGGGTGAGGCAGGAGGATTGCTTGAGGACAGGAATTCAAGTCCAGCTGGGGCAACATAGCCAGACCTCCGTCTCTACAAAAAATTTTTAAAAATTAGCCTGTATTCCCAGCTACTTGGGAGGGTGAGGCAGGAGAATTGCTTTAGCCTGGAAGTTGGGGGCTACAGTGAGCTGTGATCGTGCTGCTGCACTGCAGCCTGGGCAACAGAGCAAAATCCCAACTCTCAAAAAAAAAAAAAAAAAAAAAAAAGAAACAGAATGAACCTACGGACTCTGACTCAGAGTTGTTGCTCATTCAGCCCTGGTCATGGGTTGAACAGTGTCCCCTGCCTCTCCTGAGAAAAAAAGTTAGAGTCCTCTTCTTCAGTACCTATAAATGTGGCCTTATTTGGAAATAGGGTTCTCATAGTTGATCAAGTTAAGATGAGGTCATTAGGGTGGGCCCTAATCCAAAATAATTGTGTTCTTATCATAAGGACAAATTATCAGTGTTACAGTTCTTTTTGAACTTGTCTAGCAGGTTTTCTGGTTTTTATCAGAACTTCATCCCAATACTCTCCAAAAAGGGGCACATTTTGACACAGAGACAGACACGCATAATGGGAAAATGCCGTATGAAGCTGAAGGCAGAGATTGGGGTGATCCTTCTGCAAATGAAGAAACCGCAAAGATCGCCACCAAACCACCAGAAGCTAAGAGGGAGGCATGGAACAGATTGTCCCTCACAGCCCTCAGAAGGAACCACTCTGCCGACACCTTGACTTCGGACTTTTAGACTCCAGAATCGTGAGACTGTAAGTTTCTGGTGTTTAAACCACCCAGTTTGTGTACTTTGTTATGGCAGCCCCAGGAAACTGATACACCTGGTGATTCAATTCAATGCACCCTCAAGGCCCAGGCAGTTGAAGCCTAGGAGATGAGGCCTCACCCTTGACCATACGCAGTCCACCTTAAAGAGTGGCAAAGTGAGGACTGCAAGCTGGTGGTGGCATTTGATCTGAGCTTTGGAGGAGGAGTGTTTTTTTGATGAGTGAAGGGAAGCAAAGATACGGAAGTAAAGGTATTGCAAAGGGAGGGGCTACCTCTGCAGCAAGTCAGGGGGTCTGATGGAAGGCAAAAAAAGAGCAGCCTCTGCCTTGGAATCAGCAACAAATCTTGTACCCTGAGACTGTGTGCGTGTGTGTGCATGTGTACGTGTGTGTTGTATATTTTGTGTGTGTGTGTGTGTGTGCATAACACAGATTGCTTCAACTTGGGAACTTGTCTGACCGATCCAATTTCTCTTCCACAGACCCAAACTCACTGCTCCAAGCACTATCCTAAGTCATTTGGCCCCGAAGTGTGTGTGTGTGTTGGGGGTTGGGAGTTAGGCCAAATTGAAAATAACAAAAATAATGTGAGCACCCCTAGAAAGCATATTCTGAATGAAGCACTCTGTTAAATCACATTTGCTCCTACGATGATCCAGTGGATCTCGGAGGCTATTCTTATCCCCATTTAATAGATGAGAAAAAGACAAAGCTCTAAAAATGGAGTCAGAGCTCCATGGTTGGATCCTACATGTTTACCGCTACACTGTATTGCTCCCTAACTTATGCCTGGGGATTACTCCTGGGGAGGGGTGTGTGAAGGGAGATGGAGAGATGAAGACTGACTTAAAGCAAATGCACACCTTCGCCTGACTGATGCAGAGATACAGGGGTTAGAGCAACCTGGGAGACTCCATGCCTGTGTGGGCGCACGGCTGCCTGCTGACTGTTTCCAGTCCCCCTTCTGACGGTTCCCCGTAGGCTGGAGAAATCCACTCAAAGCAGGGTGTGCTCTCCGATGGAAATCCAGCCTTGTTCTTCCACTCAAGTACTATAGGAGAAAGCAGAGAAGAGAAGGGAAAGACACATAAAAAGTTTCAGCATGTGAGTAGCATTTGCAATCTAATCTATGTGTTCTGAGCCAAGTTACTGTACACACTCTGGGGAGAATTACAAATAAATGACGAAACATTTTGAAACATGGCTTATACCTAATTAATCATGGAACTTAAGGAACAAAGAATGCATTTCTTCAAAGTTTTCAGCATTTTCTCTATTAAGCGGAGGAGGTTGGGGAGGAGAGGGAAAATCTCCATGCCCTGTAATGGATACACTATGCACTTCGTTTGGGGGAAAGAATCTCTTAATCTTCTTTGGCCTCCTGCAACCTCTGAATCCTTACATCTTTAATACTTCATGTTGAGCATTTTCATATTAAAGGAACTGAAAGTTTCCAGATCATGAAATATTCCTTAGCTTTTTGTCTCTTGATCCCTTAGCCCAAACAATACCGGTTTTGGAGATTATGAGATCACCAGGCATTTCTTAAGTACCCATGATATTGTGCCCTGGGATTCCCGTGTCCTTTTTCTATGCCGCCGCCACCCAGAGACATCTGTGGGCACGTCCCGCTTTGAAGGCAAAGCTTTTGTGCTATGTCCATGTTACTCCATATGCCCTCCGACTCAGGAGCCTTGATTTCCTCATTTGTAAAATGGGGATAATAATAGATAGCTCATTGATTTAATGTGAATGTTAAATAAAATAATGCCACAAAAGAACTTAGCCTAGTGCCTAGAACATAACCAGTCAATAATGGAGTCTGTGACTGAATTTTCCAGATTCTCTTCCTATCCATGGATTTGACCGAGTCCCATCTTGCAAGGCCATCCAAGGCACTTCTTCAGAGCCCTGTCTCACCAGTAACAGAGGTGGGAGTCAAAGCTGACTTTGCACTTGGTAGCCAGTGTCTTCACTGCTCCTATGGGAAGCTAGAGTTTCACTCTTTCCCCTGAATTTTCCCACAGTCATTCCATGAGCTAGTTATGGACACAACTTAAGGGGAACTGGAGATGCGCGTCTGTTTTCATTCCAAACAGTGTCACTGATTCACAGAATGACTTTGGATAAGCTGATCAGGCTGCTTTAATGCAGGTTCTCCACCGCCCCCACACACACCTTTGTTGAAAAACAACCAAAAAATAATATATACTGTATTAAAGTATTAAAGGGGTTGTAAGTAAAACCTGAAGCCTGAACTCCTTCCTTCCCCAGCCCCATGTAAAGAATGAGAAGGAAGAAGATACTGGAGTCTGGGGTTCAGTGGTAGGACCCAAGTGCCAATGGAGGTGGTGCCAGGGGCAGCATCATAACCAGATTGTGCCCAAGGTCTGGTGTCAGCTATGTTCTTTGCCCTCTGACCTCCCTTGGTTCCAGCTCATTTTGCATCTTAGCTCTCCAGTGTTTCTTCAGACTCTGTAAGCTGCCCACATCTTCCCTATATATTCCTTTTCTGCTTAACTGTCGCTGTTACTTTGCTTGCAAACAAAAACCTAGACTGAGAAAAAAAATAAGATTTTCTCAGCACCTACTGTGAGCCAACTACTTTGCAGGTTGAGGAACTGAGACACGGAAAGTTAAGGTAACGTGCCTATGTCACCAAGCTAGTTAGAGGTGGTACTGTGATCTGAACCCCCATCTGTCTACATTTCCATTAAGTTTTCTCAGCAAAGAGATACTCCTGAAAAGTAAACCTCCAGTCCATAACCACCCACATTTGCATTGAACTTGCCTCATAGCTGGGGCCTTTAGAGGGTTGTAGTTGTGACCCAGACACACATTTTCTTCCCCCACTCCTGTCTTAACTTGGTGATTGGCTGTTGTAAATTGCATCGAAAGTGATATGCCTTTCAGTGCTAAGAATCATGGGTCTGTGCCTATGAGGTAAAGGGGAAAGGGATCCAGCAACATGAGTTTGTGTCTTCTGTAACAATTGTGCATTGCTTGTGTGTGCTGCTAATTATTCCTGATTCACATGCCCTCAGTTGACGCTTTTGGAAATTAAATGGGCATGCCTTGTATGGTGTGGAGAGAGAGCCTTGCTCATTTCTTATGCCTGCTATTGCTCCAACAAGTGGCATCATCCTCACTTCCTGACATCCCAACATGGGCAGTCAGATGTTGCCGTCTGCTTTCAGAATTACAAACCCACCCACTTGTACTTCTCTGCAGGAGTGAGGTAGCTTGCCAAAGAACGGGAAGCCACCAGAGTGAACATCATGGAGCCATTGACACCATGTTCTGTTTCTTAACCAAGGAGGAGGCTAGCCACTCTCTGGGCACCTAACTTGCAACAGTTCCGCTGGAGATAGACCCACATAAAACCATTGTATTCTTGACCTCACTCCAGCCTTTCTGCAGAGCATCGGTCTGGACAGAACTGGGTCATCTTGCTTCTTTTCCACTGACTTTTTAAGAAGCCAGTTATTGAAGATCCAGGGTAATAAAAGCAGCTTGAACTTCATTACCCTCTCTCCAGCATTAGATACTGAAGGCCACGGTCAGCGATCTTGTGTATAAAATACGAAGCAGAGAATTAAATGCAACTTGATGGTACATGTTGTACCTCAATGGAAACAAAGGCTCAGGAACACTATTTGTGAACGTGTTACCCAATAAAGTGTTAGCAATGGAGCTCGTAAAGCTGCCAGCCAGATATAACCATTGCGTGGAGCTGCGTTCAGTTGGGCTGGACAGAGAGAGTGAGATCTGTTCCCTTTATTGCAGTCACTGGAGGTTTTTATTTAAAACACACGGAAGAAAGACACTTGGGTTTGGCATCAAAATGTCTTGTGGTAAAGGAAAAAAAATAGAAATATCCAAAAGTACTTAAAAAAAAATCTAGGGGAAAAAAAACAGATGTGAAGAAATAAAGATGAGCTGACATAGGGTGCCGCGTTAGCCGTTTAAAGTGATGGTGAAAGCAAAGAGCAACGGGCTTTCTCCACGGCAGCTGATAGACACGAGCCATTGAGCAGTTCATACCCTCTCTGTTGTCCCTGTCACAAGATTTGTAGGTCATTCTCAGCCAGCCACGGGGGCTAAAGGGCACAGGTCGCGACCTGCTGATTTACCAAAGTATGATCAACTCACACAAATTATAGGCATAAGAGAGGCCTGACAACTTCAATATGATGCGCAATGAGCACAATTATTTGTGACATGTGAAACCAGTGTGAGACCGTAATTCTGTCACTGCATGACAAGGCATTATTAGCCGGGGCAAGCAGCGGCTTGAACCAGGAGCAGCTGGAGGAGAGGCAGGGAAAGAGAGAGGGCTCCATAGGGGAAGGCCCGTGATGGGCTTTCTCTCCCAGAGTGGCAAATAGCAACGGCCCCTTTGTGGAATGTGGAGCCGCTCAGGAGGACGAAGTCGCCCGATTGCTATCTGGTCTGGTGGATAATAAAGGAGCGTTTGGTGGGAAGGGCAGAGGGGAAAGCACACCCTGCGGGCCTGTGGCTGTGCACAACCAAGGTGTCTTCGTTGAAATCGGGCGTGGTATTTTTCATGAGGCCAACTGGGATGTTGTTTCTAGTGGGCCAGATGAGGTGGAGTCAGGGATGACTGGGAAGGACAGAGTTTCTCCTGCTGAGCAAATGCCTCTGCTCCACCAGGCTTCCCTCCTGTCACATCCTGCCTGGAATGTGCAGTCTGACTGCTGGGTGCAGGAGGAGGCAGATCTCAGGTCCCCTGGGTTTTCCCCTGTCGTTAGAGATCTTGCTTCCTGTACAATAGTGGCTGGGCAGCTCAAGGAAAGTGCAGGTATACACCTCCCTTCTGGTGATGGCCATAGAGGTTTCTGCCTAAGGGTATAGGACAGGTAGGTGGCTGTTCCCAGCAACTGGACCCAAGTAAGGCAGGGCTTCCTCAGGCTGAGCATGGAGGTCATGGGACAGGTGGGCTGCCAACGAAGCTTTCTATAAAGGGAGAATCTGGCCTGTGTTCTGCGGGGTCTCCTGCGGAGGGTAGCAGCTACATTTTGGGCCTTCTCCTTGGCTCAGTGACTTTAACCCTTGTGTTGAGTAGTGGATGGCCCTGTGACATGCCTTCATGTGGTCAATCAGTGTTCCCTGAGCACCTACTGGGCATCAATCACTGCCCAAACCACAGAGGATCTGAATGCGAAATGCTTTTGTCTGCCTATGAGAGCTCTCTGTCAATGAGGGAAGATAAGACAAAAACAAATAATTAGAATACATTATGTGAACAGGTGCATGAATAGGAGTCATGGCTGTACAGGGAAGGCATGGCTGACTTTCTCATATCATTCAAGTATCTATTCAAATACCCCATGCAGAAAGGGCCATTTTGACCACACCATCTAAAATAGGTCTTCTCCCTCTCAGCATTTACCTCCCTACTATTCTTCACTTTCATTGAATTTCTGAAGGCCTGAACCAAGAGCATGTAAACCAAGGATAATTAGCAGCACATACAGATAATACAGGGTGGCTACATAGAAACCGTTCTCAGCAGAAGTCAGTACTTGACATTATATTATTTATTTTTGATTATTTATTATTCCTCTTATTGCAATGTAAGCTTCAAGAGGGTAGGGACTTTGCCCTGCTCCCCTCAGAATCCCAATTGCCTCTGCAGTGATACCCATAAAGTACTTGCTCAATAAACATGTGTTGAATACAGAAATGGCAAACTTTGTTTTAGGTGTTCTTGCTTTTACATACATTGACCCATTAAATCTTCCCAGCAACCTGAGGCAAATCAGTTATCTATTGTTGCATAACAAATCATCCCAGAGAGTAAGGCTTAAAATAACAATATTTATTATTTCTTACAATTCTGTGGTTTGGCTGGGGTTCAGCTGGGCCAGTTCTTCCGCTGGTCTTGCTTAGGGTCTTTCATGAGGCTGCATTTAGTTTAGAGTTTGGTCAAGCCTTGATGTTCAAATGGTCATTCATCCTCAGGGAATCTGATCATTCATTAGTCTAGGTTGGACTTCCTTAAAGCCTGGGCCCCAAGGGAGAAGAAGCAGAAGCTTAAGCCCTGGGCTCAGAAGTCTGAGAATGTCACTTCCTCCCCATTCTATTGGCCTGAACAAGTCCTGAGGCCAGCCCACATTTAAGGAGAGGGTAATAAGTAGACTCCTCCAAAATTAAAGCAAGGAGTGGTGTTCATGAACAGGGATGGGGAATTGTTGACAGCTATACTTGGAGACTGTCTACTATACACTTGATCTTAGTCAAAGGGCCAAGAAGCAATAGGACTGTCTACTATATTATAATTAACCTTGCTTCACAGTGGAGAAACTAAGACTTTGAGGGATAAAGAAAAGTGCCCAAGAGCACAGAAGAAACGAGTGGCAGAACTAGGATGTCAATTTCAGAACAGTCTAATTCCAAATTCAATATTTTTGCTTACTGATGACTGTTCTTAATAGCTCTTCTTTTTTTTTTTTGAGACGGAGTCTCGCTCTGTCGCCCAGGCTGGAGTGCAGTGGTGCAATCTCGGCTCACTGCAAGCTCCGCCTCCCGGGTTCACGCCATTCTCCTGCCTCAGCCTCCCGAGTAGCTGGGACTACAGGTGTCCGCCACCACGCCCGGCTAATTTTTTGTATTTTTTAGTAGAGACAGGGTTTCACCGTGGTCTCGATCTCCTCACCTCGTGATCCTCCCGCCTCGGCCTCCCAAAGTGCTGGGATTACAAGCTTGAGCCACCGCGCCCGGCCAATATCTCTTCTTGAATCTCACATGGTAGACTGATAGCCCCCATGGCCACCCCTCTGCTTTTTTACTTTCTTAGCATAGTGGCCAGCGTTTAGGGAAGGATAGAATATTATAGACCCAGTATTTCTTCCAGCCTCTACAACTAATTAACTGTATAAGTTTCTGAACCATTCTGAGTGTTTCTTCCTTTTCTGTGAAATGGGATAGTAAAGACACCTGCTACACAAGATTTGGCGGAGGCTTTAATGAGACAATATAAGTAAGGTACTCTGTACAATGCAGGCACCTGAGTTTTAAGGTGCCACATGTGTCTCCAGCTGAACCCAAAACGAGCCTTCACAGACTAGTTTCATAATTGTATCGGGTCATTGAGCACACACCCACATTTAATTTTAATCCAAAGATATGCTCTGAAATCAGCAAGACTGCTTCTAAGGAGCTGGCTTGGTCTAGGATATGGTCATCACACTCATTACTGTGAGACTCTGACTAGTTGTCCTGACTTCCTGTACCTATAGCTATAGAGAATGTTCCACCAAAAAAGGGGATGAACAGAAATATATGTAGCTCTGAAGGTGGAATTTAAGATAGGTATAAATCTAAGTTACTATCAGAAAGCTAGAGGGATAAAATGAACAAATATCCCCTGAGGACAACTTGTGCCTCATCCTGGGTGCCCGGGATTAGTCAAGACTCTTCTGGTTATTAGAGATGACATGCCAGCACTGATTCCAGCCAGCTTAAGCAAAAGGGGGAATTAATGGTCGGTCATGGCTGGACTCAGGGGCTTATACAGTATTGTCAGAAATCACTCATCACCATCGCTCAGTTCTGCTTCTCTAGTGCCCTCTGTTGTAGACAGGCTTTTTCCTGGGCAGCCTTTGATTTGCCTCTAGTTCTGTGACCCAAATAGTAGCTTCCTTCTCCTCCTGTTTCATGTACATACACCAAATTATAATTGGCTGAGGTTGAGTCATATGTGCTTCTTGACCAATCACAGAGTCCTAGAAAGTGGAATCTGTTTGGCTAGCCTATGTCAGGACTCACAAAGTAGAATCTAATTGGCTAGTTTATGTCAGGGTTCACAAAGTGGAATCTAATTGACTTGCCTGTCAGGGCCCCCCGTGTGGCCCAGGGGCAGGACTTCTGTGATTAGTCCCCCTGTGGATGAAGGGACAGCTCTGCCGAGGAAGTGGGGGTACATTTAGCAAGTTGTCCTGAAGGCAGTTCCAATGTCGCTAAGCTCTAGATTTACCAACATCTCTGGAAAAAGACATTTGTAAGTGTGAACACAGTCCATGTAGCTGCTCCTCTGTGGTTTGGGTGAAGGGCATTTTGCTATTGATAATCCCTTTGTGCCCCACTTGCTATGTTTATTTGTGGATATTTATTTTCCTACAAGTTTAAGGAAGTACTAAAAATAAGGATATAACCATCAACCAAAGTTCCCAGCTTCTAATTTAACAGCCAAATGTCACAACATTTATTTTGCATCCCCTGGATTAACCAGCTCACTTAGTAAGCCAACATTTGTGAAAAAGATTGTATTTCTTTTATTTGTTCCCAAATGTTTCCATTGTATACAAAAATGAGACAGTGTTCCTTTTGGGGAGAAGTTTCTACTTTGGGTTTAAACCAAACAAAATAATATTTAAGGAAACATTAAATAAATTATTTATCATGTTGGTCAACGTTTTGGGGAATATAGCTTAGATAAACATATTTTTAAGGTCAGCCACTCTAAGGGCTGGGTTTTATAAAAACAACCTCTAAGGAGCTTTAATAAATCTTTTAAAAAGAAAAAAAAGTCAAGCACTTGTTTTCATTGCTGAATCATTTCTATTGCTAAATAATGGCCATTCAAGAGGTAAGCTTCACCAGGAGGTCCCGATAGCCACACTGAGAAACTCACATATTATGAAAAATCTGGGTGATGGCAGGCACTGTTGGCCATGCTTAGATTTCTGTTAAAGCAACCGAGTCCTTTGGTTGCATTTTAAATCAGATCAATGGACAGAGCTATCTGATTTGGGTCATAAAACTGTCAAATGAAGATAAATTCGTTCCTAGTCAATGGGAGACTTCAGAGTAGAAGTAGAATATATGTAAGCAAGAAATAATGTATTTCTATTCCCTCAAAATAAACAGGATTACCAGATTCATTGAGTGCATTTAATTCACCTCCTGGGTCTTCCATCTCTTCAAATTACAGCCAAAGGCATCTTTTGGACTCATTTCAATAGAAGTGGTATTCCTAATGGTATTCCTCAGTCAAAGAGGGGTATCGGGAGGAAAGGAAGTTTGGATTAGAAGAAATGGAAATGGAAGGAGAGGGCCAAAGAGACCAGTAAGAAAGGGAGAGCACTAGGAGAGGAGAGGCAGAAACAGGACATGGAGAAAACCCACCTTCGCAGGGACTAGGGAGAGACCAGCTTTGAGGCACTGCTCACTGTGGCTCTGGTTTCATTTTTGGAGTGGTTAGTAATCTGCCTGAAACTTGATGGGCTCACATGACCAGTTCTTATCTATGCAAAGAGGCAGTTTCCCTGGTTCTGGTCCCAGTTCCCCATGGTTTTGAAAGGAGAGCTGGGGCGGGGAATGAGCCCAGAGATTCTGAGTCTTGTCTCTTCTAAGGGTGGAACCTGCAGCAGAATATCATGGTTTCAAAAAAGAAGATTATTTCTGTTTATAAGTGAGAAGGAATGTCACCGAGGAGTTGAAGAAGTTGAGGTTTCATTACCATAAAGTGCCTTAGGGCTTGAATGTTCAGGAGAAGAGAGTCTGACTAACCACATCTGGGGCTTGAGGTTTTTTTGAACTGGTAATAAAAATAATCTCTGCAAAATATTTTGAAAATATTTGATAAACACAGACTGAGGCTGCTGCCTACATACATGAACTTTAAAAAAAAAAAATGTTTGAATTCAGATTAGCAACCTGTTAGCAACCAGCCAGTACTTGGGTTATACACAAAAGGGGATGATTAGAAATGCAGGCTTTAGAGCAGTGTGATACTGAGTCCAAATCTCAGCTCTGTCATTTATTAGTGGTATAACCATGGACATGCTACTTCACTTCTTTGTGCCTCAGTGTTGTCTTCCGTAAAATGGAAATAAGTGCTCTTTCAAAGAGTATCCATGGGAAATGAACAAGGCAAATTGTATGGAAATTATAACAGAAAATTATATAAACTATATAAATTATAATAGAGAATAAAAATGGCACTAATACTTCCCTTCTCCCCATCTACTTACTTTCCTTTGATGTTGCAGATACCTCATTAAGAGGTAGAGTCGATGTCCCCATCTCTCGAATCTTGGTTAATTATGTGATTTGGGGCATTAGCAAATGCAAAGCAAGCAGAGATTTGAAAATTGCTTGTCCATTTGAACTTTCTCTCTCTTGCTGGGCTTGGAACACTGAGTTGTATGCAGATGAGCCTGAACTAGCCTACTGGAGGATGATAGCCAAGTCCCCTGCTGATACCCTGTCACCTACCAGTCATGTAGAGAGGCCATTCCAGATCACCCAGCCACTGGCCCACCTACCAGCTGACTACTGTGGCATGAGAGGGACCAGCAACAGAGATTAGCTTAACCAGCTTAGAGCAAAGACCACCCAGCCAACACATAGCATTGAGAGCTAAATTAAAAAGTAATTGTTTTAAGCCACAAAGTTGTGGGGGGGTTTGCTATACAGCAAAAGTAAATTGATCAGGTGCCATCCACCCTGTTATCCCCCTTGTTGATTGGATCAACCAGTCATTTAAATAGGATTTTAAACTAATTTTTGTTCAAAGTGATTTTTTTCTGTAGAGACAGCCTAGGGGATGGCAAGCCTTCTAGTAGCTATTTTGTACAGTCACGTGGTTTAAGATAAATTGCAAAAGACAAAGAGATTTAAGACATCAATAATTTTTTTTCTGAAACTGTTTTAAAGTTGTTCCTTCCATCATATTTATAAGGTTTAGCATCAACATTCTCAAAGCTGGAATAATGTGCAAAGTGAATACCATGTGCTAAAGCTCACTGAGGTTCGATCGTAAGATCAGTTGAAATAGAAAGTAGCTCTGAAACAGTTCTGGAGTCCTTAACCCAAGGAACCAACTGGAACTAAAGGAAATGAAATGGAACTAAAAAGGATGAAACTGAATAGGAGGAAGGCCAGTGCCTGGGAGCTCATCTGCATTCTCTGGTGGGAGAAGCAAGCTTTGCCAACTTCCCAATTGTAGAGGAGATAAAAGAGTTTATGGACCAAAGCAAAAGGAAAGCTTATCCGGATAATTTAGGCCAACAGGACACCCCCACCTGAATTCACCAGTGAATTGCAACCAAAGTGTGTCTGACGGCTTGTGTTATCTGGATGGCTGTCCTGTTCTTCCACTGTCCTTCGTGTATGTCTGCCCTTTTGCATTCCAACTTCCTTTTATTGTCTACATTGTTTTAATCCAGGTTGCTGTTCTATGAGGTTTTGGTGGTGGGTGCTTGGGTAAGTTCTGGAAGCAAACTTTCGGACTGAAGAGTACAGAGCATTTATTTATTTATTTATTTATTTATTATGTATTTATTATTCAATTGTTAAGTGCTAGAGACTTTCCTAGGCTTTAAGGATGCAACAGAACCAAAAGAGACAAAATAGCTAGTCTTGCAGCTTAAGTCTGGTGGGGAAAAAGGTTTATAACAAAGTAGGTATAATAATGTGAGAAGTGCTGTGATTGGGGAAGTACAAGGAATTGTTGGAGAATGTAGGATGAGCACCTAACAATGACTTGGTTTAAGTGGCCAAGAAGCACATCACAAAGGAAGTGGTTCCTAAGATGAAAGACAAAGAACAAGTAGCAGGTTATGTGAAGAGGTAAGGGAGAGAGTATTATGAAGCCTACCCTGAGAGGGTATTGGGGAACTGCAATATTGATATGGCCAAATGCTTGAATAAGCATCAGGTTGTCAGTGGAAACACAGTACCACTGAATGGAAGAATGGTAAACACTAAAACCATGGCCAAATCATGGACATGACCTGCCTTGTTAATTCCATCCCAGAATCATGGTTAATTTCAGGTAGTGTGCTGGTTGATGCTTTTGAAAATTGTGTCTCTGTGGCCAGAGAAGATGCAGTGGGAACATGTTAGTAGATTGTTAGTTTTCTGAATGAGTACACATCCCTGAAGGTTAAGGCAGACCCTGTAGCACCCTCCTCCTACTTCTCTCCAATTAATATTCAAAAGTAGGGTGAGGCCCAGAATTCAAAGAAATATGACTGTTATGAAGTGGGACTCCAAGAGATTTAAATTTTAAAATTTCTTGTAAAAAATATAGGCTAGTGACCAGAAGCACAGGTTTCTGGTGTGAAGCACATGTGAAAAGACCCCTGCATTAGTTACTAGTCCCGTATAGCAAATCATCTCAAAACTCAGTAGCTCAAAACAGCAAACATATATTATCTCACAATTTCTATGGGTCAGGAATCTGGATGCAGCTTAGCTAGGCACCTCTGGGATTATGGCCTCTCATGAAGTCAGAGTCAAAGTGTCAGCCAGGGCTGCACTCTCATCTGAAGGGCTGACTGGGGAAGATCTGCTTCTAAGCTCACTCATGGGGTTGTCAACTGGATTCAGTTTCTCATGGCCCTTGGATTGAATGCCTCCATTTCTTGCTGGGTATCAGACAGAAGCCTCTCTCTGTTTTAGCCATGTGGATCTCTCCATAGGGCACCTGATAACCTGGCAACTGGCTTTTCTTAGGGCTAGCTTTGCAGTGACAAAAAGCACCCAAGATGGAAGCCACAGTCTTTTTTTTTTTTTTTGAGACGGAGTCTCGCTCTGTCACCCAGGCTGGAGTGCAGTGGCGCAATCTCGGCTCACTGCAACCTCCGCCTCCCAGGTTCACGCCATTCTCCTGTCTCAGCCTCTCCAAGTAGCTGGGACTACAGGCACCCGCCACCACGCCCGGCTAATTTTTTGTATTTTTTAGTAGAGATGGGGTTTCACCGTGGTCTCGATCTCCTGACCTCGTGATCCGCCCGCCTCGGCCTCCCAAAGTGCTGGGATTACAAGTGTGAGCCACCGTGCCCGGCCACCACAGTCTTTTTATAACTGCATTTTGAGAGTGATATCTCGTTGCTTCTGCTCTATTCTATTTGTTAGGGACAAGTCAGTAAATTCAGTACACACTCAAGAAGAGAGATTTACACAAAGGGCATGAATACCAGGAGGCTGGGATCATTGGAGGCCATCTTAGAGGTTGCCTATGACATTCTCCAAACAAAGCAATGATTGTGTATGTTCTTCCTTTTGAATATGCCAGGGTGTTTTATCCTAAATGGGTCTCAGGATTAGAGGGAACCAGAAAGGTCATCTAGTTCAATTCACATTTAATAATATGTCCCATACTCTCTGTGCCAACTCAGCTTGAAGGCCTCCACAGAGTTTTCCCTGGTTAGGAAAGTCTTCCTTGTTGCAAGCTGAAATGTGGCCAAAGGGCCCTGTGCTTTGCTTGATCAAAAATTTCCATATCCCTCCCCTGTCTCCCAAAGACAATGAGGTATTTAACTAGAAACACATTTTGTTTCTTTGTTCATATGTCTACTTTCTCTTTTTGCTCCTCCTTCTACTAATTTTAGGAGATTGATTTTCTATCCTATCCTGATACAGTCTTTTATTAGTTCTAATGGTTTGTGGATTCTTTTGGAGTTTTTAATGTGGGCAATCATAAAATCATAACATCTGGAAATTACAGTTTGTCTCTTCTATTCCATTCCACGGGCCTCACTTCTTTTTCTTGTCTTTGGCATAAGCCAGGATCTCCAGAGCTGTGTTGAGTAGAAGTGGACATCTTTGTCTGCTTTGTAACTTTCCTCTAACTTCTTACCATCTTGGTAACAGACTCTTTGCTCGTGAAAGACCCAACTATCACTTCTTTTACGATTGCAAATGAAAGGAATAAAGAAATTTTTTAGCCCATTCAGGCTGCTCTAACAAAATACCGCAAACTGGGTAGATTTTAAACAACAGAAATTTATCTCTCAGAGTTCTGGAGGCTAGAAAATCCAGGATAAAGGTGTCAGCAGATTCAGTATCTGGTGAGGACCTGTGTTCTGGGTCAGAGATGACACCTAGCTGTGACTTCACATGGTGGAGGGGGCAAAGGGCCTCTCTCCAGCCTCTTTTATAAGGGTGCTAATCCCATTCATGAGGGCTCCACCCTCATGACCTAATCACCTCCCCAAGGCCCTGCCTCCTAACACCATCACATTGTGGGTTAGTATTTCAATATATAAATTTGTGGGAGATGGGGAACATAAATATTCAGTCCATTGTAAAAAGGCTGGAAACTTAGTCATGTTTTGTTTTTTTGGACACCCACGGAATACAGAACATTATCTTCATTCAGTTCAAGCTTGAGCTCCTTTTCTATGCCATGTGCTGTCCAGGTGCTGGGGTGGGGGCTCTTGAAAAAGAGTTCGCAGTCTTCCCAGGAGAGGTGATGGCACAACCTCATCATCATCATCATCGCAGGAAGTGTGGGCAAGACCCAGGGGAGTAGGAAGGTGGGAGAATCTACGTCTTCAAGGAGAGTCAGAGAAAGCTTCCCAAGAAGGTGCCCTTCTAGGTGGCTCCTGCAGCGGGAGAAGGAAGCCTTGATTCTCTTTCAGGGGTTCTTTGGCTCATCAGCTCTTTTTTCCTCACCCACTTGGAATTGCTACTGCATCCAGTGTGACTTAGGTCTATGAAGGCCTGCAAAAAAAAAAAAAAAAAACACAAGCCAATCCAGGTCTCCTTTCCTTTTCTTTCTTTCTTGTGTGTGCATGTGTGTGTGTGTGTGTGTGCGTGTGTGTGTGTGATAAAATGAGGTGGGAAGTGCGGACACATATGAAACCTCATTAAATGGTGGGTATCGAATGGAGAAACATCTCCTTTTCATTTATATTTAATATGTCCATGGGCTATTGTCACACATGATCTTCCAGTCGAACCTTCTGGATAAGTTAAGTCTTGGGCAAAGCTGATTTGACATTTTTCACACATCCAGTAAAAAGCTTAACACAAAGATATGTGGGAAGAAAGAGACATGAGATGTGGTGCTGGTAGATCTCATCCCAAGATAGGAGCCCAGTCATCCTCTATTTTCTTTGTATTACCTCAGAGCAAATGGTAGCAACTGATGTTTATTGAACACTTACTTGGTGCCAGATGCTGTCCTACGCATTTTATATGTGTTACTCATTCTTCAAATAACCCTTTGAGGTAGGGATGCTATTATCAGTTCCATTGTGAAGTTAAGGATAAGGGAAGGGGAGGGGGTTTGAACCCAGGTGATGTAATTCCAAAAAGGTAGGTGCCCCAAGTACTGCACCAGAACACTGTTGGAGAGGCCACAATTCCTGTGGCTGGTTTCATGGGCTTTTGATGGGCTTGCCACGATCTTGTTTCCCCAGTGGGATATTGGCATGCCACACATGCAGACTATGACTTGTGTGTAGCTCTCACGTTCTCCTGAGGCTATGCTTATGTGACTATCTAGGTAGAGTTGACTCAACTTGGTCTTTCCTCCATCTACTGAAGAGCACAGGAAGTTTCTCCCTCTGACTGTGGTTCTTTCTGAAACCATCCTTGGCTCTCATGCAAAACCAAGAAAAAGAAATTCATTTTCATTATTGGGAAGACAGTCATCCACTCTCACCTCCTTCCCAGGGGGTCCTTGTAAAAGTCATCTACCTGCTCACTGGACAGGGCAGAAATGGGTCCTCTCCTCCATCTCTGCTGGAGTTTTTCCTGCCCTCTTCTCCATTGGGCCATGCTGAGTATCTGGACCCTACCTGACGTGCAGAGTAGAGTAGTCCCCTAGGATTTTCATCTGGCCTTCCCCAGAGGTGCTGTTCCTCCCTCTGCTCCATCTCCAATCACACATATCAGGCCTGCCTGGCCCATATCCTCCCAGTCCCCAGAGCACGCCCCTCGGGATGGGCAGGCCCGGAGGGCTGCATTCCCTCCTCTTTATAATGCAAAATTAATATTTGCCTTTTAAGCCACGAGAACTTTCCTCCCAGGTTTATTTTTGAATGAAATGTAGTTAGGGCTTAATTATTGGTCCATTTCACATCACTGATCCCGCTTTACAACTGCTACAACAACCAGAAAGGTGGGCTGGAGTTGGGAGTGAGATGAGATTGTACAATTTGGAAAGTGTTCCGATATGTTTAGAAACCACTGACAGAGAACAACTGTTTCTACCCAGGAAATTCAACTCTCTGCCAGGAAAGTAGAACAGAACAGTGGATATATGGAAGGGAGAGTGAGATAAAGCAAGGAGGACTGCAATTAACATTCAAATGAACGTTGGAAGAAGCCACACTGAAAACTTTGGCATCTGGTAGATTTCAAGCTCAAGGATTAAAATCTCTAAGTTAGGAGAGCAATTTCTGATTTTCCAACAAGTACCTCTAGGTAATAATTTTCAGGGAAAGGTAGCTTATAACACTGAACGTAATATTAACATCGCAGGCTGCTTGCCCAAACTTATTTTATTTTCATTTGCATTATTGGCTTGAAAACTCCCCTGAGTCCCTGATCCATATCATGTTGGCACATGTTCTCGCAGAAACTGAAATGCTGAGCCAGCATTTTACTCTCACTGTTTTACTTGACTTGGGAGAGGCCCAAGGAAATCTAGGTTGCTACAGGAAGAGTGATAAAACTCAGCCCTGCTCCTCAACAGATCATACCCCCAGGAGGACATGTGGTGGGCTGGATACTTTTCAGCTGAAACCCAAGAGCAATGTTTGTGCAAAAGTCTCCATGATATATCTATATCTATTTATGTTTTGCAAGAGAATTGCAGGGAGGAGTCAGTTATAATCATGTACCAATTTGGATAATTGCTGATGGGGTCCCTCTACTAGTGATAGAGATATCTATGGATATAATATTTTTCAACCACATTTACAGTTGTGATTTATTTTCATTCTCACCAGATGGTAAACCAGGTGAGCAATCTTACATGCCTATTTCATGCAGGCGGAAACCGAGGGACTGGCCCTTAAGTGGCAGAACTAGATGGGGAAGGACAAGACAGGGTTCTGAACTCTCTGACCTTCACTTCTATATTCAATTCGACTTCCTTCTTACTCTGAATATCCTATAGCAGGAAAGAAAAAGCCATCTGTGTGATCTCCCAAGGAAAGATCCCAATCAGTATCAGCCGTTCTAGTCTATTGCCCTCCAACAAGGCTGGAACGTATGAGAAAAGCTTCCCTCTCCGACTTCACTCCAGCCCAGAAGGGTGCCTTAGAGCCTCCTGAGAGGCAGCCACCATGTACTGCTTTACAACAGAACATGGCCAAGGAGTGTCCACCGGCCCCCAAAGTCCTTTAGTCAGACCCAACCTCTAGCTCATTCCTCACTGCAGGAGATATTTGATTTCTGGTTACATGCAGGACCTTGAGTTTTTTGTGTGTGTGTGTTTTTTTTTAATAGGAAATTATCTTCTTCCTCCATCTGCCATGATGTGAAATTTTGGCAAGGGTGTAAGGTCTGGTACCCACTTTCCACATGGAACCTGAGGGGTTGGGCTCCTTCCTCTGGCTACTCTTTCATGCAAGCAGGGCCAGGCAGAAGGGTAATCAGTTTCTCTCTCCTGGCGCCTTGAATCCCGACTGCACCAGCCTGTGTTATCTACTGTTTCCTGCTTCCCGCTTCAGGCTTCCTACTTCCTAATCCTCTGGCTGGCTTCATGGAAGAGGGAGGTGGTGTTGGAACCTGGAGGATGGAAGGCTTTCTGGGTGGTTGGAATGGCCTGAATAGAGGTATGGAGTTGGAAAAGCAGTAAGTCTAGCTTGGAGTACCATCTATGTATTGGAAAGGAGTAGGAGATAAAGTTGATGCATCAGATTGGCATCTGTGTTTGAAAGGTCTCAAATGGAAAGTCAAGGGTTTGGAAAGAACAGCATGGGGAGGATGAGCACCTGCACAGTCAGCCCTGTAGGGGACGACTGGATCCTATTCCATTCCTCTCGTCCGCTGAGACACTTCCCAGCACACTTTCCTCCTTGGTGAGCTCTGAGAACCAGGTTGAGGCTCCTTAGATGACCACTGCATTTCTAGTTAAAAGAATAGACTAGACCTTCCCATTTTCACAATGGGAGGCCGGGGAAAGCTTTGCAATTACTGTTGAATATGGTCACCCGATGAGCTCCTACATTAGTACTATCTATTCTCTTTCCACCTTTAAAAGCTGGTGACCAACTCCTGCTAATTCTACCCTGCAGATATTGCTCATAATTGTTATCCTTCCCTAAGGCATGAACTCGATCAGCCCTCATCATATCGTTCTTGGAGTGGTGTCCTAGGCATCTAATTGACCTTCTGGTGACAGCTGTACTGCATCTCCCATAATGTACTCAAGATCCATCCATTGCAATCCATCACAGAGACTGCTCTAGACCTCAATCCCATGACACATGCAATATCCTTCGTGTCTGACCACTGTGTTTGGGATAAATCCGGTCCCCCGAATTTGGCAGGGAACACCTGTTGTGATTTCATGACCCGAGATCACTCCTGTTTCCCTATTCTTCCCTCTACACAATCTCTCCCTGTATCTTATGCTCTCTGCCTTTGCAGTTTCACGTTTCCATGATTTCACGCGTTGTTTATTCTCCCTGTAATGCCCCCTTTCAGTCTTAGGTTATACCTAACAACACTGTCTTATCTTTCCAGACTCTGGTTAAATGTCATGGTGGGCACAATGCTTGGCATATAATCATTGCTCACTGTCGAATTGGATCTCTGCAAAACCTTTCTGACCTCCCTTTGTCCCCAGTAACTCCTTTCTTTGGGTTTCTGGAGTTCTTTGCATGTATATGCCTCTACTATAGCGTGTCTTATATTGTGTTATAACCTCCGATTCCTTCATTACACAGGAGGTTACCTGAATGTATAGGTGTAGTGTGTGTGTGTGCATGCATGTGTGCACATGTGTGCGTGTGTGCATACATCTCCCCGCCCCCCACCTTGCATCCCTTCCTCCGTCCTAATAGCATTTTCTTCCAGAAATTCTCACTCCTTCTGAAGAACCCTCTGCAGGCATTTTATCTTACTGCCCAGCACAGCCAAGCAATGGTGGACCTAAGTTTGGCTAGCTGGGCCCTAGCCTCTGAATCCTGACTGAACGGCAGAATGAACAAATGGTTGGTGCTCCTTCTTTACAGTAGCAATGCCCAGATGAGAAGATCAAGGGGTTCCTGCCACAGAGACCTTATATCTGGTTCCTGTCCATCCCTTGCTGAGTTCTGTGGCTTTCCTCTCCCTCCCTGTGTACCTCAAATCCTTCCAGTAGATTCATTTTTTTTTTGTTGCTAAGTTCATCAGTGTTTGTTTCTGTTGCTTGCAACCAAAACGGCCACTAATGTGGTGGGATGAAGAAGTTAGGGTATCTTCTCTGAGATTCTGAATCTCTGTGATTGCTGGTAATGCAAGGATAGGAAAATTCTTTCTTTCTTGAACAAGAAACATAAATCCATTCTAACTGGCTCAAGGAAATGGGGGTGGGGTGGAGGGGGTGTAAAGATACAGAGTCTTCATGGGAATCTAGAAAAAGTAGAACTATTAGGTTTGAAGTAGGAAAGGAATGAAGGGCCTTCTCTCTCTCTCTCCACCCCTGCTTCCCGTTCTTTTCTGTGCCATTACTGATGTTCTGTTCTATTATCTCTCTCTCTATTGGAGATTCTGCTTCATGCAAGCCCATGTAGTGGTGCTGTCAGTGCCTTGCACAAATGCCCTCAACACTCATCACTTCTGGGCACAACAGTTCATGGCTTAACTGCCAGTACTTGTGACTCTTTGCTGAGGGCTTTCTTACAGGGCAGGCCAATAGTGCTAGGGAACTAACACCCCTTCAAGCAGTTCTTGATCAACAACTGATAGCAGTTAAAGGATAAACACCCCAACTCCCTCACCCCTTGGCCAAGATAACTCTGAAGCACATGTTCTGCTTTGACTCTCAGAGTTCCCCAGCAAGGCTACCCCACTGTGAAAATGTGTTTCATTGGCTCCTACCCTGTCCTGTCCCACTTTCCCATTTCCTAATCAGTATTTTCTGGGACCACCTCCCAAATAGACTCAAGGTTCTACTTCTCTGGGAATACACTAAAATAGCCCATGATGGCCCTAGCCTGGTATTGACATAACCATGCAACTTCAGCACCCATAGCTCACTAGCAGTTTCATTCTGTCTCACTTTGTTCAAATTCCCAACAGAAAGATTGGCTAAGCACTTCTCTTTAAGTCATGCTGTGCTCAGAGGGGGCCATGGATGGTCACCCCAGGTCAAATGACCACACCAGTCCATCTTAACCAAGAGGAGAGGGTCATAAGGACAGCTGCTCAGGTATGGGTATGTAGGCACCTTGAAACTCAACTGGGCTACTCACCTTTCAGGGAACAATCACACAGGTGGTTGCATGGGAAACTCAAAAGGAAAGACTGTTTATTGGACATGAAATTATTATTTTCAAACAATACTTTGATAGTTTAAGTACAGAAGAATAAGAAACACATGGATTAAATTGCCATTGAAATACACACTCGGGTTTGAAAACCAGCAGAATATGTGCTTGGTAAGGGATTTTTTTCTCCTTTTCTTTTTGCCAAGCCACCAGATTATTTGGATAATAACTCAGGAATTTTTCACAGCTCTGGAGGTTTTACTCCTACACTCTCCATCCCTTTGCTTTAGCTTTCCCTCACACAGAGTTAATTAATAAAAGCAACATTTATCAAGGATGTCAAGTCATTCTGTGTGTGTATCGTAGGGTGTTGCGGGTGGCTGTGATAATCTGCAAGATGGATCCATTTCGGGGAGCTCTGAATGACTCTAACACCCATTGCACACCTACCATGTGTTGGGCACACTGTGCTGAGCATTTAATATGATCATTTAAGCCCTGGGAGGCCCCTACCAGGTGGGCGCTGTCACTGTTCTTCATTTACAGATTAGAAATTGATATTTAGGGTTAGAGGTATATTTCCCAGTTATGGACAGCTAGTAAGTGGCAGAACTTACATTTGAACTCTCTCCTTCTGTCTTCAGAAACCACTAAGTGAGGGCAGGGCATGGTGGCTCATCCCTGTAATCCCAGCACTTGGGGAAGCTGAGGTGGGACGATTGCTTGAGGCCAGGAGTTCAAGACCAACCTGGCCAACATAGTGAGATCTCATCTCTCTCTAAAGAAGAAACCACTGGGTAATCCTACCCTCTCTGTGAGTAGAGATTCATGCAACCTCCCCATTGGAAGGGGATTCTAGTACCACCCCTTCATTTTACAAAGGAGAACACTGAGGCCCAGAGAGGCAAAGGGTCAAGCTAGATTATTTTACTTGGGAGCCTGGTTTAGACAGACAAGTTGTTAGTCAGGACGATTCATCTGGTTGCTTCTCCAGGTGTTAAATGTTTGACAGATGCAAAGGAGAATCCACCAGTTATAGCTGTAACATCCAGCACTCAGGCCTAACCCTGCACACTCAGATGGAATTGTTTCTGTAGGAGTTGTGATCATAAGGACAAGATTTGTTTATCACCTCACTGGTGAGAATATTGGGGGTTCCAGATGTGGCTCTCTACCTAAGGGCCACTGGATGGCCCACCAGCCCCCAAATATCTCTCCCAACTCCTGACTTGTCCTCCAATATTTCCAACAATAGTCCTTCCTTTGGGGTACTTCATGGTGCTATGTGGTATCTCCAGGTAGCCCAAGACCTAGTGAAAATGTGTTGCAAAGGAAGGAGAAGAGCGTAAACTCTTAAAGTGAATCAACTTGATGGATTTACTAGCCTAAGAGCTGACAGTCCAGTGGGAGAGAGATGTACTTTTTTTTCCCGGCCAAGAAGGTAGGATGAGAAGACCCCTGACTTGACTGCTATCACCTGGCCAGAACCAGAGTCACACAGAGACATGTCATCATCAAGGTTCTGCTGGTGGAAAGGAAGAGAAACCCATTCAAACTAACTTAAGCCAAAAATGGAGGCCTTTTCTAAGGACTTGGGGGTTTCTTATGCAACCCAAGGGAAGGAAGTGCTGCTGAGTCCCCAGAACCAGAAAGACATCAGGTACTAGGGTGGCCCCTCTCTCCACCTTCCCCTGGCCCAGGCTGGCATGTCTCTTGCCCTTGCTTCTCTCTGGGTTCTGCAGACAAATTTGGCAGAAGCTGGCCACTCCATTGCATCCAGGATGATTCTAGTTTGAGAGACTAGTGATAGTCACTACATCCTAATTCCAAATTCCTGGGAGAGAAAATATAATTGATTCAGCTTGAGTGTCTGTAAACTCTTGATCCAATTCACTGCAGTCAGGATGGCTCAGCAGCGTAGATCGGCTCTGGTGGCTGGAAGGGAGTGGTGTGACCTGAGAAGAAATCCCCAAATCTATGATACCTTGAAGAATGTTGCAGAGACTGCTAGTTGTTCCCTGGTATCTCTTTTCCCTTCTTTGGTAGCAGTAGAACCCTTTGACTTTTAGCTAAATACATGGTCTCCCAAAATGATGACTGTATTTCCTAGCTCTCCTTACAATTAGGTAAGGCCCTGTGCCTTAGCTCTGGCTAATGGATACACACATAAGTGGTAGGTACGACTTCTAGAGAGGGGTCCTTATGAGAGGGATCATACCACCTCCCTCCCTTTTCTAGAATGTGGACACAGTGTATAGAGAGGAAGCAGCCATCCTGAACCATGCAATCCATGCAATAGAAGCCATGAGTGGGTCATGGCAGAGCAAAAATACTGACAGAGTCTGAGATCCTGTGGATTGTGGGCCACTATTTCAGCCCTAAACTGCTCAAGCAGACTTCCCTGTGACAGAAAAATTAATATCTGTCTTGTTTATGCCATTGTTATTTTGGGTTTTCTATCATTCTCAGCCAAACAAATCCTTTATACTAGGGGACATATGGAGAAGCAAACCTGGGGATACTCTCTCCTTTACCATTTTATGGCTATAGTGCATGGCTATAGTACACACATGCACGTGTGCACGTGTGCACATACACATACAAACACACCAGACACCATACAGCAAGGGGAACATTTCTTTCACCTGCATGACCCCTAAGCTACATCTTCTGTCTTACCTTTGCTACAAGGCCTGTGGCTTTTGCATCTTCCTCCTTGTGGGTATTTGAAGGTCATTGAGATATTCAGGGGGAGATATTCAGGATTTCTGGTGGGGGGGTGGTATTTCCTGCTAATGGACAGATTCTTTCTCCTGCTAATGACAGAAGAGCTTCTGGAGAGCATCGGGACCCTTTGTTCTTTGTTCTCAAGGAGACAAGTTATTATTTCTTTCCTCTGAAGAAGCTTCTCCTACCATGGGTGAAATATCACAAATAATTAGGCCAAATAGCAATGCAAGTCCCACTAGAAATAATGCATCCATTATTTCACTTTATCCTTGTCGTTAGAGCTTCTGCCTGATTTAAGTTGGTATAAAGATAGCTGTGGGTATTCCCTGCCTGAGAACTCTAATCATTCTCTTTATTGAATATTTACCATTTCTTATTTGATTCTTCTTCTCTTGATCCATTGTTTCACAATTTAAAAGTTCTGCTGCTATTTTGATCTCATATAAAATCTCTATAGTGCCACTAATGCCTTCTTGCTGGGCTTCCCTTAAGTCTTGGGGAGGCATTTGACAGCCAGATTGAAAGGCTCATGTGTTGTGGTGACTGGGTGCTTTTAGTGGTGTTAATGAAGAAGTGGCTCCCTACAGAGTCACCCAGTGGTCTGAGTGAGTTAAACAAGCTACTCAGATACCTGGGACAGAGGACAAGCAGGAGGACCATAAAGACCAGTGTCAACCAATATTTGTATTTGCTGATGAGCTGAATGAAGTGCACAAGATTTTTAAGATAAATATTCTGTTACCATTAGAGATAAGATGATGATTAAATTCTGGAGAAGGCAATAGCATCAAAGGTATACAAGATCTAGCCTTGGTTTATGCTTCAATTCTGAACTTTGAGTTGTTGCTTCTAAGTAAATCATCGTGATGATTTAGGAGAGCTTTATCAACCGATAAAGGAGTGTTAGGTGAGTCCCCACTATGTGCCAGATGTCATGAATCACATAGAAATATACGATGCATTTCCTGCCTCTGGAGGCCCCCTATTCCAGTCTCAATAAAGAAGCCATATAATAAGGATATATCAGCTGCGTTTATAAATAGTGAGACTAACTCCACAAACCAGGACATCAATTACCTATGTTGGGAAGCCAGTTTAATGTGAGAGGGTGGAGACAAGGAGCATGGTCAAGAACTTCTTAGAGGTGTTAGATCTCATACAAAATCATCTGGGTAAATTCCAGGTGAGTATAATAAGTGAGAAAATTAATATGATATGCTATGATACAATATGATGGGGTAGTAGTCTGGAGTCAGAAATACCAGGGATCCGATTGCAGCTCCTCTGCACACTAGCTATGCCTATGACCTTGACCAAGTTACTGCTCTTCTGAGCCCCAGTTTCTTCATATGAAATAGGATAATAATAACAACAGAACCTACATCACAGGATTTTGTGAGGATTAAATGAGATTATACACATATAGTGCTTGACTTATAGTAATGCCATTGGATCATAGCTTTGTTCTATAACAATGTCAGTAAGAGCAAACCTAAAGCTAAAGGTTGTAACAAACGTTCATTTGATTAATCAACAATTGACTAAATTGCTATTTATTGAGTATCTACTTTGGGCCATGTTCTGGGGATGCAATGATGAATCATAAAGGATGAGGGCTCTGCTCTTACTAAGCTTACAGCATGAAAGGAGAGACACACATCAGTCAACAATGGCACTATTGCATCCATGAGAATTAATGGAGAGAAATACTTCAAAGAAAAGAACTACAGTTTTGTGACAGCCAAAAGCAAAGGAACCTGACCAAAATGGAGGGTCCAGAGAAGGCTTCCCAGGAGAAGTGAGGATTGAGATGAAGTCTGAAGAAGGAGTGTGAGTTTCTAAGAGAAGAGGACAGGAGAGTACCAGTTGCAAAGACAGAGAGAAGAGGAGGTGCCAAAGGAAGGTACAGTCAAGAGACGGGGAGGGAGCAAAGGAGAATCAAAGCTGGAGATGGAGGAGTGGTGTCCAAGGAGTAGTCAAGGCCAGAGATCAACAGAGCAAGAGTTGAAGCTAGGGTTGGCAGTGGCGGGGAGGAGATGCACAAACCATGTGAGTCCTGGAACCCACGTTAGGGAGGTTGGTCTTTACCCCTGCAGTAGGAAGTGACACATCTGAATTGAGCTTCAAGAAGATCATCTGAAGGCATCCCTCAAAGGACGTCCCATCTCCTCCGCATAGCATATCATCCGAATAACTTAGTTGGAGGCAAATTACACTGAATTATGTGAAAGCTGCCTCCCTTGCTTATGTCTGGTGTTCCCACAGAGAACAAAAACTCTCCAGGGGACAGAAACATGGCTCTGTGTGACTTGCACAGAATCCTGACAACACTAGGTGCTTAGATTGGCTACATGCCCAAGTGTAAGACAAGCCTGAATATAAGGCAATGTCTCATTTTCCAAACAGAAAGCCAACTGGAATATATAAGATTTTATAAAATAGTAAAATCCCTACTTTTACACTAAATGCATCAATTTATTTGCATATAGCACATATTATATAAAATAGTATAAACATTTAGAAATAGATATTCCCTAATCTTAAAAAAAAGTTTAGGTCATGAAATAATTATATTCACACTCTTCCCGGGCACCTTTGTCATTTGCCTTCCTTGTCACCGAAACCATTTTTGAATCATAACTCAGTTCTCCATCCCACATCATCTTCACTTCTAAATTGTTCAAGACACAGCACTTTGAATGATGTAAGATGCTGTCTCTGAGAATTTTATTTGTGGCCCCAAGAGATTTTTTTCTGTTTGTCCTATGGGTGGAGATTTATGATCCCCACAAGGTCACCATTTATAATATGCTTTTTTTAAAAAGGCAAAGTTTAAAAGACTTGCTTAAAATACCTCCCATGTATTTAATGATGAAGTCATATCCTCAGAAATAACAACCGAATCTGCATGAAATATTTTGCCTCTTTTTTTCCCCCCGATATTATCAGATGATGTCTGTAAGTTTCCCCAACTCATTTCTCCCAACAACTATCATCCATTGAGGTCTCTTTGGACTAATGTCTTTCCCCAAACACTTCCTTAGTGCTCAGAATAAAGTAATTGAGAAAGCATCAGGAGCAAGAAACTTTGTAAAAACTTATATACTGTAGAACAGCTTTTAGGGAAAACTTTGCCTTACAATCAAACTTATACAGCAAGAGTTTATCAAATGAATATATTTGCTTACCTGCCCTTTGATCATGGCTTAAGGGACATCACAGGATGACATGGAGACTTTTGCTGGGAGAAATATTGTGTAACTTTTATGAATTTATTTTATTTACCTTAAGCCAGTGGTTCTCAAAGGAGGGTAATTTTTGTCTCCCAGGAAACATTTGGCAGTGTCTGGAGGCATTTTTATTCATCACAACAAGGAGAAGGAATGCCTTTGGTATCTAATGGGTGGAAGCCAGGGATGTTGCTAAACATCCTATAATGCACAGGGAAGCACCCCCACAATAAACTTATCAGGTCCTAAATGTGAATATGGCAAGATTGAGAACTCCTGGCCTAAAGTGAGTCAAAGACAATTGGCTTGAACTGAGTCAAGAGCAACGGTGGCACACCAGGGCTTTTCTACCTCTCGACATCCTTCATGAGATGAGAAGGTAGTCTCAAAGTCCTGAGTTTTTCCCTCTTCATTGAGGCTGGGTTGCTGAAAACAATCCTTCTGCTCTGCCATCCACTTTTCCTCCCCCTCTCATCCCAAGCCCCAAGTCCCTCTGTATACAGATGAATGGATGAATGAATAGCTGAACGAATGAATTCCATATGAAGGATGCCAGTGTACCCAGTCTGGCTTTGTTTGCTCAGAAAGGGTTGGATCTCAAGGGGTAAGAGTAGCTCTTGGTCCTTACCAGGTGCTTCCTAGATCTTCTGAGACAGAGCCATAAGATGCAGATGGTTCTAGAAGTGGAGCAAGTGTCAAAATGAAGCATGTTGGATTAAATTGAGTTGGTAAGAGCATAAGCCCTGGAGCCAGAGGGGCAAATCTTTTCTTTCACTCACTAGCTGGGTATCCATGGGCAAGGTCCGATGTTTCCTCATTTGTAAGATTAAGAAGATAATGGTACCTACCTCACATGGGTAGTGTGAGCACTACTTGAGATTATGTGAGTAAAGTGTTTGAAACAGGCCTGGCATATGACAAGTACTTATTAGTGTCCACCATTAGAATCACAGTGTTAAGCTTTTGGAGGTCATGGACCACTTTGAGAAGGTAATCAAAGCTGAACTTCTGCCCCTAAAATAGATGTGTGCATGTACACAAAGTTGAGAAATCAACTTTTGTGAACCTCTACCATGAAAGACCACCACAGAATTCACAATACTCTTGGGACTTTCTGGTGTATTCCAATTAATGGGATTCTCCTTTCTCTGAAATCCTTCACAGCAAACTGACAATGCCACACAAGACAGTCTCTAACTTTATTCTATCTGATGTTGCTCATGAATAGTTTATACTTACAGTTTGTGTGTTGGTCTTCACAATCAGACCATAAACTCCTTGGAGACCGGGACTGGATGTGATGCTTCACCATCCTTTATAGTAATGGGACAGTGTATGGGTCTATGGTCCTAGGTCAAGCTGGCTACATTAGTTTCACCTGGGGAAGATTTCTGAGTCTCACTGCTGAAAGTACCTGGGAATGTATTTCTTAAAGTTCCCTAGTTTGTGGTGTTCTCAGCCAGTTTGGAGAACCCTTTTTGTTGCAGTGAGTAATCACAAGGAAATTTCTATTTGATTATGGAGACAATAGCATATCCCAGTAGATACCTGGTGCTGTGTCTGGTGCTTTTCAAGTATGGATTCCTGAAAGCCCAACAGCCCATTAAAGTATGTAGACAGTATCATCCTAGTTTTAGCATATGAAGAAACTGAGGCATAGAGACGTTGAGTAACTGGAAGTAACAGAGCTGATGGAGTTCAACTTCTCTGACTCCAGTGCTCATGCCTTGAAGCCACCCCACGCTGCCTCCATACTGGCGGATTATGAGATAATGCATTGCCCGGTCAATAACTCTCCTATTCATTGGGGTGGTTGCATTGTGAAATACACCCCATCTCTTGGGATCCCTCAAAATCTTTGGTCATTAAGGGGTTTGAATTTCTTTGTTCAAAGATTTGCCTGACTGCAGGCCTTAAGGTACAATGTGAACAGAAAAGGTGAGAGCACTTGGGGGAAGGATCATGATCACAGAGTCAACCTCCTCTGACAGGTGAGCCAAGGAGACCACCCACAAATCCCTTTGCAGGGATCACTTTACTATTTTGCTATTTCGGTTCCTGTTAACTGACAATCAACAAGCGAAGGCTGCTCAGCCAATGCTTCGAACTGGCTGGGAGATAGTCAAATAGTCATTTTAAGCACGTTATTCTAGACCTCTCAGAGTCCCAAGAAACCTATCCTGATGCCATAAGAAAATATATAGTCTTGTATACTTTGTCCCTCCCCTCCTCGTGGTAGATAAATACACAACCTGCAGCAGTGAAATTTGGAATGCTTCCCTCCACATGGAGCTGCATCAGCTGCAGGTGGGGCTGGTGCCTGCTCCCAAGCTGGCTTGTGTTAGCTTGTGGCTGTGTCCTCGCCCATGACTATGAACCGTAGGGGAGTGGGGGGCTGGATCAGTCATTCGTCTTCAGTTCACCCCCTTTTCATTTTAACATCTGTCTCAGACCATTTGAACATATGTTTAGGAAAAACTGCCTCTCCCTTTCCAAAGTGATCCTGATGGATACTGATGTTTTTATGATTATTAATAAAATCTTCAAGACAGAATTTTATGAGCACACAGAGACTCTAAAAAGTCATTCTTTGACTTGAAAAGTTGTATATGGTAAGGATGCTGGAAGAAATTTTTAATAAGAATGTTCAAGTGGAAAGTTAGGGTGCAAAAGACAGAATTGTAAGAATCTGCTGCGATTCCTTTTACCATTGAATTTGCTTCCTGCAAAGGCCTTCACGGTATGTGTTTCCTCAAGATAGCACACCCCCAGGAAGTGTCTTCGATGTGAGTAATGGTTTCAGTTTCGGTGGGCAGCCAGAGTCTCTTTGGGAAAATATGTCGTTAAATATTCTTTGGTTTGTTTTTTATGATCGGCTTTGCTTTCTGCCCCCCTCCACTGTCCTTCCCTCCCTTACTTCAATTCTGTCAACATCCTCTTTAAAATTTCATGGATCTGTTCACCAAAATTGGGTAAAATCAAAGAGACTTTAAAAGAAACCCCAATTCCTTTTTAACCTCCAAGTGAGAATGGGTTGAAAAATGAGACACACTCGAGGGGCATGATGAGTTAAACACTGATGTGTCTCATCCTCAGCGAACAGGAAGGGCAGAGCACCCGACATCTGGTTAGAAGTCAGCTTCATAATTCATGCAGATATTGTGAAGAAAATTCCTCAGTGAAGCCTGGAAAAATTTAGCTTTGCTCAATGCAAGGGAATAAATCAGCATTGTTTCTGCGTGCAGCCCTTGTTTTAGAAAGCAAGGGTAGCTGGAAGTAATACCGAGTCCTACCTGTGAATGTCCTCTACTTTCCCTGCCACCCCTACCTCCTCCACCTTCTCCTTTCCTCCTAGTTTTGGGAGTCCTGTAAAATCCTGTATTTACACTGGGATACTGGAAAACTTGGTCATTACCAGCACATAATGACAGGTTGGTTAATTAATGGTGTGCATTCAAAAATGGGAGTAGGACAAACAAGACAGCTAATTTTGATAATGAACAGATTCGAAGCACCCAGATGACAGTGTTCTCTGTATATAGTTCCACACCAGCCATGTTTTTGTTTGGATTCTGTGTTAATTTTAGAAACTGTAAAACACAACATGCCAAACTGGTTGATTGAAATAGTGCTACTTCCCAGAGGCTGACAATCTGTTGTCTCTTGCAAGAGGCAAGAGGTTGCAGCATAAGTGCTTACTTGGTTATAGGCAAGAGCCTCCACACAAACTGGGGAATTGAGACAGTGGTCCAGGAAATTCAGTGCCTCAGTTAACTGGGTGCTTTGAGTATTTTGATTCTGCTTGATGCCTGTCTGCGTATTCCTTCATTCATTTGTTTATGCTGCCATTCATTGCATGTTGGTTCAACTCTCTTTGCCAGTATAGACCCAGATTATATTTTGATCGGGAACATTGTCTTTTTAGTCAAAGTTACAAAGAGTATTTTCCCTAAAGACCTGTCAAGGAAGTTGGCCATTTCAAGTAATCTACAAATATTTATTCCTGAAGAAATACTAACTTTTTAGGGACCTTTTAAACCCAACAAAATCTAGTTGCTGGGTTTAAAATGAATAGAAGGAAGGAAGGAAGGAAAGAGAGAAGGAAGGAAATAAGGGAGATGGATTGGTTTGTGATTTTTTAACTCAGATAAACTTTGAAGAAACACCCTTTCTTTAAATAATAAATGCTGGCTGCTAATTTGTTGAATTTTAAATAATATGATAAAGTGGTACTTAAGGAGGCTATACACAACAAAGATAAACATTTTTGCTCTCCTGGGATCTCTATTTAAAAGTAGAAAAGATTGTTTTAACAGAGCATCATGTAATAGCAAATATGGTAGCTGGCTTATTAGAAAATCATAAATGTTCATGTTTGACTCACATTTTGTAAAAAATTGTCACTGAGCGTGGTTATATATGGCAGTTTCTTGTAGTCGGTCTCACTAAAATTAACTGTTCACTAGTGAAAGGTTCACAACACTGAGTGTAACTTAATGAGAATTAAAACAAGCTCCTCTTTTCAGGAGAGCTTTTGCTTGAGAGAAAAGTCCCCCCAGAATATCAGGGAGATACTTCAGATAAACATTCAGAATCACCTCCTGGCTAAGCATATGAGCCAGGAAAAAAAGAAAAAAAAAGAAAAAACTCAGTCAAGACCCCCATGGCAAGTGGAAAGGATTTGAAATAGCTCATAATTTGGGCTTTGAGCCATTCTGCAGGGTTGTTAGCTGTTTGGTATGATTCGTTTTATCCAAGAGCAGTTCCGGATCGTCAGGCATCCTCTCTTACTGCAAAGATAAATAAATAGAAATTCAGACATTCGGGGAGAATTTGACTTTTATTTCCTTCTTCCTCATTAGAACCCATTTGGACCCTCACCCCCACCCCCACCCCTCTTTTAAGCCTTTCCGTTTCAAGATAACTCTTTCAAGAAGAGAAACAAGCATAAAACAAACAGCAGTTAGAAAGAAGCAACCACCTTGTTGGGGATTCCTGTGAATGTATTTAGAAATGAAACACTTCTTGCTTTTGCTTTAATAAGCATTTAAGAGGCTCTACTATTGGGCCATGAGTAATGAGAAAGAGGTATGGTTTTGATTTACTACTGTAGTTTAAATAGACTTAGAATCCAGTGAAATTGTTTTGTTCTGATTCTTCTATCCATTTTGTTCTCAGTTCACCAACTTCTCAAAGAAAGACTTTCCCCAAATAGCCAGCATTTTCCCAGTATGATAAGGCAAGAAGCGAGAAAGTTTTGTTGTTGTCTTTGTCTTGCTTTTCCCCACTTCAAGCCTCTGAGGCCCCATGGAAATCCTTGGAGTACACTTGGCGAGTATGGACCATTCTAAATGAAATAGAAATCAAAAGCATCCTTTCACTGGCTCCTTTAGGTTCTTAAGCAGAAGAATGTTCTGATCACTGAAGCCATTTCAAGACCTGAAATTAGAAAGTAATAAAAAATATCACACTCTCCCTGGTGGGTAGTACATATAATTGGTTCCCCAGCAGGACTTCAGCTCCAAGTCAGAAATGCGTAGCCTGTGGATCCTTGCTTTCAGAAGAACCACATGCAAACACTACCAAATAAGTAAAAAATAATCAAGCAAAGGGAAACAGGAAAACCAGAGACAAATTCAGAAATAAATAGCCGAGGGCTAGAAAGAATAAAGAAAAAAAAAAAAAGCATTAACCCCAGATTTCTTTAAACACAAAAATTTGTGCACAAAACACCAGACGAGACGGTAAGTTTATGTGTTTAGATCAGCTTAGACAAACACCGCTGTTCAGGATTGCAGTTATTTTTTGGATTCCATTCTGGCTGCAAGATGTTCTTGGGGAGAAAATGGACTGTGCTCACACAATCCTAACTGTTTGGGATTTGACTTAAAAAACTGGCCAGGGCCTTGATTTGCAGCTCACTCTTGGCCTAAGCCCGGCGTTCCAGCCGGTTGGGTTTTGTTGCTCGTGGAGTTTGGAAGCTGAACAGTCGGGGTGTGCGGTGATGGACAGGGCCGCTGAGCACACAGAGCCTGGTGCAATGCTGCCACCTTCTGTCTAATATGTCATAGCAAGAGGTGGCTGAGCTCTGGACTGCCCAGAAAACTCGGTGACTTTCTGCCTTTGAGAGTCAGGTCCTCTGTAATCTGCACATTCCAGAACAGCAGTGCCCTCTCTTCCTGTCTACCTGTGGGTTCAAGGCCTTGGGGGTTGGCCCTTTGATAGCTTCTTCCAGAACCCAGGCCAGTCTGTTTGCCTCTCTTCCTCATTCCCTCCCTCTCTCCCTGCCAGATCTTGAAGTTTCTGTAGGTAGAAGGGTCTGGAAAAACGAAGTTGAAGGCAAAGACAGGGCTTTTTGTTTTCAAACGTCAGCACACTCTTGTCTAAATTATTGCCAAAGACAAATGGGATGAAGTGGAGGAAAGGAAAAGTGAGATTGAATAGCAGGAAAAAAGCCGTGACAGCAAGATCTATTGCCCTGTGGAGAGGCTTCCCCAGGGGTGAGCTATTGGTTGAGATATTTAAAACTTGAGTGGACAAAACATTAGACCCTTCACCACAAGGAACAATTCTACAGCAGCCCCTGGGACCTGACCCTCGTGAGCGCAGAGGTCCTTCCCAACTCTAATTTTTTATGATTTCTCAATTGACTTCCCATTCTATAAAAAGTATTCTGTTGCTGCTCAGAAACTCAACTGCTTTGACATTCTGTTTGAGGTCGGGATGGTTTCAATCTACTTTCAGTTGTGTGCAGCATTGAAAATGCCCCTATACCTACTTTTTTTGAGCCAAAGAAAAGTAAATTCACATAATTAAGCCTAGAAATATGTATTTGAGGAATGAGATAGGGGACACTGCCCTTGACAACTGGCCAAGACTTTCTGAGTCACCAGTTTTCACTGGGTTGTCTCACTGGTCAGGATGAGAATATCTGCTGCCAGTTGGGAACATTTTGGAAGGACTGTGGTGGTGAAAGAAATAGCTTAGTTCTGCACCTGACTGCCAATCATTCCTTGTTATGAGGATTGTACACTTCTCAGCTTGCAGGCCTGGATCAGGGGAGACAAAAGGAGGGAGAGAGAGGTGAGATGTCGGATGTGCGGTCATGGTCTTTGCTTGCAGGTTCTCCCTCTCTGGGGTGACTGGGTTCAGCCATCCAGCTGATTATTTTTAGGCTCTTGTTAATTGCCAGGCATGGAGCTAGGAGCTTGTGTGTCAGAGTGGAAGTGAACAAAGACAATGGAGAACAAATGGAGTCCTTGGGGATACCTCTCTCAGTGGCTTTGAACTGTTCTTAGGGTAAAGTTTAAAATCCCACATTCTGCAAAGCATCAGGTGATCTGGCCCCTCCTGCTTCTTTGATCTCTCCTTGGACCTTTCTCCAGCAGGCTGAGTTCCCTCGATTTTCCTTGGTGAGCTCTATTTCTTCTCATCTCAGTGCCTGCCTGGGTGCTCAGCCCAGACGCGCCTGGTCTTGCCACCCCTTTCACTTAGTCAGTGCTGCTTCTCATCTTTCAGTTCCCAGCTGTAAGGTCTCTTGCCCAGAGACGCCTTCCCAGACCTCTGTACTGCGGTTCAGTTTCTCCAGCATGTGCCCCTCTGGGCCTTGTCCCATCTCTACCCAAGCACATGAGGTAAGGGTGAGTCCAGGACTGGGGGTTTACCGTGGATCTCCTTGGCAGCCCATGCTCCGTGTGACAGGCAACTCGCTTGTCTTGTCTTTGCCTCGGAGGGCCTCCCACAGGGCCTTGTTCAAAGTATAGCTGTTGAGTGGATGAACAAATGAAAGGCTGAATGAATGAAGTGCCATAACATTGGTAGGCACTGTTGCAGAGGTCGAGATAAGGAATTGCACCCGGAAGGGCTTCCTGTAGGAAAAGTTAAGAGTTTCCTGTTAAGAAAGGTCTGGGGGCAGTTTCTACAGGTTACCCTCTCCACCCCATCCCCGCCAGCCTAGGAATGGGGTCAGTTAAAAATTTCTCATTATAAAATAATACATAGCTGTAGTAAGAAATTCAAACATTACTGAAATGTATAAGCAATAAAAGTCACCATCCTTGCCCCTACAGACATCCTATCCTTTTGGGGATAACCATTACTTCCCTTCCTCCCTCCCAGATTTTTTCTTTATACCTTTTCCTCAGTTGTGGAATTATTTTAAAGTGTTTTATTCTGCCCCAAAAGGTATATGACAATGTCCTAGAGGGCCTGACTCATTATTTTACTCAACTGGGGATTTGGGGAAAGTCTGGAAAAGTTTGCAGGCCAGAGTTTATTTCCTAGGAGCCAATTTCCAAGCCCTGGGACACAGGGGTTTTGGTCTGGAGAGACCTCTTTCAGTAAGTACAGTGACTATTGATTTCTGCCACAAAGAAGATTGACATGCTAGGAAATCTTAATAGTATGGAAAATATGAATAGTTTGAATGCATTTATGCTCAATAATTCTCAAGTTCAGGGATCGCTTTAATTACACACACACACACACACACACACACACACACACACACACACACACACACGCAAACACACACCCACACCCAGGAGCACAGATGTTGGTCTTCTTTATGATGAGCAGGATAGGGTGAAAGGGGAAGAGTTAGTGATGAGAGCTGATGTTGATGAGGGCCCTTCATCAGGCTAAGTGCTCTCTCTATATGTATCATTTTATTCAAGTTCCCTGACAACCTTGTGAACTGGGCCCTGCTATTGTCATCCCCAGTTTACAGATGAGGGAACTGAGAGTCAGAGAATTGAAGTATCTTACCCATGGTCAGCAAAACAAGTGAGGGTCGGAGCCAGGACTTGCACCCAGGCCAACTGGCATGAGAGCCTGCAGGCTTAACTACAAAGCAGTTTTGGCACCTGCCCAAGTTTAAGACTGCGGGATGGGATATGGAATCAGAAGACCTAGCTCTATTCCCTCCTAGCTATAGGAGCTAAAATATTCTCATTTCTCTGAATGTCAGTCTCAACCCTTATAAATGAGGATGATAATTGTCATCCCACGGGGTAATTGGAGCTACTAAATGGAAGTTTTTGGTCAACTCCAGCACACTGTTCCATTTTTATGAATGCCTCTTAGGTGGCCAGGAGTTCAAGACCAGCCTGGCCAACATGGCGAGAGCCCGTCTCTACTAAAAATACAAAAATTAGTCAGGCACGGTGGCACATGCCTGTAATCCCAGCTTCTTGGGAGGCTGAGGCATGAGAATTGCTTGGATGCTTGAACCCGGGAGGCAGAGGTTGCAGTGAGCTGAGATCACGCCACTGGACTCCAGCCTGGGTGACAGCAAGACTCTGTCTCCAAAATAAATAAATAAATAAATAAGAAAAGAAAGAATGCCTCTTAGCTAATTTCACAGTGGCACTTCTCAAGATGGCTAAGATTGGTGGGGACCCCTGAGTAGAATAATTCTAAACGACAAGAATCTCCTATGTCAAAGAAAGGGGTGGCTGGAGAGTAATGGCTGTCCTTCTTTTTTTTTTTTTTTTTTTTTTTTTTAGAAACAGAGTCTCGCTCTGTCACCCAGGCTGGAGTGCAGTGGCGTGATCTCAGCTCACTGCAAGCTCCTCCTCCCAGGTTCACGCCATTCTCCTGCCTCAGCCTCCCAAGTAGCTGGGACTACAGGTGCCTGCCACCATGCCTGACTAACTTTTTTTTATAGTTTTAGTAGAGACGGGGTTTCATCGTGTTAGCCAGGATGGTTTCAATCTCCTGACCTCATGATCCGCCCACCTTGGCCTCCCAAAGTGCTGGGATTACAGGCATGAGAGTAATGGCTGTCCTTCTAACCACACTGTCCGCTCCCGCTCTCTCTCTCGTTCCCGTCTCCAGCTGCATGGTCATTAGTGATGTAGTTTTGTGTCCATGGCAGTCTTTATGATGACTGCTTTCTTTTTTTACAATTTTTTAATTGTCTTTGTGAAGCAATTTGTGCCTCTTGTGAACAGTCAAATAACACAGAAAAGTAAAAATAACCATATTTTAAAATACTCACCTCAGTGCTTTCAAGACACTTCATTTTTTGGTTCTTGGCATGTGGGTTATAGACTGTATTACTCAGAATAGATTTTAAAAATAGCATACAAATACCGTCCTTCCCCCAAATCACATTGAGGAAGGGCTTGTTGTGAAATGTTAGTAGGCAGAGTAAATAAGGAAAGAAAATCCTCTTGAATGAATCAGGTGGGCCTTCCCACCTGCTGCTTTGGGTTATTTGAGTTTCAATACTATGCAAGGGGAAAACTGACCTTGGTTTATAGGATGCCTTGTGAAATGTCTATTTTTTTTCTTTAAAAAACCAAACACTGTCAGAGAATGTACATGTGCCTTCTCTCCCTCTCCATGGCCTCTTTCCTCTAGCAAACGTGCGAAATCTCACGCATATTCACGTGCATGGAGGCCGACTGTCTGATTCAAGATGGCAAGGTTGTTCTCCATGTGTCTGTCAAAGGAGCCAAACTCCAAAAGGCAAACAAGACCAGATGGGAAACCACAGGACCAGCCCCCTGCCTTTGCAGTGTGTTGTCACCTCATTTGGGTGGACAGCCGGTGCAGAGACGAAGAGGGTCTACCCTGTTTCTGAGTTGCATTTAGCAAATAGGATGGCTTTCTACTCCTAACTCATAGGGCATCATCAGCCCACGGCTTTCCTTAGCTTGACCACCTACAAGTCACTGGCTGGGTCCCTCCACGGCTTACCAGCTTTACCTTCCCTGCTACAGAACAGATTCTAGGAAAGAACTCAGGTCCACTGTGCGGGAAACAGAACAGGCCAGCTGCAGTTGTTTATTGTGGATTCCTGGACTGCCTTCCTGGCTTAAGTTTGCGAGGCGAGGGGAGATCATGGAGTTCTTCCTCGCTTTGGCTGTTTCGACATCTGCGTAGGTGCTTTCTTCTAGTGAAGAGAGAGACATACTAGTAGCAAAATGCAGAATATCTTCAGTGCTTTATAGTCTGCCAAGCACTTTCACATTTGTGAACTCCTGTGACCCTCTCAGCTACTGTAAGAGGAGCAAAGAAGGTGTTATCCCTATTTCACAGGAGGATACTGGGACTCAGAAAGGCTAGGTGATTTGCCTGTGTACTGATGGGGCTAGGACTTCCTACTCTCCACCCTCTTCCCCTAAACATTCTCGAGAGCTCCCAATAATCCATCATTCTCAGAGCAGAGGATGAACTTGGAGGAATGACTTGAAGCCACCTGCTGCTGGGGCCCCTGACTCCCTCATGCCCACTTTCCCCTTTGGGCTCCGTTTTCAGTCCCCTGCTGGGATCTGTGTGGGAACAGTGTGCCCAACACCTGGTATAGCTTCATGGCCTCCTTCTCCTCCCCACATGGCGGCTTGTCACAGTCTGGTCAGAAAGTTGACAGTGACTGGCGGCTGATGTGTCTCTTTGAGGACTGCCAGGGAGCAGGCAGGCTGGCATTTTTGGGGGGCTGTCCCAAGTGATATTTTTCAGATTTGTTTTTGGAAAACCAAAGTCTGGTTAGTGTCTTGCTATTCCAGAAGGGGTGGCTCTGGGTAGCATCAGAGGAAGTGATCCTGAATTGCCCCAGGGTACAAACAATTGCTGAGAAGTGAAACCTGGCTTTTGACTTGCAGGAATTTGAAGAAGTAATGCACAGGAGTTGCACTGGCCTTTGGTTCCAGCAGTCGGGGCTGATCAAAGACCCCAGTGTGTGTGATGACTCTGGCCACTCATTTCTACTTGGACTTGCTCCAGGACCACACGCAGGTGCGTGACATCTTTTCACAAAGCCCAGCCACTTGGTTTTTATTTGCATAAAATTCCACCAACCCAACCGGGACACCCTTATTTAAGCAGTCTTCGGTCTCAAATTCTAAAAGAATCTCAGCCTCTTTTCCTGCAGCAGGCTTCTCTCCTGCCCCCTTCCCAGGCATTGCTGTCTGCTTATATCAGAAGTGGTCAGATAAGGACCAGAGGGTAGTTGGATGGAGCAGCAGCAAACCCCCTGGTATACATTGTTTTCTTGTTGGCTGAATATGAAAAAATTGCTTATATATTAATAATAGTAATAATGCACCAAGCACTATGCAAAGAACTTTGTAAACATGATCTCATTTAATTTTCAGACCAATCAACTAGGTATAAACACATTAGTATTCCCATTCTACACAGGAGAAAAATTAAGGCTTATGGAAGTTAGTTAGCTTGCCCCAAATCATACATTGGCAGCTCGAGAGCTGCATCTAGAACAATCTCACTCCAGAACCTTGTACTTTGAGGTACATATAGCCCATATAGACTATTGAGTTTCAAGTTCTAGATGCAACCTGGAAATAATACTTATATTTTGGCCTTATCTGTATGTCTGCAAGTAAGGTTTTACTAACAAGCCCTCTCAGGGACAGAACCTACAAATCTGGGCCTTTTCCCCTGCCGATTCTAGAGTTAGTCTATTCTGCAGTCAGTAACTCAGCCACTTTGAGGGTGCAGCCTGGCCTACATGAGGGCTCCACTGTAAAAAAGCAAAAGCTCTGAAGTACAGAAATCCTTCTTCTGAACCAAGTGTTGCCAGATAAAATACTGATGCCCAGTTAAAATTTGCATTTCATATAAACATTGAATAAACTTTTAGGATAAGTAACTCCCATGCAATATTTGGGCTATATACATCCGTAAAAAGTATTTATTGTTCATCTGAAACACAAATTTAATTTGGTGTCTTTTTTTTTTCTAAATCCCTACGGAACTCAAAACAAATATATCTGAACCAATCAAAAAACTGTAATGTGGGTCTGGTATCCAAGTGCATCTCAGAGATGTGGTTAATATGGTTATAATAATAATAATAATAATAATAATATAATAATAATGACAGTTAAGCACTGGAACATTGAGATTTCTGTGAAGCTTCTATGGTTTATGTGGGATCGATGACAGACATTTGAATTAGAATTGGCACAGATAATCTGGGACAGATGGTTACTGTATAGATAGGAGGTGACTTTTGACTTGATTAGAGTGATTCTCAATACTGGCTACATACCGGAATCACCTAGGGAGTTTTAAAAAGTACTGATGCCTGGGCCCCACGACATGCTGACAGTAAAATATTCTCACATTCCAAGCCTTCCCAAATGGTGTAGATGAAACGGTGGTACAGGAGTTCAGAAGAGGGGATGCTGTACAACTGGAATGATCCCAGTGGCTTCCATGGAAGAATAGGGGACCCAACAGGCTGAAGGATGGAGAAAGTTTTTATAGGCAGAGAGGAGCAAGGAGACTATGCCAGGTGAAGGAATGGCTTGGAGAAGAGGGTTTGAAAGAAAAAAGTATGAGCCAGGTACAGAGGACAGGCCAGTCAAATTAAAGTGGCACATCTAACTAGGAGCAAATTTGTTTAAATTAAACTTACCGTTTCTGTGGAAAAAATAATAGGCCAGGCATGGTGGCTCATGCCCGTAATTCTAGCACTTTGGGAGGTCAAGGTGGGTGGATCACCTGAGGTCATGAGTTACAGACTAGCCTGGCCAGCAGGGTAAAGCCCCGTCTCTACTGAAAATACAAAAATTAGCTGGGCGTGGTGGCGGGTGCCTGTAATCCCAGCTATTCGGGAGGCTGAGGCAGGAGAATCGCTTGAACCTGGGAGATGGAGGTTGCAGTGAGCCGAGATCATGCCATTGCACTCCAGCCTGGGCGATAAGAGCGAAACTCTGTCTCAAAAAAAAAAAAAAAGAAAAAGAAATTAATAACATATTAATAATACATGAAGTTGTGCCATTTTGTAAAATGCAATAAAACAAGATACAGAAAATACCATTGCCTGTCAATCCATCATTGAATGGAAATCACTTATGAATTCGGGCTACTTTTCTATGTCCTTTTGGACATTGATGAGAACACACCATACCACAATCGTGTACCCTACATTTTTAAACACTCGATCACAGGCATTTCTCTCTGCCATTAGAAATTCTTCATGAACGTTTATGCTGGCTTCACTGGTCACCATGTTATCCATGTAACATAAGTCTCTCAACCTTTCTCTCACAGTTAGACATTCTAGTTGTGTCCAGTTTTTTACATATTTGGACATTGATTTGAGATTTACAAGAAGTGAGTGGGGGAGGCTGAATATAGGACTTTCCCTAGTAGCCCATGGTCTAAAAGAATTTGGAGGGGCTTGCTTCAGACCATGCCCTCTCAAGTCCCGGAGAAGAACTTTGAAGCCTTTACCATCCAAACCAGGCTTCAGATTCCTCAAAGTCAAAATGGCGCCCATCTTGGGGTACTCTAAGCAATGTGTGATGCTTTCCCTCCCCAGCCCGAAATCACAATTCGTAACAAATAGAGGTGCTACTCACTCTCAATACAGACCTCTGTCTGGCCAAGAAAGTACTGTGGGGACCTAGGATTTTTTTTAACACCCAATTAAATTGGTGTAATTGGATGGAATTGCAACTTCTTTGCCTCCAGCTGATTCATAATCTGTTTCACACCTGAGTGTTGTTTTTCTTGATTTTCAGTATTTTTCCCAGAGTAGTGGAGGTGGGGTACAAGGAGAGAGCCCTTTCCTACTTTTTGATGTATCGATTATTTTTTACCATTTTGAAGAAGGTACACGTGGTTGGACTATCATCAATTTTTGTTGGGCCTGGACTCTATTTGAACCCAAGGTTTCAGCACCCGACTATTTCTGGCGACTGCTATTTAAAATGTCTAGGCAATATGGAAACAGTCCAATCAGGAAGGAACAGTTGGTCAAGCTGGAGACTCAGCTCACGTGCCAGCTATGAACAAAATGGAATTTTGTCCAAAACTCACTAGGTGCAATTCCCAAGGCTGTGGGAATGACAAGTAGATCATGCTACCGTGTCACATTTTGTGGGTTGGAAAATAAACTTAATTGGGGGATACCAAAGAAGCTTGAAGTGCCCTCTTAATATCTAATGATTTTTATCAGAGTTCCATAGTTGAATACGAAGTAAATAGGGAGGGGTGTTTTTGGCCTCCATCAAATTGTATTATCTAGACCTCTTTTCTCCCTTGGGACAACACCCCTGTCTCTCTCGCTGAAGCTGTGCATATTCCTGACCTGAGCTGACAGTCATTCACTCTGTAGAAGACTCATATGTTGATGAATGTTTCTCAAACTTGAACATGCGCCGGAATCACCTGGAAGGCATGTTAAACTCCAGATTGCAGGAGCCCACTTCTGATTCAGTAGGTTCTGGGGTGAGAGGGTCCAAGACTATGCAGCTCTAACAAGTTCCCAAGTGATGCTGTTGCTGCTGGTCAGGGGACCAATTTTGAGAATGACTGTGTTAGACTTCAAAGATACTTCCTTTAGAAACATCTAGTCTGAGTATTAAAAATTCACCTTCCGCCTCTTCCTTCTCATCAGTCCTGCTACTTTTTCCTCATGGGTCCAGACTAGCCTCACCATTCTCCTGATACAGTGGTTTAGAACCTTGCTACCTACGTGCTCCATGGACCAGCAGCACTGGCATCATCTGAGAGTTTGATAGCCATGTTTGGAATCGCAAACCCTGCTCCAGGACTATTGAATTAGAAACTGTGATATGATTTGGCTGTGTCCCCTCCCAAATCTCATTTTGAATTGTAGCTCCCGTAATTCCCACATGTTGTGGGAGGGACCCAGTGGGAGGTAATTGAATCATGGAGGCAGATCTTTCCCGTGCTGTTCTCCTGGTAGTGGATAAGCCTCATGAGATCTGATGGTTTTATAAAAGGGAGTTTCCCTACATAAGCTGTCTCATTCTGTCTTGTCTGCCACCATGTAAGATGTGCCTTTCACCTTCCACCATGATTGTGAGGCCTCCCCTGCCACATTGAACTGTGAGTCCAGTCCATTAAACCTCTTTTTCTTTATAAATTACCCAGTCTTGGGTATGTCTTTATCAGCAGCGTGAAAATGGACTAATACAATCTGCATTGAAGAAGATCTTGGAGGATCTCTATACGCAATACAGTTTGAGAAGCGTGGGGCTAGGCACCCAGAGTTACACAGGAGTTGAAGTCTATTTGCTTACTGTAACCCAACCACTTTATCGTGGAGCTGAGGAAACAAGAGCCCACAGAAATAAAATTATTCACCCACTTACAAGTAGCTGACTCTCCTTGGTTTTGCTAGTGTGACAACTTAAGATGTTAGCTAATAACCTTAAAAAAGCAACACAAATCCCCTACCTCACCTCCTCTAATAATATCATTGCAGTTTTAAATGGTCTTAGAAATGGAAAAGTCTGAACTCCAAGGGCAGGTGCTCTAATGATTAAATGGCAGGCAGAAGAGTCAAGACAAATAGCACTTTCACCAAATGGATGCTGACACACAGCCACTAGAAACTGCTAGTAATGCAGCCAACTGATCTCCCCCTACTAATTCCTGGCTGGAATCTGGGCTATGGGACCCAAGCCTTGATACTTACTCATGCAGATACTCTGTTCTACACAGAACAGGGCAATCAGGCCTGCACTTACTACCCTCATAGTCCTAGAGAGACACCAGCACTCCTTCTCTCAAAAACATTCCACAAAGCCAGCATCACAGGCAGGTTCGAGTAGAAAAGACTATTGCTTTAGAATGTAGCAAATGTAAAATGTACGTTTGTACAGCATTGTGCACTCAGTTAAAGATGAGAAGGAAAAGGCCAGGCATGGGCTTGAATGTAGGACTGGAAAGGCCCACAGTGATGCATCATTCCACAGGTCCTCAGTCCTGGCCAGTGGAGCCACTCGTCACCTTGGGGGCATAGGATACAGAAGGGAGGTTGGGCTAATAGACCAGGGTGGGAGCAAACCTCAGGCAGGGATAGAAGATGGAAGGGGTGTCCAGTGCTAGGAGAGGGTGCGCATATTCACTATGGATTTATGTGCCAAGTAGGCCAGAGTTAATCTGTCCCACCACCATCCCAACTCTTAGAGAAACAGAGAGACTGATTCTTAACTTTATTTTCATTATGGAGTCCTTAGAGAATCTAATTAAGGCTATGCAATCTCTCTCACCAGATGTAAGTGACATTTGCATTGTTTGCATCTGTGCATACAATTTCAGGGGTTTCATAGCCCTAGAAGCATGAATCTCTAGGGGATCCAAGGGTCCCATGTGAAAAACTCTTGATCAATGATCTAAGTCAGTGCTTGTCTAAGTCAATGTTGGCCCTTCAAGTTCAGACTTTTCCATTTCTAAGACCTGTTTAAAAATGCAATGATATTACTAGAGCGGTGGGCTTGGGGATTTGTGTTTCATTTTTAAGGTTATTAGGCCTGACTCACACGGCTGGTCAGTGGTGGAAAGAGTACCAGGCCTCCTAACTCTCTGTACAGGGCTCTTTAGACGACCCCAGAGAAAGACACGTAAGGTGACCCAAATTTGGGAGCTGAACCTACCTAAACTGAAGGAAGCCTTGAAATAATATCTTTTTTTTTTTTATTTTCTAAGTGCCTTTTTGGAAGTCAAATGAAAAGCCAAGGTCTTAATTGACATATTTCATCTACCAATACATATTAAGCACCTACTATGTAAAAGACTGTTCTAAACACGAAATAAAGCAGCCAAGGAGTCAGATACCGGCCCTGCCTTTGGGATGTCTATGGTGTAGCTGGGCAGACAGAAAAGGAACAAGTGCTAATTATGATAAGTTGCTGCTTAATGAGCATTATAAAGGTTATCTTGAACTCGTTTGGAGAAATTGTGCTAAATAAATGATTAATACTATAAATAATGTTAAACCCTCGTGTTTATGAATAATTAAAGGTGCTTCCATTATAGAAACTCAGAGCTCAGGGCACCTCCTGTTCCTTCTCAGAGCGGCCGTCCTGGCTTGCAGCTGCAACTCCACCATCTCCCTGTGGGTTTTCCCTCAGTGCACGTGCGCTGGTGCCTGTCTCGCCTGTGGGAGAGATGTGGGTGAGCCATTTGGAGCCAAAGCCAGACTCTCCGATCAGAGTACTCAGTAAATATTTACAGTATTTCCTTCTCACATCAAATGCCGGGGATAATCAGAAAAACTAATGAACTCAGGCTGACCCCTGTTACGCTATAATAAATATTTATGTGGTGCATTTTGGGAGGCTGGCCATGGGACTGTGAGGAAGTGGCTGTGGCACTTTCTTCTAAAGAAGTAATCAACATCACTCTATTTCCAAACATCCAGAACAAAGTCAGGGGAGAGTGAAACATCCCACTGGGGGATGATGAATGCTTGAGCCCTCTTGTATCCCGGAGATCGGCAGCACGCTGTTGGCAGGTTGGTAGTGAATTAATGGGAGCCTGTGCTTTCTGGCAAGGCTGCTGAGTCCATCAGAGATGGGAGATCAGGTGAATGGAACTGCATATTTTGGACCGCTCAAGTTTGCTGTAAATGCTGTTGCCTTTTACAATATTTAAGTTCCAAGTGTACGAGAAGGCTATTGGGGGGCCCACTTTCTGAAATGGTGACCAGACTAGAGTGTGAGGCAATGACTTGGTAGGCTATGATGATAAAGAAAGATTCACAACACCAAACTTGAGTTGGGAGGCACTGCTGAGTTATGCTTAGAAAAGGGTCCAAAAGCTTCCAAGGAATTTTGCTTCTTTTAAAAAATATCCAGGTGAGAGAATATGGCTCTGTGCTAAGCTGGGTGTCTGAGAGCTTTGGTGATCGATACATAGAGATGTTGGAATCTGCCGGGCATTGCTTGCTTTTCTCTCTGTTTACCACTTGGCCCGGTTGTGTTAAGCTGCTCCAGGACTCCCAGGGTATCTGGGGGAGCTGGCTGAGGTCTCCGCAACTTGTCTTTTTACTACTACCGAGGAAGAAACTAATGTCAGCATGCTTGCCAGATGCAGACGGAGTTCTGTGCTCACATATGGCATCTCGTCTCATATCTGGGAAGGAAATGTTGAAATAACCTAGGAATGATACATCTGGAATGGAGCAGAAATGCTATCTCCTGCAACATCTCTTCTCAAGATTCTCTTTTCTAGGAAAGGCGGCCCGGAAGATCAGAATTCAGACCCTATGCTGGCCAAGATTGGGCCCAAATCAACACAGGTGGGAGAGGAAAAGGGACAAGGAGAGGCATGCAGGTTGTGAACTCCCCCCAGGCAGAAACTCAGTTTGGATGATTCGTATTTATATCCCTTCTTCCCTCCGAGGATCAAGACAGGTGGTAATTTCTTACCAGTATGTAAAATAATTCAATCATTTCTCCATCCTGATCTACATGTGTGGCATTTGTTGTATATACAAGTATACCCAGCTGGTTTGGTCATTTGCACTCACTCAGTTAATTAACACATTTGAGAGAAAAGTTGTTTTTAATAAAAAGTTGAAAAAAACTTTTGACTTTTGGGGGACTGAACAAACCCACAAAATTAGTCAAAAGGATTGAACCAATTTAAAGATAGAATCAACCATTCCTACCTAGTTCCAAACATAAGTAGGTGGCAGATGTTGGCACACACACCTAGCCATGGCTTGGGGTGAAGAAGTCACCACTTGGCCGAGATGCCTCCACGCTTCCTGCACTCCTCGGACTCCTCCAGATGTGGCTCTGCCATCCGGGAAAAGTCATCTTCCTGCCAGTCTCTTGGAAACTTTAAGCTAATGGCCCGCTGCATTGTAACTGTGCATTTGGGGTTTGCTTTCCAGCTTTTTCCTGGATGGCTTGAGGAAGTTCATGCATTAAAGGAAAGTGCTTGGCCAAATAAAGGAAACTGAGCTATCTCATGGAAGTGGAAAAAAGAGTCATTGCTTTGAGGGACATGGCTAAGTAGATTTTTGGACTTGGGCAATGACCTGGGTTGGACATTTTTAGCAGCAGAAGCCAAAAAGGAAATGCCCTGGGCGACATGGTGTCTGTCCTCTCCTAGCAGAGAACATACCCATTCATTAGCATCATCTGGCTGGGGGTGGACATGGAGAAGTCTGCAGGCACAGGGAGAATCAGCAGTAACAGTCTGTAACTCGGTGGATTGTGATGTAATTTTCCATTATCACATGAAAAGCCAGAGGATGATTTCATTCCACTTTTGTCTCCTAAACAATTTTGACTTCCCGTTTAACACTAAGTTAGCACTTCTCTGTGGCCAGGCTGTGATGTTTGTTGAGGACTTGTCTCCATGATTTTCTGGTTTTGGGATCCCCAAGTCTATCCACCCACTTGGTCAAATCTGTGAAGTTTCATGGTCCTCTGAGATATGTCCCAGGCAAGGTGGGTGATGGATATCTCTAGCAGGAGGGAGCAAGAATGATTGATCACTTGATTTCTTCATCTATACAATGGAGATGATTTTTGTTGCCTCTTGGAATGGTTATAAGTATGCAATGAGGCCATATTTGTGAATCATGAGTACCTCCTGAAACTCCAGTGCAGAGGAGGTGCTCAGAGAATTCCAGCATCTTTCCTCTGTGGCAGAGCAGGACCTTGCACACAATCACAGGTTTGAGAGCCCTGGAGGAGGGTGGAGTTCCACAAGGCTCTGGTTGGCAGGGGTGGCCTTTTGCCCATCTCTTGCTGCGGTCTCCTGTAGATAGAAAGACCCAGGGCTGTGCTTCTTAACTCTCTTTTTGGGATGTGATCTATTTGAGAATCAAATAAAATCCATGGTCCCTTTTCCTACAAAAATGAACATGTAAGTAGGAATGATGGCAACTTTTATGGAGTACTGACCCTGTACCAGGCCTTATGCTGAATGTTTCCATGGATTATCTAACCTCTGAACAAGCCTCAAAGGCAGATACTATTTATTCTCTCCAAACGCAAATACTGAGGCATAGAAAGTTAAGTAACTCAGCCACAGCTATACTTTGTGCATTCATTTCCTAGGGTTGCCATAAGGAAGCATAACTGGTGCCTTAAACAACAGAAATGTATTCTCTCACGGTTCTGGGGGCTGGATCTGAACTAGAGCTCAAAGAGTGGGCAGGGCCATACCCTTTTAAGGTAGAGTCTGTGCCCTGCCTTTCTCCTGGCTGCTGGTGTTGCTGGCCATGCTTGGCAGTCTTTGGCTTGCAGCTGAATAACTCCAGTCTCTGCCTCTGTGGTCACATCTTTCTCTATGTCTGTCTGTGTCTCTTCCTCCTCTTTTTTTAAAAGGACGCCAGTCATGTTGGGCTAGGGACCCCACCCTAATGACCTCATTTTAACTAATTACATCTGCAAGGACCCAATTTGCAAATAAGGTCACATTCTGTGGTATCAGGACCTAGGACTTCACCATATCTTTTTAGAGGACACAATCAACCCATACCACTTACTAAATAGTAAAGTCACGGTTGAACCCGGGTACCCTTGCTTCTGAGCCTGATTCTTTAAACCCTATGTTGAATTACTTCCCTAAAAACACACAGATGCACTCACGCCAAAACATGGCGTATGTCAAGGGGTTCTGGACCCCCTCCACAAAGCCTACCATGGACATTGGATGGTTACAGTGACCTTCCCTTCCCATCCAGAAAACTTGGCTGAGGAGGCTAGACTCAGGGACAGGTACCTGGAAGGCCAAGGATAGGAGGCCAGGACAGAAGAGGGAGGGTGGGGGGAAGTGCCCTCCCAGCACCTGGCTCAGGAGGCAGAGGTCTGAAGCCCTCCACCTGGTGAGTGGTCCAGAGTGTGCCCTGGACTTGTGGGCACCACCCTCAGAGGAACAAACAGAAACCAGGATAGAATTTCGTCACCACCACGATTTTTAAAGCACCTATTTTGTTTCCCAGCACAGTGCTGGGAAGCAGGGATCCTAAGGGGTCCTAAATTTAGAAACCATTTTGGCCCTCCAAAAATTTGGGACCTGTTAGTATAAAAGTCAAGAGATGCTGTGAATCAGACACTTGGTGAGTGGGCAACAGCCAAGCAGACAAACACAGCCAAATCCAGCAGAAATAGAGAGCCCCAGGAATCAAAGAAGGGTATTAGGAACATACAGAAGGAAGTGAGAATTCAGGACAGCCGTCACGGCAGCGAGCGCTGAATGCTCCAGCAAGGTCAGGACGACGCCTGGAATCCAGGCCGTTCTTCTCACTGATCTCAGGCCTGCCCGGCCCTTTCATGCCTCTGTGCTGTCGTCCATGCTGTGCCTTCAGCATAAAATGGCCCCGGGCCTCCTGTGTGTCGAGCAGACTCCCCTTCATCCTTGAAATTTCCTAGAGATTGAGCTTCAGTGCCACATTCTTTGCAGGTTTGGCTGCTCCTAGCTCCATCCCCTCCATCCTTTGTTATGTTATCACCGGGGGCCTCATGTTCCCGTTTATGGCCTGCCTCACCCAGTAGACAATGGGACCTTGAAAACAGAACATCACCTTCTTCACCCTTTGATCTCCAGAGCACAGGATAGCACCTGTCTCCTAGTTAGACAATCTGTGTCTTTGTCTGTCTGGGCTGCTAAAGCAAAATACCTCAGAGTGGGTAATTGAAAAACAATAGAAGTGTATTGCTCACAGTTCTGGAGGCTGGGAAGTCCAAGATCAAGGTGCTGGCAGATTCAGAATCTGGTAAGGGCCCTCATTCTCCTAGATGGGCCTTCTTGCTGCATCCTCAGGTGGGAAAAGGCAGAGAGGTGAAGGAGTGCCCTCAGGCCTCTTTTATAAGGGCACTAATCCCATTCATCTGGGCTCATTAAGAGGCCCCCATCTTAATACCACTTTGGAGATTAGGTTTCAACATAGAATTTTGCTAGGGGCACACATGTTCAGACCATAACAGTCAGTACGTGGGGAGGTTTGTTGACTGGATATATGAAGGCCTTGTAATAGGCCCAAGCTCACAGATAAGAGCGAGGAATTGGGCATACCTGTTTGAAAGGAATGGCTGGTGAGACATAGGAAGACAGGTGGGTGTGTCTTCATCTGATGTCTCTTTAATCAATGGCTTCATGATGAAGGCTTGGAGGCGCATGTCCCAGGTTTAAAACCTGGCTTCTAAACGTCTGTCTGTCCTTGGGCAAGTGACTTGACCTCCCTGATCCTCAATTTTCTCACTTGTAAAATGGCAATATTAACTACACTACCTACTTGGCAGGGGTGTGTGTGGAGGGTGTATGTCAGAGTGAGATGAACTCATGTAATATGTTCAGCACAGTACCAGACACAGAGATAAACATTCAATAAATAGTTACTGTTATGAATAATATTGTTGTCACTGTGATAAGAATGATTCAAGTCGAAGGCACCTAAACAGCTGTGATCCTAGGTTAGCTTAATAAGAAACATTTAACCCAACCCCTTTTGTTGGGCACAGCTCTCAACAACAGCTACGAAAATCCTTTCAAGAGTGGCAAGAATGTTCTTTCAAATGATGCAGCCTCTTGACACAACGTATATTTTCAAGACCCAAAAGTTTCCTGAAAAATTACATGTTCAGGGGTCTATTACCCTTTCAACAATAGTTCACGAATCCTGAAAGTGTGGTGTTTGATCCTTTCTCCTCAGTAAGACTGAGATGAGGAAATCGTATTCGTTGTCAGAGTCAGCTGTGAAATCCTCAGATGGCAGAGGGAGGAAGGGGCTCTGCAGGAGGGCGAGCCCCCTGGTGTGAGATGAAAAAGGAGCAGGAAAGGACAGGCACTCACCCAAACTTCTCACCAAGAAACTCCTGGAACTTTCTTTGTGCACATTCAAAATGTCTCTTTTCCTTTCAAATACAGGTCTGTATTTCCAAGCTGTGAGCATTCTGAGACCATTCTGAAGTGACCTGGCACAATGTTGTAGCTCTGGGCTCTGGTTCTTATCCCATCACCAGTTCACTGTGTGTCTTTCGACAAGTTACTTAACCTCTCTTAGCCTGGTTTCCTTAATCTACAAAAGGTGTACTGGACTTATGGATCAAGGCACTTTCCAGCTTTGGCCTTTGTTGATGTTTATGTCTAGGAGGTAGCTTTTCTCTCCACCGGTGGTGTGAAACTGCTGTTCACATTGACAAGGTCAGCCAGAGCTGGGTTCAGATCTCAACATAATCTCCTAACCAGCCAAGGGACTTGGGGCATGTCTCTTATGATCACTAACCTTCAGTTTCCTCTTCTGCAAAACGACAGAAACCTTACCTGTCTGGCTGGGCTCTGGGGAAGACTAAATGAAATATCTCGTGTTTCTAGCCCAGACTCTGGCACTAGCCAGGCCTTAGAGAAGTTTGGTTTCTCTTTTTTTCTGACACCCATCTTCCCTGACTTCCTTTCTCATATAGTTGTTCTGCCACTTCCTCACCATTTCCACAAAGCCCAGACCAGGAAAGTGAAAGTCAGGGTTATCATCCTTCTCCTATGAATCAATGGACCAGCCCTGTTTTCCACTCCCCTGCCCAAAATTGCGGCTAAGCACCCTTTCCAAATTCATGAGCATTCCTCTGATGATGACGATGATGATGATGATGATGATGATGATGTAAGCAACATCTATTGCATGTGGCAGGCTCCAAGCTGACATTCTTTCACTTCTCATACATGAGGATGGTATTATACCCATTTAACAGATGAGGAAACTGATGCCTAGGAATGATTCATTTGTAACTTCCCCCATCAGTAGGAAAACAGTCAGCATCTTGGGCGGAATCCCAATCTCTTGCTGGACTAGGTGTTTATCCCTGCTGCCCTGGTAACGAACCTCCTGCTTCTCAAAACCCTGAACATTAGAGTGGGCTTAAGTCAAAGGCTTTAGCCAGGCAGGAAGGAACAGGATGTGCAAGCATGGTGGGCCAGGGAGGACGGCAGCCAGCAGTGACGGTGTCACTGGGTTGGGAGTGAGGCTGAAGCCTGGTGGCCCCCTGCCCCACACCTTCTACCTACTTTGGCTCTGTGGCTGTCACAGTGTGAAAAATGATCTCCCAGTGACATTGACAGGCCAGACTCTGATTGGCCATTAGCCTCAACTGTGCCAAAGCTCGTGCACAGAGCTGGGAGCTAGGAGCTGGGAGAAGCGAGGCATGAGTCTTGGAATTACCCAATGGCCAACTGTGACCCTGGGAGCTTAGCTTATACCCCTGCATGTTTCTGCCTGAGAAAGGGTGAAGAGGAATCTAGTTTCCAGGATGGGAGCTGTCACTCTCATTTGTGTGTGTTTGTCTGTTTGGTTTTTTTTGAGAGAGATTTTCACTCTGGTTGCCCAGGCTGGAGTGCAATGGCGCAATCTCAGCTCACTGCAACGTCCGCCTCCCGGGTTCAAGCGATTCTCTTGCCTCAGTCTCCCGAGTAGCTGGAACTACAGGTGCCCGCCACCACGCCTAGCTCATTTTGTATTTTTAGTAGAAACAGGGTTTCACCATGTTGGCCAGGCTCATCTGGAGCTCCTGACCTCAGGTTATCCACCCACCTCAGCCTCCCAAAGTGCTGGGATTACAGACGTGAGCCGTGTGTTTGTATTTGCTGCCAGGAACTCCTAAGCTGCAATATGAGGAGGATCTGGGAGTGATGTGGCTCCTCTCTGGCTGAATGAGTGGAAAAGAGGAAATGGGGAGTGGTGCTCATGTCGCTTCCAGTTGTGAGCAGAGCTAGCCAGGCCCTGGGCTAGTCTTTCTGCTTCAGGTGTGCATGTCAGCCTGGGCCCTGCCAGGAATTCTGCACTTTCTTTTTTTTTTTTTTTTTTTTTTTTTTGAGACAGGGTCTCACTGTGTCTGTCACCAGGCTGGAGTGCGGTGGCACGATATTGGCTCACTGCAACCTCCGCCTCCCAGGTTCAAGCGATTCTTCTGCCTCAGCTTCCTGAGTAGCTGGGACTACAGGCGTGTGCCACTACGCCCAGCTAATTTTTGTATTTTTAGTAGAGACGGGGTTTCACCATGTTGGCCAGGATGGTCTCGATCTCTTGACTTCGTGATCGGCCTGCCTCAGCCTCCCAAAGTGCTGGGATTACATGCATGAGCCACTGTGCCCAGTCCCGAGATTCTGTGCTTTCTACCTGCATGGTTGGCTTGCCTTCCAAGGCTTAAGGCAAGATTTTTCCATTCCAGTCCCAGTTCTTCCCCATCAGAGGATGCTAGGGTGGGAATCTAGGCCAGGAGAACTTAGAGGTTGTTAGTTTTACCTGGGTTGGAAGCCTAGGGCTACGAAGTCAGCTGTGTGACCTGAGCAAGACACTGAAGTACTCTAGGCTTCAGTTGCCTCATCTGTGCAATTGGCATAAAAATAGGTCCCACCTTTTAGGTTAATTTTGTACAAGATGTGGAATGTAAAGCACATATCACTAGCTTGACACATGGTAGGTGCTCATTTAATATCATTCTTATTGGTAGCAGAAACTGCACAATCTCTTAGACATGTCTTTGGGTCATAACATTAAATTCAACTTTGCAACCTTGCAGTAATCTACTTGCCCACACTCCCAGATCCAACAAGGTGCTCTCTCAGACAAACGGAGGTCTACCAATGACCATGAATGAACTTTAGCCAGCCCTGAGTCCCAGGCAGAACAATAATCACATTTATTATTTGTGAACTCATTTAATCTTCAGTATAACCCTGTGAAGCAAGTACTATTTTGTCTTCATCATCCCCAGTTTTATAGGATGAAGGGATGTGCTCAAGTGAACATGGCTACTAGGAGGAAGTCAAAGCCAGGATTTGAAAGCAGATTTCCCTGAGTAACCAGGTGATGCTGCCTCTCCCATCACAGCCGTGCAAACTCCAGCCACTTGTCAGCCCCTCTACTCCATCATCTGTTAAAGGAGAGGGCTGAAGATTGCAGACGATAGGAAGGGGAAGTTTTGTCCAAAGTCAACCTCCAGGATATTGGACATAGATATCCTCAGTTTCTGCAGTGGTGGCTTAACTTCTTCCTTAGCCTACAAGACAAAGCACATGTGCTTAACATTCCCTGTGATCACCTTGAAGCCAACACAAATGCCAAATTCTCAGTTCAATGTAATAGAAGGAAAATGTACGGTCTCTGTACTGGGTTGAATCCAATCCTCCCAAAATAGATGTCAAGTCTTAACACTTGACACTTCTGAATGTGACCTTATTTGGACACAGAGTCTTTGCAGATAAAATCAAGTTAAGATGAGGGCATACTGGATTGGGGTGGCACTAATCAAATGGCTGGTGTCCTTAGAAGAAGAGGAAAATTTGGACAAAGAAACACACAGGGAAGACAGACATGTGAAGATAACAGGCGGAGATCGGAGTGATGCGTCTATGAGCCCAGGAAGGCCAAGGATTTCTGGCAACCACGGGAATCCCAGAAGTAGCAAGGGAAGATCCTTTCCAAGAGCCTTCAGGGGGAATGTGCCCTACCCACACCTTGGCTGCAGACATCTAGCTCTCAGAATTGGGAGAGGGTACAATGCTGTTGTTTCAAACCACCTAATTTGTGGTAATTTGTCACTGTAGCTCTAGGAAACTGGTAAAATCTCCTGGAAGGGGAATGCTTGCATCATCCTAGAAACCATTTCATCTAAATGTATCTGACAGATGGAGAAACTGAGGCCCAGACTTGTGCACCAGCCAGGGAGCTCAGGGCAGAGCAGTAGTCACACCATGGCAGATAGGACAGGTGGCTGGCGGGTGTTCTCCAATCCTCAGTGAACAGCTAGTGCTCAGTGTCACCAAACACAGTAGTGCTTCTGTGCAGTGTGGGGCTGGGGGCTCCATGACACCAGGCCTCCAGCATCTCTGCCTCAGTCTTTGGCATGAGTGCTGTGGGCTTTCTGGGAGTGGCTCCCCTTCTCTGGAAGATGCCACTGGGCTCTAACAAAAGCTGTGCTCTGCGCCCCTCTCAGCACTGCATGCCCTCCCCGAGGCAGATTGAGACCTGTGCAGTCTATGGGTGGTCAAAGCAGGTTTTGAATGTCAAGCAGACTTTATGGGCTCCATTCTTCGTGCTGTGGAGAGGCCCCCTGGCTGGGGTGGGATCATTTATAATGTGGTTACGTATTTGAAAGGCTTCCATATGAAAAGATGCCGGGACAATGGCATCGACTTGGTGTTCTCTCTCCTAAGTTGAAATATTGAATATACCTGAAGACTTAGTTAACGATCTTTGGGGAGAAGGCATTAGAATCTTGAAGAGGTTTTCCGATGCACCAAAGACAATGTCAATACTGTCTGAGGCCACCTCCTCCCCAACCCCCTCCCTGCCTGGGGACTGCAGGGGAGGGATCCTGGCTGATTAGTCTGCCTAGCGGTGCTACCTGGGAGTCAGACAGTGCTGGCAGATTACGACGCTACAAGAAGCCTCTAGAAACAAGCCCACTACCCTATTTAGGGAAATGCACTTTGCAGCTCTAATTGTCTGAATATTTGGAGAGGTGAGATTTGGCCACACAGATAGTTGTCGCGTTTGTTTAATTCGTAGGGATAGATCCAACTCCTTCCTGGTGACAACACAGTGTCCAGCATCTTTTTTGGGGTAGGGATGTGTTTACCTTCCCCTCTTATTCATTTGAATGTAATTATTCATCTGTATATTATTCAATGTTCATTTTTCATCCATGTGCCTGAGCGGATCATGTGGAAAATTCACCGTGAGTAGTTGAATCTTTGCCTTTTCTTTAGATTTTACCATCTTTTCACACTTCTAAGTTTTGTTTCCTTCTTAAAAAACTCTATTGAAATATGAAATGGCTGTTTTCCTCTTAATAAAGATTACAGTCAACTCAATGATTGACCATAAGATGAGAGATGTTATTTTAGGTTTAGATTGCTGTGTGAGACCTGTCATCGAGTCAACTGTGCTGAGCTTCCAGAATCTTCTTTCCTGGCCTTGAGAGAGTCTGAGGAGCAGAGGTGGGTGCTGGCACCCTGACCAGCTTTATCCCTCTCTTTTGTATATTTTACTCTTAAAGAAAAGGTAGCTGCTGTCGCTTTGAAAAGGGGAGAAATACTTGCTTCTCCTGCAGACAACAGCTTGGGGAAACTTGTGGAAACAGACTCACGTAGGACTAGGATGCTGCCATCCATGGTCTACTCGCAAAGATAATCAATCACTTTGACTAAATAGATTATATTCTTCAGGAAAACAAGTATTTTGAACTAGGGCCTGGGCTTTCCCCATTAATTGACCAGCTAGTTGCCTGAACTGATTTTTCCACCTACACACAGGTAGATTAGCCTCTGAGTTCCCTGGAGGAACTCAGATCAGGAAGTTTCAAGACAGAAGTTGCCATAAGAGATTTCTCCAGATCTCTCCCTCCTTCACCTGCCCCCTGCCCTCACCACAAGGCAACAACCTTACAGAAATGGCCCCCTTGGCCCCTTCCCATGGAGGAGCACGAAGATGCTCCAGGGCAGAACTTTTTCAGGTGGCCCTGTGAACCCAAGGTTCCATCCAGCCTCCCTGCCCCCACCTCCAATGTATGCGCTGGATAAAAACAATGAGCCACCTCCTTCCCACCACTGACCCCAAACAAAAGTCTAACCAAGCCTATGCCCATGATATAGAAATTCTTGCCTCACCCTGAGGTTCATAGCATGTCCTTGTGTCAGGTCATGCAGTCGGTTTTCTAAGGCAGATGAGAATTCTGAGGGTACTCACATGGCAAAGGAGAATACAAGAAGCACCATCCCTCTCCCCAGCACTGACCAAATGCACCCCAGAGGCCCTCGGCACAGCTGACCACCCAGACGCCACCGGCTTGGCTTCCTTTTCCAGGGGCGGCCCCATGAGCTCTGTGTAGGGTTGTATCCCCACCTGCTCTGCCCTCTTCCGTTTCTTCTGAACATCTCCCCCACCTCCCCGCCTCTGACATCACTCCCCATCCTGGAGTTGCCTGTCCTCAGCCAAGAGCCGGCAACACAACATTTCTCCCTCCCAGGATGCTTCCAAATCCCTTCAGAGGCATCTCTGTCAGGGGGTTCCGAGGCGAGTGTCGCCTCTCAATTGCTGAAGAATATATTAAAAATTCCTGATAGCGACGCTTTACTCTTAAATACAAAACCAGCCCTTTTCAAAGGCCCCCTGAAGGGCCAAGAACATGCCCTGACTATAGGGAAGGAAACATTTTATCCAGGCAATTCTTAAGCAGAGAAACACCCAATTGATTCGGCCACTGAAGTGTGAAATCATTTACACAGTGCGCCGGCAGGGCAGCCATACTGTGCGGAGGCTCCCCGGCCGAGTTTGGGCCCAGCTGGCCCTTGGTAATCATGGCCTCTGCTCTGGCTGGGCCAGCACTGCTGTGGTCAAGGCCAAAGCTGAGGCACAGACTTAGTTCATTAGTGTGCCCACGGCTGGTGGGGAAAGGCACCCAACAGCCTCATGCCTGCAAATTAATTGTATGCCAGCGGCTTTGCAGAAGCATCCCTGTTGGGATGCGGCACATGGCATGTAGTCAGTAAGTGCTGAATATTATCACTAGCCTCATGTTTGTTAACATTATTCTAAATCTGGCCAGGAAGCCCTTTATATGGAGGGGGCCAGAAGCCAAAATGAACTGCTTGCATCCTGCTTGTTGTCAGGAAAGGACGGTGTAGGGAAGTCAGCAATGCAATGAATGCTTTTAAGTAATGTCTACCCTGGAGTTTTTTCATGGAGATTCAAATCAGCTTTGTGGAAAATGGGCTCTCGTGGCCAACAGTGCAACACGTCACCAGAGGTGTCCAAGCAGAGGCTCGGGACACTCATTTCTGTCCTTGGAGGAGGAGTCTTAGCATGGCAAGAGGCATCTGAGTCCCCTCACCCCCAGCAAACCCTTGCATATTGTATCGGTGCATTAACGAGGGCCCATTTGTCTTTTGTCAATTTACTCCTTCTACAATTTTATATTGAGTGCTTACTAGGTGCTCTACTAGGTACCAGAAAACTATCCAAAATTTAAAATGTGAACAAAAGAGATCACACACAAAAAATGAAACAAGATGACATGAAAGAAGAGTGTGTCTGCTGTAAATGGAGTGGTTAGGGAAGAGCTCTCCCAGGAGGTGACATTGGGTCTGAGACAATGCGAAGGAGCTAACTATGCAGAGAACAAGATTCTAGGCAGAGGGAACTGCAAATACCAGTACCATGAGCCAGGCATAGTTCCATATAGTGGCTGAATCCTGTAACCAAGGGGAGCAGGAAATGAGATGAGACTGTACCTATAGATGGGGCCCAGGCTGTGCAAAGCCTTGTGGGCCAGGACAAAAGGAGATGAGGTTTTATTCTAAGAGCAACAGGATGCTACTGGAGTGTTTCATGTAGAGATGACTTTACATCATTGGATTGATGCAGGATAAGCATCTTCCAGAACGGTACCTCTTTTTGTCATTGTGTCTTTCAAATGCTGAGAAATGTTTTGCATGGGTAGACCAAGGGAAGAAATAACTCTGCTAGTGAGTCCATAGAAGTAGATGCAGGGACCAAAATCCTGTTTTACAATGCAGTGTGCTTTGAAATGCCTTGAAAATATTCCCAGCCGATGCCTCACTCTTTAGGGCTGCTTTCAGCTCACTTGAGCTGTGATGAAGGTGGCCCTTATCAGCCTGAGCTTGAGCTGCCTTAATTAGACCCAGATTCTCTATCTTTAAATTGGTCTTACATCAAAGCAAGAGTTATAATTGCAGGTGATGTATTTTCGAGTTGCATTGTTATGTAGAATACAGCTGCCAGCAGGTTGTGTTAGGATTATTGAAAAGCAATTTGCAGGGAGGTCTGTAGGGGAAAGGTAGTTCACCTCACTAAGCCTAAAAAAAAAAAAAAAAAAAAAAGAGCAATAGATAGCTGGAGGTCTTGGAAAAACATGTTTAACAAGCGGTATTATTCAGTATTTTACCAGCTCTATTTTGCATGCACATCTGGCTTAAGCCACTCCTGGCTCAGAGACACTGGGCTGTTAAGTTCCACGTTGTTAGAGGTCATTACTGGTCTGCATTTGATATGGCTGAGGGATTGGTTTGCAAGGGTCAAAATAGGTTATCAGGAGAGCTCAGGCAGCTGGAGGCAATTGTGAGGCTTTTCACCAATTCCCTACTCTTAAGTTTTGGAACTGGGAGATTTTAGACTTACAAGGTACTCGTGGAAGACACTTGTCTAGGCTGATTCCATAACTTGGCTACTGTGGATAGTGCTGCAATGAAAATGGGAGAGCAAACATCTCTTCGACATGCTGGTTTCAAATATTCTGGGTAAATACCTGTAAGTGGGATGGGACCACATGGATGGTGTGTTAGTCTGTTCTCACGCTGCTAATAAAGACATGCCCGAGAATGGGTAATTTATAAAAGAAAGAGGCTTAATTGACTCACAGTTCCGCATGGCTTGGGAGGCCTCAGGAAACTTATAATCGTGGTGGAAGGGGAAGCAAACGCGTCCTTTTTCACATGATGGCAGGAAGAAGAAGTGCAGAGCTAAGGGGGAAAAGCCCCCTTATCAACCATCAGATCTCATGAGAACTCACTATCATGAGAACAGCATGAGGGATTCAATTATCTCCATCTGGTCCTACCCTTGACACATGGGGATTATTACAATTCAAGGTGAGGTTTGGTGGAGGCACAGAGCCAAACCATATCAGATGGGACTGGAGGACATTATGCTAAATGAAGTAAACAGGACGCAGAAAGACAAATGCTGCATGTTCTCACTTGTATGTGTAATCTTAAAAAAAAAAAAATGAACTCGAAGAAGCAGAGAGTGGAAAGATAGTCACCAGAGGCTGGGGGTGGGTGGGGAGAATTGGGAGATGACGTTCAAAGAGTACAAAGCCTTAATTAGACAGGAGAAATAAGTTTTTTTTCCCTTTGAGATATATTGCAAAGTATGATGAATATAATAATAATGTATTGTACATTTCAAAATCACTAAGTAAATTTCGAATGTTCTTAGCACAAAAAAAGATAAGTATTTGAGGTGATGGATCTATTAGTTTATTGAATTTTTCCACATTGTATTCATAAATCATAACATCACTTTGTACTCAATATATATGACTATATATGAGACTATAATTTGTCAACTTACAATTAAAAAATAAAGACATTTGTCTTGATTTCTTCGTTTTGAAGGACAGTTGTTTTCGTGTGACCAGTTACAAAGTCTCATAGGAGAACCTTTTCTTGTCAGTGGAGGGAGATTGCCATTCAAGCCCTGTGGAAAATGTGGACATGTCCCTAAGTTTAGAGAATTGAGGGGATTTGTGAGTGGCTTAGTCATAAAAGAAAATGTTTCACAACTTAGAAAACACTGCTCAAGTGAAAGGACTCTTGCAATTCCAAAGCACAACTTCTTTTTTTTTTTTTTTGATATCCAAATACTGCCTGTGTTAAATGAGATCTTTTTTTTTTTTATTATTGTACTTTAAGTTCTAGGGTACATGTGCACAACGTGCAGGCTTGTTACGTATGTATACATGTGCCATGTTGGTGTGCAGCACCCATTAACTCGTCATTTACATTAGGTACATCTCTTAATGCTATCCCTCCCCACTCCCCCCACCCCACGACAGGCCCCAGTGTGTGATGTTCCCCTTCCTGTGTCCAAGTGTTCTCATTGTTCAATTCCCACCTATGAGTGAGAACATGTGGTGTTTGGTTTTTTGTCGTTGCGATAGTTTGCTGAGAATGATGGTTTCCACCTTCATCCATGTCCCTACAAAGGACATGAACTCATCATTTTTTATGGCTGCATAGTATTCCATGGTGTATATGTGCCATATTTTCTTAATCCTTAATCACTGATGGACATTTGGGTTGGTTCCAAGTCTTTGCTATTGTGAATAGTGCCGCAATGAACATACATGTGCATGTGTCTTTATAGCAGCATGATTTATAATCCTTTGGGTATATACCCAGTAATGAGATAGCTGGATCAAATGGTATTTCTAGTTCTAGATCCTTGAGGAATCACCATACTGTCTTCCACAATGGTTGAACTAGTTTACAGTCCCACCAACAGTGTAAAAGTGTTCCTATTTCTCTACATCCTCTCCAGCACCTGTTGTTTCCTGACTTTTTAATGATCGCCATTCTAACTGGTGTGAGGTGGTATCTCATTGTGGTTTTGATTTGCATTTCTCTGATGGCCAGTGATGATGAGCATCTTTTCATGTGTCTGTTGACTGCATAAATGTCTTCTTTTGAGAAGTGTCTGTTCATATCCTTCACCCACTTTTTAATGGGGTTGTTTTATTTTTTCTTGTAAATTTGTTTGAGTTCTTTATAGATTCTGGATATTAGCCCTTTGTCAGATGAGTGGATTGCAAAATTTTCTCCCATTCTGTAGGTTGCCTGTTCACTCTGATGGTAGTTTCTTTTGCTGTGCAGAAGCTCTTTAGTTTAATTAGATCCCATTTGTCAATTTTGGCTTTTGTTGCCATTTCTTTGGGTGTTTTAGACATGAAGTCCTTGCCCACGCCTGTGTCCTGAATGGTATTGCCTAGGTTTTCTTCTAGGGTTTTTATGGATTTAGGTCTAATGTTTAAGTCTTTAATCCATCTTGAATTAATTTTTGTATAAAGTGTTAGGAAGGGATCCAGTTTCAGCTTTCTACATATGGCTAGCAAGTTTTCCCAGCACCATTTATAAAATAGGGAATCCACTCCCCATTTCTTGTTTTTGTCAGGTTTGTCAAAGATCAGATGGTTGTAGATGTGTGGTGTTATTTCTGAGGGCTCTGTTCTGTTCCATTGGTCTATATCTCTGTTTTGGTACCAGTACCATGCTGTTTTGGTTACTGTAGCCTTGTAGTATAGTTTGAAGTCAGGTAGCATGATGCCTCCAGCTTTGTTCTTTTGGCTTAGGATTGTCTTGGCAATGTGGGCTCTTTTTTGGTTCCATATGACTTTTAAGTCGTTTTTTCCAACTCCGTAAAGAAAGTCATTGGCAGCTTGACGGGGATGGCATTTAATCTATAAATTACCTTGGGCAGTATGGCCATTTTCAAGAATTGGTTCTTCATTTCTGGATGGAAATGCACCATTAAGGGAGAATCATGTCCCTTCATTATCTACTGGTGCATATTTCTTTGCATATTACTTAGGATGACCAAGAAGAGAATGTAGGAACTAGTCAAAGAATAGATTTCTGGGAGTTTGTCTTAATTTGTTGTTGAGTAAGAGAAGCAAACTAATTGTTCCTGTCACTCAACCTGATTAGTCGTTGTTGAGTAAGAGAAGCAAACTAATTGTTCCTGTCACTCAACCTGATTTGATACAGTCTCCGCAAAATTTGAAGCTGTGTATCAGATCTCCCAGAAAATATTCAGAGATGCATAGTAAGAAACCTTAATGAAGATATATGGATGCATTTCCCCACCCCTTTCCCACGTCATGGTTTTTAGAGCCATTTGCAAGCTTGAAATATAATAGTTTCTCCCAGCAAACTCTGACCATTGGGGACATTGATAAAGTTGTATTGTCTGCAATTGTGTCTACAGCCCACTCAAACAAATAATCAGTTCAATGAGCTGGAGGTTGGGGGAAGCCATCCATCAAAGGTTTGGAAACACCCCATTGTGTAGCTGAATTTTTCACTTTTCAACTGTTTGTTCTGGTGGTGAACAATCTTGGCCTCTGGGGAAGTAGGCGACCTCTTGCCTCTTAAGTTGAGCTAATTTCCCCAGGCAGGAAGGCAGCTTCATCTCTACAGGGTTTAGGCTTGGGGAAGGTGAGGTCATGTTAGTCACCAGGACAGGGAATCCAGGCCTTCACTCCAAACCACATTCACTTTTCTAATCAAACTGGCTCATATGATTCCAATTATTTTTCCATCCTCTCCAAGGGCAGTGGGCCATGGGTTAGGCTGATGACCTGTGAAATTTCAATTTTAAAAAATGAAACTGATTTGGATTTATTAAAAAGCCAGCCCATTTCTCTGGTTCTGTGTAGATGTAGAGAGGACAGAAAAAGCTGCCAAAAAACTGGGTCCCCTTCGAAGACCAGCAACCCTCCAGCCCCCAGCTTTGGCAGCCACCTCAGGTCAAATTTCTATGCCCAGGACACATGGAGAACTCTCCTATGACTTGATAGAGGAGCAGCCTGAAGCCCCAGAGCCACACATGCCCTCATGACCACATCAGCAGTGTAACCTGGGTGAAGTTGTGTGAGGCTGAGCCACTGCAGACATCCTAGAAGATGTGGGTTTGTCAGAGCAGAAGAGACTTAGGTCAGGACCCACTGTGCTGTGACCTCCACCTCTTGCTTCTTTCCTTCCCCCATTTCAGGCTGATATTGCTGAATGTGGTGTCTGCAGGAGCTGGGAGCCTTTTCTGGACTTCTTGGTGAGTGTGTAGGCTGGGCAGGGAGAAAGCATCTGAATATGCTGCTGTTCCACTTGGAACTTTCCCTTCCTCCTCTCAGACTCCCGTATTGACTCATCTGTGACACAACCTGCATGCCCTTTGTCTTATTGGCTTCACCCTTCCCTTAGAAAGCTGCTCAGTTGTTGGAGTGTGATAAACTCAGTGTATATATAATGCCCCAACATGGACAGATCTTCAGAACATGATCCTGAGCTTAGTAAAAACAAAATAAATAAAAATAAAATACACAGGATAAGACACTATAAAAAGTACACACACGTGAAGCAGCAATATTTATGAAACAAAAAGATCACCCTAAATGCATTAGAAGAGCTGCCTATGGGAGGAGAGGAATGGAAATGGGCTATAGAAATAAAAAGAAGAAATAAAACAAACGAATGACTGAATCATTCCACCAGTGATGATAATGTACCATGAGCTGAAGAGTATGATTAGCTCAACCTCCTGTCCTAAGCAGCAAGTGATGAAAAGTGATGCCATGTTGACCATCTTCTAATGATAAACATGAGGCTGAGGATCCAAGTGATGTCACAGTGCCAAGATTACAGCTCAGCCTGGGTCCTTCCATGCTCATGGGCTGCATATCCAGGCACAAAGGAGCTCACCAGGGGAAGCCGGGAGACATGCTCCCTAGCCCAACAACTTCCAGAGGAAAATGACCGACTCAGAGGGGACTGTTTCTCCTTCCCCAACCACAGTCCCTTCACTGCCACCTTGCAGTGTGAGTTGTTATGGGGCTGGGAGCAGTCTGGGCTTCAGTTTCACCATCTGTAAAATGGGAGCAATGCTAGTACCTCCTTTGTAAGGCTGTGGTGAGGAGTGAATGTGTAAATATGTGACCTGTTCTCAGCATACTGCATGGCTTTTTTTTTTTTTTTTTTTAAGACAGAGTCTCACTCTGTCACCGAGGCTGGAGTGCAGTGGCACGATCTCGGCTCACGGCAACCTCCACCTCTCAGGATCAAGTGATTCTCCTGTCTCAGCCTCCCAGGTAGCTGGGATTACAGGTGAGTTCAACCACGCCCAGCTAATTTTTGTATTTTTAGTAGAGATAGGGTTTCACCATGTTGGCCAGGCTGGTCTTGAAACTCTTGACCTCAATGATCCACCTGCCTCGGCCTCCCAAGGTGCTGGCCTCTGCATGGCTCTCAGTAAATGCTCATCATCATCATGCTCTTGATAATATTTGCTAATAATAGCAACAATAATGATAATCATAATGATGATAGTAATAAATCTTGCCACAGGGAGCATTTTTGGCTTTCTTATATAAGCCTTGCTCAGAAGCTCCAGTTTCCTAGTTATTCTGAAGACTGTGGTGTCCAGCCAGACAACATGAAATTAATGAAATCAAGGAAGCCCTCTGAGATTCTGGAAGATGGAATATTCTTTGTCTTCTCTCCAGTCTGCTGAGAATCCTAAAGGGCTGGCCACAGCAAAGAAAGTCCTGGCAGCCACATCAGATACCAGGGTGAGCCATCTGAGTCCAGAATCTCAGCAAGAAGGAGGAGCTAGGAAAGAGAAAGAGGAACCATGTGCAAAGTTAAGAATGAGTAAAGAGGCCGGGCGCGGTGGCTCACACCTGAAATCCCAGTACTTTGGGAGGCTGAGGCAGATGGATCACAAGGTCAAGAGATTGAGAGCATCCTGGCCAACATGGTGAAACCCCATCTCTACAAAAAATACAAAAAATTAGCTGGGCGTGGTGGCAGGCGCCTGTAGTCCCAGCTACTCTGGAGGCTGAGGCAGGAGAATCACTTGAACCCGGGAGGTGGAGGTTGCATTGAGCCGAGATTGCGCCACTGCACTCCAGCGTGGCAACAGAGTGACACTCTGTCTGAAAACAAAACAAAAAAAAAAAAAAAGAAAAGAATGAGTAAAGAATAGCTGGTGACCCAGACTATATGCTCATCCCTAATGGTACATATGATTCTCTTAGAGTCTTCATTGTACAAAGCACTTTAATACTTTTTATCTCATTCGAGCCTCATGACTGTCTTTTGAGGGCGTACAGAACTCTCCATTTACAGATGGGAAAACTGAGGCCCAGCGTGTTCCAAGGCCAGGAAGAACATTGGTTGTAGATCTGGGCCTGGAACTCAGGCATTCTGATTCCTAATCCAGGGTATTGTATGGTAATAATGATAATGACAGTCACTACTCACAAGTGTCTACATGAGCCAGGCACTTTTTAAGAGGGTTTATGTTTTATTTAATCCTTATAACAGACCTATGATGTGAATGTGCTTATTGTCCTCATTTCATGAATAAAACAACTAGGGCTCAGAGAAGCTAAGTAACCTACCTAAGGCTGCACAGCCCAGAAGCGATGGAGGAAGGGCATGAACCTGGATGTACATCACTCCTCTTGCCACTTTTTATTGTTATGCTACTATCTTGAGGACTAATTTCTACTGCCTGGGTCTTCTCAAGGCAAAGAGCTTCCACAGACCCAAGGGTGGGTTCACGCCCACCCCTTAATCTAAGTTTAAGAAACAAAATCTTGTGTCTGGGGGCCATGGAGGAAGAAGTGGCTGTAGTTTCTGCGGCTAAGGGCTCTACTATCTGAACTTGGAGACCTGACTAACCAGAGATCTCTATGCTGCACAAAGAAGTCGTTCTGAGTTGGGCTGGCATTCTAGGCAAGTTTTTGGGGTGCCACGACCTCACTTAGTGTTCCATGCCTCTTTGGTTGACTATCTAAGGTTCACTGGGGTTCAGCATGTCACCAAGGCCTCCCTGCCCTATGGTCTAACTTTCATAAAGACTACACTTCGGACTGTGGATTCTTCATAGGAGCTGGTGTAAAATGGCAGGATTGGGTCTAGAAGAGCCTCACTCTGAAGGTAAGGGCAAATCTCCGTCAAGAGAAGTCAGGATTGAATCAAGTATATCTTGACTCTACACTTAATACTCATCCATTTCTTAAATTTGCTTTCTTTTTCTCCATTATCCTGTTACCCCCCAGCCTGGAAATGCATAGAGATGACAGAGCTGCAGTCATTGTTGAACTAAGATGAAAACTAGGTGTCCACACCTAAGGACACAATTTGTCCAGAAGGACCTGGGAGATGGCAGGGGGTGACCACAGAGGGTTACTCTCCTTTCTATATCTGTGTCCTTACCCCCAAGTCATGCTTTTATTTTTCATCTGCTCATTGCTGGAAAGTCTTTGTGAAAGAAAGAAGGAATGTGGGCTCGGACCAACGATAGATAAGATTTGGAACACCAGGAAGACTGGGAGTGGTGCTGATGGGGAGAGTGCAAGATGCCTGTGGAAGTAAGAGGTGGCGAAGGGCAAGGTGTGATGGGTTTAGAGTGGGCACCAAGTTTCACTGGAGGGGTAATGGCTCACGGAAAGGGAGAGGCAGAGAAGAACCAGAAGGAGGCTTTGAATGCCAGGAAGTACATTAGACTTTTGACTTTCTTTGCATTCCCCAAAGCATGTGCACTAGAACTCTGGCTTAGCAGCATGCAGAAAGAAGTTCTGGCGAGGAGAAAAGTCTGCTCAAATAACTTTTAGAAACACTATGTTAAATTAAATTAAGTTAAATTAAATGGGTTTCTTTATTGCAGGATTTGTCACAACCTTTATTGTAAAAATGTACCATGTGAATCTTCATTGGGGGTGGGTAACTTATACAACATTTCTCAAATTTATTCTACCAATAAGCCTATTTTTTTCAAGGTAAAGTCTATGGGATTTGTTAAATGGGTCACTCTGGAAAATGCTTTTCCATATAAAATGGATTGTGGAGTGATTGGGAGAGAGAACCAGAGAGAAGGTAATTTCACTCTTGGTTTACCATGAGGCCTACACAAGCCTCCATCCTCCTCAACCCCATTACCATAGCCCTCCTTTACCCTGAAATATTAAGGTCTGAGTTATATTCTTAGTTTTGCCAACTTCAGAAACATCTCTGCTCTGTAAATGGCAGTAGAAGCCTAAGCCTTGACTTGTGAATCTTTGCAGGATGCAGGGTACTGACTCTCATTTCAGTTTTGAAATTATTTCACCAGCCAGTCAATGGTTTCAAAACCCTTTGGAGTCATGAATCCATTTGAAAATTTGCTGACAGCTATAAGCCCTGTTGTGAGGGGGAAGCTCATAGATTCATAATTTACATAAAATATTAAGGGCTGAGGCCCATCCATGGACTATGTGCATGCAGTGTAGTCCACACATTTGTCCATCTGTTCCTCTTTTGGTTGCCACCATTTTCCTTTGTTCTGGTTTCACTTGGATGGTAAATGGGCAGCCCAATTGGCCCAATAACAAAATTGGCTCTGTGGTCTATACATCATCTCTTTGCCTGGGGATTATCCAAACTTGCCTGCCTGAAGCCATTTCGTAGGGTGGTAGTGAGGAGAAGCACATGGAGAATTCTGAACTTGTTTTTAATTTAACAACTTTGCTTTCATTTGTAGACAGTGGATGAATGGAGCAGAGATGCCCAAGAGACTTCTGTGTTCACCTATTTCTAAAATTGGAGGGGTTGGGGACTGAATGGAGGAGAAGTTTAGTGTGGAGTCTTCCCTAGACATGTTTTTAAATGCTTTTCCTCAAGATTACTTTGAGGATAAAGTCAAGCAACATATTGTTTCTAAATATATTGTTTCTTGGAGAAAGAAGACACACCTAGTAGCCATTCTCCCTGTTCCTCACTTTACTTTCCCTTTTTTTGAATCTGATAGTTTTTATCATTCCTTTATTTTTAACCTCCTTGTGTCATTTTCCTTCATCTATCTCTTTGAAGTACCATAAAGTCACTTTGGAATATTTTAAAAATTCAGTCTGGAAGTCTTTATCCTTTAATATGATGTATTTGATCCATTCACATTTATTGTGATCACTCAGCTGCTTGGATTTATCCAAACTATTTTTTATTTGTTTGGTTTTTGACTTGTCAAATCTTTCTGTCTTCTCAATCTACTTTGTATTGAGCATAAGGGATGAGAGAACACATTGTATTGTCTTTTAATCTTTTATAAAAACTACATATGGGTGCTTCCCTGACTTCCTTAGGAAATCAGGAAATGTTATTCCTTTGTGTCCTGAGTCTCCCAATCTTTATTTTTCCCTGAGGCCTAGAGATCAAGTATAGGCAGGACAAAACTGGGTGCTGAGCCAAGAAGAGAATGGAATGTTGTCTCCTAGTCTTTCTGCCCACATAGAAATGGGGAAAAGAGTAAGGGATGAGATCAGAGAGAGCAACAAGCAGAGAAGGTGGAAGCAAATGGCTTAAAGATCCACCAGACAGAGCCAGATAAAACTTCACACTCTCAACCATAGAATTTGATTTACCCAGTTAGGGACCCTGCTTGGGTGGGAGAGGGATTTCAGCCTTTTAAGTCTTGAGAAATGGTAATAAGAGAAGTGGCTTTCTTTCTGCCCCTTTCCTAACTATCAGAGCTTTTCTCTCCCATGACTATGGCCAATGACCCGGCACTTGGAATGCACCCCATGGCTCCCAGATGTCAGCAATTGCTTTTGGTTTCCAGGAGACTAAACCAGCCCATAGCTCTACCAGCTTCTTCAATAGTTGATCCAATAGGCCAGTGGCCACACACTTGCCCTAAATTTGGCTGAGCTCTGAGAAGAAGTGACCAGAATTGTGCTGAGCAGATTGTGCATGTATGTGTGGCCCAGCCGAAAGCTCATAACTCACGCCCCAAGAGACACAACCCATAACAAGCGGCTGTAAATTGTTCCATTCTTGTGCGTTCAGGGAGAGGTCAAGAGTTTTCACACAGTCCTTTTAATGGAGGAGGAAGAGTCCAGTTCCCTGGTGCTCCCCCCAGCCTGGAAGGCTTTGCACACATAGACAAATACTTCATTGGAAGGATGAGCCACAGAGGCCTACAGCAGATCCACGGAGCCAAGGTCACCAAGCTTGCTCACGTAGAAGAGAACCAGGTCAAGCCGGTCAGCCTGGGATCCATGGCAGACTTCATGCTTTGTTCAGATAGAAACTGAGTTTTGCTCTAGGGTGCCTGGCTAAGACTGCCTGCTGCAAGCTGGCTTGGCCAAGACACAGAACACATACATACAGGCTGGGCTGGGGAAGCCTCACAGTCTCCACACATTGGCTGTGGTTGGGTCATCCAGAGGCCAGGGCCCTGGATGCAGTTCAATTCAAATGGCATCTATTCAAGACAGGGATCTCTGTTAGGGTGAGCGTTGGGAGCCCAGCAGTTTCAAGACACAGCCTCTAGCCCACCTCGCCTTCAGAGCATAACACGATGTTGGGGAAGTGAGACTCACACATGGACATCAGAAAACGACAGGAGAGCCCAGACCAAGAGAGCAGCACTGGAAGAGTGTTCTGTGGGCTGTGAAAGTCTAGGAAGGCACAGGGAGTGGTTAGGAGGCCAGGCCTGGGCTCCTTTCAGATCTGGGCTTGAGTCTGTAGTCTGTTTCTGTTTATAGATGTTATGGCCTTCATTAAGGCATTTTCTTCACCTGTAAACCTATCTTATAGGATTTTGTGAATATTAAATAAGGTAATATCTGTGAAGTGCTTAGCACTGGGCAAGACAAATAATAAGTGCTCAATAAACAAATGAAAGCTATTTTATTCTTAGAGGAAGTGGTTAACTTCAAGACCTCTAAGACATCTAAGGGAGCAGAGAGAAAGAAAACATTTAAGGAAAGAGGAACAAAGGGCATGAATATAAGTTGATTAAAGGGTCTAAGCCCATAGTGTTTTTTTGACAGAGAGCAGTGGCAGGGAGTTTTCATGCATTCAATAAATATTGATTAAGTTACTATTGGCCAGGCAGCGTGGAATACAATGGTGAAGTAGGCAGAAGTAATCCCTGTTCTCACTGGCCGTGTGGAGGAAGAATTGGGGGAGGGTGTTGAAATATTCTGTCTAATCTAATACAATATTTAAGTCAAAGCTGAGAGCTTTGATATGGAGAGGACACACAGTGGGCCTAATGTTCGCCGTTATGTATTTTTGAAAAATCTTGTCTTCAGAACTCCATTCCTAGAAATTCCATTATGCAGAATGTTATACAGAATTAACCAATATCGTGAGACTTTCCAGAGCTCCTGAAAAGTCAAAAAACCCTCAACATTACTCACCACCTAAAGTGGGGGGCATGGAATCTGCAGAGTGGTGAACAGTCAAGCGGACTACCCTCTCCCCGCCCACCAATGTTGGTCTGTTCCTTTTCTATTGAGTCACAATAGTGCTGTTTTGTGATTTGACCACAGTCTAGGGGTAATCTCATCCTTCTAATCAATGGTAGGTTCAGGAATGTTATTCAATTGAAGACAATGCAATGCAATATGGGAAGAGGTTGCCTGGAGGCTTCTGAGAAAGTCTGTCCTTCTTGTCAATAAAGGGCTTTCAGAGAGTATCGTTCTATGCTATCTCTTGACAGACATAACAAGACACCTCACTCTGACTGTTACCAGCCTTATTACAATTGCGAGGGAAGCTGCCTTAAGAGGACACCTACTCCATGGATGCCAGAGTGAGATATGGGAGAAACATGGGTCCCTGGTGATCTAGTTGATCTTCCAGAGACAACTGTAATCCCAGATACCTCTGGACTTTCTGCACTTGGGGTATATGATACATTCCTTAGTGTTTAAGCCAGTGTGCATAGAGTTACTATTATTTGCAGTTTAGCACATCCTCATGGACACAATTGATAAAACAGAACCAGGAAGTTTATAGATGGTTATACCTCCAGCTGGCTTCATCAGGGCTTTGGACACCCCCAGAGGAAACACAGCCCAACTTCTCCTCGCCTGACTGCCTACAACATGCTCTGAGGGACACTCATTCTTGTGTGAATAGAGTCTTTCTAGAAACAACTTGTGGTGATATCAACATTTTGGATTCAGTCAGATTTAATCATAGCAAGCACTTTTCTAGACCTTGCTGTGCATCAGGGACTCGTCTGAGCTGTTTACATTCTTCATTTAATCTTCTCAACAACTCTGTGAGGCAAGTCCTACCATTATCTACATTTTATACTGAGACACTAAGTAACTCATCCAAAGACACACGACCAGTAAGTGGCTGAAGCTAGATTCAGTTGGTTTGACTACAGTCTGTGCCGCTAGCTGTCTTGCTACTCATTTGCAGTGGGTTATGGTCCACAGATAATAAGTGTATAAGGAAAGAGGCAGAAATGTGCAATTAAAATAGAACTCACTTGAAATTATAAAATGGGAAAAACACACCTTTAGGATTTCATCAATCTCCAGGGAAGATATTGCTTTGGAGAGCAAAGAGTATTAGTTGTCAGGCAGTTGACTGTGCTTGTTTGGCCATTACCTCATCTCTCCATCATTTCTCTATGACTGTCTCTCTTTTCATCTCTTCATCTATGTTAAGGACAAGTGAAACAACAACCCGCTGTATCAGACAAATTCTGCAGCCTCTGACCACATTACTTGTGTAAGAATTCCATATTTTCATCTACCACACAGGCAAAAAGAAAGCTCTGATATGTAAAGAAGCCCCGTGTGAGCCTTCCACTTCTCTTCCAAATGGCTCGGGCTCACCCCAGTTTTTTAATTTTGCAAAATGTTTGTGTTGCATCTCCAATTTCCCATGGAGTACAGGCCGGCCAGTTCATGGAACAAAGACTTGTGGGGATGGGATGCCTGGCCTGGCCGCCATGGTGGGCTGCAGGTGCTGGGGAAGGCTGGCCAATGAAAGAGACTTCTTGGAATAAGCCTGACAAGTTGCTGCTGGCCCAAACCTAGGGCCTCATCTTCCTCCAGCTTGGCCCCAGGTCACCAAAAGGAAATGTAGTTAATTTTCAAATCCCTCCCGGAGCCAAAGAGAATTCCAAAAAAACAGCCATAAACACTGAAAGAGTATTGTCTGATTTAGGAAAATATTCCACTGGACTTAAAATGAAATATCCTGTGACTAATCTCATGTAAGACTGGGAATGGGTCTAACTGTTCGGTGTGGTGGTCAGCGAGGAGACTCCGGAGAGAGACCATGTCCCTCCCCCATACCACTCTGGGGAAGGCAATAAATCAGCCAGGACTGAGTTTTCAAGAAGGATTGCAAAGGGTTTGCTGTTTGATCCTCAAGACTCCCCTTTTCTCCATTTGTCATTGATTTCCCATGAAGAGAGTTTGTGCAACTGAGTCCCCCATGCAATCCTGGCACTTTGCAAGCCAGTAAATAAAATCCAAATGTTAATTCTTATGAGCACAGTGTTCCTTGCCAAGAAATGAATAATGCGCTGTGAAAGCAACAGCATCCTGCATCCTTGGATGGGGGAACAAGAAGCGGCGGGACAGAGTTGGGGAACAGGGAGTTAGGAGGGAGGTAAAACCTGAAAGAGAAATGCAAAGGGAAGAGGAAGAAGGAACTAAACCACCTTTTAAGGCATTTGTCTGTCTCCTCAACTTGAGCATAAGTTCCTTGTGGCCAGGCCAGGTAATAATAACTAAGGACTTTTGGGTCCCAGGTGACTGCCCTGGATAGAGTAGTTTCCATGTATGTTCACTTGATCATCACCGTGTTCGATGAAATAGGTTCTGCTATTGTCTCCATTTACGGGTGAACAAACTGAGGCCCAGAGAAGTTAAGCAACTTGTCCTACATAACAGAAAAGGGATGAGGCCCATGTGGGACACCAGATCCTAGGCTCAGTCCCACTATGCTCTCCTGACCCAGCGGGGAGGTGAGGTGTGGGCAGCGTGATCATCTGTCCCAGTCTGCCTGGTCCTGAGGGAGCAGAGCTTCTGCTAAAGCCAGGAATGTCCCTGACAAACAGGGACTAGCTGGTCACCCTCGGTGTCAGTGGATTAACACTGACTAACCTTTGTAGGTGTTTATGACAAAGTGGTTTTTCAGAAAAGCAGGCACTGGTGCCTGTAGCTCAGTCTCTATTAGGTGAACTGGCAAATTGGTCTAGTGAAGGCAAGCCTATTTCTTGCCCACAGGACACCCCCAAAATACCCTCCTCATAAATGACAAATGAAGACAGAAACAGCAATATGGCGCATGCTACTGTTGTGTAACAAGACCAAAAGTTTCCCCTCAAACAATCTTCCAGGCAAAGAGGGAAGGAAATCAACTTACATTCCAGTTCTGGAGTGTCTGTAAGTAAATGATGATTTCTGTTTATTATTTATTAGCCAGCAGGTCATTTTAAAGGCACAGAGGGGCTCTTTCTGCTTCCCACTGGACCTGTGGAAGGCAGGAGAAGGCGTTCCTGAGGAGGGACCCTGTTCCCATTGCTGGGCTGACACCTCTCACTTGTGAGTTATGCTACAGTTGAGCCTCTTGAGGAGTAAAGTGGATCTTGGAGTCCATCCAATAATAATAGTTTCTACAACAAACAAAGGCGTGCATGTGTAAACAGTGTTTTCGTATATGTTATCTGACCAGAGCTCCTGGACACCCTGTGAAACAGGGCAGATGTAATGAGTTCCACGTTCCATGCTCCATGATGCGGGTCTGAGGTTGGAAAAGTGACGCGATTTCTGGAAGATGACACAGTGAGGGAGCGTGGGGCTAGAGGGCAAATCCATGCCTTTCGGCTCCACATTCTACACGCTTTTCATGTCACCCTACTATTACGGTGTCAGGAGAGTATAACTATCTCAACACCATAAAGAGCTTATGCACGCTCCTTGAAGTAAAGGACTGTGTCTTGTACATCTTTGAATTTCATCTTTCAGTTCCTTTCCCTAATCACAGGGCTTGGCACATAGTAGGTAATCATTTACCTGCCATGAGGCAAACGGGGGATAATATTTTTTTTTTTGACATGAGACAGAAAAATATCTGAACTACAACATCAGCCAGATGGAAGTTTAAATCTTAGCTGTCTACCAGTGTAACTCCAGGCAAGTTACTTAACCTCTCTGAGCCAACAAACCCTTCCCAGGCAGAAGTGCAGGTAGAAAAACCCTTAGCACTGTTGCGAGAGCTGATGCTTGCAGCTGGGAGGCCAAAGAGGCAGCTATTGTTGTTTTCCAGGCCCAGGATTCTGGGCACTCAGTTATGCCCAGCCTGGTGATGGAAATGTTATGACCCAGGGCACCAGGCCCTGATGTCTGGAGGCAAGTAACTGGTCCAGATGCTTGCTGACCCCCTGTCATGTTTAACTCACCTTGCCCGCCAAAATGAGAGGGAACACATTTGACTCAGCCAACGCATTTACAGTGCCACTGGTGACCCCTTCTGTATGTGCCTGGGGCCAAGCTACAGGTGATAATTAGCTCTCGGAAAACGGAAGGACATTAACTCCAGCATCTTGAGTCCATTCCAATTGAGATAATTAAATAAAGTGCCCACAGGTGGATCCAGTTAATGAGGCAACGGACTGGGCTGCTGCGGAGCCATCTAGGCAGCAGGCAAGGAGCTGGAGCAGGAGCTGAGTGTGGGACGGAGTCATGGGCAATGCCTAAATGCTACAGGAAGCACAGAGTGCTCCTCCCTTCTCAACCCTCAGTTTGTCCCTGCCCTCGATTTCCCGGGCCTATGGTTGTCCTTAAGAGCAATGTGCTGGGGCCACGGACTTTGCTCCAGGCTAGGCTCTGCCTTTAGTTTAATGCATAATCTTGGGCAAGTCTTTTCACTATCCCCAGCTCAGTTTCCTCAATTATAAAAAGAAGGAAGCAGTTGGGCCGGACGTGGTGGCTCACGCCTGTAATCCTAGCACTTTGGGAGGCTGAGGTGGGCAGATCACCTGAGGTCAGGAGGTCAAGACCAGCCTGGCCAACATAGTGAAACCCCTCTCTACTAAAAAATACAAAAATTAGCTGGGCGTGGTGGTAGGCACCTGTAATCCCAGCTACTCAGGAGGCTGAGGCAGGAGAATTGCTTGAACTCAGGAGGCAGAGGGCAGAGGTTACAGTGAGCCAAGATTGTACCATTGCACTCCAGCCTGGGAGACAGAGCAAGACTCCAGGAAAAAAAAAAGGAAGCAGTTGAAGACACAGCTCACAAAACTGAAAGAAGTTGGGGACAACTGGATTCAGTCTCATTCTCTCCTCCTTCCCTCTCTGTCACCACTAATTTCTGCTTCTCTCTTTCCAGCCTCCTTCTCTCTGCCTGTAAATGGGCTGTCTCCTCCTTCTGCAGCCTCCAGCAACTCTGTATTCACAGCTGTTCAGTGAGGAGACATGAGACAGAGTAACACTTCCTCCCAGTTTCAAATTCTAAAATCCTTAGGAAGAACACTGGTTGGCCCAGCTTGGGTTATATGTTCAGCTTGTGGACCAATCAATGTGGCTGGGAGAGGACAGGAACTCGCATTCATCCAGAGACAGATCTATTGACAGATCACCAGAAGAGGGGGATAAATTAATCACAAGCTGCAAAGCCACCCTAACTCATATCTGCTATGGTGACAAAAGTGTCATACATATTGACTCTTCTTTCCTCTAAGAAACAGAAGCAGTTTGTGTTCCTTGCGCATGTGCATGTGTGTGTGTGTGTGCGTGCGCACGCCTGCATCTGTGTGTGTGTATTGGTCATCTGGAACAGGAATATATATTTTTCTCATAGAAACAATCCTATAAGTGGTAGTTATTCTTCCAGATCTAAGAAGAGCTTAATTGGATGACTGTGGGCAAGTTGCCAACTCTCTTTGAGCGTCAGTTTCTGCATCTGTAAAATGTTAATAATAATAGCACTAGCCCATGGGTTGTTGAGGTAATTAAATAATTTAGGTAGACTCAGTCCTTAGTACACCTCCTTGGCATTAGTAAGAGTTCAATTAATGGTAGCCATTATTATTACAAAGTGAAATGCTGTACATATATACTTCTTTAAAAATAGTGGAAAATTCACTTATAACGAAACTAAAGAGACCAACAAGACTCCTGACCAAAATACTTGTTTTTCTTATCTCAAGCATTGGTGGGTGAGGAAAGGCAGATTTAATTAAGGAATGGACAGAAGCATCTGAAACAAATCTTGAGGCACTTTCAGGGACGTTAAACAGTGGATGTGCATTTATGGCTCATTTTGCTGATATCTTTTTTCCTTTCCTGTCATTAACATTTGCTTCCTTGTGATGTTACAGACTTTCTAGGAGAAATAGGACAGAGAGGAAAAGAAAAGAAACAAGAAGAAAGAGTCTAAAATAGAGGTTATCTTGATGTGCCTGGGAAAGAAGTGACACAACCAGGGCTGCAGAATAGAGTTCCTTACTGTCTGGACCTGTAGACAAAGAATTGGATAAGATGCAATCACCTGTTCCATGGGGTGGAAGACAGAGCAGAGCAGGGCCTGGAATGGACATCATTTACCTGAAGAGGATGGGAGGGGAGGACACACATGTTCCTGGTACTGATTCCCAAGTGGCGCAGGAGCCCAAGAACACGTCTTTGGGTTCTTCAAGAACTCAAAAACAGTGCATGCAACTCAAGGAGGAAGCACGGGGCATGTGTAACTGGGCCTTTCTTTGGGCTGTATGTTTGAGTTCCTTTCTTTGACCGGATGAGCACTCTATTCTGCAATTATACCCTGCTGGGTAAGTTCTTCCTTCTTGAGACTCATAGCACTTGGTACCACGCTGAGCCCCCATTAGACAAACTATAGCCCTTGGAGGCAGTGAGTATTTACAAATCAAGGTTGCTCAGCTCCTAACACTTCTCCCTGTGGACCAGTCAAGGTGCTCCTAATACTGACGCTACAGCAGGTCTCAGTCGATTCAGTAGCAAGGAAAGGGAATTTTCTTTGAGTTGCTTTTGTCATTCATTCATTCAACAAACATTTCCTAAGGGCCTGCTGTCTATAAGGGCGTGGTGAGTACTGGAGACATATCAATGAACAAGACAGGCAAAATCCTCACTCTCCTGTGGTCTACATTCTGTTGGAGAGAGAGATGAGAGACCACTAACTGTTCATAATTTGTGGTAAATGCTACCAGTAAAATTACAGGAGAATATATAAGGGGTACTTGATATAACTTAAGAAGTTAACATCTTGGTCCCCGTTTCAAAATCAAGATTCACATTCATTTTAGAACTTTAGGTATTTTTATAGTCATAAAGGAAGTATATTCTCATTATGGAAAACCTGGAAAATATAGAAAGTGTAAAGATACAAAAATCTTCCATAAACCACTGTTAAAACCACACTTATTTTATGCCTACTTGCAATTATATTGCATACAGTTTTGTAGCCTGCTTTTTCACTTCATATTACATGGTGAACTGCTTCTCCAGTCATAAAAATTTAATTTAAAACATCATTTTGAATAAGCATATCATATGCCATTGTATAGATGTACCATAAATTATTTACTCTTTCCCTATCGTTGAACATTTGGTGTGTTTCTATCTACTACTACAAATAACGCTTCAATGTCTCTCCTTTTTCCCAAGTTTGTGTTTGAGATTCTGTTGGTTTCTTAGGATAGTTTCCTAGTCAGTCAGTCCACAAATATTCATTGAGCAATTATTATGTGCTAAGCAAATTTCCTTTTGTTTTTCTAGTCTGATGTTTCTGGTGCTCTACAGAGGACTTGACTATGCAACCTTTGACTTTGTTCCCCTGATTGGATGTGCCTGTTTACCCCCATCTTGTCTTGGCCTCAGTTGTATCTCTGGGCCCAGTATCTGAGAGCCTCCCTGCCTTATTTATCTTCCTCTCAGCATCATGTCTGTTTTGCTCCTTTGTCCTTCATCTCTTGCCACCCAATCCCTCTAGGACTGTGTTCCATGCCTCGCACCCAGACTTTCTCTGTCATACCCATTCTTTTGGGGACTGGAGACTGTGGTGGAAAGGGTCCCTAGAAATTGAACTAAGACCTATTTTGTGTATGTATGCATACGGGTTGAGGGGGAGGAGGGATGGGGAGAAGAGAAGCAAATAATCCCAAAGTGTCAGCATGTGGCAAGCTAGCAAACAGAAGTCCAGGTAGAGAAAACCAGAAACTGACTTGATAGCTTCTTGACCATTTCTTTGGATGGACTGAAGAAGGACTTTGGTTTCAGGGCATGTCACTGACCTGTCCCATTGACTATTCCTAATGGGTGTACTTGGAAACCTCAAGAAAATTCAAAGAATACTGCAGTAGATTGATTGTTTCAATGGCCCTAACTCATGCTCTCCCTTAATGTACGCCCTTTGCCCTATAGCTGTATCATCCTTCTCACCCTGATTCTAACTTAGCCATGAGACTGCTTGCCCATAGGATGACAGCAAATGTGATGCAAGTAGAGGCTTGAAAAAGTGCATACCTATTTCTACCAACCTTCTTTCTCACATATTCGGGCTTGTTCTCCATCATGATTCCCATAATGCCCTAAAAACATACCCCGGCTAGCCTACTGGAGGGTTGTAAGAACCACAAAGAGCCAAGACCATCCTAGATAAGCCAATGTCCCACAAATCTGTCAGCTGACTATAGACACATGAGCAAACCCAGATAAGATCAGTCAAGGCTGGCGTTAGATCACACAACTGACCCATAGATTTGTGATGAAAAACAAAAAAACACCATACATGAAGTTTTGGGGCTGTTTGTTACTCAGCAATAACAAACTGATAGGGTCATTGTATTGGAAAGAAGAGAAAAGGAGGATAACAGGGGAAGAAAAGACAGGGCAGAGGGAACAGCAGCAGGTCAAAGCACCCAGAAAAGCCCAAGCTCTGGATTCATATTCAGCAAAGTCATATAGAAGCTCAGCTGTGCAAGAGGGTTGGCAGAAATAGGCACACACTTTTTCAAGCCTCTACTTGCATCACTTCTATGGCTGAGCCTGCTCTTTGATCTCCAGGCTACCCCTTTCACTATCAGAATAATCCCTTCTGAGTCTCCTATTGAGCACTTCCAGGAAGCAGAGCTGCAGACTCTTGGGAAGCAGATGTCCACTCATCCTAATTCTGAGAAAAGTCCCAGAACTACATAACCATCAAGAGAGAGCACTGGAGTCTACACCTGGGAACACTGGGGCCTGCCCAGCAGCAGTCAGATTTCCATTTGTCCTCATCTGTAATTTTGTCTTCTCCCTGTTCATGTGTTGACCCCCTGAACATGGGTTTCACTGCTCACCCTTCACCTGGAGCAGCCTGCAAGAATTTCTCCCATTCTGAAGTCATTATAGCCCCCCAAAGGTGGGCAGCACAAAGTTGGGGAGGCAGGTGGTCACTGAGCTGGATTAATCCACCTCCAGCACAAACATATCCCTATTCCTACCCTATTTGCCTTGTACCTGTGTCATGGGTGCACATGGGGCTGCGAAAGGCATCCTTGGGGGGTATCTGAAGAACACAGACAGCACTCACTCAGTGCAAATAAATGACCATCCTTTCTAGTTTCCTTTTTCTCCAAGTTTGATTCCAAACTAGAGAAATGCAAGTCGCCCTCCACTTTTCCCTTAATATTACATGGTGGTTTCAATCTCATTATTATTGCATTATATGTAGCACATCTGTTACTGGTCAGGAGCCAACAATTTAATTCTATTAGATACATCTATACAGCGAAGTGATAATCTACACCAGGTTTGTGGAACAAGCACTTAATACTTGGCAGCGAGCAGCTAACGGCTTGATACACAAGCGAGAGAACGTAGGAGGCCCCTCATAGCTGGGGGTCGAAGGCGGCCAGAGTGCTCAGCCACATTCTTCCCCAGGCCGGCATCCCAGTGTGGGAAAGGAGTCAGTCAATGTATTGTTCCAACATCTGCAAGATATTGATGGAGAACGGGGGAGGTTAGGAGGGGCGGGAGAGGGGAAACGTTTACCTAACCAAATGCTAACTCTTCCAAGGGGATTCATGTCAGCACAGACTAAATGATGTGAGAGCTTCAGGCACATGTGGTAGTATTTACCCCCCAAGAAATGGACACAGATTCGTGTCTTGTTCGGTAACTCTAGCACCTTAGATGTGCCTTCTGCAGTTGCCCCTGAGTTCTTATTTGAGATTCCTGGCTCCATCTCTGCAAAAGAGAGAATGGGTTTGCTCTCAGCACTAAGGAGCCAAAATGGGCGCCATGTGCAGGGACCTTTGGCAGGGGCTCTGACCCCACAGAAACACAGGCTGTGTTGGTTCCCAAACACCCCATCTCATGCAGGACCAGTAAACAGCCATTCCTGCTGCCTTGTGCTTCAACTGGCCACTTTTTGTCAGTTTCTCCTTCTGCATTTTCACCCAGAGAGCTGGAAGGATGAGGAAGGAATGATAACAGGATCATGGCTGTGTCTTTCTTCCCTTCTATCCAGGAGGAAAGGTCATTTTAAAATCAAAAGTTGACAAAGGGAGGTGGGAAGGTGAGAAGAAGTCATGTCTCATATTTTAGTGATTCTAGGTAAGATGTCAGCGATTTTAAGATGCCCTATTATTTTACATACCACTAATAAAGAAAAAAATGTTGACTTTTCAACGATGATACTGCCATCGGTTAAAAGATAATCCCAATTTTAGAGATGCTAGAATATGCATCTTGGGATGCCCAACCTCGGGGATCTCCCGTGACTGGCAATTTATGAGTTGTGTGATGGTGGACAAATTATTTAACCTCTTGGTGCCTCAATTTCTTCATCTGTGAATGGAAATAGTAAAAGGAACCCACCTCATTTAGTAGGTGCAAGGATTAAATAGTAAGGTATGTAAAGGCTTAAAAGATTGAAAGAAAGCCCCTGTGTTTCCTTACAGTGTAGCCTTGAACATGGTGCTTAATATCTCTGAGCCTCAGTTTCCTCAGCTACAGTATTGCAGGTAGCAACACTGTTCTATTTATTTTCCTTTAATGTAGACTAATGTCTGGACCTGCACCGACCAGGAGGGTGTGTGGACAGTGGAAGCTGGTTAAAGGGAAGAGTCCCTTGTGGTTGGTGGGCTCCCATGCCAGCAAGCCAAACCATCCCTTTCCAGTCCTCCTCCCAGCTGTCCAGGCTACAGCTGAGGGCTCTTTGTGGCTGACCCTACTAACCATACCAGCCTTCCGTCCTTTCCAGAAGGTTTGGGGCAAGTCTGGACCCTGTGATTATGGAAAGCACTTAGACAATATCCTCCAGGACCTGTTTTGTCATTGGCCACCTATCTTTGTTGACATGAATTGCAATTTACTTTCCATCCCAAATATGGTAGATTTATGCGTTTTGTTTCTGGGGTGCTAGCTAAATGAGGAGACTGAGGCCCAGAGAACTCAAATGACAGCCCCAGCTCACATAAAACTGGTTCACTGAGAGCTATGTCATAGTTGCATATATTTATGAGGGTAGATTGGACTTCTGGTCACCCGTATTCAGTGCCTGTTGACATCAGACTTGGCCATATAACTTCATTGGCCAGTGAAATGTGAGCTCTGTGCAAGAAAAAGCTCTAAGAGCTATGTGTAATTTGCCATGTGTTTTTCCTTTGGCCAGAAAGTTGGCAAAGTTCCAGATAGAGGCTGCTTTGTCAACCTGGGCCCCACAGTGAGGACAATGTGGAATGGAGTTACAGTTGGCCCCCAGGGGATGTGTAGCATAAGCAAGAAGTAAAGCTTTGTCATTGTAAGCCATTTAGATTATGGGGTTGTTTGTTACCACAGCAAAACCTCTCCTATCCTAACTGATACAGTACGTTTGCTGAAACATACCCTCCACTCACAAGACCTGTACCCTGTGCTCTCCCTCCACGAGACATTTGCTCTCTTAGAAGGTAGTTCAAGTGGCAAAATAATAGCGACCTCTGCTTCATATTTTAGCACACATCCCTCTCCTTCACAAAGCCCGATTAGCTCTTTATGAGCACAAAATCAAATGATTCTGACCGTGGACTGAAGCCACATAGTGGTCAATGATGTCAGACCCTTAATATGCAAACATGCTCATACTTTCTCTTCTCCTTTCTTCCCATCTGAATTCCAATGTGATGGTGGACAAATTATTTAACATCTTGATGCCTCAATTTCTTCATCTGTGAGTGGGAATAGTAAATGGAACCATCTGCATTCTGCCTTTCCATTGTTCAAAGAGTGTTCTCTGTCTGGTCACCACAGGGTAGAGCCACCATCTTGTTAATCTTTAATCTCCATGTAGACACATGATAAGGGATGGAAGAAAAGGTTCTAGGCTAACAAATCTCATGGAACTTGGAGGCCCTCACCTCACTGTATCTGGAATGCAGTGGGGGCTCTTGATACACATATGTTGGATAAATGATGATTAATGAGTAGAAAGTCCTGCCAACTTTGGAAGCCATTTCAGAGGAATGTTGAAACTACAGAATTATTATGTGGTAGAGTCAGAAAGCTTTAATTGTCTCAGCTAAATTTCTACAATATTTATGAAGGCCAAGTAACCTACTATAAAGGCCAGGATTCCCCCCACCTCAGTTTCTCCGTGGAGAAAATAATGGAAAAGAAACCAATAGGAGTTCGAAGGGACATAGGATGATATGATGCAAATAACCACAGTCAAGAAATGCCAAAGTCAAGAGACTCAAGTTTGAGTTTTGTTTCTACCCATCGACTGTGTGCTGCTAGGCTAACCCCTTGGCTTCTCCAAGCCTCAGTTTTCCCACATGTGTAACAAGTGGATTGGGCTAAATGATTTATAATGCTCCTTTTAGTTTTAACGATGTATGCCTTTTGTTATAAGCTGAATTGTGCCTCCCTCACCAATTCATATACTGAAGTCCTAATCCCAAGTATCTCAGAATATGACCTTGTTTGGAGATAGGATATTTACAGAGGTAATCAAGTTGAAGTGAGATTATCAGGATGGGCCTTATCCCAATGTGGCTTGTGTGCTTATAAAAATGGAAGATTTGGACACAGAGATACATGTATCACATACAGAGAGAATGCATGTGAATGTGAAGACAGCCACTTATAAGCCAAGGAGAGGGGCCCAGAATGGATTCTTCCCACTCAGCCCTCGGAAGGAACTGACCTTGCCAAAACCTTGGCTTCAGACTGAGCTTCCAGAAGTATTCATTTCTGTCATTTAAGTCACACACCTTGTGGCACTTTGTTATTGCAGGCCTAGCAAACTAATACACCTCTTGATTTCTTCAGGCCATGGAGGTAGTAATAAATGGGCTAGGTTTTAGGTCAGGATGAAAAGAAATTTGGTAAATAAAAAGTGAAGCAGGAAAGGAAGATGCATTCCAGGCAAGGAAGGAGCATCAGCAAGCTCCAAGGGGGGTCCCCACCTTGTGTGTTCGAGGACATTGACACAGCTCTTGTGTAGGGCTGGAGAGGCTGGGCGAAGGTAGATTATAAAGCTAGATCACGGGAGAGCTTGTTCTTCATTAATAGGCTGACATTAAGTACCTTGATTTTTCAACAGTCTGGAACTATTACAAGTTTCTGAGGAAGGATTCTCTGGTGGATTTGGGGTTTGTAAATGGTCAAAATTTAATCAGGACCAAGTCTGGTTGAGCAAGGGAAATCACCAAGTTGGGGCAATAAATAATAAAGTAATGAATAGTTTTTCTAGAGTGGTTAGTTTTGTGGAGTAAATCAATCTCCCTCTGGCTACACAGTTGAGCATATTGCTTCCTGAAGAAGCTATTATGTTGGTCAAACTTCTGATACTCTCATCAGTGAGCAGTGACACCTTCATCACCCATCCCTCCACCCCAAAGAAGTGACTCACTCCATCTTGGCATGGCTGGAGGCACCCAAATGGATTCATTTCTCCCAGATCTGGGCATCGGCCTCATTCCTGAGACAGTCAGCCCAAGTAAGGCAGAAAGAATACTGCAGTGTCTGACCGGCCAGAAGGTGGATCTGCCATGAATTGTGTTGCCCTAGACCTGCCATGCGGGACCCCAGCCTTGACCTGACTGCACTGTGGTCATCCCATCTATCCCAAGTCCTTCCTGGGTTTCCATTCAAGTTTTCCCACCACTCTGGATTTGGGGCACTGAATATCAGCCTAGTGCCTTGAGCCTTCATGACCTCTCAACCTTAGCTTCTGGCTAGGGTCCTCCTTCAGACAGTGTGGGCCTCATGTTTGGAGAAGCATGGTAACATAGCCCACTCCCCAGATCCAACTCCTGTAGTCACTGATTCCATCCAGTCTGGGTTCACTCTGCCAGTTTGTAACACATAAAATTGGATGATGGGTTTCCCTTCTGCCAGGCAGTCTACAGCCTTCCAGCCAGGTCAATTTCCTGTCAGCTGCCCCCACCCTGGACCACCAGGGGCCCTGAACAGTCACATAAAGCTCCCTTCCACACGGTATAACCATGATTTTTCATTTCCACACTGACTCACTCCTGATCCTCAAATGCATATGGAGAGCTAAATGCCTGGGTTTGAAGGTACCTGGGGACCTGTAGATAAATGATGGCACTCAGAAACCAGGGGCTCATGTTACCCCAGAGCTGCCCACAACTGGCTTTCCTCACCCTAAGTGCCTTGGCAGCAGTGTCTTTTTCCAGCTCTGTATCTCTGGCTTAGTGGGGAGCCAGTCCAGAGCTCTGGAACAAAGGACGTGAGACCCAAATCCGATTCCAAGCGAGTGAGTGACAAGCAGCTAATTTCCAAAGCTCTGTGGTGGACATTTTTTCTTCCTTCAACCCTCTGGGAGAGAAAATGATGCAAATGAGATACCCCAAGGGAGAGTAGCTTGTTGTAACTTATGATTAATCTTGAAAAACCACATGAGTTAAGTATTCCAGTCCTGGAGCTAACCTAAAATGAGGAACATGATACCACTCACTGACATGCTCGCTGGCTCCCCTGCTCCTAGAATCCTAGATGCATTTGCCCCATGCAGCTCTCTTGCTGCTTAAGCCAGTGGAGGGCACCTTTGTTGGGATCAGCTAGGAAATGAGCAGCCTTAGAGTCTGTCTTGAGGAAAAACTCCTCTAACCAGAAGAATAGCCCAATGAATTGTTACAGATTTTTCTCTTTCAAGTACTTGATCTCATTGTTTTTCATGACAGCATGATGTTGGGAGCCATCTCATCCTCTCCTGAGTCCAATAAAAAGGCTTCTGAACAAATGCTGAGCCATGGCTCACTATGGGTAGAAATGGTGATGGTAAATGGCACCTGGGGGAGAAAGCGCTGGCCATCCCACCTCTTCAAAAGTAGGGCATCTGTATGACCTGAAGAGGGCTCTCTGCCGAGTGACCACCTCTTTACCATGAGCAAATCATTTTACCCCTCTAGGCTTCGGTTCTTTACCTCAACAACGGGACTGGCAGTGTTCATCTTACCTCCAAAATTTCTTGAAAAACAAAGTCACTGTGGCAATAATATAGTCTGTGCCTCAGCTCCTTCTCTTGGGGTTTTTATGAAAATTAAATGAGCTAATGCATGCAGAGTGCTTAAAGTCTTGCCTGGCACACAGAAAGTGCTGTATAAATGCTGGCCATTATTTTTATTGGCTTTTAACAAAGCCACACTAAAGATGGTGAAAAGTAGAAAGTGTGGCTCCAATAAAAGCATGAATTACCTCCCTTTTTAAGATATTTTCCTGAGTAGGCAATTGGGCAAGAGCGTTCTTCAGCCCAACTGCAACTGGCTGAACGCTCACACACCTAGGTCACCCTACAAGTGAGGTGGAATCTTTGGACAGGTCCATTTTGAGCCAGGGGGATTTTCAACATGGACCTCTTGATGATGAGCCATCAAAATGTAAGAATACTTTTTTTTTTTTTCTGAGACAGAGTCTTGCTCTGTCACCCAGGCTGGAGTACAGTGGTGTGATCTCGGCTCACTGCCAGCTCTGCCTCCCGGGTTCATGCCATTCTCCTGCCTCAGCCTCTCCGAGTAGCTGGGACTACAGGCGCCCGCCACCACGCCCGGCTAATTTTTTGTATTTTTAGTAGAGACAGGGTTTCACTGTGGTCTCGATCTCCTGACCTCATGATCTGCCCGCCTCGGCCTCCCAAAGTGCTGGGATTACAAGCGTGAGCCACCACGCCTGGCCAGAACACTTTTTAAATTAACAAGTAATGAAGACAAGAGATAGCCTTGTGCCTTCCTCCCTCCTTGAGCCTAATCTTGTTCTTAAAATGGACCCTCTTGGAGTCCATGAAGGAGTGTTGCTATTTCCCACATTTCCTGTTAATCATAGAGTTTTGTTTTTCTTTAAAAGTTTGAGCATTTGTTGTCTAGTTTGCATCAGACTATCTTAGGTCAAAGTGGTGAAGTCAAATATCTGTATTCTTTCATAGACCATCTAGCCTTCTCAAACAGCGTGTCTTTTTTGGAGCCTAGGCAGCTTTGCCGGCAGTAACCAAAGACAGTATTAGACCCAGTCGTGTCCTAAGGGGAAGGAGGCAGCCTCACTGGCCACAAGCACGAGAAAGCCTAAGTTGGGGTACTGGGGTGTCCAGGATTGGAAGGCATTTACATTAATTGGCCACCATTTACAGCTTCATTCCCAGCCCTGATTTTAATTAGCTGCTTCCGGATTGAATCTCCCAAATGTTCTGCCTCCATCCTTGTTTAATCCTGCAGTCTGATGGGCCCTGACTTATGCACATCAATACTGTTTACAAACATGAAAGCTGCCCAGCAGTGTTTGAACTTTAGGTGCCGTCATTGGTTATCGATAAGGAAAGGCAGCCCTGCAGGCGGTGCATCAATACTACCAGGTCAATATTCCACATCCAGGCAAGATCCAGGCCTTTCTGCATGGTCAGGGGGAGGAGGCAGCTGTGGGCTGGGTATCTGACTCACTTTTCTTTGCCCTGTATAATAAGCATCTTTTTCCCATTCTGAGTCACTCAGGGATCCCTATGGGTTGATCCAGTTATTTAAGAAGCTTCCTGTTGGGCAAGAGGACAAAGCCACCATTTTAGAAGAATATGTTTTTTTTTTTCCAGTGGACACATAGGGCCATGGTTCTCCTAGGGTGCTAGACTTGGAGTCAGTTTTCTGCAAGGCTCCTACACTAACAAGCTATAAGATTTGGAGCAAGTCAGATCCTCTCTTGGTCTCACTGTTTAAATCTAGAAAATATCAATCTCAATGGTTAAATGTTGTAACACATGCAAAAGTGTTTTTATAAACTGGGAAGGATCAAGTGTGTTGTGCAATGGGAAATGCATGGTCTATGAAGCCAGACATAGGTTGAAACCCCAGTTCTTGTAGTTACTGGCTGGATATCCTTTAGTAGTTTGCATGTTCTCTCTAATCCTCAATTTACCTGCATGCTAAATGGGCTTAATCATGGTACAAACTTGGGAGGCTGTTTGAGGATTCGATGGATTAAACATCAAAGAATGTATCTTAGTGCCTGGACCTAAGAAACACTTAATACATTGTAACTGTTTCTCCATTATTAGGGCTATTTTTATTAAATTATCTTCATTATGAGTACAATTCCAAGGTCTGGTCACTTAGCCAAGTGACCTTGGAGAGGTTACTTTCCTTTCTCAGCCCTGGGCCCCTCAGCAGTCAAATATAGAATAAATGGAAATACTGTAAAATAGATGGGGAGGCGGCCGGGCGCGGTGGCTCACGCTTGTAATCCCAGCACTTTGGGAGGCCGAGGCGGGCGGATCACGAGGTCAGGAGATCGAGACCATGGTGAAACCCCGTCTCTACTAAAAAATACAAAAAATTAGCCGGGCGTGGTGGCGGGCGCCTGTAGTCCCAGCTACTCGGAGAGGCTGAGGCAGGAGAATGGCGTGAACCCGGGAGGCGGAGCTTGCAGTGAGCCGAGATTGCGCCACTGCACTCCAGCCTGGGTGACAGAGCGAGACTCAGCCTCAAAAAAAAAAAAAAAAAATAGATGGGGAGGCATATTTTATGCACTCAGTGCATGTTAGTTCTCTTCCCCTAATTTTTGTTGTCTTTCTTTCCTCTTGTGGAGAGATAGATACATCGTTTCTTCTTGCAGCATTCTTTGTAAATTTGAAGGAAGCATGCTTAGCCCCTTCATTTCAAGTCAGGATTGAAAGAGCTACCCAGTTGAGAAGAGCAAGATTTCTGGGCCCTGGCACCAGGCCGACTTCCCTCAGGAGTTGCCTCTGCTGGGCAGTTTCCACAAGGCCCCTCTGGGTTTTTTGTTTTTGTCTTGTTGACTCTTAAACATCTCTTCCTCTCCCTCTCTGTATTCTGGAAAGTAATTCGTGGGGAGCAGCTTAGTTGATTCAGGACTTCATTCTCAAAAGTTCCCATATAGGACTCCAAATTCCAAGGGGGTGAGACCCACAGCCCATGTACTGTGCAACTGGGAAATTATGTGTTTCTGTGATTTCTGCAGTCAGAAGCCCCCAAGCCACATTTATCCATTTAGAGTTTGCTGATATTCTGGGATGCCTCAGGTTTTCACTGAGTTTATTAAATTGCCGGGTAGCTTGGAATTAGCACTTCCCCCAACTGCACTGACTCTCGTAAACCAACAGCTAAAAATCTGCCTTCCAGGAGGGTGACCAACTCATCCAGACTTGTCTGGGAGTTTTCGCCCTTGGGTACTGAAAGTCCATGTCCTGGAAGTCCCCTCAGTCCTGGGCAAGCTACGACAGTTGGTCACCCTACCTTTTGGCGCAGTCAAATTATCTTCCCTTTCAGCGGATGATGCAACAAAAGAAAATGGAAATTGAGAGGTTTCTCTACCGAAAAGGAATGGGGACACCAAAAGAGACCCTGGGCTCCCTGTTCTGAGGACTGGGACTTAAATAGACACTCCTCCCTCAGAGAGAAGGAGGCAGTTCCTTCCCACAAGGGATTCTGTAGAAAGCACTAGACGATATGAATGGTGTGATGGGGTGAATGGTTCGACTTCTTGTAGAGTATGAGAATCCCTTTCTCCCACCCCTCACCTCTCCTTTGGGTCTCACGTGAGACCCCGGGGGGGCAGAGCGGTACCCATCATAAATCCAAAGAGAATGTTGGTATCTCTTTATTTTATTTATTTATTTATTTATTTATTTATATATTTATTTATTTATTTATTTATTTTTGAAATGGAGTCTCGCTCTGTCGCCCAGTCTGGAGTCCAGTGGCACGATCTTGGCTCACTGCAACCTCCACCTCCCAGGTTCAAGAAATTCTCTTGCCTCAGCCTCCTGAGTAGCTGGAATTACAGGCACCTGCCACCACGCCCAGCTAATTTTTGTATTTTTTAGTAGAGACGGGGTTTCACCGTGTTGGCCAGGCTGTCCTCGAACTCCTGACCTCAGGTGATCCACCTGCCTTGGCCTTCCAAAGTGGATTACAGGCGTGAGCCACCGTGTCCAGCTGCCTTTGGGTTTAAGAGTCATAAAAACTATAGTTTCTTGGAGAAACAGCAGATGCCATTCTACTAAATATGAAAAAAAAAAAAGAAACTCTTGAGAATAAGTTAAATATAAGCAAGGCACCCACAACACTGATGCCAAGTTCCTGGTGTAACTGATGCTCCTGTGGACGTTAGCTTTTAAAGGAATGAGCAAAAGGGCAAAAGACGTACATTAGCTAATGGTTCCCGAGTACTCGGTGCATACCCGGCTCTGTGCTGACCACTCACAGGCCTCGTCTCATTTGCTCCCAGCAACCACCTAGGAGGCAGGTACTGTTATTAGAGGGATGTCACAGATGAAAACACGAGTTTCACAGACATTGAAGTAACTGATCTAAGGTTGTGCAACAAGTGAGTGGCCAGCCAAGACTTGGACTCTGGTCATCAGGAGACAGAGCCATGCTTTTGCCCACTGTAGGGCACTGTCTGCCTGTCTTGTCTTCCCTGGCACAGCATAATCAACCTCACCAACTGTCCCACAGATTTTTACCATGTTCTCCTGAAAATTACTTCAAAGGTGCTTTGCTCAGAATGACCCCAAGCAGCCACTGCTATTAACGCCGGCTGGGGCGCACACACACGCATGCAGGCACGCACACGTGCGTGCACACACACACACACACGCTACTGCTAATGAACACATAGAGACTCAAGTGGAATTGTTATTAAACCTGCAGCTTTGCTTTTAGCCTTGAGCTTGCCAGGCACTTGTCTCAGGGACTTCTGGCCAGAAGTTGGGCAAGGCAGTCTAAATTTGGAGTGATCATAGAAGGTGGTGATGAAGGTACTGGAACTTGGAAGACAGGGCCATGCGGGAGGCAGAAGGCTCTGCGTGGGTTGTGGCTCCTGCCCATAACTCCTCAAGGCTTCGGAAAAGGTAGAACCATTGAGTGCAGGCCTTGGGAACAGCGAAGGGGCCAAACCAAAGCCAGCTCACATCCCCAGAAGCAGATGTGCAGGACTGGGTGAGGTGGAAGCTGGGAACCAGAAGCCAGGAGGTGGGCTCTGGACTCCAAGGCTGAGCTGGGAGGGCAAACTGTGGAACTGGGAGAAGAAGTCAAGTTCACCTAAATGCATCAGGGGAAGACTGCTCTGAATCGTGTCTGAGCTTCTAGCCACGTAGTTTCAAAGGCCCAGACTCTTCTAGCTCAGGGCTCTGAGCAGGAGGAGAGCTGAAGCTGGAACAGCTAAACCCTAAAGAGCCTAAATGTCACTGCTGAAAACTCAGGAGCTGGAAAGAATATGATTCTGCCTCAAAGGCCCTTTGAGTTCCTCCCCTTTCCCTCTCCACTACCTCAGTTTCCCTCCTTACCCCTTCCCATCCCTCCTCCCTCTCCCCCAGGCAAAGAACATCAGCCAGTTTATTTGGGGCTTGCCAGCTCTCAGAAGGGGTGTGACTCAGAGGTAGGAAGCTGGAAGATACAACTTCCTCAATGTTCTCCTCTAACTGGAAGTGAGAACTGGGGGAAGATGCTCCCAGTGGTGTGTGGTTGAGTGTTGGAAGGTACTTCTTGGGGACGCTCACTTGCAGCTCTAACTCTCTAGATTCCTCCACAAGCTGGAAGTGCCTTTATTTACCTTTAAGGCAGATTCTTCCCCAGTGGCACAGGGTAGACTGCCCTGTGATTTCATACTTGTGACTGGGGCCTGTTCTATGAAATTCTGGGAAAAGTTTTCATCAACTTTTCCACCAACAAGTCAGAGCAGGGTCTGGCTGACTGTTACCGTCTCTTACTCCAAAAGGGAGGGAACGTGTCATTTTGAAAACGTGATCTTCACAAGGTAACACGTTAGGCTGCAAATCTGGACTTTTTTCTCCCCCTCCCCCTCTACCTTTTTTTCCCTTGCTAATTGGCGGAAAATTAATGAACAAGGTATTGATGGAGCAGATGCTTCTTGTGGAAAAAGGCAGAATTGGAGTTTTTTTTACCTTCTTTTTTTTTTTTGAACACATCAAGAAGGTAGTAACATGTGGCAGGTCAGAAATTAAGAGAAGGTAACAGTACAGATTGTAAAGAACACAAAGGAGTTGGGGATGTGTGTTTGTGTGTGAGTGTGTGTGTGTAAGTGTGTGTGTGTGTTTTCTCTTTTGTTCTAACTTCCTTGCATCTTTTTTTTTTTTTTTTTTTTTAAGCTCATATTCGGCTGCAGCTCATAATTAGCAGCTAGGCCTATGGGACCTAATTAACCAATTTAATTAACAAAAAAAGCACACAAGTCACCCTGACATTTGTCAGCCATTAGGAGGGATGTCAGACTGGCAGTTTCAGCCGACACATTAATGGTGATTAGCTCATTTGTGACTCACTTTTACGCCAGGATCCTCCTGGAGAGGCAGCCTCTGAGCCACACTGCCCAAGGCTGTGGGGTCAGGAGCTTGACCTTCAAAGGTCAATAGAAAGCCCCCTCCTAGCTCTCCTATTGGGTCAAGGGGCCCCATCCAAACCTTTGTGAAGACATGTCTATACTGCTCCCAAGTTTCTGCTGAAGTCCCTTTGGAAAAGCCCAATACTCTTGGGCTATTTCTCCAGGGAATGAGAATTCAGCAAAGCCTTCTTTATTAGGGAAGAAGCGTTTTAAATTTTATTATCATTATTATATTTGGCCTGTTGGTTCCCATATTTACTTCCTGCACTCGGCAGGGTTGCTGTAGTCAGCTCCACCAGGCGGTTTCCTCATTCAGGCACTGCCTTTGTTCTTGGAGTTGATTAATTCCAGTAGTTTATATGATGCAGACAGGTGTTTATATAGTGCCTTGACTATCTTTGCCTCTGATCTCTCTTAATTTAACTCCACTTTCCCAGAAGCCCCGATTTACTAATAAGCCAGGAATCCTATGTAAATAAAAAAACTCAGGTGCATAGGTTGACAGATAAAGGGAAAGGTGGTGAGGTCCTAAAATACCAGAGCGCTGGTAATATGTCTCCTGGCGTCTTCCTCCCCTTTGCCTTAGTCAGTCCCCAAGGAAGTTTCCAAGGGCCTGGTTTGCTGGCCTGAGGAAATATAAGCACTAAGCATCATTTAGAGGTTGTGTTTGGCTGCATGTAACAGAAAGCTCAAGAACCACTCACTTGAACACATGGGAATTTATTGTTCTCACCTGACAAGAGGTCTCAAGGGAGGCAGTCAGGACTGGGACTGGTACAGCTGCTCCATGACTTCATAATACCTCCAGCTCCCTCTGTCCTTCTGTCCCACTGGCCTTAGCACGTATGGGATTTGTCTTTGTGGTTGCAGGATGGCAGCTCTTATGCTTCCAGGCATCATGATTGCATTCCAGGAAGGAAGAAGAGGGCTCAGAAAAAGAAAAGACCTTTGTGAAATCTGCTTTAAAAAAAATCAAGGAAATAACAGCTTTCCAGGAAGCCTTACCCAGCAAATACCCATTTTCATTGACCAGAACTATGTCATGTGGCTATCCCAACTACAAAGGACACTAGAAATTGGGTTATTCTTGGATGGATATATTGTGGTCATGAACAAAACTGGGATTCTCTTGGTAAGGAAGAAGGGAAAGACAGCTATTGGTCAACTAGCAATGTGTGCCACATCCATGGATTGAGTTCCTACTAGGGAAACATATTTCCTTGTAAGAACCCTGCGGGGAAGCAGTGATGATATTCATGTCTGACAGATGGGACAAGGTGTGCTTAGTGAGGTTAAATCATTTGCCTAAGATCATACTGCTGGTTAATAATTGGAGTTCAGACATACCAGACCTGAAGCTTGGGTTTTCTCTGCCTACACCACAGTGCACTAGTCATGGGTTCTCAAATACTGAATCTGTAGCCAGATAGTGGGAGTCCTGATGACCAAGATTTTGTCCAGCTGAAAAACAGGATGGGAAACTCAGAAGACACTCTTGCCCTTCCAGTGTGCCTCTGTTGCTTGCCTGGTTCCGAGCCACATGTTAATAACACCCGCATGGGTTTCATTTCCTCCAGAGCTTGCCCAAGTAAGCCTCTAAAGCAACCTGGCTTGCCATCCTCTGCCTCCTCCTGCCAGCCCCTAACCCCTGCTCACACATGGAATTGACCCATTCAAACTGGAGACACCCTGGGCTGTGCAATTAGACTGGAGAAAACAGACCCCATTTCAAAAGGTGACTCCCTACCATTTTGAAATAGGACTTCATTAATTGCATTCCCCTATTGATTCATTACCATGAAACAGCCTGGAGTGCTTGCCTGTAGCCTAACCTTTCTCAACGGAGGGAGCCAGACATTCTTTGCAGGTAATCTACAGGGCCCAACAGCAAATATCTGGAATCGGGACTATTCATGCATGAACAATATAGCAGCTCCTTATTGTTACACGCATTGTTCTCTAACAAAGAGCAACGGGCAGGTTAAATCTATTTTAGCTGAGAAGGCTCTACAGAAATCCTTGCTACCGAGCATTTGATACTGATCACAGAGTCACATCAGGGAACAGCAGCTGAAAGGAGAAAGTCATTTTTATTTCTGAACTTTAGAGGAGACAACCACTCCTCTGCTCTGGCTCCCCAGGACTTAGGCCTCTAAGTGGGAGTGAGGATTTTGTTTTGTTTTGTTTTTTAATGCCACTCAATGAGAATGAGTTTCTTAAGGGAATCGGGGGCTGGACAGTTAGGGGGAAAAAGGTATTACACAATGTCACATTCAGGCAACATATGCGAACTCTGGTTTCATTCAATTTTAAAAACATGTTCTCGGGGGATTCAAGTCTGTGAGCTGTGAATGATAATGAAGGGCGTGGCAGCCTCAGGGTTGGTGGTGCCGAAATGGTACCATTTGGAGCAGCTGAAAAACAGGAACTTGATTCTGCCTTGGATTTGCCTCTGCTCAGCCAGCAGTGGAAATGCCACTTGCTCAATTCACCCTCCTTCTCCAAAGGGTGAGCCCACTGAGGGTGGTCCTTCTGAGACTTCTATAAGGCCCAACATGCATGAGGGCTGGGAAGAGATGGGCAGGGTGAGATATGGATGGGAGAAAAATTATTTAATCAAATCCTTATATTACAGCAGCAGAGGCAGGACCAGGGAGAGGGTGTGGCTTGCCCTTCTAGTGAGTACTGAGATTAGAAGCCAACCCACAACTGTTCATCCTCCATGGTAATTTTGAGTAAGAAGCATGGTGTTGAATTGGGCCAGGAGGATGGCAACAATTTAGCTCGGGGGCTGGTGGGAAGGACAGTATATCCAAATCATTTAACAACCAGTCCAGGGTGGGCGCCACTAGATCGGGCAAGGGCATCAAGCAAGCATAAAGGACACTAACCACAAACGCCATTTGTGCCCCCAAGTGGGACCTGATGCTGACTCTCAGGCCTCTCTAGACCTCAGTGAGACCATCATGGAACAGCCCTGGGATGGAGCCATGTGAAGGAAGGAGCAGCTAACGGTCACCCAGTCACTGACTGGTGTGTCAGGAAAGTAGGTGATTCCATTAGTTTGTTGAAATTGTTTATTCTACAAATATCTAGAAAGGTGCATGAAATAAACAGAGATCAACCAAGTGAGGAAAGCAAAGGCCATTTATTCAGAGCTTGCTATAGCAAGGGAGTCAGCCACCACCCTTTGCAAAGACTCAAAGGCAGGCCAGGGGAGTGGGAAAGCTTTATAGAGAGAAAAGGGAAGCCTCAGGTGTGTGCAGATTTGAGGCTGTTGGTTTTGGGGAGCTGTGTGTGGGATAACTAGAAAGGGGGCATCCTATCTGATTTGTTGGGGTGCATATTTGTCTTTCTCTGGTTGGTCCTTAAGTTGGAAGTGGAGACAAAAATTAGGGAAGTGTCAGTTATTAATCAAGTCCTGTCTATTTGGGGCAGATTGTTACAGGGGTTACTGTTAACTTCCTGGATTGTCACCAGAGAGAGCAAACTGGCTTCCCATAAATCCGACTTATAGCAGACTGGCTCCCTGGGTTGTTTGTTGTAGATAAGAGGTTGCTGCAGGTTGTGGGTCAAAGTTCTATTTTTATACATGGTCTGAACATTTTCTATTTGTATATTCAGTCTCTTAGTCCCCAGGTTGTCTCTAGCTTGGTTCAATTATTTCTCCCCCACCATTCTTCTCCTTGGGAAAAATAAAAATCATTATGTATGTAGATTCACTCTGAGGTACCTTCTTCATAACCACAACCCACTTCTCCAGGATTTCAGCCTGAGTGTTTCCAAATGAAAAGTTTCTCTGAAACTTAAAGTTGAAACTGGCTGCTTCGTTAGCCATCCAAGGCAAGAGATATATTGGGGGTCTCACATCTGCCTTCCTTCTTCTGCCTCAGCTTTCCACACGACCAAGCAGGATCCTAGTCAAATCCAGGGCAATATCATGTTGCTTTTGGCTGTGTGCTGCACTTCCATGGTCTCGGCTCTGATGCTAGATGCTGGCATTCCCACTCTGTGATAACATGTGCGTGTTTAGTTCTGTACAATTTTATCACGTGTGTAGGTCCTGTATCTACCACCACACTCAAGACACAAAACAAACAAGCAAAACAACAACAAGATACAAAACAGTTCCCTCCCACAAAGGTAAAGATTCCTCTTCTTGCCCTTTTATAGCTACCCTCACCTCCCTCTCACCCCCACCTCACCTCCTATCCCAGACCTCTGGCAACCTCTAATCTGTTCTCCATGTCTATAACTTTGTCATTTCAAGAATGTTATGCAAGTGAATTCATGTAATATGTAACCTTTGGGATTGGCTTTTTTCACTCGGTGTAATTCTCTAGAGATTTACCCAGGTTGTTTTGTGTAGCAGCAGTTCCTTTTCATAGGTGAGTAGCACGCCATGGTATGGATGGACTACAGTATGTTTAACCATTCACGCACTGAAGGGTATCTGGGTTGCTTCTAGGTTTGGGGTGTTCTGAATAAAGCTACTATGATCATTCACGCACAGTTTTCTGTGTGAACACAAGTTTTCGTTTCTATGGAGTACATTCCCCAGAGCATAATCGGTGGGTCATATGGCACTTGCATGGTTAGTTTTGTTTGTTTGTTCATTTTTGAGACAGAATCTCGCTGTGTCACCCAGGCTGGAGTGCAGTGGTGCAGTCTCAGCTCACTGCAACCTCCGCCTCCTGGGTTCAAGTGATTCTTGTGCCTCAGCCTCCTGAGTAGCTAGGACTACAGACACATACCACCATGCCCAGCTAATTATTTTGTATTTTTAGTAGAGACAGGGTTTCACAATGTTGGCCAGGCTGGTCTTGAACTCCTGGCCTCAAGTGATCTGCCTGCCTCGGCCTCCCAAAGTGCTGAGATTAAAGGTTTGAGCCATGGTGCCTGGCCACATGGTTAGTTTTATAAGAAACTGCCAAATAGTTTTCCAGAGTAGACATTCCCACCAGCAATGAATGGATGATCCAGTTCCCCACATCCTCTCCAGCATTTAGTATTGTCCCCATTTTTAATTTTAGCCATTCTAGTAAATGTTGGTGATTTCTCATTGTGATTTAATTTGCATTTTTCTAATGGTTAAAGATATTGAACATTTTCTCATGTGCTTCTTTGCCATCTGTAAATACTCTTTGCTGAAACGTCTATTTCTTTTGTCCATTTTCTACTTAGATTGTGTGGTTTATTTTTTGTTGGGATTTGAGAGTTCTTTTCAAAAAATGTACTCTAGATACCAACCCTTTGTCAGATAAGTGTTTTGGACGTATTTTCTTTTAAATTTGTTTTTAAAGGCTTTCATACGTTTGCTTGTACCTCTGCTACAAACTCTGTTTTTCTAAGATCTTAAATTCTTCAACCATAAATTTTCCAGCCATAAGCATTTTGGGGAAGGTAATGTGTGAGTTGGAGAAAGACCGTCACCTATCCACACAAAAATCCAACCTGTAAATGGAGGCTGAGTTGAATGAGCAGGCAATGTGCGTCATCTTTCTTCAGCTGCAACATCAGCACCAGCTGTTTTAATGGACTCTTTGAAAAGTGAGTTTTATTTCCCTTCCCAAAAACACACTGGCAGGCAATTCAATTCATTCGCCGCTCATCTAAACAGGCTAGATACATTATTGCCATGTCCAAGAAAGTCTATATGTTCGAACTCTCCCAGCTATCCCATCCCAGGATACAAACCTGGTCATGATTACTTTTAAGGGCAACATTAGAAAGCACAAGACCTCATTATCTTGACTGCTGGAAATGAGCCCCTCTTAAAGAAACTACCATGCAATTATGCCAGCCCCTGAAGAATCCTTGCATGTTTGGTATTCCTCCATGCACATGTATTCGTGAAATGTATCCCAAGTGCCAGATGCTGTACTAGGTGATTGAGTCTAATGGCAGACACAGCTGGCAGGACCCCTACACTCATGGAGCAGATAATTCAGTGGCCATAGTCCAGTTTGTCAACTGTGATCCTCAAGCCCTCTTTCTTCTGTCTTCTGGTTTCCACTTATTCATACCTCAAAAATGCTCTTGAATAAGCCTTACAGTGGCCACATGAGAATGAATAGTCCTGTCCAGTCCAAGGGTTCTGACCCCAGATGTGCCCACAGTTCCCAATCCTCAGATGCTAGGACGTCTCTGGGTTCTGTGCACAGGTGTGGGAAGGCTCCCTCCCCATCAAGGTGTAGTACATGGTCATCTGTGGTCAGATGTGGCCCTGCTTGCGCCCAGAGCCTCATAGAGCCCTAGATTCTGTGCCCTCTCACACTTTGTCTTGAAAACTCATTTATTTATGGATGTTGCTGTTCTAATCATGGAAAGTTAAAACTCTTACAGGAATGCTGCCAGACTGGATCAGACACTGTACTCTCCTTCCATCTTCCTCTTTGCTATGAAACAATAGCCCATTACACTAAGAAAACTAGTTTTTAGAAACCTGAGTAAAGTCCAGTTGCTTCTGGTAATGTCCAACTGAATCAAAAACAGTAGGCAGAAAAGGTGTTGAATATTTTTGGAAAGGTGTTGAAAGTTTGGGTGGACGGGGTCGAACAAGAAAGATACAAAATTGTCTTTAGTCCAAGGAAGGCACAAAAATGAAATGATTAAAAATAAAAGAGGGGATCTCCCATGACAAAGACAGACTTTGTAAGGAAAAATGAGAATTAGGCAAGGTGTAAGGTAGGAAAAGACCAACAAGCCTTTATGGAGTATTCTTAAATATCACCCTCCACCTCGAGACGGCAGGTTTAGCCACATTCTCCCAGTGAGTAAGGGCATTGTCACTAATTTAGACCATACAAATGATGTCAACTTGAAAGCCCTCCAGAAACTTCTCTGCAGGTTTTATCTACTATTTACCTAATTCGTTGCCTATAAAGGCTACAGATATATTGTGTTTGTCCTTCTAAGGTTGTTGAGAACTAGAACAAGTGTGACAATTGGAGAAAGTACAGTCGGGAAAAGCCGATCACTTTCACGGAAGGGACTCTGTTTCATTCCTCTTTATCTCCCCAATACTTTTCAGTTTGACACAAATTAGGTACTCATAAATGTTCTTTGAATGAACAAATTAACTTGCTTGTTCCAGGTCATAAAGCGAGTCATTGTCTGGGACAGCTCTCCTCTACTATGTTCCCAGATACAACAGAGGGTTACAAGTATTTGAGGCAAACAGGAGTCTGTGATCAAATGAGATTTGGTCTTAGGGAGCCACAGTGCACATTAGCATAATAAAGGCTCCAAGAAGTCCTGCAATAAAAAGCCCATGTAACTTTTTCTAACTCTGCACTTCTGAAAACTTTTTCTGACCATGGAACCCCTTTATTTCATAGAACAAAAGCTTCAGCATCTTGCAGAACCAGTGTTCCTCAGAACAGAGTTCAGGAGCTTGAGTTAATGAGGCAAAGAAGAATGGCAGAGAGCTCAGCAAAAACAAAAGGAGAGAAAGAGGCTTCCTGGGATACATGGGAGTGATAACCGCAGGCACTTTGGTAGTGCCAGACCACAACCTATCAAGTGGTGAGGGATGAACAAATAGGTTTGAAAGTGTGTGATGGGGCTATTCCTGCAGAGCATGCTGCCTGCCATGCCATGGAGCTTAGGTTTAACCAAGTAGACCCTTTGGAGTCCTGGCTCTCTGCACAGTGCCGTAGAATGATGGGGTCTAGGCAGGTTGTTCTGGTGGTTGGGTGGAGAGTGGGTTAGAAGAGGACATACAGGATGACCAGTTAGGTGGTTGCCTTGGTGTCTGGGTAGAAGATGGACTCTGATGAGCAGGCAGTGCATTTGTGCAGCACAAGAATGGATAAGCTGCCATCCTGTATGTTCCCAGACTCAACCAAAGCCTTGAGAAAATAGCCTAAGCTGGTCTGAAAGCCTCTGTGCAGGGAGTCTGGTGTCACCGAATGCAAGGGTGACCCACTGAGAAGCAGCAGGAGGCCATGACATCATGACAGAGGGAGAGGAGAGAGAGAAGCTAGGGTGGAGACTCTGCCATCATCACTTTGCCCCCTCTTTTTAAATTCTTCTTTCCCCCATTACTTTGCAGTTTCTAACACAAATTTGGTGCTCAATAAGTGTCCTTTGAATGAATGAACAAACCAACTTGTTTGTTCAAGATTGTTTACTACCTTAAACAAGTTTTCCACTTTTCAAAGAGACTCTCACAGCAAGAACAGCCAAAACAGGGTGCCGCTGGTTACTTGAATTTTTCCTCCAAGGTTTCATTAAGCTCCAGCCTAAGATTACCCATTCATTCATTAGAAACTTAGTGTGAGTTAGGGGAACTTACGCTAAGTGTGACTTAGGGGGACTCACACTAAGTGTGAGTTAGTGGGACTCTGGGGCTGTGCACACAGTGGTACAAATGGCCCTGTTGCTAAGGGGCACAGAAGAAGGTCCAAGTGAGTCCCTAGGCTCTTCAACCCTTGCACCCCCAGCCCATACTGTCCCTAAGCATTTATCTTTAATGGGTACCGCTGAGTGTATCTCAGGGGATATTTAATCCATATGGCTTTGATTCATTAACACTTAACTCATCAAAACACTTACATTTTTTTCTGGGAAAGTTTGTTGCCATTTAGGAAGCATTTTCAGATGTGATAAAAAGCTTTTAAGATGATCAGGAAAGAGGCTGTGAGTTAGTCATGGAAACAAGGCAGGTTCAACACATAGGGAGGCTGAGGGCCTGGCCTCGTCTGGCCCTTCCTTGATCTGCTTCAGAGATGGCCAAATTTTGGTCCTATTTTTCTTCCTTCACTTTGGAAATGGACTAGGTTGGAGAAAGATGGGGAACATAGGAGAGAAGACCCATACTGGAAGCAGTGTGTCGCCAGGGGCATGCGGCCTTGGGCTCACACCTTCAGGGAGAGTGGAAGCTCTACTCCAGCCCATTTGTGTAAAAATCCTCACTAAACACAGTGTGCAGTCTCAGTCTCCTTATTGCAAGAAATGGCTCTGATCCCCAGGCCAATAGATGGTTATGGCGGACAGGTCCTTGGAGATCAACAACTCGGACCCCTCAAGGTATGCGAGGAACCAAAGACCAGAGAAGAGAAGCAAGGAACTTTCAGAAATTCACGTGTCAGGTTAGTGACAGAGTTGAGCCTCGAGCCAAGTCTCCTTCGTGGCCCTACTACTGCAGACAAGGTCCTGCCCTGGAATGTAACCAACTAGTTGATACTCTCCCTTCTCTGTTCTCCTTGACATTTGTTAACATTTACTATGTGTCAGGCTGTAGGACAAACTCTTAGTGTGCATTATTATGAGGTGTGACCTTGGGTAAGTTCCTTAACCTCTTTTAGCTTCAAGAGGTGGTAAACATGGTGGTCAGAAGATCTGAGCCACATTGTCCAGGCTCAAATCCTAGCTCCGCCACTTACTAGTTGGAGGATCTTGAACAAGTTACTTAATCCTTCTAATCTTCAGTTCCTGTTTCATAGGTGTGTTAGCAGGCTGGCTAGCTATTCTTATTATTTTAGATAATCCTCTATAATGACCCAATGATGTAGTGACTCTTGCGGTCACCATATCACAGATGAAGAAACTGAGGCCCATGACAGTTACAACAGTTGTGTAAGATAATTAACAGAGCAAGAATTCAAATTCAGATTTTTCTGACTCCAGGGAAGCAGATCTCTGGGACTTATTGAAAAATGTGGTGGAGTATGTTTGTTTAGCTTTGTTTACTTTCCGTAGCTTAGTCATAGCATGATTTCTCTTATATCTTAAATTTCTCATAGCATGATTTCTCTTACATCTACAGTATAAAACAATCATGATTGATATTAAGTGTCAAATAAATTTCAAATAAAATTTTCATTGTAATCTCAGCACCTGATTTACTGAACTATTTTGAGAATGCTTCTACATTACACAGGTTGCTTTCAGGTCTAAGAGACAGAAACTCAACTCAAACTTGTACACACACCAAAAGAAATATATTAACTCACATAATTGGGAAAGTCCATGGTTGGACTTAGAAGATGTCACTGGGAATCTCTGTCCTACTTTCTCTTCTCCCTGCTTTCCTCTGGGCTGGCTTCAGTCTCAGGTGGCTCTCCCCATGTGGGGGCAACCTGGCCACCATCAGTTCCAGGCTGAAGGGCAAACAGTTTAGCTGCCTCCACAGAAAGTACATTGTCCCCAGTTCCAGCAAAACCTCAGGATTGATTTTCTTTGGATCTGGCTGAAGATACATACCCACCTCTGAAACAATCACTTCTCCAGGGTGTGGAGCCCACGTATGGATCTTCCCTGGGCTTCACACCCTGGAGGAGTGACTGTCTCAGAGGACGGGTGTCACATGCCCATCCCCAGAGATGGTGAATGGAGTCGGACTAATTCAGGCCAGAAAACTGAGAGTAAGGAAGGGGTGGCCCCCAAAGGAAAACTCAGGATGCTATTATGAGAAGAGGTGGGAATGGATGCTGGGCTGGCAGAAACATCAGATGTCCACTACAAGTTACCAAACATGTCTTGAGGGGAAAATAAGTTAGCTGTTTGAGTCATACTTGATACCCCATTGACCCAAATATTCTGGCAACATAATTTTTTCTTTGTTAGAGAACCACTTCAACCAATGCCCTGCCAGGATGTCCTAAAAACCAAGGTGGCAAGAAGAGCACAGTAGCACCTCGCATGCGGAGCTGAGCTGAGACCCCACCTTCTTCAGCTCAGCAGGGTTGGCGGATGTTACTGTTGTCCTGCTTGAGTAGAGAAAGCTCTTTGGAGACATTAGTGTTTCCCTCTCCTGTGAAGACCTAAAAAGGGCCTTCCCTCAGGGGTCTCACTGATTGGCTTGAGACAATGAGAACTTCCTCAAGCTCAGATGAGCTGGGAACAGTGCTGGAATGGGGTCCAAGCCCTCAGGGACCCCCTGTCCCACAGATTAGCAATCCACCCACCCAAGTCAGCTCACCTAGGGGAAGTTGAGCACGGGCTGGGCAGAAGCAAACAGCATCATAAAAGCTGGTAGAATAGCCATTTCAGTTTTCTAGCATCCTAGTTTGTTCGCACATGGAGCTGACAGATGGCCCATTTGGACTGAATTGGGCACTGGCCCAATTCAACAAACATTTACGTGCCTTTTTTTTTTTTTTTTTTTTTGGCTTGGGGACAAGCTAAGTAGTAACATTCTAGTCAATTTCATCAAACCACTTAACACAGCTTTGTGCTATGAAGAGACTTCAGGCTTTGGAGTCAGGCAGACCTGGGCTAAAGCCCAATTCCATGACATATTTGCTGTGTGGCCTTTGGCCTCCGTTTCCTCATCTGTAAAATGGGGATGCTAATACAAGGGCCTCTGTCTCAGGGCTGCTGTGAGGGTTACACGAGGTGACGTATATCAGGACCCATAGCCCCACCATAGAAGAAACTCAGCCAAGGCAGTGGCCTCCTTTCCTTCCTCCCTCGGCTGACTCTGCTGATTTGACTCACCAGATGGTTGGACAAGTCCTTTTTCTGCTATATCAAGATGGGCACTAACTGTATCTTGAATGGTCTTAGGTAGCATCTGATAGCACTGATACTCAGTTGAGTTAACTCTCTGAACAACTCCTTCAGGTAGTAGAAAGAGGAAGGAGTTATTAGATGAAAATTGGCCATTATTTAGCCGAACACACATCTTGAAAGGCAGCCAGGGGCTTTAGTTATGACTCCAAATGCAGGTTCAAGCCTGTATATTTAGCTTTGATCATTGTGGCATCTAGATCCAATAATCGTAGCAGATACCAGGTACCCAGTTAAATACTTAACACTCTTTCCATACTTCATTAATGCCCACCACAGTCCCATGGTGATACCGATAATATTATTCCTTTTTACAGATGAGGATGTGAGACTCTGAGAGGTTAAGTCAAGGTTGCGACATCAGTTGCATGCGTAGTCCATGTGACTAGTACCCCCTGGCGCTGTGGGTGCATAACAGTAACGAAAATAGCAGGCAGTACTCATTTGGAATCCACAATATGCCACACATTCTCACATGTATTAATTCTTTAATCCTCTTGCAAAACTCAGAGACCACACACCAAGGTCAACAGCTAATAAGTGACGAGTCTTTTAGAGTCTCCGCCATAACACCCTACACTTTTCCTACACAGCACTTTAAAAGAAAATAATTTCAACTTTTATTTTAGACTCAGGAGGTACATGTGTAGGTTTGTTACATGGGTATTTTGCGTGATGCTGAAGTGTGGGGTATGATTGATCCCTTTACCCAGGTAGTGAGGACAGTATCCAGTAGTTAGTTTTTCAGCCCTTGGTCCCTTCCGTCCCTGCTCCTCTAGTCCCCAGTGTCTATTGTTGTCATCTTTATGTCCAGGGGTACTCAATGTTTAGCTCCCACTTATAAGTGAGAACCCTACACAGCACTTCTTGATTAATCTTGATTAATTAATTCTACCCCCTCCCATTAGATGCAAGCTCCCTGACAGCAGAATAGTCATTCTTGTGTCCCCAGGACCTGGCAGAACACTAGGCTCATAGAAGGTGCTGAATAAATCTTTATTGAAAAGCGAATGAATGAAAGAGGTGTGTAAGTCAGATACCAGGAAGAGTTTTCACGGCAAAAAAAAAAAAAGGTGTCCATTATTTCGCACCAAATAATGATGGGAGCAGATGTGCAGGGTGGCAGTGGGGTGGGAGCCTGAATGCTGGCATTGGTGCCCGGCCATACCCAATAGATGAAGTCCTCTGGGGCACACAGACTGAGGCTGGCAGGGACAAACTTTCTAAAGCACCACAAAGTTCCTCGGCCCCCACACAACATCTGGCCCCAAAGCCTTCATTTCTCAGATAAACAAAGACAATCCAGCCCAACTTCCAACCTGGCCACTGGCCAACAGGCACTTGGGTTCGAGACTGATTTTATTGAAACACCTGAATGTGCACCAGGCCGATCCAGCCTTTCTGCTCTAGCTCCCTTCTCTTTGTCTCTGGCTGAAGACCAGAGCATCCCGGGGTCGGGACTCTTAATCCTCCTAACCTAAGGGAGGATGTGCGCCTGACACAGGGCCAAGGCCCCCCAGCGCCCCGATGGGCGGCCCCAGGCCCATCTGGAATGTTCAGAAATGCTGCCATCTCGTGGCGCCTGCAGGCCGGAGCAAGCCACCTTCCGGCTGATCTTGAAGTTGATTCCCAGAAGATGTTGCTCCAAATAGGCATACATAGAGTGTGTGCATTTGCATTGCCACGCGCTGAGCCGCCTGTACCACCCACTCACTGCTACTCCGGGTGTGTTATCTGCTTTGGGCCAGCCTGAGGTAAAACTGTCAACACTGAAAATCATTACCTTTGGCACCTCCCAGTTCTCTGGAAGTTATCTGGTCTGTAGACAGCAAGTCCCTGAGGGAAGTGGGTGGAGCACAGGACAGGTAAATTTTGACAGAAAAGGAAACTGGGCACAAAGTCTAAGGTGCTACAACAACAACAACAACAACAACACAACAAATGGCCCCTACAGGAGCCTGCTGAGCACAGAGTTGCTGAGTTGAGCTGTTAGAATCACAGTGATAAGGGTCCCTCCCTGCTGGTGCATCAAGACACAGCAGAGTGTAGTTATTATGCACTTGGACCCTCGGGTTAGATAACCTGAGTTTGAGTCCCCATTCCACCACTTTGTAGCTTTGTGACCCTGGTGAAGTTGCTTAACCTCTCTGTGCCTTCATGTCCTCAACTATAGAATGAGGGAAATAAGTTGTAATGACCACAAAGGATTGTTTTAAGGATTCAGTGATATTTGTAAAGCATTTATATAGTGTTGGTGCATCATAATTGTTAAATAAAAATTAAATCAAATGTTGTATAGATTTGGAAGCAGGATTAATTTATCCCATACCTATTTTATTCAGCACCCTTGCCCAGTGCTAGGTGTCATAGGTGCAGAAATGGAGTTCCAATTGTGGCATGTATACAGTTCCTAAGGAGCAGAGGTGAAGGCATGCTGAGGTTTAAGCAACTACCTTGTTACTCCCTAGCTGGGAAGCTCTGGCAAATGTCTGTTCCCCATCCTGAGTCTGTTTCCCCATCTTTGTGTTATGTGGAGGATGTCCAGGTTCTTGTTGTTTTGAACAAAGAATTGGACAAAACGCACAAACAAAATGAAAGAATGAAGCACCAAAGCAGATTTATTCAAAGGGAAGTACACTCCACAGAGTGTACTCTACAGAGTGGGAGCAGGCTTCAGCAAGTGGCTCAAGAGTGCTGGTTACCGAACTTTCTGGGGTTTTAATACCCTCTAGAGGATTCTCACTGGCTACTTGATTTATACCCTGTGTAAATGAAGTAGTGGCCGGTGACCAGTCTGACTGGTCATGGAAGGTGAGGTTACACCCAATGCAAATGAAGTTACAAAGTTACATCCTATGCAAATAACTGATTGATTGTGGGAGGGGACCAGATACTGAAGTGAAGTTACAAAGTTTCACCTGTATGCAAATGAAGACCAGGCCCACAACCAGTCTGATTGGTTGCAGGATGGGACTTTCCATTTTTTCATCTGTGACACAGAAAGGGGGGAGTGCAAAGTGAGTAGCCTCTGATCGTTTTGTTACTTGAACATGGAAAGTTGGGGTTTTCCTTTCAATTCAGTTCCAGGAAGTCAGTGCAAATCAGCCTTAGGTTCCCTGCCTCCACACCCCATTCTCCTGTCTCATTTGAAATGAGGGTATTGGACTATGGCAGTGTTTCTTCATGCTGGCTCCTCATTCGAATCACCTAGGGGGCTTTTCTCACCAACACTGGGCCTTACCCCTTCCCACTCTGATACTGACAATATTTAGTCAACAAATATTATGTGAGAGTCCAGGCTGGGAACAGTTTCTGCTAGGCACTGGGCTCCCTCTGGGGTAGAGTTAGAGGATGTCATCCTGTCCTTGAAATAGTCTCAGCCCATGGAGAAGTGCAAGTATGCAGGCAACTTACTGAACACAAGTGGAGACTGAGGCATGTCATGAAAGAAGTCTAGACCAGGACTCAGAAGGGAGGGCAGAGGCAAGAGATGGCTCTTCCACCTTGGAGGTGGGGTTGAAACTGTTGCAGGTAGCACCTGCATTAGCCAGAAAAAAATAAGGGCAGAAGGGACAGTTTCTCCCAAGGCTTCCTAGCCCATCCACATGAGAAAATCAAATTGAGCCTTTATTACCACACATTTTTAATACAGGAAAGAAATAGATAACAAAGAAGGAAGTAGAAACTCACGCAGTCTGCCATCTCAGCATCCACCCTCGGTCCCAAGGCAGGGTGCTCTTCCGGTCGAGGGGTTCAGTCCCAGGAGGGTTACAGCAGATGCTGGATGCGGTATTAGTGACCTCTCCTGGACCGCAGCCCCACGCCTGCTGGGACCCTATTTCTCCAAAGCAAAAAGCCAAAGGACTGAAAGTGCACAGGTCACTTCTGCCCACAATCATTGGTGAGAACTAACTAAACACAGCCAGCTCCTGGCACACCACTTAAGCAAGCGGCCTCTGCAGCTCAGAACATACTTGGGACCTCTGCTTCCCGCTTATGGCTCTTGCAGTTCAACAACACAATTCATGCTTCCTCTTTCCCCATCTCCCAGGTGAGAACATCACAAATAGAACTTTCAAGAATGCAGTCTATGGGGATGAGGAAAGGCTTTGTAGAGGAGGTAGCGTGAAGGGTAGTGGGGCCCAAAGGACCAAGGTATAGGCTGTATGCTGTTTGCCAGATATCCTCAGCTGTCTGCCATCCATGCTAGGCTTGTATTTCCTTTGTTGTCCCTGTGTAGCCTTGTGGTTAGTTCTGACCAATGAGTGTGGGTAGACGTGACCTGTGTCACTTTTGGGCCAGAGCACTAGACCCTCCAAAGCCCTCTCATTCTCTCTGATACAGTGACTATATTGTTTGAAATGATAGCTGCTCTGCCACTCTAGGCCCCTCCGTGGTAACGATGAACAGAACCCCCTGCCAACCATGATGAACTTGGAGGATGGGCAAAGAGATAAATCATGTTGTTTCAAGTCACTGTGTTTGGGGGCTGTTTGTTACTATAGCATAGCTTAGCCCATCCTGACTGACACAATGGCCATGACTTAGATGAATGACTGGCTATCAGAGAAGATGTGATTTTGAACCAATCACGTTTCTTCTCTGGTCTTCACTTTTCTCTTGACATGGTGACATCATCCTGGAAGGCTGAGCCTACACTCAGGAAGGAGGAAAAGAAAGGGTCAAATCAACTTTTATACAATAGGTCCACATAGACCTCCGTGTGTCTTTTCACACTAACCCAAGGAAGTAGCAGAGCAGGTGAACTTTCCACTTGTTGAGGTTGGAGAAGGATGACTCCTCTGCATTCCTGGTTTCCCACCTCATCCCCACCCCATTCTGCTTTCATGCCTGGCACCACTTGTACATGTTCAAGCCATAGTTTCCATCTCTGGATGTTCATCAGAAAGGTGGGTAGAGCTATTTTTGTTTCGCCTTTTTACAAACTAAAAATTTGTTTACACATTTAAAAAAATATTCTGGGCTCTGCCACAGTCTGAGTTTAGATTCACTCAAGAGTCCGCAGTCTACAATAACAGCCTTGTACAGAGAAAGCTGACAGTTGCCACAATGGCCCTGAATTGGGGTAAAGTCCTAAAATGTCTTCAGAAAATGAAAGAAAGATACGATTTTATGTGAAATATCTTTAGTGATTGAAGGAATCTTAGAAATCATCTAGTTCAACACTTTCAGGTTACAAATGAGAAGAAATGAAACCCAGAAAGAGAAAGGAAATGACTTACTTCCTCAGAGTGCTTGGGAGGTAGGTCCTCTGTCTTCTGAGACAGAGGGAAGAGGCTCGCCAGGTGCCCACTGACTCAGGTCCAGGGCAGTGGCACACGTTTGTATGTTGTTGTTAAACTGACTTTACCAGTGCCCATGGGCTGGCGAGGCTTAGAGTGTTTTGGGTGATAAAACATGAATACGTCCCCATTTTACTGATTAAGGTACCAAAGCTCACAGAGAGTTCAATGCCATGGCCACAGTGTTAGGACTAATCAAAGGCAGAGCTGGGGCCGGGCTGTGTTCATTTTCTATGCGGCTGTAACAAATTACCACTGACTTAGTGGCTGAACACAACATACATTTCTTATCTTCCAAGAGCCAGACCCAGGTCTCACTGGGCTAGTCATGATGCCAGCAGGGCTGTGTTCTTTTCAGAGGCTGCAGGCTAGAAGCCATTCCCTTGCCTTCTCAATCTTCTAGCAGCCATCCACATTCCTTGGCTCATGGCTTCCTTCTTCCATCTTCAAAACCAACTATGTTGCTTCTCTTGCACAGCTCTTCTGTGGTCATATCTCTCTCTAACTGCAGTCAGGAAACGGTCTCCCCTTTTAAGGACTCGTGTAATTAGAATGTGATCACCAGATAATCCAGGGTAATCTCCCTATGTTAGGGCCCTTAACCTTAAGCACACCTACAAAGTCCCTTGTGCCAAGTTAAGGTAACATATGAACAGGTTCCAGGGAATTAGTCAGGCATGTCTTTGAGGGCTCCCAATTTAGAGCCCTGGGCCATACACCAGGCTGTGCACCTGCCCTCCTTCCCTCCATGCCCTCCCAGATTCCCCTCAAACACAGGGAGTGACTTCACCTCGGGCTACATCTGCTTCCAAACTGCTCAGCATGGTTCTCACCCAAACCCACCATTTGATTCAGAAATTACATGCAGGACTAATTGTTGCTTGAGGCTACTTGTGAAATGGGGATAGTGTGTAACAACAACAACAAAAAAAAACCAGCACAAGGCTTCAAGGTATGAAATAAATTGTTCCAGGAGGAAACAACACACACACACACAACCACAAACATATCATTTGAGCCCAATACTACACCTCCCACCCAGAAAAGCAAAGGCCTCCTATTGTTAAAAGGACAGTGAAGGTACGTCTTCTTATTTTATTTTTTAACCCAATAATAAAATGGAAGCAGGAAGATGAAGCAGAGATGTTCCAGATGTTCCAGGTGCTGGGAACAGGGCTGATTGTGCCCTGAGAAATCACAGCAAGCTCTCCTCTCTCTGGATGTCAGCTTCCGCTTGTTTGGAAGGAGGAGAGAGGTTACCTGCAGACTCCTCCCGTGGTAAGAGCCATAATGTGGTTTTCTCATTATTAAAATGCTTGCCTGCCCCCAGAGTCCCTGGGAGGCCTAAATGAGGAACCAAATGAGAGGCTCTTAGTACGGGGCCCAGCGCTAATAAGAGCCAGTCAATGGCAGCTCCTGCTGGGATGATGATGATGATATTTAACTCGCCTTCCCCTCGCTGCGTGCTCTGTATTCTTCACCTTATTGAATTCTTACAGCAACCCTATGAAGTGGGCATTCTTCTTACTCACATTTTCTACATGAGGACCTGGAGGCCCAGAGCTTGAGTAAGAGTCCACAGCTTTTCAGAGGCAGAGCTGGGAGACAAACCAAAGCTTGCTGAGCCTGGAATCTCTGCTGGAACCCTCAATGTACCTCTCTGAGATGTTGACAGCACCCCCTACAGCTCTGAACACTTTTGGAGCATAGCAGGTGCTTGAACAAATCATCAATTGGCCATTTTGTCAGCAGGAAGAGAATTGAAGAAGAACACTAGTGATTATTTTTTTGAAGAGTTTGAAGAAAATCCAGATAAAAGAAGAGGAGTTTAACCAAATTGGCTAAAGATACATGGGGCCTTTGAAAAACAGAGATTTTTAAAATGAGAAATGTCTGTCGATTTTCCATCAACAAACACTGGATTATTACCAGATTAACATTCAGTGATAAGTTACAGTTGAAGAATGCGACCCAGCACCCACCTAGTTTACCCTGGCTGTCAGGTAAAGTTGGGACTCAAGTCCAACAATCTTTGTTGAAAGAATTCTTTTACCTCTTCGTGTATTTGACTTATCACTCTTGCTTGTGTATTTTTTTTTTCCAACTTTATATGATCTATTTCCTTTTTTCATTTTCTTTTCTTTTTTCTTTTCTCTATCAGCCACTTCAAATATTTTGGCAAGTGTATGTGATCCAATGGGTGGGGGATTCTTAGCTTACATCTGAACAGCCTTCACCCAGGGAGACAGGCATATGGGGACCCATCCAAAGACTGTGGGTCCCCAGGAGAAGTCTATTTATTTGAGGCACAGAAGAACCTGCTGAGAAAGGCAGAAGGGACCAATTTTGGAAAAAATGAGGCTCCTCCAAGTGCAGGCTGTCACTCAAGCTAGCCTCCGATTCACCTACCAAAGCTGAACCTGTGTCCTTGGAAGAATCTTGATAGGGTTTGGCTGTGTCCCCACCCAAATCTCATCTTGAATTGTAGTTCCCATAATCCCCATGTGTTGTGGGAGGTAATTGAATCATGGGGGCAGTTACCTTCATGTTGTTCTTGTGATAATGAGTAGTTCTCACAGGACCTCATGGTTTTTTAAGGGGCTTTTCCCCCTTTTGCCCAGTCTTCTCCTTCCTGATGCCATGTGAAGGAGGATGTGTTTGCTTCCTTTTCCACCATGATTGTTAAGTTTTCTGAGGCCTCCCGAGCCATGCTGAACTGTGAGTCAATTAAACCCCTTTCCTTTATACATCACCCAGTCTTGGGTATGTCTTTATTAGCAGCGTAAAAATGGACTAATACAATCTGGAATAAAAGAGGGGGAAAACAGAAAGAGCAGAACATCTGGTTTCTGACAAGATGTCAAACAGACAGGGGCTGCTGGTTCCTCCCCTGACCCAGCCCTGCAGATGCCATGGAGGCAAGAGGAAGGTGAATGGAACTGAAAATGCCTTTGCAGACTGTGAGAAGCCCTGAGGACACAGAAGGTGACTGGGCCCCCAGCCTGAGGAATGGGAATACCTAAGTGGAAGAGGTCAGGCCCCAAGGTCTGGAAGTGCTTTTCCATTTTGTTCTTTCCTCTTTCTCACATTGGCCAGGGAAGTTGGCTCCTCTCTTTTTCTTCTCTGGGAGCAGCAGAAGACCATCAGGTGACTGTAGCCTAGCAGGTTGGGGCACCAGCTCCCCTGAGAATGGAAGCATCTCCAGCTAAAAGCGTACTCTGTGGTTTATCCTGCCCTGTCCAGATTCCCTGTTCTCCCTCTCCTGAGAGCCCTTCTCCAATAAATCACTTAAACAAGGATGCTCATCTCAGGTTCTGCTTCTAAAGGATTTGACATAGTGTGGTAAATGGAAATGCGTAAAGTGACAGAAATTAGCTGCATGTAAGTCATATTAAATAGGTTAAATTCACTGATCAAAACAAAACAGAGATTTCCAGATTGGACCAAAAATAAAAACCAAACAAATGAATAAAAACAAAGGCCCAGAAACATGTGCAACATAATTAGTGGGTGTTTATAAAACTTTGCATTTAACACAGAACATACATCATTTTTGAGTACACATGAAACATACAAAAAATTGGCATAGATTTGCCATAAACGAAGCCTCAATAAATTCTAAAGAATTAACATTAATGTCTTAATCATGTTGGGGAAAATGAGAAACCAATATCAAATTATTAGTTTTTTAAAATTATGTCTGTTAGGTATCTAAAATGTATACTGTTTAATAACTCTTGTGTCAAAGATGAAATCATAAAGGAAGTTCTAAAATACTTGAAGCTAAGAGAAAATGAAAACGTTATATATCAAAATTCTTGCAGTGGATGAAAGAAGACACATTATGTCTTTAACTACATTTGCAAAAAACTAAAATTACTGAAAACAAATATCTAAGCTTTCAAATCTAATCTGTTTAAAATTGCAAAAAAAAATTGAAAGAAATAATGAAAATAAGGATAGAAACTAATGAAACAGAGAACAATAAAACAAAAGACGGGACTAACAAGACCACAAGCTGCTATTCTGAAAAGATTAAAAAGAAGCAGCAGACTTCTGGCAAACCTGATTTTTTTAATTAAAAATTTGATTGAGAGAATTGCAGATTCACAAGCAATTAATTGTGAGAAATAATACAGAGAGATCCTATGTATTCTACCCAGTTTTCTCCAGTGCTAACATTTTGCAAAACTACAGTGCAATATCTTAACAAGGATATTGACATTGATACAATACACTTATTTTATTCAGAATTTCCCAGTTTTACTTGTACACATTTGTGTGTGTATGCCTAGTTCTATGCAGTTTTATTACATTTAGATTCGTGTATTCACCATCCCACTCAAGATACCAAGCAGTTCTTTCACCATAAAGATCTCTCACGAAAGATTGATTTTTTAAAAAGGGAGAGAATATATAAATAAATAGATACATAAGGAAAACAAAAATGTCTAGATGCAGTAAGAGACCAGAGACTATGTGAACAGCTATGCACCAAAATATTTGAAAACTTAGGCAAAACATAAAATGCCAGAAAAATTAAAAAGCCAAAATTGGAATAAGAAAAATAGAAGCATTTAATAGAAATAACTAATAAAGTAATAGGCACAGTGATCAAATAACTCTCCATTCTAGGTCCCAGTATCAGTTTTAGATGTAAGCTCTATTGTTAAGTAAGAGATAATTCCTACCTTACACAAGCTGTTTCAGAAAGCAGAAAGAGGAGAAGCTGTCTAATATATTTTATGACAGAAATATGCCTCGATTGCAAAAGTAGATAAGAACAGAAAAATACAATATCCTAGAGAAACATTAGCCAACTAGATCCAATCATGTAACTAAAATAATAATGACAAAGTAGAGTATATTTCACAGTATAAAGATCTTAAGATCTCAGAAAAGCTCTTAATGTGACTCACTAGATTAATGCACTAAAGAAAATGTCCTAAGAAGAATTATATGGTTATCTCAATAGATCCAGAATATGTTTTTAATAAAATCTGACACCTAATTAGGGTTATTTTTAATTCAGAAAAAAAGTAATTCAAAAAATCTTTCCTTAACTATCAAGTTATGGAAATTTATCAAATGTTTGGTGCCAGAACTTGGACAAAAGTTAAAGTTAATGAAAAAAATTCAAATATATTCCATTAAGATTGCCAACAAGATAAAGATACATGCTGTCATTTTACTAAATAGTACCAAGTATCCTGTTTAATGCTCCAATATAAGAAAAGGAAAAAACAGAAATTGAAAGAATAAGAAGAAAAACTACCCTTATTCGCAGGTGATAATGCACATTTCCACAGTGAACCCAACAGAATCAATAGAAAAACTCGTAAGAATTACAAATTTGGCAAGATTATTGGATGCAAGAGTAATTTATATACCTTAATGAAAAAAGTCATCTCTGACTTCCACGTATGGTCATGTTGAAGTAACTGGGACTGGACTTACTGTGCTATGATAAACAACTAGAAAACAGGATAAAATATTTGAAACAGCTGTTTTCAGGCATTGAATAATAGGCAGCACAGGACCGTGATCTCTGAAAAAAGACAAACAAGTGAGGTAAGTTCCATAGTCCCTGGCCTTCTGCCTGGAGGAGCATTCTGGAACAGACCACGGGGAGGGGCACCCCAAGCAGCACGAGGCTGCCTCACTGAGTGGAAAACAGATCAGAGTTTGATGAGACTGAGCAGACTGGGATTTGCGGGGGCAGAGAACCCAAGAGGAGGGAGGTACATAAAGAAATAATTCCATGAGTTTCTGCTGACTACTAAAATGTGCACATGTAAAATAAAACTCCATGAATCCAGGCAAAGAATGTTGGGGACCTGTAAGGCAATCAATTTCTGGAGTTCATATATGATTTGGAGACGCTTGAGTTCTCACCAGCTAAAGAAGAGAGTCCGTGAACACCTGAAATTTTCAGTAGAGTAGCTATAAGAGTCAGAGCTTAACAAGAAAACTAGACTAGCCCGGAGGAAAGTTTACTCTAACCCTACTCCAACAAAAGCTTAGACACAAGCCTCAAAAGAACCAAGCTGACCTGCAAGCACCTAAACTGCTTGTTTTCCAGAACAAACCCAACTTTCTGGAAGAAAAACAACAAAAGCCAGCACCTAACAATATTAAATTCTCAATGTCCAGCATTCAATAAAAAATTAGTTAAAATGTCAAAAAGCAGAAAAATATAACCCATAGCTGAGAAAGAAAATAAAAGTCAAAAGAAACAAACATGAAAATGACAGAGATGATGGTATTAGCAATTAAGGGCTTTAAAGCAGCTCAAGAATTTAAAGGAAGATATAAACACAATGAGGAGAAAAATGAAAGATATATATTTTTTAAACCCAAAGGAATATCTAGAGATTAAATAAAATACAGTATATAAACGAAAAAAGAATACCGGGTGAGATTAACAGTAAATTAAAAACAGCAAAAAATCTTTTGCTATGAAGACATAGCAATAGAAATTATTCAAAATGAAGCACAGGGAAAAAAGACTAATTAAAAATGAATATAACTTCTGTAGGACACTATCAAATAGCTTAATATCCAATGGTTCTGATCTTTTGGGACAACATCAAGGAATCCAACATACACAACATTGTAGTTTTAGAAAGAGGAGTCTGAGAGTGAGGAGGACATAAAAAGTGTTTGAAAACATAATAGCCAAAATGATACAATTTTTGGTAAAACCTATAAACTCAGAGATCCAAGAAAGTAAAACGTTTATAAGCAGGATAGTTACAGTGAAAACTACAACAAGGTACATCATAATCAAATTGCTGAAAAACAATCATAAAATATTTAAAACAGCCAAAAAACCCCAAATTATATAAGGATTATATTTCCCAATCATTTGTTTATTGCCCTCTCCCCAGGAGATTTTATTTTATTTTATTTTATTTTATTTGTTTATTTTTTTAGATGGAATCTCACTCTGTCACCCAGGCTGGAGTGCAGTGGCCCGATCTTGGCTCACTGCAACCTCCACCTCCTGGGTTCAAGTGATTCTCCTGCCTCAGTCTCCCAAGTAGCTGGGACTACAGGTGCATGCCACTATGCTCGGCTAATTTTTTGTACTTTTAGTAGAGATGAGGTTTCACCATGTTAGCCAGGATGGTCTCCATCTCCTGACCATGTGATCTGCCTGCCTCGCCCTCCCAAAGTGTTGGAATTACAGGCGTGAGCCAGAGCACCTGGCCCCCAGGAGCCTTTAAAAATACATTTGACCCCTAATTGTACCTTTCCATGAAATGTTAATACCATGGTTATATTGTGTATCTATTTATACACTGTATGTTTATCTGTATTTTGTACATTAAAAGGTAATTGTTTTGTCCACTCCCCAAGAACCAATTTCCCTGTCCTTTAAGGCAATATTACCTAATTTGAGAACGTGTATGTGCAGAGGAACAAAGAATAGCTGCAGATTTCTCCTCAGAATGTATGGAACCCAAAAGATAATAAAACATAGAATTCTATGTTCGGCAAAATTAATGTAAAAGTAAGACGGTTTTAGACAAATACAAGTTGAAAGAATAAGTTGCCTACAGATCTGCACTTCCAGAAATTTGTATCTACATTAAAAAAGAGTACCAGAAATAGTAAATATGTGAGTAAATGTAAAATAATTTCTCTAATTTAAAAAACTTATTTATAAGATAATTGACTTTTTTTTTTTTTTTTTGAGAGGGGGTCTCACTCTGTCACCCAGACTGGAGTGCAATGGCACTATCTCGGTTCACTGCAGCCTCAACCTCCCAGGATCATGCAATCCTCCCGTCTCAGCCTCCCAAGTAGCTGGGACTACAGGCATGCACCACCACACCCAGCTAATTTTTTTATTTCTGGTGGAGACAGGGTTTTGCCATGTTGCCCAGGCTGGTCTCGAACTCCTGAGCTCAAGCAATCCACCTACCTTGGCCTTCCAAAGTGCTGGGATTATAGGCATGAACCACCGCACCTGGCCAAGATAACTGACTTTTAAAATCAGACTAATAATTATTTATCGAGCAATTTATAACATGTAGAAGTAGAATGTATTATGAAAATAGTGCACAGGATGGGAGTGGAGAAATTGAAGTATACTCTTGTAAGGTTTTTATATGCAAAGTGGGATAATATTGTTTGAAGACAGATGGTGACAGGTTAAATGTGTATATAGTAAACTCTAGAGTAACCACGAAAGAATAAAACAAAGACTTACAGTTAATAAGCTATTAGTAGAGATAAAATGTAATGTGAGATAATACTTGATTGGTCTGAAAGAAGGCAGGAAAAGAGAAAAAAGAAATAAATAATAGATGGGAGAAAAAGAAATTACAAAGTGGTATATTTAAACTCAATCATTGTCAATTATATTAAATGTAAATTATGTAAACACTGCAATTAAAAAGCAAAGATTGTCAGACTGAACCCAATTATTTCTTGTTTCAAGGCAAATTAGGAAACATTTTTAACTTTATGAAAATGTAAACAGAACAAGCTAAAATTTGTAGAATGCAGCTAAAGCAGTGTTTAGAGGGAGATTTATAACCTTAAGTGCTCCTGTTAGAAAAGAATAAATTTCTAAAATCAGTGATCTAAACTTCCATTATAAGAAACTAGGATAGGAAGTACGAAGTAAACTTAAATTTAGTAGAAGAAAGAAAATAATAAAAATAAAAATGGAAACTCATGAAATAAAAACAGAAAAAAATCAATAAAATCAAAACTGTTTTCTTGAAAATATCAATAAAACTGACAAGACTTTAACTAGACTGGTGAAGGAAAAAGAGAGAAGACAGGAATAACTAGTATTAGAAATGGACAAGGAGACACTATCGTAGATACTACCAACATTAAAAGGATAATAAGGGAATATTATGAGCAACATTATGCTAATTTAACTTAACAACCTATATAAAATGAAAAAATTACCTAAAAGACCCAAATTACGAAAAAAATAAACTCAAGAAGGAATAGGAAGCATAAGTTGCCTTAAATCAATTTTTAAAATAAGTTTGTAATTAAAAATCTTCCCACAAAGAAAAATCCCAGCTTAGACGGTTTCGCAGGTGAAGTCTAACAAATATTTAAGGAAGAAACAACTTCAATCTTAAATAAATTCTTTCAGAAAAGAGAGTAAGAAAGAACACTTTCCAGTTCATGCGGTGAAACTGGCATTACCTGAGTATGAAAACAAAGCAAAGACATTATAAGAAAAGAAAATCACCGGGTGCAGTGGCTCACGCTTGTAATTCCAGCACTTTGGGAGGCTGTGGCGGGCTGATCACCTGAGGTCAGGAGTTCGAGACCAGCCTGACTAACATGGAGAAACGCCGTCTCTACTAAAAATGCAAAATTAGCTGGGCGTGGTGGCACATGCCTGTAATCCCAGCTACTCGGGAGGGTAAGGCAGGAGAATCGCTTGAACCCGAGAGGCGGAGGTTGCAGTGAGCCAAGATTGCTCCATTGCACTCCAGCCTAGGCAACAAGAGTGAAACTCCATCTCAAAGGAAAAAAAAAAAAAAGAAAATCATGCACCAATATCCTCCCCAAACACAGATGCAAAAATGCTTAACAAAATGTTAGTGATTCTATTTTAACAATATATAAAATGGAAAAATATATTGTTTCCAAGTGTGATTTATCCCAGGAATTCAAGATGGTTTAATATTCAAAAATCAATAAAACATCATGGTGAAACCCTATTTCTACTAAAAATACAAAATTAGCTTGGCGTGGTGGCATGTGCCTGCAATCCCAGCTACTTGGGAGGCTGAGGCAGGAGAATTGCTTGAGCCTAAGAGGCAGAGGTTGCAGTGAGTCAAGATCATGCCACTGCACTCCAGCCTGGGAGACAGAGCAAGACTCCCTCTCAAAAAAAAAAAAAAAAAATCAGTAAACATATTTCATCTTAGAATAAAGTAGAAATCTCACATGATTATCTCAGTAGATACAGAAAAGGCATTCGATAAAATTTAATACTCATTCATGATAATGAATCTCAACAGACTAGAAATAGGAACTTTTTAAAAGTGATAAAGATCTTCTATGAAAAAACCTACAGCTAACATCATATTAATAGTGAGAGATTAAAACTTCTTCCTTAAGACTGAAAACAAACAAAGGTAAACATCTCTCACCATGTCTGTTCAGTACTGTAATGGTGGTCCTAGGCAGTGCAATAAGACAAGAAATGTTTAAAATAAGAGGTATACAGATTGGAAAGGAAGAAGTGAGACTGTTTGGAAATGACATAATTATATAAAAAATCCTGAGAAGTCTCTAAACAAGCAACTGAAACTAATGTACCAATTTAACAATATTTCATAATACAAGGTCAATATACAATAATGAATTGTATTTCCATATACTACCAAAGAAAAATTAGAAAATAAAATTCTAGAAAAGACAATTCTAATCTATAGTGACGGAAAGTAAATCAGGGATTCCTTGGGTACGTGGAAGGAATAGAATTGACTACAAAGGGGCATGAGGGTATATTTTGGGGTGATGGAAATGTTCTGTATTTTTATTGTAGTGGTGATCATGTAGGTGTATATGTTTATCAAAACTCATTAAATCCTACAATTAAAATGAGTATATCTTACTGTTTATAAATTTTTGTTTTGATAAAGATGATGTTCAAAAAAGTAAAAAAAAAAAAGGAGGGTTTCCACTATATTAGCAATAAACTACTAGAAAAATATAATAGAACTCAAGTTATAATTCCTAATAGCCCACCCCATCCCCACCTCAGGAGTTTCTAGAAATTAACCTAAAAATATACAAGATCTTTACAGAGAAAAATCCAGATAAAATAAGACCTAAATAAGTAGAACCCCAGTACATGGTTTTATTTTATTTTATTTTATTTTATTTTATTTTATTTTATTTTATTTTATTTTATTTTTTCTGAGATGGAGTTTTACTCTTGTTGCCCAGGCTAGAGTGCAATGGCACAATCTCAGCTCACTGCAACCTCTGCCTCCCAGGTTCAAGCGATTCTCCTGCCTTAGCCTTCCATGTAGCTGGGATTATAGGTATGAGCCACCAGGCCCTGCTAATTTTTTGTGTTTAGTAGAAACGGGGTTTCACCACGTTGGTCAGGCTGGTCTCGAACTCCTGACCTCAGGTGATCCACCCGCCTTGATTTCCCAAAGTGCTGGGATTACAGGTGTGAGCCACCCATCCAGGCCAAACCCCAGTGCATGTTTATGTACATGTTGAGATGTCAATTCCCCCTACATTAATTCTTTAAATTGTACTCAATTCTAATAAAATTTCATCTTTCTGGATCTTTAGAAAAATAAAGCTACATAAACAGCTAAGATAATTTTGAAAAATAATAGAGCAAAGAAAGAAAACTTTGCCCTGTTCCATATCAAGACATTACAAAGATGTGGTAATAAAGATAGTGGGATACTAGTGCAGGAAGAGACAAATAGACAACTGGGATAAAGAAAAGAACTCTGAAAGAGATTCATAGTCTATGGTAAGAAGGCACCAGTATTCAGTGGAGGAAAAAAAAATGAATTATTTAGTAGTGCTGTTGGGGTAACCAGCTCACTGGATGAAGCTGAATAAAGTTGTAGCTCTAATTCAAACCACATTCAAAAATGACTCAGGAAAGACCGAAATGTGAAAGAAAATGTTATGAATTCAATAGAAGAATGTAAAAAAGACTATCTTTTTGACCTAAGGGTGGTAAGGATTTCTTTAATAAGACACCAAAAGCATAAATCACATGACAAAAATTGGTGAACTTGACTACATCAAAATTAAATATATCTGTTCAAACGTGGCCACTAGAGCCGTGGTTAACAAACGTGTTGCTGCAGATGGGGAGGAGGTAATGAACGCTGTCTAACCTAACAAAGGAATAGGCCCTAGAATATAAGATACTGCAAATTAACAGGACAAAGACAGGAAATCTAATGGAGGGAAATGAGCAGTTGCTGGAAGAGGAAACTAGATGGCTAATGAGTTTATGAAGAACTGATTAACTTCATCAGTAATTAAAATAGCAGTGAGATGACATTGGTAAACATTAGAAAAGTTAGAAAAAAAAGATCAGGTGTCGGGAAGGATGTGGGGAAGCAGGAGCCTTCCTAGCAGCTAGCACTGTGCACAATTCTCCAAAAATACAAGGACCCCGTGTCCTTTGGAGATAGACAAGGGTCTACAGCCATGCTACCATCAGTGAACTCAGGATTGCTAGCTGGCCCCTTGGGCAGGAGTGTCACAGAACTGTTTCAAGTAAAGCAAGGTGGAGCTGTACATGAACTACCAGGTAATCTCCAGGGCTGCCTGGATGTAGGCCAACAAGAGAGACCATTGTGCCATTCAGATCCCGGGGCTCGTCCAGAGGAGATGGGGACATTCAAGAGGAGGATGTAGCATGCACTAGCTTTCTACTTAGGAATGCACACGATGGGGGAAATACAGAAGGGTCATGGGACATTGGGAACATGAACACCCGTGCCCTGCTTCTCAGTCTTCCAAGGAGGGAAAGAAGCAGGCAGATACGAGATCCTCAGTTCTGATTCTTCTGGTACTTCCAACATGCCTTGAGACCCTCTGTAGGGGCCATTCCTGCCTCAGAATCCTCATCCATGATGTGGGAGTGGCTCCTGCCCTTATCCACCTCAGAGGCCAGGTTACATAAATATGACAGCCTGTAATTTCAAAATCCAAGTAGTGGGCTGGATCATTAGGAGGAGTTTGCTGGGCTGCTTTGAGGTTTGACCTATTTATTTTTCACCAGGAGCTTTTTTGGAAACATTCTTTGTTAAGGTTTTTCCTTCCCTCTTCCTTTCTTCCCTCTGACTTTGACGTCAACACAAAAGCCAGCGTGGGCAGAATTTGGGCGTTCGGGGACACTGCAGAGCAGTGAGTCTGTTCCTGGCCCCTCCCAGGCCCTGGTCTCTGCAAAAGTCCCATTGAACCCCAAGGACAAAGGACAAGGCTTCTCATCCTTTGTCCCCTAGATCTCTCACTTTCTAGTCTCCTCTACCCAGCAGCCCAGGTCTGGGAGTACCAAGCAGAGGACTCAGGGCCCCACATTTGCCCTAAGCCATCTAGGCCCAAGATGTAGTCACACTTCTCCAATCTATTACTCCATAAAGAACTTCAGCTCTGTAAAGTGTGCCCCAACAAGACATTCAAGAGGCAGAATGGGTTTGTCCATGGGAGACTCTGGCTACCATCTTCACATCCCCTAAAAATTTCCCCAGCTGGCTGACAGATGTCTCAGAATTTGTCATTAGAACTAAAGTTAAAGAAGAAAAACTTCAGCCCTGACAGTAGTATCTCATTAAGCCTTATCAGCCATTTACACCTCAGTGTGAATGCAATGCCTAGAGCTTTCCTGAGAGGAGAGTGTGAGAAGATTCTAGAGCCCTCCAGAACCCTGCTGTGTTAGTCCATTTTGTGTTGCTATAAAGGAATACCTGAGGCTGAGGCTGAGTAATTTATTAAAAGAGGTTTATTTGGCTCACAGTTCTGCAGGCTCTACAAGCATGGTGCCAGCATCTGCTCAGCTTTTGGAGAGGCCTCAGGAAGCTCATGGTAGAAGGCAAAAAGGGGGCAGGCGTGTCACATGGCAAGAGACGGAGCGAGAGAGAGAGAGAGTGGAGGTGCCACACTCTTTTAAACAACCAGATCTCACATGAACTCATTAGGGTTCACAGGATGGCACCAAGCCATTCATGACGGACCTGCCCCCAAGACCCAAACACCTCCTGCCAGGTTCTACCTCCACCATTGGGGATCACATTTCAACATGAGATTTGGAGGGCACAAACATCCCAACTATAACACCTGCCAAGTAAGATGGGGACATCTAAGGAGGAAGGGGACACAGATAGGGCAGTTGAGGCTGCCACAGACAAACCTCACCCACTTCTGACTGGTCCTGCTTGGGGCTGGCCTGACCAAAGCCTACCAAGCCCCCAGGATGCTGGCCTGTCACCTGCCAGGCTCTGTGGCCCCTGCTGGCACTGGGGTGTCAGACCCACTTGACTCTCCCGATCTCACATTTCCACTCCCTCACTCTTTCACCATCTCTCTCCATAAATCTCTCCTCGTTTTCATTGCCCCCTTAACTTTTTTTTTGAGACTGGGTCTCATTCAGTTGCCCAAACTGGAGTGCAGTGGCACTATCTCAGTTCACTACAACCTCCACCTCTCAGGCTCAAGTGATTCTCCTGCCTCAGCCTCCCGAGTAGCTGGGATTACAGGCGCATGCCACCACGCTTGGCTAGTTTTTGCATTTTTAGTAGAGATGGGGTTTCATCCTGTTGGCCAGGCTGGTCTTGAACCCAGACTCCTGGCCTCAAATGATCTATCCGCCAAGGCCTGCCAAAATGCTGGGATTACAGGCATGAGCCACTGGGCCTGGCCATCTCTTTAACTTTTGATTTTACTCTTGCATTTTCTTTTTCTCACCTTTTTTTTTTCCTCTTTCATTGTCTCTCACATTTTATCTTATTTTTCCTCATTTCCCTTCTTTCTTTCCTTCCTTCCCTCCCTCCCTCCTTCCTTACTTCCTCTCTCTCTTTCTCTCTTTTCTTTCTTTCTTTCTTTCCTTTCTTTCTTTCTTTCTTTCTTTCTTTCTTTCTTTCTTCTTTCCTTCCCTCCCTCCCTCCCTCCCTCCCTCCCTCCCTTCCTCCCTTCCTCCCTTCCTTCCTTCCTTCCTTCCTTCCTTCCTTCCTTCCTTCCTTCCTTCCTTTCTTTTTTCTCACTCTGTTGCTCAGGCTGGAGTGGAGTAGTGGCATGATCTCGGCTCACTGCAACTTCTACCTCCCAGGTTCGAGCGATTCTCCTGTCTCAGACTCCCGAGTAGCTGGGATTAGAGGCGCATGGCACCACACGCAGCTAGTTTTTGTATTTTTAGTAGAGAGCCGGTTTCACCATGTTGGCCATGAGGTTGGCTTGAACTCCCAACCTCAAGTGATCCACCCGCCTCAGCCTCCCAAAGTGCTGGGATTATAGACGTTAGCCACTGTGCCTGGTCTCTTTCACATTTTCTTTCATGCTGCTTTCATTCTCTTCTACCTCCTGTATCTCACTTTTTTTTAAAACCATGCTCAGTCTGCTAGAAAAATGGTGTTTCTCCATCTACTCAAGCCATTTTGGTAGCTTTCAACAGGGAAACATTTTATTCTGTGTGGATGCTATACATTCGATAAGCATGTACTCCTTTTCTCACCTTTTTCCTTCTATACTTCCCTTCTCTGTGAACCTCTTCTCTCCTTCTCTTTCTGCATCTTCTTTTCAGCTGCCTGAACATCTCAATTGTACCATGTTGGCAGATCCTCACTGGTCTGATATTTTATATTAGGTGCATCTGCTTTAACTATTCCGCTTAAAAATTAAACCCATCTGCCCCAAACTGAAAACAGCCTCTCCCCCACCAGGGACAATAAATATTGATGACTTGAGGCATGATTAGCTTTTATGATGTTTGATGACAACTGGTATCAGTTACAGAACTTACATCATTTAATAAAAAAAAAAAAAAGCCCTAGCAGGGATGTTGCATGTCAACAGACATTATTAGATGTCAAAAGAAATACATGTTCTTCAAGAGCCTAAAATCTAAACAATGCGAGGGGCTGGGGAGGGCTTCAGAGGGGGAAGTTTGGACAGCTTTTATGTGAAGTTAGGAGTATCGTTTCTTTTTGTGTCCACCCTAATTTGTCCAGTTGAGTTTTCTAGAGCCCTACTGCAGCCACCACCAAATCCTTCCTCAAGAAATGCTTTTCCTTGATACGATTTGGAAAGCTGAGCTTATTTGATGTCCCTCTCCTCCAACAGGAGACCTCTCAGATGCCTCCATTTGGGTGAAAAATGAATATGTCAAAGGGCACCAGATCTGGGAACCAAAGGCGAGGTGAGAACACTTGCGCCCTCTTTATTTTTGTTGTCAGTATAAAATCAGGACTGTCTTGCCCTGAGGTTTAAAGCAAATAAACCAAGATCTGGTACATGAGCCTGTTGTGCTTCCATTTATACCCCAATGCGTTAAGTATAAACAGCATTATTAAGAAGGTGGCTGCCAACATTTCTCTTTAAAGCACATTCAATCTTTAAAAAAAAGAAGGGTGGAAATATTTTACTGCTATTTTAACTGTATTTATCTGCTTTAGGGAGCTGGATTCTGACTACCAACTATACTTCCAGAGACTCATTTGGGTATATTTAGAAAGATCTTAAATTCTTGTGGTCTTGAGGGTGGTTTGGTGAATTAAACCCCTAGAGACTAGAGACTTTTTTTTTTTTTTTTTTGGAACAGGGTTTTACTCTGTTTTCCAGGCTGGAGTGCAGTGACAGTAACACAGCTTACTGCAGTCTTGACCTTCAGGGCTCAAGCAGTCCTCCCAGCTCAGCCCCGCAAGTAGCTAAGACTACAGGTGCACACCACCACACCCGGCTAATTTTTGTGTGTGTGTATTTTTGGAAGAGACAGGGTTTCACTATGTTGTCCAGGGAGGCCTCGAACTCCTGATCCACCCACCTTGGCCTCCCAAAGTGCTGGAATTACAGATGTGAGCCACCTTGCCCAGCTTAAGACTTTTGTCATTGTAAAGGGTAATATGGCTCCTTCAAGTTCCTAACTGATCCCTCTCCTATCCCCAGTAGTTTATGCTATGGGAGAATCAGACTCCTTTTCAATCACTGCAGCTGTGGTCTCCCAAGGAACATTCTGGAAAAAGAGAACAGAACTGCAATGGAATACAGAGATTTCTGCTGCTTGATCCTGCATTTGTAAAACAGGGTTACTATTAATATCTATCTTATGGGGTCTTTGTGAAGCTCACAGAAACATTATTTATGGAAGTGGTTTGAAAATGGAAAAGTGCTAAGAGTTATCTCTGCTGGAGAAGCAGCACGTCACTGGGAGATCACTGGGCTGGGGTTGCTACTTCATAGCTGGGGACTTTGGACAAGTCTTTTACACTCTCAGAGCCTCAATTTTACCATCTGGGAAGTGGAAATGATAATACCCCTTAGGCCTCTGGTGCAGATGCAAAGTGTCTGCAACTGTTTAGCAAAGAGTGAAGTGCCACTTTCTTTCACTCAGAAATGCCTCGCAACATTGACTGTGTGCCAGGCAAGCTGCTAGGAGCTGGGGTTGGAGAGAGAAATTATCAGAAGAGCAGTTCTCACCTTGATGACACCACTCAGCAGCTCTGGCTTCAGAACCTGGAGGCACCACCAGGCTATAGGAAAATTTCAGCAATGGTGGAGGGAGTTGGGAAGAGGAAGTTTCAAGGAAAGGTGTGAAAGAGCAACTGGGTTTCCATTGTCCAGGCCATGCAGTGGGGAGAGTGGGGACGCTGAGGAGCTGGGAGTCTGTCCTTTATTTGGTGAGTGGTCTGAGGCCAGTGGAGGCACAGGAATGGTGCTAAAGGGAAGGAATGATGCTGGGCTTGGATCAAGTAGGGACACGGAGCCTGGAATGATGTGTTGCAAGACCTGGGATGAGAAGAATGGTGATAAAAATGCAAGGTTTGTTAGGATTTTTATAGATATTGTGGTTGTGTTCACGTTTACATGATTTGCACTGTTTTTGTGCAGTTAAGGCTGGAATGAAATGGGAATGCTTGGAAGGTCCTGAGTCCAGGTCCAGACAGGCCCTCTTCACTCCAGCCTGTTATCCGAATGATCTTAGCCACCAGAGGGAGAGGACTGGGAGGGCAGACATTGGCGGGATTCTCTCAGGAATGACTTTCCTGTGATTTGTCCAGCAATTCCTCCCTGCAGCCAAACCAGAAATACCACTGAACCTGAGGTATTTGGCATGGGTGATGCATTCTGAATCCTTGAAGGGCAAATAGCTATAAAATAAAAATGGTTCCTTTAAAAGTTCACTGACTTAGTCCTTGGAGCATGTGTACAGAGGACGGGTCCAATAAGGCTCTCACTTTTTCCAAAGGAGCGTCCCCGGGCTAATTAAGAGCGAGTGCAAACAGATGGGAAGGGCGTATTTCCTAATAGAAATAGGCTTCACCACAAACCACCATCGAATTAATAATAATAAAAAAAAATCCCCATCTCCCCCTTACTCCTTCTTTTGGAAATTGTCCCTTCAAGTGAGGTAGGTATGCTGAAGTTGTTTTACTCCAAGGAATTTAAGAGAATCAACATGTTTTCCTTTCCTGGTTGCATCTGCGGTTGAATTGCTTAAAATATTTCACTTCTTAAAGTAACCTCGGTTTGTTATGGTAGATTTTTTTGTTTTTGTTTTTTGGGTTTTTTCCTTGTAACTTTAAAAAAAAAAAAAAAGGCAGAGAAGACCAGCTCTAGGAAAAGAAAAAAAAAAAAAAAAAAACCCAAGAAAACACAACTTCTAGTTGTCAGAATCGGAATGCTTATCAGTTATGCTGGGAGACAATGAAACATCAAAAAGCACATACAAGCCATAAAAAATTCAGGTCCTCTGAAGCAATGTGGGACACGCTTGGTTGTGCTCCTCATTTGCATGCCAGTACCCACAGTGCTTTGCAAGCTCCTAGATCTTTCGGAGCAGCCCCAGTGTCTGAGCTCTAGGGAACAAAGCAAAAGGTTGGAGCGTGCTTCTGGGGAGAGAGGGACGTTTGTGTCTGCACAGAAAAGCAAGGCGGGTGTGGGTGACAGAACTTCTCCCACCGTGGTGATTAGCAGCCAGCCCTTGAGGGCTTAATCACAGGCTTGAGAGCTGTACCTGGCCTTTTGTCTTATTGTTCTCTTGCTTTTTTGCCTTCCTCTTCTTCCCTTTCCCTGGGATGCTGCGACGGTGAAGGTAGATTGTGTAGGGAAGAGGAGAAGGATGCCAATCTTTAGAAGTCCTGGCTGTGCTGCTATATCACTTGCCTGGAATTGGAGATTTGTGTGCAGTGTGTGTCTTCCGGCGCTGGTCCTCACCTCAAAGCACCTTGGCCTTTACATCTGTTCCCATGGACAGTCCATGTTTGGTCAATGTGAAGGACTTAGAGGTGCCATCGTGCCTTGCTGCTGGGGGCAGGGGTTCCCCTTAACCTTGCCAGTGGGACAGCCTCTGACCTCACTCTTCCCACCCACACACATTGCCTTTCCCTCCAAACCTTGCTCTTCAAAGAGTCCAGCCGAGCCATTGTCTGGATGGTCCAAATTCTCGAGGTGGCTTGGGGATACAGGACTCAAACTAAGAGCTGGGGGGAGGAGAGAAGTAAATTTGGCTCCTGACCGGGCCCCCTCAGCCTTCTGGGTGTGTCACATACCACCCTCATTTCTCCCGCCCTTTCCAAGCCTGTCCTGTGGGGTCAGGAGATACAGAGGGGTTGGTGACTATTATACAACTTGATTTTAATAAGACCAACCGTTCTGGGGCATTACAAAATACATAAAAAATAAAAGTAGAGCTCAATCTTTGAGGTTGCTACCTGGAAGGTTTTTCTCTGGGTTTATACTTTGATTTTTGAGCTGCACTTTTCTCAATGCTGTACAGGAGTTCTTAGGCTAGATTAATTTAGCAGTAGGAAGATCTGGGCAGAAGAGTTAATGTGTATACGTGTCAGCTCTCAACCTACCCCCTGAAACTCCCAGCTTCAGAGGTAAGATAAAAGTCTGCCCCTACCCACAATTTAGAAGCAGGCTGCCCTGCAAGCCGGATCCAGCCAACAGATTTGTTTGCTTCAGCCTGTACACACTGTTGTACAGTGTGTTGAATCAGTTTCCAACATTTTTTGAATCAGGGGCTTTACAGCATTTCTTAAAACATCTGAAGATCTGGCCACCCAGGCTGACATTTCTCATAGGAACCACCAGCTTGGGTTACATAGATAAAGTCCCCTAAGTGGTAGGGGGTTGGGGGAGGTTGTATCTTCTCCTGCTGGGCCTACAGTCTCTGGTCCACCATAGTCCCAAAGGCCTTTGGTCTTAGACTGCCCACTCCACTTCCGGATGTTCCTATCCCGCTCTTGCAGGTCTCTGCATGCTCAGCCTCGGCTGGGCTCATAGACAATCCCTGAGTTTTTGCACTTTGTTATCCATAGCATTGGTATAAGGGTGTCCAAACTCTCAGCTGTGACAGCTTTTCATAGTGGGGATAGAAAGGAGGCAAGACCGAGGGCCCTGATTCACAAGCCCTCCCGGCTTTTCTGTCCCAAATAAAGCAGATGCATTTTTTCACCTGCTAGAGCCCGAGGGGTTCTCTCTGCCCCCGCCCACCTCCTCCTGGAATACGTATTTCCTTTCCTCTGATACCTAAAGTATTCTGGGGTGAGGAGTAGGTTGCAAGATTTGGATTTTTAAAAATTCTTTCCCAGATTTGTTGTGTCTAATTTGGGCTGCAAGCGGTTTTTGGTGTCAATGACTAACCACTGTTTGGTCTGCACAGCCATTTCTGTTGAACTTGGATAGTGTTGAAAGCCCAGTTTCCCCAAATAAAGTCTAAATACATTTACACATTTATTCCCACATGCGTCTTTGTGTTTCTGCCTGTCTCCTCACACCTCACACATGTGTGTGGATGGGAACGTCCTGGAGAGAAAAGGGGCAGGTAACTTGAGCTTCTACTGTAAACTTCAGAAGAGAAAAAACATCAGCAAGTTGACCCAGTTGGATGGTAAGAGATAAAGATGCTTCCAAGAAAAGATGCTAGAATGAGAATTTGGATTGGAATTTGGTTGTTTCCTTGTGATCTAACAGACAAATAATATCACTAGACAGAAAAATGGGACATAAAATAGAGAGTTTGGGAAAATATGTGAAAAAGGTCACTATCAAAATTATCCCTCCCCCCAAATCCAGCTGGGATTCTTTATCAAAATCAGAGCTTTCAGTAGGTTTAATATTCACCAGTTTCTGAGACAGTTATAACAACAGGTGATGCTGGGCTTTAATAACATGGATGATGACAGTTACTATTTACATATTGACTCCTTTAATCCTTATAACAACTCCATAAAAGTGATATCTCGTATACCCATTTTACAGGCAGGAAAACTGATACTTAACATGATTAAGTAATTTGACTAAAGCCTGAGAGGTGGAAAGGGATAGAGCTGGCATTTAAACCCATGCTGCCCTGCAGCATACCCTGGTCTGGGACAGCAGAATGGGTACCCTCCTTGCCAGCTGGCTGGAGTAAGAATCTGACAGACAGCCCACTTTGGTCATGACTGGCTTTGGGACTGGCACAGTGGAGAGCCCCAGGGAGACAAATGGCGTATTTGGCCCACAATTCCACCACTAAAAATGACCCTCAGGGATGTGCCATGAGAGCCACTGCCATGAGAGGCCCAGTGGCTCCTCTCCTCTCTGATGAAAACTTGGACATTTGGACATTAGCGCACTCTAGGCTATTTGATAGAATGGGCCACAGCCTGGGCAATTCAGGTGAGTTTTGTTATTGTTTTTTAATAAGACAGGGTCTCACTCTGTCACCCAGGCTGGAGTACAGTGGCACGATCTCAGCTCACTGCAGCCTCAACCTCCCAGGCTCAAACAATTCCCCTACCTCAGCCTTCTGAGTAGCTGGGACTGCAGGTGCCTGCTACTAAGCCTGGCTAATTTTTGTATTTCTTGTAAAGACAGAGTTTCACCATGTTGCCCAGGCTGGTCTCGAACTCCTGGGCTGAAGTAATCTGCCCTCCTCGGCCTCCCAAAGTGCTGGGATTACAGACATGAGCCACTGAGTCTGGCCTCAGGGTGATTTTTTCAGCCTAAATACCTGTGGCAAAGCCATGGGACACTGAATGTGCTCACTGCCTGAGGGTGCTGGGGTCTGACTAAGCTGACGCTGCCATGCCTGAAGCAAGGCCCGGATGGACAGACGGTCAGAACTGAGAGAAGACACGTCTTCCTCTGTGTCTTATCTGGAGATGGTTGGGAGGGTAGAACGGGGAGGCTGAGCTCTGAAGCATATGACTGGGGACCATCAGTGACTACAAAGTTGGGGCTAGGTGACTATGTAGTGACTGTCAGATGTTGGTAGCTGCTTAAACGAGCTGAGCTGGGCTGAAGGCTCAGCTTTTATATACCCCTTCCCATAGATACTGAGCACCTAAGGGGGAGGCATTGTGCCAGGGACCATGGGAGAGACCAGGATGGACAGGCAGCTTCTCTCTGTAGCTGCTTACACAATTCCTCTTTGGGGAGCCAGCTCTAGAAGAAACTCAAACTTCAGTGAGTGACAGCAAGTCATTCTAATTGGGAAGTGTGCACCCAGGGTCAGGGATCATGTGTATTCATCTTTCCCGTGCCCCATGTGAATCACAGAGCTGGGCCTTTAGTGGGAGTTAAGTAAATGTTTGTGGATCAATGACTGCTTCAGTCAATAATTGAATTTTTAGGGGCTTTTGGAAGGACTTGTGGGAGAGGAGGAAATTGAGTGTATGTTGTATCTGTTAAAATTAAACTTGGTGCTAGTAACAGACATCTGAATTAACAGTTGCAATAAATAATTAGAGGTTTATTTTGCTACCATATAACAGTGTCTGGAAGTTAAGAATCCATAATTCATATCCATCAGGGATCCAGCCTTCTTTTATCTTTCTGCTCTTTGGTCTTAAACTCATGAATTCCAACCCCAAGATTGCCTGACGGTAACAAAATAACTACTGGAACTCCATTGATTACATCCATGTTTTAGGTAGGAAGAAGGAGAATGGGGAGAATGACAGCCTTTCTAGAAGACTCCATTGACCTCCACCAACATTTCATTGGCCACTTCTAATTTTGAGGGATATTAGGAAATATATTCTCTTGTCTGGGCACATTCTCAATCTGAGTAAAATCTTGCTTCTATTAGTAAGGAAGAAGGGAAGAATAAATCGTGGGTAAAAAACTGCAGGCTCTGCTTTGCAAGATTGGGTCTTTATGGAGAAGGAGAAGGAAAGGAATTCAGCAATGCAACGCTTGTTTCACTCCTGTCCTCTGAGATGCACAGCTTTGGGACATTCTTTATTGTGACCTGATAATGTGGCAAATACAAGGCATCGGTGCCTGGGGCACTTAATTAGTTCCTTCACTATTCAAATCCTCCTGCCAAGGGCTTGGTTAATTGCACTGCCTTCTCCTTCATTATTTTCAGCTGTTTAAAGTGCCTCTAAGAACATTCATCCTCTATTTTGTGTAATGAAGCCTCTGGTGAAAAATGGAGTCTGACAGGTATGTGGACAGAAATGCCCTGCAGGGGCGGGCAGAGCTGGCTGTGTTAGCCAGGCAGGTAGATGGACAAATAGATGGACAAAGTCTTTGGTAAACATGGAGCATTACTCAACAGCAAATTTACCACCTCTTGCTGACTCAACAAGCTCTTGCAGAATATTTAATGACTTCTGCTAAACAAAACACTAGAGTTTCTCACTTTTTAAAAAGTCTACAAAAATTAAAGCTACTGTGTAAAACGAGTGCCAAATTTCCACTCATATGTTTGTTCAGCTTTCTTTGCTTTTCCCCCAAACCAAAACAAAATAGACGCTATCAATTTTCCCAAGATGGCAACCTAACAGCTAGCCAGGTGTTCTCAGATAAGAAGGGCTCCCTTGACACAAAGAGCTTAACGGGGTTGGGATATTTTCCAGTTTTCTTTTCCCAGGGCTAGGGAAGCTGGATTGAGGTTTCTGAAGAGGAGAGGCAGGACAGTGAAATGGGAGCCCATGGGCTCCTTCTGCCTGTTGTTCCTCTTGACGAACTTGCTGAAGGGGTGGATCCCCACCTGCTGAAACCACCAGCTTCTACTAGGTGTGCTGGAAATTATCAGTCCTTGAAGGAGATGAGATTATCCTAAACCCCAAACCTCACCAATATTCCAGTCCCTGGAGAAAGGCCTACTGAAAAGAGAATAAATTATTTATGTCATTCTTACTAGCAATTTTTACAAACATCTTCCTTTCCAGTTTCACTATAAACTCCATACCAACAGGAAAATGTCATTATTGCTCCCTGTTCTAGTCCTTTGCCCAGAATATAAGCAGTGCACAGTTTGCTTCGTGATTATGTAGGTGATACCATTTAGTTTCTTTCTGGAACAGCATCCAACTTGGCTTCTCCCTTACCTTTTGTTGTACTTTGACGTATTTTCTCCTAGACATTTTCTTTGTGTTTTTTTTTCAGTGACTGATGCTCTACTGGATATGAAATTGTGTATGCTTTGCCAAGTAGCATTTTAGGATAGTATGTTTCCATCTGTGTTAGTATAGGCTAAGCTGCTGTAACAAAGACGCCACAAAACACAGAGGTTTAAATAAAATAGAATTTATTTCTCTCCATATGACGATCTTAGGATAGTTCAGGGCAGGTAGGCAATTCCGTTCCACAAGGTCATAAGGAGAACAGGCTAGAGGAACAGCCCTCTCTTCCTTAACATGTAATTTCTGAATCTTGGTCCCAGTGAGTCCTGTACTTTTCATCATTTCCAAGCCAGAGAGAAGAGGGAAAAGAATAGAAGACATGCAACTTGCTCATAAAAATAAAATCCAGAAGGCACACATTTCACTTCTGCTCACATATCATTGGCCAAAACTTAGAACGTGGCTATAGTTACCTGCAAAGGAGGCTGGAAATGCAGTCTCTAGCTAAGCGACCATATGTCAGAAATTGGCATTTCCAAATACCCAATTCATCAGGATATACAAATGAGAAGTTGGAATTCCTGGGAATTCTTAGAAATTCCTGAAATAATAAGTTATCCTTTAAAAAAAAAAAGACTTTTATTTTAGGTTCCAGGATACATGTATAGGTTTGTTATAAAGGTAAACTGTGTTATTCTGAAAAGACTTCCATTTGCAGACATCGCTGCTGCCCAGAGCTCCCTGCCACCAGCCATGGTCAACCCCACAGTGTTCTTCAACATTGCCGTTGATAGTGAGTCCTTGGGCTGCATCTCCTTCAAGCTATTTGCAGACAAAGTTCTAAAGATGGAAGAAAATTTTTGTGCTCTGAACACTGGAGAGAAAGTATTTGGTGATAAAGGTCCCTGCTTTTACAGAATTATTCTGGGGTGTGTGTCAGGGTGGTGGCTTCACACACCATAATGGCACTGGTGGCAAGTCCCTCTACAGCGAGGAATCTGATGATGACAACTTCATCTTAAGCATACAGTTCCTGGCGTCTTGTCCACGGCAAATGCTGGACCCACCACAAATGGTTCCCAGTTTTTCATCAGCACTGCCAAGACAGAGGATGGATGACAGCATGTGGTCTTTGGCAAGGTGAACGATGGCATGAGTATTGTGGAAGCCCTAGAATGCTCTGGGTCCAGGAATGGTAAGACCAGCAAGAAGATCACAGCTGCTGACTGTGGACAACTCTAATAAATTTGATCGTTTTATCTGAACCACCAGACCATTCCTTCTGTAGCTCAGGAAAGCATGCCTCCACCCCATTTGCTCACAGCATCCTATAATCTTTGCACGGTCCTTTGGGTTCCATATTTTCCTTATCCCCTTCCATGTCTAGCTGGATCGCAGAGTTAAGTTTATAATTACAAAATAAAAACGAAGTAACAAGAAGAAAATAAAAGACTTCCAGCAATCTTTATACTCTTTAGTCATTACTATGGATGTCTAAAAGAAATTGGTTTAATAAATAAGAAATATTAAGTTTAATGAATTTATAAACAACTATAGCCTGAGATAAAAAAAATCAAACATTAGAAAATACCAGTGAACATTTTTGGGTAATATTCAAAGAATGTGATATTCAGATCTCCTAGCAAAGTTAAAGTACTACACAGAATCACACATGGAAATTGCCAATTAAGGGCGTATTTTGCTTCCCAAATTTGTTATTTCCTAGAACATCACTAGCAGGATTTGAATAAAGTATACATACATATAAACCTAATACTGTTTATTTTATTTCCAAGAATGACTCGCTATTAGCATCAGTCAGGGCCAAGAACACACACTTAGAACAGGACAATAACTACAAGCAAGATTGACTGATCACCTCTTGACCTAGGTGCTGTCCTATGTGCTATATGCTACTCCACCTGCCAGCGTTTCCTGCTCTTGCTTTTCATTTGACATTGATGGATTCAAACCAGTGAGGTCTTTATGTTGATCATTAAGCTTTGATTCCTGCAGGATAATTACAATACTTTTTCCCAATTTCTTGACTAATTTGTCTTTCAAGATTTGGAGAAACATAAAAAATTCTCAAGAAATACTGGAAAGGAATTCCAGCCTGGAAACACTAGTCAGGGTGTATGTATGAAGCAAAGGGAGGAGGTTCTATTACTAAAAGACAGGAGAAAATGGGCACTCAGAGTCATCTCTGCTCAGGACTAGCTAACAATTCGTAGGCTCAATGTGAAATGTAAATGTGGAGGACTCGTTATAAAACTATTAAGAATTTCAAGGTGGCAGCCATGGAGCATTAAACCAAGTGTAGGGCCCTTGTACATGTGGGACCCCGTATGACGGTGTAGGACCCACACCCATGACCTGGCCCTGTCTCTGCTACATTATGTCATTTAGAAATCTGAATTGATATCTGTTTTAATGGCTGCATAGTATTTCATTGTGCAGATTTACCATAATTTCTATAACAATTGCTGTATTCTTGGATATATTTTTATGGCATTGAATGAAGCAATCTTTTCAACACCCCTCAGGAGCTGCCGACCACCGTTGACATGTGGGCTGTTACCCACAGGGTTTGAGTATGAGCTGAGGCAAGAGAAGCAGAAACCAGGACCAGATGGGAACTCCCAGGAAGAAGGCAGCATGGTCATGAGCAACACCAAAGACAAATCAAGCCAAGACAGGGTCAGAATACCTCAGTAAGGGAAGAATGGCAGACAACGCAAATGTGGGCCTGTCCTTAGATGTGGGGCCTCCGATAAGCTTCCCAAGGAATCTTGCTCAACCAAGGGCAGTTGTTACCTTTTGCTTGGGGCAACCTGGTTCTTCCCAGTGTATCCTTGAGCTGATCTCTCTGAATTTCAAAGAGCCCATGCCTGGTCAGGCCATCTCTATTCATGTTGGATGACTGTCCCTCTTATAAACTCTGGGCAGACTAGGAATCAGTCCTTAGGGGCTAGGAGAGGAGAGGAGAGGATAGGCTGGATGATCACTTTCTGCAAGTCTCCAGAACCTCCTGTTGACTTCTGTGTGATGGTCAACCTGAGACGTCTTGTTCAGGGCAAATGAATGTTTTCTTTTTGGCTGACACATTTAGTAGGAACAAATGGATATGAAAGAGTAGGAGGCACTACAAGGTAGGGAGGAGAAAAGCATAGGGAACAGTTGTCTCTGGGTCCGAGACATCTCTGACACTATAATTTATAACCCAAATGATCTTAGTGCGCTTAGCTTTTCTGTGCCTCATATATAAAGTGGGAGCAATGTCCCATTTATTTAAGGCGTCAACACACCTTTGCTGTAAAGGGCCACATAGTAAAATAAAGATTTTGCACTTTTCAGGGCTGAGAGCTTTTGTCACAACTACTCAACTCTGCCATTGTAGAGTAAAAGCAGCTATAGACAATATGTAAATAAATTGTGGTGGTTATGTTCCAACAAAACTATATTTACAAAAACAGGTAGCTGACAATGGTTTGCCAAATCCTAGCCTGTTTCACAGGACTCTTGTGAGAATTAAATGAGATATGTGTGTCAAACACTACTGCAGGCCCTCCAGGATAAGAATCATTGTCATGAGGAGTAGGACAGACAGAGAAGAGCAGGTGGGAGAGTTGTTCACAGCCTCGCAGGCTCTCAGGACTGGCCGCCCCTCGTTTGCTAATGATGCCTCTTTTGACGATGTCCAAAGGGTCTTTCTCATCCACTTTTTCTTCCTAGAAGCCAAAGTACCAAAAGGAGGAATTTTGATGCTCTATTAAACAGATATAATGAAACATTTCTCTTCTATATTAGTCATTCTGTGTAATTATTTCTGAGGATGAAGTCTTTCCAAGATATATTTACAGACACACGGCTGCAACCATGAGACACACCTTTGAGAATTTTCCAGCTCTTCTTTTCCATGCCCTATGTTCTTTTTTATTCTTCCATTCATTTTTAAAACATTTTATTGTGGTAAGAACGCTTTACATGAGATCTACATTCTTAACAGACAATTAAGTGTACAATATAGTATTGTTATCTCTAGGCACACTGTTGTAGAGCATATCTTTAGAACTTATTGATCTTGCATAACTGAAATTTTATTCCAACTCTTTTCCTTTCTCCCCTTAGTGCCTGGCAACCACAATTCTATTCTTTGCTTCCATGAGTTCAACTATTTTAGACACCTCTGTATGTTCTTAAAAAAAATCTCTCCTCTTCAATATTGTCAGCTAAGTCTTCCCAGAGGAACACTTGGGGAGAAGTTCTCTCCAGCCTGAGACCCCCTTGGTAAGCTGCAAAAAGTTGGAGGTCGCTCAGAGTAATGGTGTCTAAGCAGAACTTGATTTCTGCATTTTTTTTTCATCATAGACTCTCCTAAAGAGCATTTTAAGATGGAGAATCTGGTCTTGGGTAGGACCTAGGAAACTGTCATTATTTAAAAGGCCCCAGGACTGTATAGTCCTAGCTACTTGGGAAGCTGAAGTGGAAGGATCATTTGAACCCAGGAGTTACAGGCTGCAGTGAGCTATGGTCGCCTCACTGCACTCTAGCCTGGGTGACAGAGCGAAACCCTATCTCATAAATAAATAAATTAATAGTCCCCAGGTGATTCTGTGGCCCAGCCAAGTATCTTCTTAGTTCTAGACCAGCCTGCCACCTCCACTTAACTTCCCTGTAATAGTTCCCAAACTCCACTCTTCAAAACTCCTAGCCCCACAGTTGCCTGCATTGCCTCCACTTTTCTTTGTCTGCTTGCTTTGTTAGCCAGAAGGCAGAGAGCACGAAGGCATGTTAGTACCTGCAGTGATGGCTCTGCACTCCAAGAAGGAAATGAGTTTTCATCGGCTTGGCCAGCTGGGAATGCTGGAACTGGTATTCTCAGCCTGTGGACTCAAGAGAGCACTGGGTCAGGAGGGTTTCAGTGTTTCCAAGTCAATGCCAAAGGCACATACGCTAGTGGATGGGAAAGTCATTGATTTTTCTTGAGATAATACCTCAGGTGTATTTGTTCAGTGTCTTTCAGAACCAAAGCCTCGTCTGATTTATTTTTGTTGTTTTTTTGTTTGTTCCGAGAAGACAAAGCTTGTCTGACTAAAGCAAACCTCAGTGTCTTACTGTTCAGTAGCTCCTGGGGGTCAGGTTGTTCACATCCCTCTGTTAAGTGCATTGATGCTTCAACAGGTACTTAATGAGCACCTACTGTGTGTCATTGTGGGCTATAGATAGCTTTGGGAGAGTCAAAAGACCTGGTGGTTTCTGAGATGGCAGCCTGGCTCCTGGAGCCTGCAGTTCCCCATGGAGGGGCCTCTCGGCTCTAATCTCGGTCCTGCACAAAGAAACCAATCCCAGACAAAAGTATTTTAAGAGAACTTGGACCAAATACTAAGCAAAACAGGTTTGTTATCTGGCCTTGATGTCTCACTTCCTGTACTTAATTCTTTTTTTTTTTTTTTTTAGTTTTTTTAAAAATTTTATTATTATACTTTAGGTTTTAGGGTATATGTGCACAATGTGCAGGTTTGTTACATATGTATCCATGTGCCATGTTGGTTTGCTGCACCCATTAACTCGTCATTTAGCATTAGGTATATCTCCTAATGCTGTCCCTCCCCCCTCCCCCCACCCCACAACAGTCCCCAGAGTGTGATGTTCCCCTTCCTGTGTCCATGTGTTCTCATTGTTCAATTCCCACCTATGAGTGAGAACATGCTGTGTTTGGTTTTTTGTCCTTGTGATAGTTTACTGAGAATAATGGTTTCCAGTTTCATTCATGTCCCTACAAAGGACATGAACTCATCATTTTTTATGGCTGCATGGTATTCCATGGTATATATGTGCCACATTTTCTTAATCCAGTCTATCGTTGTTGGACATTTGGGTTGGTTCCAACTCTTTGCTATTGTGAATAGTGCTGCAATAAACATACATGTGTATGTGTCTTTATAGCAGCATGATTTATAGTCCTTTGGGTATATACCCAGTAATGGGATGGCTGGGTCAAATGGTATTTCTAGTTCTAGATCCCTGAGGAATCGCCACACTGACTTCCACAATGGTTGAACTAGTTTACAGTCCCACCAACAGTGTAAAAGTGTTCCTATTTCTCCACATCCTCTCCAGCACCTGTTGTTTCCTGACTTTTTAATGATGGCCATTCTAACTGGTGTGAGATGGTATCTCACTGTGGTTTTGATTTGCATTTCTCTGATGGCCAGTGATGATGAGCATTTTTTCATGTGTTTTTTGGCTGCATAAATGTCTTCTTTTGAGAAGTGTCTGTTCATGTCCTTTGCCCACTTTTTGATGGGGTTGTTTGTTTTTTTCTTGTAAATTTGTTTGAGTTCACTGTAGATTCTGGATATTAGCCCTTTGTCAGATGAGTAGGTTGCAAAAATTTTCTCCCATTCTGTAGGTTGCCTAATTCTTGCCTTAGTTCCAGCGAGCATTCATTAAGTGCCTGCCACATAACATTCTGCTAAGTGCTTCCCACCTGCTGGCTGATTTGATTGATCTTCCCATAATCATAGCAGGTGATATGGTTTGGATTTGTGTCCCCACCCAAATCTCATGTTGAATTGTAATCCCTAGTGTTAGAGAAGGGGACTAGTGGGAGGTGATTGGATTATTGGGGTGGATTTCTCCCTTGGGACTGTTCTCATGTTTGTGAGTGAGTTCTCAAGAGATGTGGTTGTTTAAAAGTGTGTAGCATGTCCTTGTTTGCTCTCTTCCTCCTGCTCCAGCCATGTAAGACGTGCCAGCTTCCCCTTTGCCTTCTGCCATAATTGTAAGTTTCCTGAGGCCTCCCCAGCCTCCTGTACAGCCTGTGGAACCATGAGCCAATTAGACCTCTTTTCTTTATAAATTACCCAGTTTCATGTATTTATTTATAGCAGTTCAAGAATGGACTAATACAGCAGGTATGATACCCATAAGACAGATGGGGAAATTGAAGCTTGAGAGATGATTTGCCTGACAACAAAGCTAGTCCTCCTGACTCCTGTGCTAAACAGACTCCCATAGCTTCTGTAACTACCCAGCTTCTACCATAGCTTCTGTCACTACCCTGTTAATTGTGCTCCCAGGTCAGATCTCGTCTTCTCCTTTAAGCCCTCAACTCTGGCCTTTAAAAATCAGGTATCCTGTCACCATGATGCTTTGGTGGGGAAATAGTGCATTCACTATTCCAAAAGAACAGGCCTTGTGACTAGAAAACCACTCCTTTCCCTCTAGGTCATTATTCTTTCTGGGGAATCACTAAATCCTGCTAAGCCCCTGGTTCTCAAAGTATGGTCTCTGCACTAGCAGCAGCAGCAGCAGCACCTATGAACTTATTAGAAATAAGTAAATTTTGGGGCCCCACCCTGGACCTACTGAATCAGAATCTCAGGATAGGCTCAGGAATTGTGTTTTAATAAGTTCTCCAGGTGGCACTGATGCATGCTGAAGTTTGAGAACCACTGGCCTAGATGGGATGCCTCAGGTGCTTCAACAATAGCACAGTGGTGTGCACTTACCACAGACTGTTGGCTCTATAAGATATCCTGACAAGGGACCACAAAGACAGTGAGGGTGGCACTTCTGTGTTCAAAAATGTGTGAACATTGCATATTCTGCTTCCCCCTTGGAAACTCTTAAAGATATTGGCATACTTAAGACAAGAAAGAGTCTTGCAATAGGAAGAGCTGCTTAACTTTACTCAATCACTCTCTCCTAAATTCAGTTTTAATTTTAATTATGGAGTTTTTCTACTTTTTTATAATTTCAACTTTTCAGGGGATACATGTGCAAGTTTGTTACACAGGTATACTGCATGGTGCTGAGGTTTGAGGTACAAATGATCCCATCACCCAGGTACTGGGCAAAGTACCTAATATGTAGTTTTCCAACCCTCACCCTCTAGTAACCCCTAATGTCTATGTTCCCATCTTTATGTCCATGTGTACCCAATGTTTAGCTCCCACTTGTGAGAACATGTGGTATTTGATTTTCTGTTTCTGCATTAATTTGCTTAGAATAATGGCTTCCAGCTGCATCTATATTGCTGCAAAGGACATGATTTCATTCTTTTTTATGGCTGTGTAGTATTTCATGGTGTGTATGTACCAGATTTTCTTTATCTAGTCCACCATTGATTAGCACCTAGGTCAATTACATGTCTTTGCTATTGTGAATAGTACTGCAATGAACATTCCAGTTCAAGTGTCTTTTTGATAGAACAATTTATTATCCTTTGGATATAAACCCAGTAATAGAATGCTGGGTTAAATAGTAGTTCTGAGTTCTTTGAGAAATCTCCTAACTGCTTTCCACAGTGGCTGAACTAATGTACATTCCCACCCACAGTGTGTAAGTGTTCCCTTTTCTTCGAAGCCTTGCTAGTATCTGTTATTTTTTGAGTTTTAAATAATAGCCATTCTGATGGGTATGAGACGGTATATGCCATTGTGGTTTTGATTTGCCTTTCACTGATGATCAGTGATGCTGAGGATTTTTTCAAATGTTTGTTGCCCACTTGTGTGTCTTCTTTTGAGGAGTGTCTGTTTATGTCCTTTGCCCACTTTTTAATGGGATTATTTTTTGCTCGTTGAATTGTTTAAGTTATTTATAGATTCTGGATGTTAGACCTTTGTTGGATGCATAGTTTGAGAACATTTCCTCCCATTCTGTGGGTTGTCTGTTTACTCTGTTGATAGTTTCTTTTGCTGTGCAGAAGCTCTTTAGTTTAATTAGGTCCCACTTATCAATTTTTGGTTTCGTTGCAATTGTTTTTGAGGACTTAGCCATAAATTATTTGCCAAGGCTGACGTCATGGATCTTTTCTTTTACAAAATACCTGTTGATATCCCAAGCAACTAGTAATGTCTAGCACACTTTGAAGTGTTGATCACTATGATCCTCAACTGTAGATGACCCTATAGCTTGAGCATGTTTAATCAGAATTAAATTCCAAGAGCCAAATCAGAAATTGAGAAACATCATACAGAATTGTTTTAAAAAGTCACTTTTGGATCCATACAGAACCCTGTGTTGCACAATTCCATGGGACAGCCATGTGAACAGGGTCCCCTGGAGTTGGGCAACCCTGAAGTGTGGACCTATCATCAAATATTGGATTAATGAAAGCCAAAGGAACTAAAATATTTCCATCTATCAGAAATAATTTAGAATCCAGCGGTGTGGGGGAGTCTAAGGAGAGGGTTTCCAAGATATTTAACTCTTTTAACTTCATGGAAAATATTTCAGGATGAACTTTGCCAATTATAACTAAGCCAATAAATACAACTACATTAAATGTAGTCATATTCCTGCTCCTTTGAGCCTAGCTAATTTTACATTATAAAAGCATTTGATGAGAACACTTTGTATTTAGGTAACATCTTTCATCCCCAAGTCTCCAGGATCTACTTGAGAGATGATTGGCAAGTAAATTCCCCAATGTGGAGGTCCCTCCTCTAGTGGAATGGTGAGTCTCTAACAGAAGAAGGAAATTTGCTGACACCGGAGTCACCGGCTAACTATTGAAGATGGTATCAAAGCTAATCAGCAGACAGAAGAGCCAGTCTGGACAACATGACTGTGGGCTTTATATTTCTGTGAATTAATTTAAGAAAAATAAAAGGAATAGTTATTTCTTGTTCTCTTTGTGGTGCTCTAAGAACTTCACATTTAATCATGAGATGCCTGCTACCTCCAGGCCCCACTCATGCCTGAGAAGTGCCCCAAATTACTTTGCATTAGATGCTGGTTCCAAGTTCAGCAGGGAACCAGAAATGTTAGATGCACATAAAAGTTGGGCATAGGGAGGAGGTGACAAGGGCCAGCTTTGAGTTCCCTTCTACTTGGCAGGTGTCTTCTTTTTCTCTTATTTTCAAACAAATTTTATTATTTCCTCCTCTATGAGAAGAATATATTCTTATTATAGAAAATTTGGCAAAAATAGAAATGCAAGAAGCAAAGAAACTCCTATGATCCAAAGAGAATCACTATTAACAATTTGATGTATTTCCCTCCAGTCTTTTTTCTATGCATTTTAAAAAACAGGATTACAGTCACACTGTATGTGCAATCCTGATTCCAGGGTATTGTGGTACAACCTAGGCATATGCCCATGTTTCTTTTCAAACCCCACATTAACAAATGACACCATATACTCTTGAAGGCAAGGACAGGGTCAGCTCTTGCTCATCATGGTGACACCAGGACCTGGTACAGACCTTGGCACACGGTAAATGTTGTTGAACAAAATAACAATGAAGAGTAGGTCATGAAGTGGATATACCAGAATTTATGTAACCTGGCTTCCAATGCAGACATGAAACTGCCTCCAGTTGTTTGCTGTGTTAGGCAATGCTTAAATTTTGTTATGCTTATTTTCTTTTTCTATGTTGAGATTATTATCTAGAGCAGATACTGTCAGCATCTAGCTGTTTTCCCTCAACCTTTCTGAGGGGCACCTGCAGACAGTCCATGGGCAGTCTGCTGGCTTCCTGTGTCACCTGTCTGAGTTTGTTCTCTGTCGGTTGAAGCATACTTGGTCTATGGACACGTGGAATAGCCCGAATGTGCTCATGTTAATGTCCCTGAGCAACCCTCGGCCAATGGGAGTGGGAGTTACTGGGTAAACATCCCAGCTTCCTTGCTTCTCAGGGTGACAACTGTAAGGTGTGTTCTACACAGTCTGTCAAGTGGTTCTAGAAAGATGTAACCCCCAACTAGTCATAGTGTCCAACTCATTAGCATGTCCATATATTGGCTTTCCTCTGATCCTTGCTTTCCACATTCTCCATTCCCTCACCATGCTTCCGGGATCACCTCCCAAAGAAACTGCTTGCACCAAACCCTTGTCTCAGTCTCTACTTTAGGAGACCCCCAACTAAATATTATTAACATTGGATAGAGTCTCAGAAGCAGAATTACTAAGTTAAACCAGATGGATTCCTTAAAGATTCAGGACACATATAGATTGGCAAGTAATTTCCATATGGGGGTTTTCAGAGCTCTTTTACTAATCTCTAATTATACTCAAAGAATCTAGACCCTGAACTAGACCCTCGGGAAGAGGAGGAAAAGAAGTCAAAGCACTTACCTGCCAGGTCTGCACTATAGGATCGTTAAGCAGTTTCGTTTGAGTTTGTTCTCTTGTTGTTCACTTTTCTCTGTTTGCCTTGCTTCATTTTCTCCTGTGTTCCTGGACAGAGGCCAGTGGTTATAGAATGTTCCCTTTTGTCTCTACAAATGGAAAGAGGGGGAATTGACTGTAGCAGAGAAAAGAATCTGGGAGGAAGGATGAGTGAAACATTGCTTTGGAATATTTCAGCCTTGGGTCTCTGTAACAACCAGTTTGGTATTTTCAAGGAAAATGAAAGAAATAGACTGTGCTATAAACAGGTTTTTGTCATCATTAAGCCTTTGCAATCTACGAAGAGTATGCACTGTTGTGTTCCAAAATAAAGCTGTGTGTTTGGGGATTGTCATAGTGACCCAGAAATCACAGTTTCTCCAGGGAAACATAGGAACGAAGTTTCCGAACAGCTTTACCGCTAAAGCCATGGCTGCACACAGAAAAAGGACTGAGCCTGTTTTCCCAGAAATGAGAGACAAATTACCCTTTTTCCTAAGGTTTCCTGGACATTCCAAGAAAGCCTGGTCAATCTTTGCTGGATGGACATGGAAAATAGAAGGTTGAGCACTTACCTTTTGTGTCTGGGTGCGGAATCCTTATCTATCCAGTTTTTGCACATTACATGTGATGGTGATTTTTTCTTTTGTTTTTGTTGTTTACAGAATGAAGAGAAGGATGCCTTGGTCAAGGTCAGCTTAAAGTCAGTTGTTAACTTAGACGTGTCCTTCCTCCAACCAGAAAATGGAAAGTGTCAGATGCCTCCCAATTGTCTTGGGTCCATGCATCCTTTCTAAAACTTCCCCAAGCTCTTCCCCACTCTTGAAAATTCTAGCTTACTCATACATCCATTTTGTGGGGGAAGGGAATCACACCGCACCCACAAACTGGATGCTTGGCTGCCTGCAGGAACAACTCCAGCAGAGTTCTAGGTTGGGCTGATGTGGGAGCACCCCGTGTTGTGGTGGAGGAGCCTATGTGGCAGAGATGGTTTCATGTTTACCAAACTTGACTTCTTTTTCCTTCTGGGATGCACAGCTAGACAATGCATCCCAGCCTTCATCACCGTTCCATGGACCACGTGATTGGCAGAGGGGAGATCTATGTCATTTCCAGCCCTGGCTCTGTCTTCTCCACCTCTTCACACTCTGTCTTTCCACCACTCTTACAACTGGCTGTGCAGCGCTCCCAGGCCACATGGGATGAGGGAAAACGATGGCAAAAGCCTTGTCCTTAAGTCATGGCACAGGAGTGACCCACGTAAGAGAACTCCTGGCCAGAGACATCAACACGAGACATCACATGACTGAGAAATAGTCTTTCATCATGTGAAGGCATTGACTTTTGGAGTTATTTGTTATTGCAATGAATCTACTCTGACTCATACATATTGCAAGTATCGGTTGCCTCTCGGCGTGTGTATGAGTTCACCTACATGGCAGAGTCAATTCTGCTGTTTGTCCCACCAAGCTCACCAAAGTTATTTGCATGAAGGATCCTTCAGTCACAAAACAGCCAGAAGGGCATGCAAACAGCATGTGATCAAAGCATGTTCTCAATATCATGGGTGCACAGGAGTGGAAGTGTTCAGTTCAACTGTGACCACAGGGATGAGAGGCCACATGGCATGAAGAGGGTAGTGACTCCAATCAGATGTGCAACCCATAGAACCCCAGACTAAGTTTTGGACTATCTTTGCACTTAAGGAAGCATCAGCCTGGCATCCATTAGCAATCCAGAAGCAGTTGGAATCTGTATTGCAGTCTCATCATAATGCAAAGCAAAATTTACAATTCTTTTCCCCTTCTTGTGAGATATAGTGCACACCCTCGGCTGCTTCCCAAGCCTCTCTTCTCCCCTATGCCAAACCCACCCCCATAAAACCTCTCCCTAAACCCATTCCAAGCTGTTATTCTAAACTTCTCCACCTCTTCTTGCCTTTTCCCAACTACTCTTTTGTCCCAGTAAATAACTCTCCACCTTCTCCTCTGCAAAGCAAGCCGGACTTTCTGGCCTACCTGGACTTACCATTTCCTGTTACGACTCATAGACTTAATTCGTGAGTTGATCATAGACCCAGAAAGGTCCAAAAATGAAAACAGATTCTTCTTAGGGGTGTGTTGAGGGAGTGGCTATAACTATTTACACATTATTATCATTACCTGTTTTTGGATCACAAATAGATTGTCATCTCCACTGCTTGTGAGTTAGGCAATCTTGGGTAAATTCTTCACCATCCCTTAGCCTCAATTTCCTGCCTTGTAAAATGGGGTTTATTGACCTTCTCAGGATTCTGGTGGGGAGTAAATGAGATGTGGTATGTGAATGTAGTTTGCATATACCCAGCAGTAAGCAATGTTTTTTCTGCCCTTTCTGAACTCGTGGCTCCTTTGCTTTATGTGAGCAGAGCTGGAGGTGCAGGCCTAGCCCAATGACAAAAAAGAAGGTAAACTGAGATGCCAGTAGTCAGCAGCACCCGGTTTTGATACCAGCTCCTCTGGATCTCACTCTTGAGTTTCCTGGTCAACTTTCAAGTGACCTTGAAGGGAGAACTGCATTTCCCGTGCCTCCAGCAGAGTGTTTCCACCACAAGGGAAACATGCCCACCCCTTGTCCCCCAGGGTGGGTTGTGAAGGTTAATGAATTGGTATTTGTGAAGTGCTTTGAGATCCGTGGATGAAAGGCCCTATGAAGTCAAAAGCGTTGGGATGATTATTAAATTGCCTCGCCTGAAGTCAGACAGCGCAGGACTAGGGGAGCTAGAAAGGGAAGACTCGTTCCCTTTCTTCCATTCCCCTGCTAGAACAACTAAGACAGTAACCTGTTCTTGTTAAGATGGGCTGTCCCTCTGTGGGTGGATGTCCTCGGGCCGCACATCCTGTCTCCTTTATTCCCAGCACCCTGGTTAGGACCAGGCTCTGGCTCCTCACCAGCCTGCTCATTGGAATGCCAGACAGCTCCCTCGCTCTTGGGGAGAGCTCTGGTTTGCTGGGTTTTTAGAAGCTCAGGGAAACTGTCGTGTGAGAGACAGACATTTTCACTTGACCATGAGACCCTTCTTGAGAAAGAAGAGGCAGTTTCTCCTGTGGCAGCTGGACACCAAAACAAAGGAGGAGCTTTGCTGTGGCTGAATTTGGGGGATTGCATTCTGCACGAACCAGCTCTTTTCTAAACCCCATTTTCTTTTCTCTGTCTCTCTCTCTCTCTCTCTTTTGCTTTCTCCATTCAACCAGCTTGGCAGTTGCAATATTTGTTCTCCAAACATTTCCTCCACACCTTTGTTTTTTCCTTCTCCCACATTGGCTGTTGTATAGACACCTCATTGCAATTCAGACACCTGTCACTTTCGGATGTCACTGTGGCTGTTGCCACACTGATTAGTTAAGATGAAAAAAATGCAGTGCCATATAAATAAAAAATTAGAGACTGTCACATTGTTTAAAAAGGGCCCACCTCCCAATGCCAGATCTCAGCAGAGTGGCGTCCTTCTCTTTCCTAGGTATCCCAGCTAAGGAGACCGCTTATAATGTCTTGTTTTTAGTGATTAAGTGGTTAATGATTTAATGAACTAAAAAAAAAAATCTCATTTGTTGCTTCCCTTGGACTTGGAAAAAACCTCAAAGAGCTGATTTTCTGTGTACCTCAGTCCAATATTGCTACCTGCTGGGATACGAACACAGTCTCTAAATAAATTGCTAGTGGCCTTAGGCGGGTGGAAGAGTCTCCCTTTGATCCTGCTCGAGCGGATGAAGTCAAATGTTCAATCAATCAATCACGTTCATAACTTGCAGCTACAATCGAGCTGACAACAGCCTATTATTTATTTTTAAAATCATATATTTCATTATTGCAAAACACACAGGCTCTCACGAGGGGGAAAAGACTAAATTATTGATAAGCCATATAGATGACGGAGTTTGTTGTTTCTGACACGCTTGTCACTAACTATTGTCAGGAAGGATTTACTAAGTTGTAGAGTCAGGAAAGTTGGCGAGGGACGTACGTCGCGCCAAAGCAGAGATGAGGAGAGGAAACTCTAATGGCCTCTCTCTCTGTTATTGAATTCTTGTAGGTAAAAGGCAGCTGAAGGCAGAACAGGTTTCTATTGCAAAGCAACACTTGAAAAGCCCCCAATTTGATTGCTACAGAGCAGGAGATTTGGTTCTCAAAATAGCCATGCGTTTGGGAAATGAATTTTTGCTGGTGTCTGTGCATTCCTGGAAATAACAATCGTAGCTCTCCAGCATTCCCACATGGGCCGGGGCCAGGCATATTTATTCAATATTGTGTGTTGGGGCGGGGGCAGGGGGAGGCGATGTGCAAACGCAGCCTGAAGAAGCTGGCGTGGGGGGGGGCCAGCTTTGAGTTCCTCTTGTTTTCAGAGGTGGGAGAAGATGCTCTCCTGCCATACCTCCGCCAGGCCCCTGAGCTGGCAGGGCATCTGCAATGGAGGTGTCTTCCCTACGGACCTGCGATTGAACTTCTCTAATGGGTTTAGGGGAAGGAAGAGCAGCAGTCAGAAAACTGCTGACCACTCCTTTCCATGTGCTTCTCTCTTTTCTGTTTTCTGGGTCACTAGCTGGGGAGGTCGTGGCAAGCTGAGATCTTAAAGCTGCCACCGACCCCCTCTTCCGAACAGTGAGGAGTTGGACTGGAAACTCTCTCAGATGCCGCATTGTCACCTGGTTGTCACCTCCACCATAAGGAGGGGGTTGCTCCTGGATTTGCTGGAAGAAAAAGCCCCCTGGTCTAAAGGAAGAGATGTTTTGTTAAGGGAACTTAAATGTGCACACAAACAGATCCAATCCTAGAGAACAAGTACCATTAAAATGGAACAAAAACAGCCATGGAACTAAAGATTCCTAACTTCCCCTCCCTCCCCGCCCCCACTGGTACTTCCTGAACTCAAGTACAATGTAAGTAAAATCGAAGCTCCTTTGGAAGTTCAGTGAAGATTTGACTTGCACTTCTAAATTATTCACTAATTACAAGATGATCTCCCAGTTGCTGGGGTGGGGAGAGACAGTGCTACGTGTATACTCTAGAACCAAAGGTTTCTCAAGGCCAAAGGGCCCTTCAGAATTAATCCGTACCCCCATTTCATAGATGAGAAAACTAAAAGAGAAATTGGAATCAGATATCCAGTTAGCAGCAGATAGGGGACCAGACCTGGGGCCTCCAACCCCTTCCCTGAGGTCGAGCCAGAAACCATTAACAGAGCTTAGATCAGAAAAGAGGCGATTTGATTCCTTTTAGAGTGCTCTATCTCCCACATTCTGCTGCCTGCTGGTGGAATATTCCAGCATGCATTCATTTGGTTTTAACATACTAACTTCATTTAGAACCCAACCAGAACTCTCACTCAATCACATGTGCTTTCGCAATGTTGACCCCTGACAATGAGTAGGCAAGGGTATTACAGGATTAGGATTTGGAAGTAACTTCTGAATCCGTAAGAAAACAACTGAACCTGTCTTCTGGGAATCGGGGGCCCTTGCTCCCAGCTCTGTACTACCACTTCTCTGGTGTGATGAGCTTGGCGGAAGCTGCCCCTTCTGGGCTTCTGTCCAGGAGGTGAGGAGTGGTCGTGACAAAGTCCTTGACCAGATTTCAGCCAGGCTCCTCGCCCTCTGCTCAAATGTGCATCCACCTCAGCCCCGGTCCTTGCTGGGCCTGCACATCCCAGTTTTAGAGAAAACCCTGCTGAGTTGGTTTAGAGAAAATCTCCCACCCTTGATATGTGTTCATCATAGGCCGGCTTCAGCAAGAATCCTCTTAGTCCATTTGGCAGAAATCTGTCCCAACATTTGATGAATCTCCTTAGCAATTTTCCATCCACTGACTCCACACCTCCACTCCACAAACCTACTCCCTGACTATCAATCTCCACTTGCTTTGTTGCTCTTGTTGTATTCGGTATGGCTCCCGTTCCGTGCTGAGGTCTCTTTTCCCCTTCCGCAACAGGGTTCTGAATAAAATTCGTTTTTACCACTTGAACTACTCTCCAGTTCTGATTCTCTTTGACAATCTACACATCCTTCAAGTCAACTTCTAAGTCCAAACTTCTGCATAAAATTCTATGTAAAATCCTATTCAGTGGTATTTTCCATTCAATTTATTTTTTGAACATTTTGCTACCTAGGATGGCACTTATGGAAACTGAGTTGACCAAAGCCATTGATGCACCAGAATAAACCATTTCTTATCATCTTCATGATACAGTAGAAATAAATCTTCACAGAAACCAAAAAACAAAACAAAACAAAATAACAACGACAACAACAAAAATATGGCTTCACTGGAACAAAGAGAGCTGTTGAACTTGGGTGTGCCATGGAATCTGTCTGCACCTCCATTTCCTCATCTGTTCGATGGGGAAACTGATTTCTTTTCTCCACACCCAGTTGGGGCAGATTGCTATGAGGATCTAAACCCAATGCATAAGTGAGGGGAGGGAAAAAAAGAAGCTTAAAGTGCACCACAGATGTAAAGTAGGAGCATTATTGGGTGGCGGGAATTTACTATAGATGAGAGAGAGCCTGCTGCAAATATAAGATTACATTTTTAATTACCTTCAGATGCCGACCTGTGTAAACAGGCCTGTTTTGCCTCTTTGGGAGAGGATAGGAGAAACAGATGGGATGGGATTCATTAGCTTGCTGGCAATGCTTTTTTTGCAGCAGTTTTAAGGAAAACCTTTAGGAGAGGGAAAAACAGCCGCCTCTGTTCACAGCTGCAATGGCAGAGAGATGCAAAAGAGCCGGTCCTTCTTCCTCTTTCCATCCTTTTCTGTTTTCTGGGCTGGGAGGTGCATTTGTCCACTTACAGCACATGGCAACTCCTCTTTGGCAGTGTTCATAAACGTTGCAGTGCAGGCATTTCCTGTGTGTGTTTTTTTTCCTTTTGAAGCTTGTTTGCTGCACCCTTTGGTGAGAGTTGCACCTCAAGGAGGGCTGGAGTACCTGTATGGTGTTGGATTGTGCAATGCCAGACGGATGGCTTTTTTTTAACCCCTGGCAAGATAAGACTCTATGAAGTATGATTTTGTTAATAGTCTCTCTCCCAGTCCTGGTCCCCTTGGGAGCCTCCCGTGATTGGTCAGTTGGACGATTATAATGGGCACTAATTATACCTGGAAGCTAAGGTATAGCAGGCCTCACTTACAAAGCCCTTGGTGATAAGGATTTTGGTAAACACAATGAGACGAAAATCACTTTATCTTTCCAAAAGGACAAAAGAATTACTTATTGAAAAATGAGCAACTTAAGAAAACAGTTAAACAGAGGAAAGAGAAATGAAACAGAAATGCTTCCAGCTTTTTACCAATGAGGAGAGAAGAGGCAAATTTGGATTAACCCTGTGTGGACTGCAGTGGACTCAATTGAGAGCAGTCATCATCTTATCCTGGATGGATACCAAGAATGTTCTGATGACACAGTGACTCCCAATAAAGGGAATTCTCAAGTGTGAAAGCCAAATACAGGCCTTCTTTCTAGACCCTAAATATGTACATTGAAGCCAAGAAATAGCCCCAATCTGCGCCCAGATACAAAGGCCCTTAGTAAGGCTTTTTTTTTCTTCTGAATGATTCACGAGCAGCTATGCCGCAGACCATGAGGCTGATCTTTAGCCTGTAGCTCTTCCCCCTAGAATTTATCAACCACGAGTGTTCAGCAAGGCCAGGATGACTGTAGGAGAGCATGCAGAAGAGGGAGCTTGTGCACAGAGAGGCAACGAAGGCCACATGAGTTCCAGAAGGAACTTCCTGGAAGGATGGGTTCTGAGCATAGGTGATGGGGAGCAGGAGGAAGCCATACAGCTAAGGGAGGATTGAGACTTGCTATTTCCAGAGGAGAGCTGATGCCAGTGTTCAGCACACCTATGTGGACTTTCCATTGATTTCCTTCCAGCAGCTGGCTTGCTTCTTAGTGATTTTGGAACGACCCAATTAGGCAGGGTTGTGGTAGCTTAGTACTGTGCTGCTCATTGAAGCATCTGGCCACATGGACCAGGACACCCCCAGGCCTAATCTCCAATAGACTGTCTGCACACCTAGATGTTTTACATCCAGGAAGAAAACAATTTTGTGGCAGACTAGTTCATTTGGTTCAATCACTGAGCCAGTGAGTCCAGGAGTCCAAGTTCAATGTTCTTAGACTTGTCCACAGGCCTCATGTGGTCCAACCCTGCCACTTCACTGGCCTTAATTCCTACGGTTCTACCATCTGTTCACTCTGATCCAGCCACTGGCCTTCTTACTGTTCTGCACACAAGCCTTGCTCCTGCCTCAAGACCTTCCCACTTGTTCTTCTCACTACCTGGAACACTCATCCCCTAGAGAGCTTTATAGCTCCCCACTCGCTTCCTTCAGGTCTCTGCTCAAAGGCATGTTCGTTGTCAAGCTGTCCCTGAGCATCCTGTACAAAATGCAACAGCCTCCTCTCCCCAAGGCCTCACTCCCTCCTCCCGACCCCCTAGAGATTTTTCTGCAAAGTGTTTATCACGATATAAACATTCTGTTCCCATTCTGTTCACTTGTTTATGTGTTTATTGTCTACCTTCTCCACTAAATGAAGCTTCATGAGAGAGAACACTTTGTTTTGTTCATGCAGCAGTACCAGAACTTAGCACAGTGCTTGGTCTGTAGCTGTTGTCAAAAAAAAAAAAAAAAAAGTTTGGGCCAGGCGTGGTGGCTCACTTCTGTAATCCCAGCACTTTGGGAGGCTGAGGCGGGCAGATCACCTGAGGTCAGGAGTTCATGACCAGCCTGGCTAACATGGTGAAACCCCATCTCTACTAAAAAATACAAAAATTAGCCAGGTGTGGTGGCAGGCACCTATAATCCCAGGTACTCGGGAGGTTGAGGCAGAATTGCTTGAACCCATGAGGCGGAGGGTGCAGTGAGCCAAGACCACTCCATTGCACTCCTGCCTGGGCAACAAGAGTGAAACTCTTTCTCAAAAAAAAAAAAAAAAAAGTTTATTTAACTGAATTTGAATGAAAATCCCCACATACACCAGTTTAGCTGTAACTCTTCTCAGATCACATTCTAAGGCAGCTTCTGAAGACATGTGCTCTTGGGGGATATTTAAGGGGACCAGCCCTTTCTTTGCTATAACTGAAACATGAATATTGCCCATGTATCATACTGAAAGGATGTGATTATAAACTAAAAGTAGATGTGGATAACACAGACCTTGCCCTCTAGCAGCTGGCTGAGTAGAACCTTCAAAGTTGCCTTGTGTGGGTCCTTCTCACTTTTGATCTATTTTAGCAGAAAGCGGTATCTAGACTTTTTGCCAGAATATCGATCATTTCACTAGATTCTACTAGTCTAAGTTGTCAGAGAAGGAAAAGGGATATTGTTATGTTGTTCAACAGAAGTAGACTAAAATAGGCAGCCTCAGTTCCTGTCTTTCCCTTTGCAGTGAATAGTAGCAGTACCTCCCAACCACACTCTGGGCTTCCAACTCAGGCTCGCTGGGATAGATTGTGTTACTCACAATACTTTCTCTCCTCCTGCTCTTTCATTGTTCACTGTGAGTTCCCATACCATTGATGTTATACTTGGCTGTGGGACTTGCTTTGGCCATATAATAGGGACAGAAGTGACAGTGTGCCAGCTCTGACCCTAGGCCTTCAGAAGAAGCAATTTTTTATTTCTATCTTCCCTTCTTGAGGTTCTAACACCCAATATAAGAAGAGCCTGAAGAGCCATCAAATCAAGAATGAAAGCCCCAAGGAGGAGACCTGAATCTAGTCCACAGCTTGAAGCAGAACTGCCCCAGCCAACCCAAAAACCATGAGTGAAAAAAACATATTTGTTGTTGAGATTTTGTATTGTTTGTTACTCAGCATTATTGCAGCAATAGCTGACTAATGCACTCATTAAGAGTTTTCTAGTGATCAAGACTGTCCAAGATTTCACTATACCTCTCTCCACCCTTTTCTTCCAAGTGACTAGCCTTGAAAGGGACAGGTACCAAATGTATCTCTGTCAAATGCACTTTTGGTACAGTTACCAATGTTAGATAAAGAAAAAGGCATTACCTAAGAGTAACTGGAGTAACTGGAAGGTACAAGGCAAACAAAGAAAGGTAAAACATAGATTATGCAGGAGATGATTGAGATAATGACGGATACATTTTGACTTTTGAGCTGTCATTACTAAGATAGATTGGCTTTGCTTGCCTTTTGTCCTATATTTCAAAAGCAAGCCTCTAAATTATTGACTACTTTGGTGAACTCAAACACTCTCTAATTAATGATCTAAGTTTTCCTGGATAAAGAAAAAAAGGCTTCATCAGAATAAAAGCTTTCATCATGTGACTGTTTTCTTATTTAATCCTCATCTTGTTTGAACAACAAGGCTTTGGGTTGTCCTTGCCACCGAGCAGCAGGAACTCTGTAAGGGAGGGAGGGAGTGGGACAGATTTGCTGGAAGATAAATTGGGATCATGACTTCCTTTCAGATTTTAGAAGATTCTCTTGGGCACTTTTACACAGACACAGAGTGGTGCTCACTTCTAAAATAAGACCCCAGAGTCTCATCCGCTTCTGCTGGAGGACAATGCCAACCTTCTCCATGGCTGAACATTGTAACGCAGGTGACCCTTACATTTTCTGGCTCCATCCAGCAATAATACTAGCATCAGTTGAGTGTCTACTAAGTGCTGGGTGCATGATGAGCATGTCATGTGCAGTACCTCATTTGCAATAGCCCTGTATAAGAGGTACCATTATTGACTTCATTTTACTCATGAGAGAGCAGATACAGAAACGTTATGCCCCCCAAGATCACACAGCTGGTGAGTCAGGGAGCCAGATTCAGACTCAGGCAGTCTGCTCCTGAGTTGGTGCTCTGAACCACTGGGTACCAGAAGCTTCCCTCTGAGTTCCTGACAAAAAGTATTATCTACAGCCCCTGGCTCCTTGCCAGCTACCAAAAGGCCAGCTGAGCTCCAAAGGATGCCTGGTCCCTTCATTCATTCACACACACACACACACACACACACACACACACACACACACACACACACACACACACACACACACACACACACACACACACACACACACACACAAAATCTGTGCTTCGGTTAAGGAAATGACTTGGATCATCAGAAAAGCATGGACCTTGGTTTTTCCTGGTTGTTTTACTGAACTGCACTTGGGGCAGGTGGGCCATCAACTTTCACTGAGGATGCTGTAGCTGAGGGTAAAGTAGCTGTATCATTTTGCTGCTTGGTATAGTAAATATGTCACTGGGGCTTTGTCCTTGAGGTAACCCAGTGACTACTACATGATGATTCATGGGAGAAGGTGCTTTCAGGTATAATATCCAACCAATAGGTATGGATGCACCTTATGGACACCTGTAGTCTTTGCCACTTCACATCAACTCTCAGGAACTTAGAGACAAATGTCTTTTCCACCTCTAGCACATGGCAAGAGTGCCACATCCCCAAATTTGTGAGTTAACCTCCCTTTCCAGTCACAGAGAAGTCTTCTAGCTTTAGTTTTCATTGCCTTCCTTTTTTCACCTGCTTTTAGTTGTTCTTGCTATATTATATAGGAATACATGTATGATTTGTGTAATTGTATGCTTCTCCAGCTTAGGGCATAGACATAGATATGGTATCATCTCTTCTATTTTTTCAGTTCATTATTTGAACACCATCCACTTACTACTAGCAGAATGTCCATCTTGACGGCTTCCTCATTCCTGAATCCTTAGCATTTAAATGAAGAAGTGAACATTTTTAATCCTTCCTCTAATTGCTGAATAAACAGAGAATTGTGGTGGCTGAGTGGTATGCTGAGTTGTTGTTGTGGCCACTGCCATGGGGTGTCCCTCCTGGTCCTTCACAGAAAACTGCTGTGTTCAAGATCCCTGCCAGGATCTCGGCGTGTTCCACCAAAGACCTCAGGTTTGTTCTTTTAATTCACTATCATGAATTGCCAATTCATTCTCAAAGCATGACAAAAGCTAGGGTACCAGTCATCAGCACACACCATGCTGGGCCAGTCTCCCTACCACAGCAAAACTCCTGGGACCTTGGGATGAGCCTGGGTCATCAGCTCAGGATAACATTCCCTTTTCTGATCTCTACCACCAAGAAATTCTTTTATGGAGCCCCTTGCTTTCTTTCTTGCTGGAGAACTTTGGCCAGGGCTTCGAATCTCAGGGAGAAATGTGTAAGGTTCTAATACCATCCTTCCCAGAGGGCCATGAGCTCCTAATGCAAATAAGTGTTCCCCATTTCAGAGCTATCATCCCGCTGAGGGCCAGTGGAGCTCTCCAACATCAGTGCCTGGCTGACCTCACACATCTTGCAAGTGGTCCTGAACTTTGAGCCATCTGGCCTTGTGCAGCTTGGGTGCCAATAGCTACATTTAGCACTGTTCACTCACTTATCCGTTGGTGACTATTTGGTAGGTGCCTACTATGTGTGTATGTGTCAGGGCTGAGGATGCAGCCTCTGGTGGGAATGGCCCCCAGCCCTTAAATGGCCCCCAGCCCTTAAGAAGCTTACAATCTAGTGGGAGAATACAGGCAATGAGGTATTAAAAGTAAAGCATTTACAAACTTTGGTAAGTGTGAGGATGAATAGAAGAAATGATTAGGGGCTCCATTCTGGGTAATTGGTTAGCCCCATGCAGAGTTCCCAGAAGCTGAAAAGTTCAGTAGAAGTGGAAAGCAGGAAGAACTTGCAGAGGTTTCTGCCACACAAGGGGAGACTGTTTCCAAAGGAATAACCAGGCATTCTTCCATATAGAATAAGCCAGAAGCCTTTAATGAGGTTTATTCTTATTGCCTTTGAAACAAAAGTTAAAGAAGTAATAACAGTATGGCTCAAAGTGGCCTCGGAGGCCTTGTAGTCCAACACCATCTTTTCTTTGGGAGAGGGTGATAACCGACATCTAGAGAAGGGAAATAACCAGGTCAAAGTCACACAGAAAGTGATGGAAAAATTAATCTTATCTTCCACACCAGAAGAAGGCCAGGTCTTCCATTGTTACAAAACCTTGGGCCTCAAAACAAGAGAAGAGTCTTCCATGAGACTTCACCATGAAGAAAGCAAAGTGATCAACTTTCCCTCTTTGTGTGGATGACCCTCTTAATCTTTTAACTCTAAGGTAATAAGCACGAAGACATAAAACTAAGTTGCTATTTGATGACAGTATCATGCTTTCAGACCAGTTCTAAGATCACTTACCTTCAGATCGCTTGTAAAGTAAATAGAGGTTGAGTATCCCTTACCCAAAATCCTTCAGACCAGAAATGTTCTTTTTGAACATTTTCAGATTTTGAAGTATTTGCATTATACTTATTTATTGAGTATCCCTAATCCTAAAATCTAAAGTGCAAAATGCTCCAATAAGCATTTTCTTTGAGTATCAGGTCAGAGCTCCAAAAGTTTCAAATTTTTTTTAGAATTTTGGATTTTGGACTTTTGGATTAGGGATACTCAACCTGTAGTAAATGTCCTTATGGCTATGACATTATTGGTTGGATTTCTCTTACATGCAGCCATAAGCATTCCCAACTGATAAAGGTTCTTTTAGGGATACTTGTCCTATTAAGCTCTTAATACATTAACTGTTACCAGGACAGTAGGAACATTGTACAGATTTGATCAATAAATAGGTAAATATTTTTTCAGATAAAATTCACATAACAGTAAATGCATCATTTTACCCATTTTAAAATGTACAATTCTGTGGTTTTTAGTACATTCACAATGCTGTACATCCATTACCACTATGTAATTGCAGAACATTTTCATCATTCCAAAAAGAAACCCAAATCCATTAAGCAGTCACATCCTATTTCCCCACACCCAACCCAGCCCTTGGCAGCCACTAATTTCCCTGTCCTTTATAGGCTTGCCTATTCTGGACATTGCATATAAATGGAATCATGTAATATGGGACCTTTTGTGTCTGGCTTTTTACAATTAGCATAATGTTTCCAAAGTTTATCCATGATGTCACATCTACTCAACTGACAATGATTTGGCATATGATTTTTCACTTTACAATGGTGGGAAAGTGATATGCATTCAGTAGAAACTGTACTTCAAGGTAAGGTAGGCTAAGCTATAATATTCTGTAGGTTAGGTATATGAAATGCCTTTTGGACTTAAGATATTTTCATTTACGATGAGTTTATCAGGAGGTAGCTCTACTATAATTCGAGAAGCATCTGTGTTTGTCCTTTTTAGGGCTGAAGAATCTATTGTATGGACATATCGGATCAGGTTGAGTCATTCATCAGTTGATGGGCATATGGGTTGTTTCCATTTTGGAGGTATTAAAATGGAGGCTGCTATGAGCCCTTGTGTACAAGTTTTTGTTTGAACGTATGTTTTCAATGATCTTGGGAATCTAGGAATGTAATTGCTGGGTTGTATAGCAATGCTATGTTTAATTTTTTTGAGGAAGAGCCAAGCTATTTTCTGCAGCAGTTGCATTATCTTACAATCCTAACAACAATGTATGAAGGTTCCAATTGCTTCACATCCTCACCAACACTTGTTATTTCTCTTTTTAAATTTTAGCCATCCTAGTGGGTGTGAAGTGGTATCTCATTGTAGTTTTGGTTGGCTTTTCCCTATGTCTAATGATGTTGAACATTGTTCTCAAGTGCAATATGGACATTTGCATATTTTCTTTGGAGAGATGTCAATTCTAGTAATTTGCTGAATTTTAAATTGGGTTGTCTTTTTCTAATTGAGTTTTAGGGGTTCTTTTTATATTCTGGATATTAAATCCAATATATGATTTGCCAGTGTTTTGTCTCATTCTGTTTTTTGTCTTTTCACTTTCTTAATATTTTCTTTTGGTGCATGGAAGTTTTTAATTTTGATGAAGTTCATCCAATTTTCTATTTTTTTCTTTTTTTGACTTGTACGTTTGATGTCACATTTAAGAAATCCAAGGTCATGAGGTTTTATACCTTTTTTTCTAAGAGTTTTATAATTTTAGCTTTTATATGTAGGTCTTTGATCTATTTTGAGTTACTTTTTGTATATGGTATAAGGTCAAGAGACAAATTAATTCTTTTTCATGTGGATATTCAGTTTCCTCGGTGCCATTTGTCTTTGATTTGTTTTGCTTTGTTTTCTTTGAAACAAGGTCTTTCTCTGTTGCCTAGGCTGGAAGGTAGTGGTGTGACACTGTAGCTTCAACCTCCCGGGCTAAAGCAGTCCTCCCACCTTGGCCTCCCAAAGTGCTGAGATTACAGATGTGAGCCACTGTACCCAAGCCCATTTGTTGAAAAGACTATTCTTCCCCATTGAATAGTGTTGGCACCTTTGTTGAAAATCAATTCACTAGAGATGTATGGGTATAATTCTGGACTCTCAATCCCATCCCATTTATCAGTGGGGCTGGCATTACACCCATACCTCACTGTTTTCAGACTATAGCTCTGTAGTAAGTTTTGAAATCAGAAAATATGAGGTTTTCCTCCCAATATTGTTTTAGCTATTTTGTGTCCCTTAAAATTCCACATAAATTTTAAGATCAGCTTGTTCATTTCTGCAAAGAAAACAATCTCACTGGAATTTTGATAGGTGCTATGATCTGAATGTTTCTGTCCTCCCCTTCACTCACCCTCTACCCCACCTCCCTTGCAGTTCATTTATTGAAATTCTAACCTCCGAATGATGGTATTCAGAGATGGGGCCTTTGGGAGCTGATTAGGCCATGAAGCCTCTGTCCTCATGACTGGTATTAGCACTCTTATAAAAGATAACTCCCAGAGCTAGCTCTTCCTTTCCACTGAGGACACTGCAAGAAGGCACCATCTATGAGCCAGAAAGTGAGCCCTCACCAGACATTGAATGTGCCTTGATTTTGGACTTCCCAGTCTCCAGAACTGTGAGAAAGAAATTTCTGTTGTTTATTAGTGACCCAGTTTATGGTATTTTGTTATAGCAGCTCAGATGAACTAAGAAAATAGGCATTGCATTAAATCTGTAGATTGGTTTCAGTAGTATTTCCATGTTAACAATATTGTCTTCCAATCTATGAACACAGGATGTCTTTCCATTTATTTAGGCATTTTTAATTTCTTTAAACAATGCTTTATAGTTTTAGTGTACAAGTCTTAGATTTCCTTAATTAAATTTATTCCTAAGTATCTCATTCTTTTTGATGTTATTGTAAATACAATTATTTTCTTAATTTTATTTCCAGATTGTTCATTGCTAGAGTATAGAAATACTACTGATTTTGTATATTGGTGCAAAAGTAATTGCAGTTTTTGCATTGTTGAAATTTGCCTTTTGATATTGGAATACTATTCTTAAATAAATATGATTATGTTATACATCATTTTAATGCACATTTCTCACTTTATGTTTTTTGCTAATTACTTATTACTTGCTATTTATTTTATATTTATTTTAGACTGTGGAAATGATGTTAGACAAAAAACAAATTTGAGTGATCTTATTTGAGTTCAAAATGGGTCGTAAAGCAGCAGAGACAACTCACAACATCAATGATGCATTCAGCCCAGGAACTGCTAACAAACGTACCGTGCAGTGGTGGTTCAAGAAGTTTTGCAAAGGAGAGGAGAGCCTTGAAGATGAGAAGTGTAGTGGCCAGCCATCGGAAGTTGACAACAACCAATTGAGGGCAATCGTGGAAGCTGATCCTCTTACAACTGCATGAGAGATTGCTGAAGAACTCAACATCAACCATTCTATGGTTGCTGGGCATTTGAAGCAAATTGGAAAGGAGAAAAAGCTTGATAAGTGGGTGCCACATGAGCTGAGTGAAAATTTTAAAAATTGTCATTTTGGAGTGTCATCTTCTCTTACTCCATGCAAAAACAAAGAACCATTTCTTGATCCAGTTGTGATGTGCAATGAAAAGTGGATTTTAGGCCGGGCGCAGTGGCTCATGCCTATAATCCCAGCACTTTGGGAGGCTGACGGGGGCAGATCACCTAAGGTCAGGAGATTGAGACCAGCCTGGCCAACATGGTGAAACCCCGTCTCTACTAAAAATACAAAAATGAGCCAGGGGTGGTGGTGCACACTTGTAATTCCAGCTACTCAGGAGGCTGAGGCAGGAGATTCACTTGAATTCGGAAAGTGGAGGTTGCAGTGAGTGGAAATCGCACCACTGCACTCCAACCTGGGAGACAGAGCAAGACTCCATCTCAAAAAAAAAAAAAAAGAAAGAAAGTTAAAAGAAAAGTGGATTTTATGTGAAAACTGGCAATGACCAGCTCAGTGGTCGGACTGAGAAGAAGTTCCAAAGCACTTCCCAAAGCCAAATTGCACCAAAAAAAAGGTCGTGGTCACTGTTTGGTGGTCTGCTGCTGGTCTCATCTACTATGGCTTTCTGAATCCTGGCAAAACCATTGCATCTGAGAAGCATGCATTGAAAACTGCAACGCCTGCAAGCCAGCATTGGTCCACAGAAAGGGCCCAATTATTCTCCATGACGATGCCTGACCACACGTTGTACAACCAATGTTCAAAAGTTGAATGAACTGGGCTACGAAGTTTTGCCTCATCTGCCATATTCACCTGACCTCTCACCAACCGACTACTACTTCTTCAAGCATCTCGACAATTTTTTGCGGGAAAACACTTGCACAGCCAGCAGGATGCAGAAAATGCTTTCCAAGTGTTCGTTTAATCCCAAAGCATGAATTTTTATGCTGCAGGAATAAACAAACATTTCTCATTGGCAAAAATGTGTAATGATTCCTATTTTGATCAATGAAGATGTGTTTGAACCTAGTTATAATAATTTGAAATTCACAGTCTAAAACCACAATTACTTTTGTACCAACATATACATATATATATATATATATCTTATATAATATATATTCTGCAACTTTGCTAAACTTGTTTATTAGCTTAAATAGTTTATTTCATGCATGGCTTTTTTGGGGTTTTCTATATATTAAGATCATGTCATTTTCAAATAGAGGAAGTTTTATGCCTTCTTTTACAATCTGCATGGCTTTTATTTCTTTTTCTTGCCTAATTGCCCTGGCTAGAACTTCTAGTACCATGTTAGATGGAAGTACTGAGAGCAGGCATTCTTATCTAGTTTCTGATTTGGGAGGAAGGTTTTAGTCTTTCACCACTGACTATATTGTTAACTATGGATTTCCATACATGCCCTTAAGGTTGAGGAAGTTCTCTTGTATTTCTAGTTCATTGAACTGTACATTTCTCCCCTCTATTCTGTCAGCTTTTGCTTTCTATATTTTGGGGGCTCTGTTAGATGTATATTATTTATAGCTGTTACAATCTTCTCATAAGATTGACCCTTTTATCATTATATAATCTCCTTCTTTGTCTCTTACAACAATTTTTGCCTTAAAGTCTATTTTATCTGATGTTAGCGTAGCTATTCCAGTTCTCTTTTGGTTACTGTTTTCTATAATATCTTCTTCTGTCTTCCCACTTTCACCCTATTTGCTTCTTTTAATGTAAAGCAAATCTCATAAACAGCATATAGTTCTACCAAACCTTGTCTTCTAAATGGAGAGTTAAACCAATTTTCTTTCAAAGTTATTGTTACAGAAAGGCTTTCATTTTGCTATTTGTTCTCTATGTCTTATATCTCTTTTGTTCCTCAGTTCTATAATCACTGCCTTCTTTTGTGTTAAGTAGATATTTTCCAGGATACTGCTTTCATCCCCTTGTTTCTTTTGGTATATATTTTTTCTTAGTGGTTGCCATGGATTTTATAATTAACATCTTAATTTATAACATTCTAGTTCAGATTCATACCAACTTAGCTTCAACAGTATTCAAAGTCTTTGATTCTATATTGGTCTGCTCCTTTTTTATGTTGTTATTGTCACAAATTACATCTTTGTACATTGTGTGCCTATCAACATAGGTTTGTAGTTATTATTTTGTGCAATTGTTTGTTTTTTAAATTATATAGGAAAAAGAGGAATTACAAACCAAAAATAGATTGATACTATTAATATGTTTTATATTTACCTATGAAGTTACCTCTAACAGTTTTCTTTATTTCACTGAATGGATTTGAGTTATTATCTGAAAGACATTTCAGCTCAACAGGCTCTATTTAGTATTTCTTCTAGGGAAGATCTACTAGTGACTAATTCTTTTCATTTTTGTTTATATGGGAATATCTTGATTTCTCCTTCATTTTTGGAGGATAGTTTTGCCAGATATAGAATTCTTGGGGTAGCTTTTTTATCTCTTTCAGTATTTTACATGTATCTTCCCACTGCCTTCTGGCCTCCATTGTTTCTGACAAAAAAATCAGCTGTTAATCTTATTAACAATTGCACATTGTGTGTTGCTTCTCTCTTGTTGCTTTCAATATTCTCATCATTGAATATACAATTTGACTATACTCTGTCTCAGAGTGGATCTCTTTGAATTTATCCTACCTGGAGCTTGCTGAACTTCTTGGGTGTATAGATTAATATTATCATCAAAATTGGGAAATTCTCAGTCATTATTTCTTTAAATATTCCTTCTATCCCTCTCTTCTCCCCTGGGATTCCCATTATGCATATGTTAGTTTGCTTGATGGCATTCCACAGTTTTCTTAGGTGGTTCACTTTTCTTCTTCTTTTTTCCTTTCTGTACCTCAGGCTGGATTGTCTTAATTAGCCTATTTTTAAATTTGTTGATTCTTTTGTCTGCTCACATATGCTTTTGAGTGCATCTAGTGAATTTTTCATCTTGATTATTGTACTTTTAAACTCCATAATTTATATCTGACTCCTTTCTAAAATTTCTATCCCTTACTGACATTCTCTCTTTGGTAATATGTCATTCTGATGTGTGTGTGTGTGTGTGTGTGTGTGTGTGTGTGTGTGTGTGTTTTCTGTACATGATTTCCTTTAGCTCTTTGAGCATGTTTACAATAGTTGATTTAAAGTCTTGGTCCAGTAAGTCCAACATTTAGGTGTCCTCAGGAACTGCTGATTGCTCTTCTTCCTGTGTATGGGCCATACTTTCTTGTTTCTTTGCATGCCTCATAATTTTTGCTTTTGTTGTTGAAAACTGGACATTTTGGACATTACAATTTGACAACTCTGGAAATCAGATTCCCCTCCCTTCCAGAGGTGTTTTTTATTTGTTTTTTTTTTTTTAATTGCTGCTTGGTGTACTACTTGTTTGTTTAATGATGTCTCTGAACTAATTTTGTAAAGTCTGCATTTTCTGTCATTTCTGACTACTGAAGTCTCTGCTCTATTAGCTTAGTAGTCAGCTAGTGATTGAGCAGAGGTTTTCTTAAACGTCTGGAACAGGCCAGGTGGAGTGGTTTATGCCTGTAATCTCAACACTTTGGAGGCCATGGTGGGAAGATTGCTTGAGTCCAGGTGTTCAAGACCAGCCTGGGCAAAATAGTGAGACCCTGTCTCTACAAAACAAACAAACAAACAAGCAAAACCCAAAATAGCCAAGAATGGGGCACACGCCTGCAGTCCCAGCTATGCAGGAGGCTGAGGTGAGAGAATCACTTGAGCCCGGAAGTTGAGGTTGCAGTGAGCTATGATTGCTCCACTGCACTCAAGCCTGAGCAAAAGAGTGAGCCTTATCTCAAAAGAGAGAGAGAGAGAAATGTCTGAAACCAACAAATGAATAAACAAAATAAATCTTCTGGTCTTTGAAAATGAGCTTTGTGTGTGTGTTGGAGGATACCCTCAGCACTCAGCCAGGCAGCTGACAACTCTACCTCAGCCTTTACTCCCTACTTATGCCCCATCTGAAGGTCAGCCAGAGGTGGGAGCTTAGGACTTCCTCAGGTCTTTCCTGAGCGTATGACTAGCCTTGGACATGCATATGGTCTTCTAGATTCTCAAGAAAGTCTCAGAACTTTCCAAACCCCTTATTTACCGAAGCATTTTATTGCCCAGCTTGGTTTTGTTTAGTCTATTGTTTGCCCCAACTGATAGCAGCGACAAAATATATAAGTATAAGAGAAGGTCCTTTGCCCTAAAAAGGTCACAATACTTAGGATGAATGGAAATTCTTAACAAAATATTCTGCTTCTACATAACAGTAAAATATTACACCCTTCCTTCCACCTTTCAGACTTTCTGCCCTCCTCTCTCTTCCTTCCCCCATCCTCCCTCCCCGACTTCCTTCTCTCCTTCCACAAATGTAAGATGTGCTAGGCACTGTCTACACAATGAAAGTAAAGTACTAAACAAAACAGACTTGGTTTTTAGTCTTAAGAGACTTACAATCTGGTGGCTGAGTCAAAAATTCAAAAGCATTCACAAATGATGAATTACCATTGAATCTAGGTAATAACAGAGGCTTATGATCTAAACTCAGAGGTCATGAATTGTATCCTTAAAGAAAAAAAAAAAAACACTTGGCCAGGCACGGCAGCTCACGCCTGTAATCCCAGCACTTTGGGAAGCTGAGGTGGGTGGATGACCCGAGGTCAGGAGTTCAAGACCAGCCTGGCAAACATGGTGAAACCCCGTCTCTATAAAAATACAAACATTAGCCAGGCGTGGTGGTGCATGCCTGTAATCCCAGCTACTTGGGAGGCTCAGGCAGGAGAATCGCTTGAACCCAGGAGGCGGAGGTTGCAGCGAGCCAAGATTGCGCCACTGCACTCCAGCCTGGGTGACAAAAAAAGACTCTGTCTCAAACAAACAAACAAACAAGCAAACAGAAACATTTAATGTGGATTAAGAAAGGGAAATAAGACTGATTCAAGAGAAGTAAGGGGTGCATTCAGGAGGAAGGACTGGGAGATATGCAAAGGCCATGGGGGAGGAGTAAACGTGAGAGTGGGCCATGGAAAGCAGGCCAGTGCTGAGAGGGAAGGGAGGCAATGGAACACGGCAGGAGTTAAAAAGGAACCGAGCAGGCCTGTGCCATCCAGGGTCTTTTTTTTTTTTGAGATGGATTCTTGCTCTGGTTCCTGGGCTGGAGAGCAGTGGCATGATCTTGGCTCACTGCAACCTCCACTTCCCAGGTTCAAGCAATTCTCTTGTCTCAGCCTCCCGAGTAGCTAGGAGTACAGGCATGTGCCATCACGCCCGGCTAATTTTCATATTTTTAGTAGAGATGGGGTTTTTCCATGTTGGCCAGGCTGGTCTCGAACTCCTGACCTCAGGTGATCCACCCACCTCAGCCTCCCAAAGTACTGAGATTACAGACCTGAGCCACCACACCCAGCCCCCATCTGGGGTCTTGAGTTACAGATTTGGACTTTACCCTAAAAGCAATGGAAGCTGTAAGAATCATAATCCCCAGTGGGAAAGGCTGTCCACACTAATACTCTGAGACTCCAACGTGTCTCAGAATGTAACTTTTTTCCTATAACTAATGTCAGCTTACCTTGTCCCTCCACTGCAGGGGAATTAAAAAAAAAAAAAACTCATACTTGACGTTCTTAATTTAAATTCAATTTAAAATAATCTCTTTAAGGTTAATTCTTTGAGGCAAATATTTGGTCTTTTCAGAATGTAATCTCAGTTAATTCTGGGTTTTTCTCAGCCCATCTTCAGCCCCTCTCCCTGCAACAGCCTAGCTAGTCATTGCTGCGGTAGTTGTTTGTTTGTTTGTTGTGGCAGGGCTCTGTTTCACCCTGGCATGATGGGACAGGCACGTCCAATGGGCTTCTCCTCCTTATGTCACTCCTTGCTCTCACCAACCTCTCCAGAGATGTTTCCAATCCCTGGTCCCTGGTGGCTGGTACCTGCTGAGGTGAAGCTGGGCCCCCTGGTTCCTGCCAGTCCTCACACTCTCTAGCCTCCTTCCTCTGCCTTCCCTCCCTGACCATGTGATAAGCCAAACTCTTTGGAGTTAAGGTTGAACCATCAGACAGTGGTCCCTGCATTCCGATCCAGTCATTCGGATGGGTTGCTTTGATGCACCCCATGCTCACGCCCATGCTAGGATAACTACTTTGTTCCAGTCTGCCCAAGAATTTCCAGTTTTAAAAGTGGAAGTTCCATGCCTGGAAAGCCCTTTGGGGTCAGGCTATTCAAATTTCTTGGGGCCTCAACACCTATTCTTCCTGTGGCCGGTGGCTGGAAGTCAGGTGGCCAGGGTTAGGGGTTACAAAAAGAATATACACTGCTCCAGATAAGGAAGTAAAGTGGTCCACACTTAGTCATAAGACTTCAATGTAGATTTCATTCCACCTTGCTGAGAATACATAACATCCTCGCTTGTATATTTGCCAAGAAGAGGCGATTCACAGCATAAATGAAGATGATAAAAATAAATAAATAAATAAATAGATCACATGCTTTAAAGTGTAGGGATTAAGTAGCTAAGCCTTATGCTGATGTCAGAAGAAAAATAAGAATCTTAGGTCATGTATCTAAGTTTAAACAAACATCATCTAATTCTTATTTATTTGGATAACACTTTGGAGCAGCAGGAAAAAAGTCAAATGTTGCAGTTTCGGCATCAAAAACATATGTAAAGAAGCTGTTACTAACCCACGCAGTTGATGGGAACTGCCCTTTTGGAAGGGGTATGGAAGAATGCCTTTGTGCTGCAGAGTTTTTATGTTCTTGACTTACCAGATCAAGGACAGATGTGAATGTATTTTCAACTTCATAACCAACAGGGAGTATTGCAACCTAAGCAGCTGGGGAAGAAAGCTGTGTATAATACAACGTTCTTTCTAGAAACTGACTTTTATTTTAATAGGCAAACTGGGAGCCATTGAGGGTGTATATTTTGATTCACTGGGAGAAATATGGTTTGGGGGTGTAAGGTGGGGACATCTTGGAGTTTCTCCTGGTGTTAGATGTCCCTTTTGGTCCCTGACAGAAGAGGTCCCTCTTTAAATTAGTGCCCGGCTGTGTTTTTTGTCAGGGACCCAAACCTGGCAGGAACACAATTTGGAGGTAGAATCTGCACATAGGATTACTAGGTGCCAAGTCCTGTGCTATGCTTTACATGTGTTATGTCGTTTGATTTTCAGAATGATCTTTTGAGGAAGATATTGCAGGTCCTAGGCCCTTATTCAAAAATGCTTGGGGCCTCATGTGTTTTAAAATTGACGTTTTAGGCTGGGTGTGGTAGCTCCCACCTACAATCCCAGTACTTTGGGAGGCCAAGGCCGGCGGATCACTTGAGCTCAGGAGTTTGAGACCAGCCTGGGCAACCTGACGAAATCCCATCTCTATAAATAAAATAATAAAATTGATCTTTTGGCATATGAATGATATAATAGACTTTGGGGACTCAGGTGGGGGGTGTTGGGAAGGGTGAGGGATAAAAGACTGCATATTGGGTACAGTGTACACTACTCAGGTAATGGGGGCACTAGAATCTCAGAAATCACCACTAAAGAACGTATCCATGTAACCAAAAGCCACGTGTACCCCAAAAACTATTGAAATAAAAATAAAGGTTAAAAAAAATGGAAGTTTTTCCCCTTCAGATTTTAGAAAAGGAACAATACGGGGCATGGACCATACATTATGTACCACCAGCCACCCATAGGGTCTGCAGTAGCACCCTTGGATTAAACACATTCGTATTTTGCATGAAAACTATGAATATTTACATTTGGTGTGACAAATAATTCTAATTTGCGTTGTATCAATTCAGGTCAGACTTCACCACTAAATGAGTTTTAGTGCCAAACTTTTGAAAAAAAAAAAAAAAAAAAAAAGAAGGCCTTTTCTGTTTTCAGAACTTTTTGGATTTCAGAATGACAGGTAGCAATTTTGAACCTGTATTATCGTTAATGCCCAGTCAACAGATAAGGAAACTGAGGTTGAATGTGTCCATTTGCTATATCTCGCTGTCTTCTAATTTTCAGCAACTGTTTCAAGATTTACTCCATCTCTTTTGGGCCAATACTCATGTCTTTTTTGAATCTGAGTTTAGCCACTCCAGGCTGTGGCCCAGCCCCTGCCAGTCCTTCTCCCTGGATTCACCAGCCGGCGGCTGTGGCTGAGTCTCCAGTGCCCAGCTGGGTTCCCCACCCATCAACATGGGGACTTGCCTTCCTCTCTCCCTTGATCTAAACTTGATTCTTTCTCCTTGTCTCCTCAAAAAGGAATATCGCTGAGCAAACAAAAGGCAAAAATATGTTTCACTTTTACTAAAATGAAACACTTATGGACTCTTCTGCCTGGGACTCCCACCATGGGTTGGGAGCTGTTACTGGTGTCTCCAGAACATTCTGCATCTGTCAGACAGTAAATGTTTTGAAGGAGCAGGGAAGGCACTCTGTCCAAATGCACACATACATAAGAAACACTGGCTTGCAGGTGGTTCAGAGAATAAAGGAGTCAAATGGTCGTAATAGAGGCGGGTGGGCCTTGCCGTGACTGTGAGTTGCACACGGGTACACACAGGGCAGAAGTAGTTGCAGGTGAGGCCCAGGTGAACCCTGCATGCAGGCAGCAGGTGGTAAGATGGTGAGTTGGGTCCCTTCACCCATGGGAGGGAGTGTGGGTGGCTGAGAGTAGGGGATGGCAGAGTCCACATCAGCTCAAAACCAGAAGCATCTGTGATTGTTGATGCCCTCTCTTTCCTAATTTCTAGCCAAGGGGAAGTGAGTGGTCCAGAACCAGGAGGTCAAAGCTATTGAGGAATTAGGTGGGTGTGTGGGGCTGGGCATGGTGGCACTCCCTGCTCTGGCTGGGATGCTGTTCCTCACGGTGATGGATGACTGCTGGTTCCTCAATGAATCACCAATTACCAGCTAACAGGGATTTGTGGGCCCTTGCTGGTGGCTCTGTGGGGCTGCAGAGAGTTGGGGAACCAGCAAATTTGACTTCTGCCTCCTCAGACAGCTCGTGACTGCCTTTCAAGAAGGTAAAAAAGCTTCACTATTCAGAAAGCGAGCGGCCGAGAGAGCTAGGGATAGAAGAGCAAGCAAGCTCAATCAAGCCTCAGCAGAAAGAAAACTTTTGCTGAACTGCCGAAGTTCTGTAGTTTACTTGGCTCCCCCGCTGACCCAGCTAATGTTCTAACTTTCAAAGAACCAGGTAGGAGTCTGACATGCTCACGGAGAAAAGAGACAGAAAAATCAAATCTTCCCTGAGAACTTTTAAAGTTACTTTCTTCTCTCCATTTCTGAAGGGACTTAGGTCCAAGTTCTTGCCCAGAGAAAAATTGCTCCTGAGAGCTCAGGGAGTGCAGAGAGAGCGTGTACTTGGGAAGATGCCCCCAAGGACAGAGGGAATTCTGATGAGGATCCTATAAGCAAGGGATGATGCAGATAACAATACGCCACCCTGGCACCCAATGGCTCTGAGCCAGGCCCTGTGCTGAGGCTGAATGTGGGGAACATTATGCTTTGTTATCAATTCTAAAACAAGCCTCCACTTCATATTTTGATATCACCAACATTTGGATGACTCTTACAATTCATGGCATGTCAGCATTAAATCCTAGTTTAATTCACAACTTTTTTTTTTTTACTTTTTCCAATGGTATTTAAAATAATAGTGCATTTTATCACCTGTGGCATCTTAGATTTCTGCAAGCCAGGCTATACACTATCTTACATATGAGACCTGGAGAGGTTAGGAGACCTGCCCAAGGCCACACAGCCACTATTTGGACTTGAAACGAGGTGTATCTGGCTCTCAATCACTGGCTTTCAGTGGGACTGGAGCTGGAGGTCCCATCCTTGCAGGGAAGGGAATGTCCACTCTCCAGGCAAGCATGAGGAGGGACAGGAGGTCTTGCAAATCTGGCCCAGCCTGCTGGGCTACTGAATGGGAGGTGCGGTGGTGGGAAGCCGACAGCACAGGGCTGGTCTCTATTGCCTGCACACAGGATTCTCTTTTTGTCACTGCTTAGCTCTTAAGCATCAGTTCGTTTTCAGAATCTGCCTCTGACTTAGAGTCACTTTAACTCAGAGTAACCACATTGTCAAAGAAAAAAATAATGGGAATCTTTTGGATCAAAAGTGACTAATTCTTTCAGGGAGGCAACGTGGAACTGGAAAGAGGCCAAAGATTGAAGTTCGATACGTCCGGATTTGAATCCTGATTCTTGCTGCTAAAAGCAAGCTGGCAAGTTGCCAAGACTCTCTGAGCCCCGGTGTTTTCATCTGTAAGATGGTAACAATGATGCCACCTACCTGGAAGTACTGCTGTGAAGATGTGTGTGGAAAATGTCTGCGGTATGGTAGGTGCTTGTTAATCAAAGTTACTATTTCATTATTATTCTTATCTCTTATCCTGAGGAGGAGGATGATGATGATGATGATGAAGATAATGATGATGATGATGAATGGACCCAGCAGGGCCTTCTCTCAGTTGTCACACATCTCTGACACTCTCTCCTCCTGGGGCTCAGCCACCCCTGTCCACTTTGCTCCCCAGTTGCTGGGTGGATGTCCTCGCTCTCACCCTCCTGGCCAGAGTTGCAGCCCTGACTGCCATCCAGGCAAACCCTCTACGGCCCAGCATGCCCAGGCTCTGGATCCCTTTGAGAATGGCCCCTTCTGTGAAGAGGTGGCTGAGAGGGGCCATGACGGTCCCTTTCACGCCCCCAGGGGCCGGCTCCCACGTGGCACTTCCTCCTTTGCTCATTTCAGGCCTCTCAACTCCCAGCTTTTGTGGATTAAAGGGCAGCACCAGAGGAAACAGCAGTGACAGCCTTTCCCACTAGTGTCTGGGTGTTGTTCACCCACTGGGGTTTCCTACTGAGGGATGGAGGGCACTCACCTTCCCCTGTGGGGTCCTTGGGAGGTTAAGTTGTAGCCCTTTGCCCAGGTGCTCCCAGTGCCCCGACATACCTAATGTGCCCCCAAGACACTCATGCAAGTTGGAGTCCACAACTTAGGCCCTCACTTGGGACCCAGGTATACAGACAGTTACCTCTGTATTCTGTCAACCTCACCACAAGCCAACAGAGGCCCAGAGAGGTTAAGTGTCAAGTCCAAGTTCACACAGCCAAGATGCAGACAGAGGCTAGATTTGAATGGCCATGTGAGCTCTGGCCCTTTCCTATACCCAGTGACTCAGGTCAACTGACAGGATGGCTGTTGTTCGCCATAGAATCTGGGCAAGGCTTAAGCAGCAGAAAAGGGAAAAGGGCCATTTGGGGAAAAGAGCTCAGGGAGAAGAAGCAGGGCTAGAAACCTACCTGCTTGGGGACTGTGGCTGCTTTTCTGAGGACAGAGCTGGGCCCTCAGCCCGCCTCCAGCCCAGTGCAGGAGGGGGCTGGGAGGGCCCCTCATGTTCCTGCCCAGCCTTGCGCAGGCCCCTTTGGGCTTGCTCCAGAGGAAGACCCTGAATGGCCTGGCTGGAAGCTCCCACAAATCTGCTCAGGAAGGCTATCATCACAAGAACTTTCTAGAAAAGGAGGTCCCCATTGCTCCCTTTTAGCCAGTGCCTAGAGCTCCACTCCCATGGATGGTTATAAACCTGACCAAAGAAGACAGGGGAGAGTTTCAGGAATCTCATTCCAAAAATAGCCATCAAATTTCAAATTCCAGCCCACAGCAAGCAGTACAAAGATTCATATCCGCTCCAGTGATGTCTGTGGCTGTCATTCCCCCCTCCCTTTGTCTGGGATTCCTGCCTCAGCCCCCGCACCGGCCCCTGCCATCTCTATTTAGTGAGCTCTCAGACCTCCTCCAAGACCCTGTGCAAACGTCACCTCCTCAGAGATGCCCTCCTGACTCTCTTAGAGCACAGGGCCTCCTCTGGTGCTTCCGATGCCTCTTGGAAACCTGTACTAGGGCTCTTGGTGTACTTGCCCATCATCTCCCCTAGATAATACAGTGCTTGTAATACAGTAGGTGCTCAATAAATGCAGGCGGAACAAATGCATGCATGAATAAATGGCCATTTTAGCTTCGTTTATGCTGGAAGTTGCAGGGAAGTCATTAGATCTTTGCATCAGCCTGTTGAGGTGCGCTTTGTCTGAAGATTGTATGACAGTGGCCATAATAAAAGGAACAATAACTGCTGCCAAGGTGTGCAGCAATGTCAAAAGCAAGGTCTGCTCGCTTGTGAAGCCTGGATGGAGAGGCTGGGCAGACTTGGTCCTGGTAGCCTTGTCTTTACTGTCCTCTTGTGGCCAAAAGTTGCTGCTGCATCTGGAAAAGCTGGCAATTTCAATGAGGCCACAGAGGGAGATATTTTTACCTGCTGAAACACAATCTTTTTGGGATCCCTGAGTCATTTTGAGCCCAGTTCCCCATAGACTGTATATAATGTGATCCTCCTTCTCGGGCCTTGAAAATATGTTAAAATAAATAATAAACAGCAATTGATAGGACCTGAGCAGCCGCAAAAAGAGCATTAGAGACTCCATCAACTCTGACTCAGGCCTGTGTTAGGTACTTGGGTGTGGAAGGGAAAAATATAACAAAGTGTGTGACAAATTTATGCACTCAGAGACTTTGCTGTCTATTTCTAGCACCTTCATCAAAAGTGAACAATACCATACACTACTAAACAAAAATACCCATTCGTCTAGTAGCCAAGGTTTGGAATCAAACGGCCCTGGATGTGTATCCTGGCCCCACCATTGAGTGCCTAGGTGACCTCGAAGGAGTCACTTCGTTGCTCTGAATGTGGTTTCCTCATCTGCAAAATGGCCTTTTAGGTGTACCTCCTTCCTCCTTCGCAAAACTATAATGATTAACTGAGATGATATGTGTCAAGCCTTAGCATGGTGCCAGCACAGAGTAAGTTCTCATAAAAGCTAGCCATTATTGTTAGAAGCCATTTTAATTGTCTGGTGCAGAGAGAGAACAGGGTGAGATGTGATAAAAACCTGGGTAAATAGACTCCTCACCATGGTTTGTTTTTTTGTTTGTTTGTTTTTTGTTTTGTTTTGTTTTTTTGAGACAGTGTTTTGCTCTGTCACCCAGGCTGGAGTGCAGTGGCACAATCTTGGCTCACTACAGCCTCCACCTCCTGGGTTCAAGCAATTCTCCTGCCTCAGGCTCCTGAGTAGCTGGGACTATAGGCATGTGCCATCATGCCCGGCTGATTTTTGTATTTTTAGTAGAGACAGGGTTTTGCCATGTTTGCCAGGCTGGTTTTGAGCTCCTGGCCTCAAGCGATCCACCTGCCTCAGCTTCCCAAAGTGCTAGAATTACAGGCATTAGCCACCGAGCCCAGCCCCACCATGGCTTTTTTAAAGGCAGATATCTCAGGTATTTTTCTTCTCAGAGCCCATTGCAATCATGTGTTTATTATTAATATGATAAATTGGTCATGGGCAAGGTGATCCATAGGGCTGCCATTGTCCCAGGCTGCATGGAGGAGGCAGGCTGCTATCACTTGGCTCTAGCCAGAGTCTATTTACTTCACTCTTTCCCTCCTTACACATGGCAGACATCACTAATCAATTACAGATCTCCTTCACATAGATCATGAATATAATTTCAGAATTATTCTCATAATACAGCTCCAGGCAGTTATAACAGTTAAGCAGAATGGGAAAATGGCATACGATCTAATTTACCTTTCCAGCTCTTGGCACATGGGTAGGTTAAAGATGTATAGAGGAAGGAGGAGAGCATTTTAGCTGGAGGCAGTAAAGGAAGTTGAATTATGAGTGAGAGATAGATCTGATAGGAAAAGGAAGGAAATTAAAGACAGGCTGGGTTATGGAGCCCCTTGACTTCAGGCTGACTTAAAGCAGTAGGCAACAGGGAATCGCCAAAGGCTGCTGGGCAATAACTGTGGTAACGGTCCTTTGGGGGCAAGATCTCTCTGGCAGCCAGTGCCAGGTGGATTGCAAAGGGACTGAGTAGGAGGGCTGGAACTCAGGACAAGGTGCTGAGGGATGCTGGAAAGGAAAGCTTGGTGGACGCGCTGACTCCTGGCACATTGAGATTGAAGAAAGTGGTGCCATCCAAATGGTTTCTCCGACCTTGAGCTCCACAGGCTGGGAGAATAACAGCACCTCCACCAGGAAGTGGGGTCGGGCACCGAGGAGAGAATGTGCTTTGTTTCAGGCATGTGGAGTTGGAGAGGCTTTGGGACATCTATGCAATTTCCTGTGGGCAGCTGTAAATGGGAGACTGGAGCCAGAGCTAGAGCTACAGATATTAGAGAGAAAAGAGAGAAAAAAAGTTCATGCTTTCTGGGCCCAGCCTCGCTTTTACTCAAAGCAGTTTGGGTAGGAAAAGAAAGAGCACATTCAGGAAAAAGACGAACTGGGTGAAGGTCATGGCTTAATTAAGAGGCATTCACTGCGATATGGTTATTCCAAAAGACACTGCATATCTGGGTCAAGTATCCTTTTCACAATAACACCTAAAATGAGTAGGAAAAATTTTTTTGGTAATAGGGAACAGTAAGTCTCATGCACAGGACTCCTAATGTCCCTGTTGCTAAGAAAGAAAGTACATATTTCACTGAAATACCCGAACAATCAGAAGGGAGGTCAGAGGGACAATTCCTTTATTAGAAGGCTCCATTTCCTAATGGGTAATAAAGTCACTTGGACTCTAAGGTCAAACAGACCTAGATTTGAACCTCAGCTCCACTACTTCCTTGCTGCGTGACCTTGGGCAAGATACTTAACCTCTTTGAACCTTGGTTCCTTCATCCATAAAGTGGAGGTAATAGAGTACCTAATTCACACGGCTGTGGTGGTAACCAAATGAAATAATGCATATAAAAGTCTAGTCTAGTACTGGACACATAACAAGCATTGAGTGCATGAGAATTGTCTTTTATCCAATACCTAACATTTTAAAGATTTTAAACAGGCAGTGCATGTTTTCATCACTGACATGATTTCTGGGAAGTCCTCTGAGGGACACAGAGAAAATCTACCCTGACATGAACCAACAGGGTGCATTTCTTTTAAGTCCTCCAGAAAGGGATGAAGTAGGAGAGGCTTCAGGAATCCATAGATTAACAGCAGCTGGCCATGGTCCATCAGTGTGTTCTTCTGGGAGGGGCTGGAGGGTTCCATTGTCTGATCTCCTGTGTCTTTGCCATTTCCACCAGTTTACATGATGCAGGCATTCCTGAGGGGTCACATGGACCTGTGCTATGGGCCCCTTGACCTGTAGGTGGGGATGCTGTACCAAACCAAAGGAGACATCTCTGAGCCATGGCCAGTAAACAGAGAAGGACTTCTTGCCTCAGGCCTATTTTTGAGGAGATCTTTGGAGAATTTTTACCACTGATGGCCTGCAGCAGATTAAAAATCTGGAAGGATCTGGAAGGTTCTGGAAGGTTCCAGTTTAGGCTAGAAAGACAATGTGTTGTGGAAGGGTTAAGTGCGCTATATAATAATACCTAACATTTACTGAGCAATTATTATGTGCCAGGAACTGTTCTAGGTATGTTCCAACTTTACTCCATCCTCACTAAGACCTATCAGGGAATAACCATCCCCATTTTACAGATGGGTGACTGATGCTCAGAGACGTTAAATAGCTTGCCTCAGCTTTCACAGTTACTAAGGGGCAGATGCAACATTTGAACCCAGGGAGTCTGACTGCAGAGCCTGCACTCTTAACTACTGTGCTGTAGCCCCATGCCAGGGCTGGGCTTCAGACTCGAAGGGGAAGGGCTGTCGTGTGGGTCCTGAGCTTCTGAGGAGAGGCTCTGCGGGTAAAGGAGTTGCCCGTAAGTCCTGAGTTCCCAGAGCCTGATCCCAGATAAAGAGCTGTTCCCTTAGCTGTTCCCAGAGATGAGTCATCCTCAGGAAGCCACTGACTCTTCTCAGGGCTCCTGTCCTTTCATCTCCTTGTCCCCTTCCTGGGAATAAACAGGATATGGAGAGAATTTCTCTGATTCCTATATTTACTCAGATATTCTTCTCATCCCCAAACATCTTAATAGGAAAGGTAAAAACACCCCTGTGACGTCATTCTCCTCCCAACTAATGAGGAGCTGGAGATGGCCCCAGTGGAGGTGAGTGGCTCTCCTTGTTGAAAGTGTAACTGAGGAACACGCCCACTTGTCCCCACCTCCCCACCCACTCTAAAGAAGCCCCCAAGAGAGGGAGGGCAAGGCTGGAGTGGCAGGAAGGGAATTCTGCTCCCAGGATCCCCTGCTCCAGGAGTAGGAGCTTAAAGGGTTCATGCCAGGGGAGGGGACATGAGATTTGCACAGTGGTCTCTTGAAGCCATTGGCATGAAGGTACGATGATGCGTCTTAGCGTCTCAGGACGAATCTCAGGTAGCAGTAGTATAAAGAGTACTATGAAGAGGTATCTCAGGTCACACAGGCCTTTGGAGGATGGTGCACAGGGACCTCTGATGCTGTTCTATCCCTGGATCCTGAGCACAAGTGAGGCCAGGAATACTATGAAATAAAAGACCACCATTCATTCATTCAGGGATTCACTCATTTATTCCAGGAACATTCACTGAGAGCTTTCTCTGGGCCTAGAACACTGCTGCGAGCTAGGGGTGCAAAGCCCAAATGGACATGCTCCCCAAGGAGCCTGCTCTTAGTTAGAGAGACCCAGACCTGGCTGGAGGATCACACAGCCCCAAGTTGCTGTTTGGAAGCTCAGAGACCCATGGGAGCTTTCACTTCTGACCCCACTGGGAAGACACATTAGCAAAGTGACCTTATGTAGGGCTAGGAGGAGGTAGGTGGCAGCAGGCACCCCTCGGGGTTCCCCACTGAATGGGGTGCTCACTGACCCTGGACCCCACACTTGGCTAACACCTACTTCTTGGTTCATCCTCAGGAAGCCTTGGAGTTGGCAGGTCTTGTCCGAGTTGAAGGCATAAAGACACTCATTCCTCTCTCCTCTGTTCCCACCATCACCCAACCTATACAAACAGCACTGGGCCATGGGTAGAAAGGGGACAGGGAGCTCTGAGGTGCTTCTCTTTGGAGGGGCAGGTAGAATATCAGAGGTCAGACATTCAGATTTGAAGCCAGATCCATCTTGATTCAAATCCCAGCTTTGCCCCCTTGAGCAAGTGTCTTAATCTTTCTGAGCTTCCGCTTCCCTAACTGCAAAGAGCAGATGGTAAGAGGGCCTCCCTGGTAGGGCCCTGCAGACAGTGAAATGCAGTGATGTCTTCAAGGCTTTTAGAATAGCGCCTGGTACATTGCAGCCTGCAACAAATGGTAGCTATTATCATAATAGTATTAAGTACTTTTTTTTTTTAACCATACTCTAATTCTTTGAAAACTGGAGTGAATTTGGAGTTAGAAAACCCGGCTTAGAATTCGAGAGCCTCTTTTTCCTGGTCATAGGGAAAAGAAAGGGGTCTCTTGGGGTCTGCCCTACAGTGCTGTAAGGATCAAATGAGGCAACAGATGAGGAAGAGTTTTGTAGATCAAGTGCAGTGTAAATGGAGATGATTATGAGCCAATTGTTCCCGCAGCTTCCTCCGTCCCACCTCTGCGGTGAGCACTGCCTGCCACCCAGTGCTTCCTCCTCTCCTCTGAGGCCTTCTAGCCCCTCTTTGGCATTGAAGATTTGCAAATGGTTCTATCTTTGACTTCTCCTAGTCTCTAATGAAATGAGGCTCAAAGTTCCCTGCGGATCAGCCCTGTGTCTCACACCTTGATATATAACCAAGGGTCACTATTCATTGCACCTGGGACGTGCTAAGCATTTTGTAGGCATCATCTCATGTTTTCCTCCAAGCAACTCTTCCAGGAAAGGATCACTGTTGTCTCCATTTCCTCCATGCAAAAACTGAGACTTAGAGAAGTAAGCAACTTACCAAAGATCTAACAGCCAGTGTGTGTGTGTGACTTTTTCACCAAGACCCACAGCAGGAATTTGAACACAGATCAGTTAGACCCCAAGCCAAGCTCTTAGTCCCATACAGAGTTGGGCCCTGGTGGAAGAATTGTTTGGCCTAAAGTGTCAACAGTGCCAAGGTTGAGAAGCCCTTGCGTAGACCCAAGGATGGCCAAAAGGTTCTTAGGAAGATGGCAGCGGTTCACAGATGCAGTGCCCAAGTCTCTCTGGCCACGGAATCCCCCAGAGGTAAATATCCTCCACATTACTGCTGGCATTTCCTTCTCTACTCCACGAACTACTTCACTGGGACATATTCCAGGCCACTTCCTGCTGCTTGGCGCCTGCTGTGTGTCTAAGCTGAGGATGATGGATTTTCTGTGCTCAGGGCCATCCATGTGTGTACGCAGCCCTGACGTTGTGTGTGTATCCTACGTCCTGAAGTGTAATTTATTAGGTCTAATCCCTGTCTGGGGGAATGGTAAGTCTTCCCTCTAGACATGCTGAGGAGGGGGGAATGTGCCCATTATTATTTCATTAGGACACCACTGGGTATTCCAGGAGTCCCTGAGTAGATATCACATGTTCCTCGGGTGATTTAGAGGAGACAGCCTGGGGCCTCGTTCCTCCAAAACTCAGGAAAAAATATCCACAGATTTCCATAAATATGTCCTGGCCTCTCTTCCGATTACTAAATTCCTTTCTTTTCACCTCATGCCAATTTTGTCTTTCCACGTAAGTACAATATACAAACATTTCAAAAGAAAGCATGGGATATGTACTGTTTCCTCAACAATGCAAGCAATAGTTTCAGAAGCTAATGTCAGCCTCAAAGGTTTCCAGCCTCAAAACCTGTGTTTCTGCATCTTCTCTCTGAAATCAGCTTTGATGAAGGCTACCAGGACAAGATAGCATTTCATAGATTCTCCTTCTTTGTCCAGCTCAGCCTGTCTAAATGCAGAGTGAGGGGAAAGGCATGGAATTATCAAGAGAGGCCCAACCTCTGTTTCCCCAAGAAGGATCCATACTCTCTCAATCATCTAGCCTTGTCCTTCATTCTCCAGCCCCCTTCCCATGTGCATGGTAATCTTAACATACCCAACATGATTTGAATGTCACTGGATTCTAATTCCCCAACTCACAAGGTAGATGTTCTTCACATGTGCATTTCAACTCAGATACCTTTTGGGTCCTTTCCCTTCCCATCCTATTGAATGGAGCCTGCAACTAATTTGATTTGAGAATGAATCATGGAGGTTACTTTTCTTGATACTGCCAAGTGCTTGCACCTTGCCCACGGTTGCCTATCACTACCAGAAGCAGCTGGACCGGGAATGGGTCACAGGAGGGCTGAGGATTCAAAACCTTGGGGTCAAATCCTAACACAATAACTTGGTAACTAGATCCCTTGGGCAAGTCATTCCCCCTCTATGACCCTCAGTTTCCTCATCTGGCAAATGGGAATCTTTGTACCTACCTGACTGGGCTGTGCTGAGCAGCAAATGAAATAATGTATGTGAAAGCAGTTTTCAAACTGTAAGGGGCAACTTCGGGCCAAATGCGGTGGCTCACATCTGTAATCCCAACACTTAGGGAGGCTGAGGCAGAAGCATTGCTTGAGCTCAGGAGTTCAAGACTAGCCTGGGCAACAGAGTGAGACCCCATCTCTACTAAAAATCAAAAAAGTTAGTTGAGTATGGTGGTGTGTGCCTGTAGTCCCAGCTACTCAGGAGGCTGAGGCAGGAGGTCGAGATTGCAGTGAGCTGTGATCACCCCCACTGAACGCTGGCCTGGGCAACAGAGTGAGACCCTGTCTCGAAAAAAAAAGATTCTGCTCCAATAATAATAATACCTGACATTTACATTGTATTATGACGTTTTGCTGTGAATCAGTGGAAACAGTGGGATGATGTGGAAGGAAGTGGCTCCTCCTGTAAGGGTAAGCTCGGAGTCCCTGGGCTTAGGCTGTGCTGGGGTGAGGCCACTGTGCTGATTGTCACCATCTTATCAGCTGAGTGAGTGAAGGGAGGGGACTGGCTCTGCATGGCTGCCTCAAAGGCAGAGTCAAGGTTCAAGATTTGAACATCCTGATGATCACCCTTTTCCCAGGAAGAAGATATCTGACAAAATGAGACAACAGGACGACTCTTTCCTTCCCCTTTTGCTTGACATGCAGCAACACGGTCACAGAGGAAAGTTCACACACTAAGTTTCGAAGTCATTTCTGTTTAGCTCATCAATAGTTGCTGTGTAAGAACTATCCCATGCCTAAGAAGCATTTTAAGCCTTTTAAGCTCCAAAGATTAGGGTGCAACAGGGAGGGGTTGAGAGGAGGACAGATAAACAAGACTGGAGCGCATTCTCCATGCAGAGAAGTAGATTCTGTACTTTGGTTAGATTAATCCCCAAATTGAAACCGGCCCTGAACGTCATTCTGAGAAAGGAGAGCCGAGAGATAAGAGAAAGCCCCTTGGCAAAGCCCGGGCATTGAGCTGTTTGTGGAAATGCCGACTGCATCCTTTCCCTGCCGCCTAAGGACAGAAAGACAAGACTGCGGAGGACAAATAGAGGGTGAGAGTTTCCTTAAGGACAGTCAAGGAAACAGGAGAGGGAAAAGGAAAGGAGCAGGGGCCACAGGGGTGATGACTCCATGTTTTGTCAAAGCACCATGGCCTCTTCCCCACTGAGCCTTGGGACCACTGACCTGCCCGGACTCACACCACAGAAAGCACACACATTGGGTTATGCAAAGACCGAGTGCTGGGAAGGCCGGCCTTGCTTCCAGTCTCAGGCAAGGACACTCACAGAGGACCATCACACCCACACGAGCAAGCTAACCCCCTTTCTTGAGCATGCCTGGTTTCCAAGCTGTGGCCTTTATGAGAGAAGCAGGCTGTAGCCCCCAAAGGACTCATGTTTGTGCTTGAAGCCTGAAGATTGGCACCAAGGAGCTACTGGTACCTGGGATCTGAAAGTGGATCCCCACAGGATTCACGGCAGCGTGACTGGAATTCCTGAGTTTTCCAAAGGGCCTGAGAGCTTCCAAGGGGACATTGGAAGTCAGGCCGGGTGTGGTGGCTCACACCTGTAATCCTAGCACTTTGCGAGGCGGATCACTTGAGCTCAGAAGTTCAAGACCAGCCTGGGTAACATGGTAAGACCCCGTCTCTACAAAAAAATACAAAACTTAGCCAGGCATGGTGGTGCATGCCTATAGTCCCGGCTGCTCAGAGGGCTGAGGCAGGCATAGCACTTGACCCCAGGACGTCGAGACTACAGTGAGCAGAGATTGCGCCACTGCACTCCAGTGGGGTGACAAAGTAAGACCCTACTTCAAAAAATGAAATTAACAGTCACATGATTTTATAGTCACACCTGTAAAGACTGAATTACAATGTCTGCAGACATGGCCTTGCAAGGCCCAGCAGTCAGGAGCGGGGATGTGGCAGAACCCCGTGCCCAGGAAGGGCCTTGCAGGGAGGGGCTGACAGAGAAGCGGAGCTCCCAGAGCTGAGTGACCCGCGGGAGAAGAGGGAAAGGGCAGTAGGGGAGGGGGAGATGGCTCCCGGCTAAAGGAGAAACTGGGGTCGCTCATTCTCCCTTCTGTCTAAAGCTTCGAGGAGTGCCACGTAGAATTCAGACAGTCCAGGAGCCAAGCAAGAATGCAGGGAAATGGCAGCGATGTCTGCAGGACTCAGAGAGACTGCAGGAAGATGACAACGTGGGGCTACATGGAGAAGGTGCCCCAAGGAAGACCCTGAGCTCCCCATCTGCACCGCCCTCGGCTCTGCGAGGAAGGACACTCTGCTGAAGGGACTTGGACATCTCCGGGACCTTTTGATTTTCATGTCCTGTTTACTGACGCTGCTCAGGGCAATGTGGGTTTCTCTGTAATTAATTCTCTCTACCCACAATTGCATGGTGAAGAAAGATGTTGGGGTTGCATGGCTGACCAGGATCTGAGTTACTCCTAGAAACACAGAATGGAGTGGAACTGGAGAGAACATGCCAGAAAAAGCAACAGTCCATGCAGCTAGCCCGAAAAGCCTGGGAGAGGCACAGCATGCATAGTTACACAGTCTTAACTAGTTTTCCAGATTTTTTTTTATATAATTAGAGATGAGGGCTCACTGTGTTGCCCAGGCTGGTCTCAAACTCTTGGGCTCAAGTGCTCCACCCACCTTGACCTACCAAAGTGCTGGAATTTTAGGTGTAAGCCACTGTATCTGGCCTGTTTTCCAGATTTTTTTTTTTTTTTTTTTTTTTTGAGGCAGAGTTGCTCTGTCGCCAGGCTGGAGTGCAGTGGTACGATCTCAGCTTACTGCAAACTCTGCCTCCCAGGTTCAAGCGATTCTCCTGCCTCAGCCTCCCGACTAGCTGGGACTACAGGCGTGTGCCACCACACCCAGCTAATTTTTGTAATTTTAGTAGAGACGGGGTTTCACCATGTTGGCCGGGCTGGTCTCAATGTCCTGACCTCGTGATCCACCCGCCTTGGTCTTCCAAAATGCTGGGATTACAGGCGTAAGCCACTGTATCCAGCCTGTTTTCCAGATTTTTAAGTGGCATTTATTCCTTCTAACTTGTCCCCTTCTTCCTGCTGCAGTTTCACTTGTCCTTATCTTTTGGAGGAAACAAAATACGTGTATTAATATTTTAGAAAATATAAAATATTTTAAAAATTTATCAAAACCACAGAATTGCATACTTTTTAAATGTAAATTTTGTACCAAAGTTATATGTACACAAAATTTTAAAAATAAGTAGCACTAACTGGCTCATAATGAAAAATAATTCTCCCCTCTCAAACTCAGAGGTAACTTCTTTTTAAATGTTAAAATTGTTTCTGTTTTTAGTTCTGGTGATCACCTCCACATCTCCAAATAATGTGCTTCTACCACCACTTCTTGCTTAACCAACTATGCACTTTATCTACTGACCTTCTACCGGGATAAATGAAGACTCAGCTCACTCAAAAACTCACCCGCTTCTCCTCCATCTTTCTTCCCAAGACAGCTAAATCAGTTCTTAATTCTTCTACTGGTCACCTTTGTGTAAATGAAGCATACATATTAAATAATAATGTGTATTATTTTGAACATGTATGATTTGCACACATTTATACGTCTGTATGTGCATGCTGTAATATCTTTCTTTTCTGTGTTTCATCATATCTTTTTTTTTTTTTTTTTTTGAGATGAAGTCTTGCTCTGTCACCCAGGCTGGAGTGCAGTGGCACCATCTCAGCTCACTGTAGCCTCTGCCTCCCAGGTTCAAGTGATTCTCCTGTCTCAGCCTCTCGAGTAGCAGGGATTATAGGCACATGCTGCCATGCCTGACTAATTTTTGTATTTTAATAGAGACTGGGTTTCACTGTGTTGCCCAGGCTGGTCTCGAACTCCTGAGCTCAGACAATCCACCTGCCTCGGCCTCCCAAAGTGCTGGGATTATAGGCGTGAGCCACCACGCCTGGCCTCATCATGTCTCTTATCATGCTTTCCTGACATGATCTCAGAATAGTTGAAAAAATGTGGCGGGCTGGGGAATAACCACTCACAGCTTTATTGCTGTTGCATAGATGTGCAAAAAGAAGGAAAGAGCGAAATGCGTAAGAAGCTGGTGTCCCCGGCCCAACCAACCCAAATAAAATGAAGGCATCAAAGCCCACATCCACCCACTCTAACCCCACACAGGGTTTGCCAGTGGAGGGTAAGATGCCAACAGAAAGGCTGGGCACCCTGGAAGCAGATCTGCAGAGGCTGCCTCTTGCCTAGTCCCCTCTCTGCCAGCCAGCCCCTGGCTACTGACTCTGCGTCCCTGCCCCTCCAGGAATGATCACCTCTGGCAGGTCCCACTCCTCTTGCAGCAGCTTCCAGCTCTGCTTCCTGCTGCCTGTCCTCCTTCAGCCAGTCATGGAATCATCAGACATCCACTGAGCACCCACCTTGTGCTTAGACACTGAGCACTGAGGGAGGGGCTTGTGCAAGTCAGGCAAGCCTGACGTTCCCTGAATCCTGCAAGGCCAGGGAAAGGGACAGGCAATACATAAATTAACCACATAATGGGGGATTACTAAAAAGGATGTTGAGATAGAAAAGAATGGACCTCCTCCCTGAAGAGAAATGCCGCCAGGCGTGTAAGCTGAGGCTGGAGAATGCAAAGGAGCCAGGCTTCCAGGGAGCAGCTGGAAGGGAAGTACAAGAAGAGGAAGCTGGGTGTGCAAAGGCCCTGTGGTAGAGACAGGGAGTGGGGTGTGTTTAAGGAATGGAGAGGGGGCTGATCAACTGAAGCTTGGTAGACAAAGGGGAGAGTGGTCCAAGGTGAGGCTTCCAGAAGGCATGGGCAAGATCACACAGGGCCTAGTTGGCTTAGTAAGGAGTTTGAATTTTTTTTTTTAAGCGGAATAGGAAGGCACCAAAGAATTCCAGCAGGGGAGAGATAGGACCAATTTTTGTGCTTAAAAATGCTCTTTCTGGAGAGTGGACTGGAGGCATCCTTGGGGGTTCTTTTTTTTTTTTTTTTTTCATTTGAGTCTCACTCTTGCCCTGGCTGGAGTGCAGTGGCACGATCTTGACTCATTGCAATCTCTCCACCTCCTAGATTCAAGCAATTCTCATGCCTCAGCCTCCCAAGTAGTTGGGATGGCAAGTGTGCGCCACCAGTTAAGTTTTAGTAGAGACAGGGTTTCACAGTGTTGGCCAGGCTGGTCTCGAACTCCTGGCCTCAAGCGATCCGCCCACCTTAGCCTACCAAAGTGCTGGGATTACAGGCATGAGCCATCACACCCAGCTGGGGTTCCTTTTTTGTGAACCCATTTTTGTGGGAAGAGGGGTCCTCTCCAGATGTTATCATCTGTGGCCAGCAAAGGGTTCAGGGACCTGGGAGAGGGAGGGAGAGAGTCGCTCAAACCCAGATGCCTGCTTGGCCATATTTAACATGGCGTCTCTCCCATCATAAACCAGCAAAAGATGTGCCCGGCTTCGAGCAGCATCTTGGGCTGAGCAGAGCCTGGCTGGGCTGGAGGATGCAGCAGCTCGCCAACGCTCTCTCTCCAGGATTTCAAAACTGGAATTAGAAGACTGGAATTACAGACAGATGCATTTCAGTCCTCTATTACTCTATTAACATCTTTTTTTTTTTTTTTTTTTTTTTTTATCACCTGAACTCTTTTCCGGTCTCCCGGCTGCACAGCAGGGGTCCTCATGTGATTTCTGCCAGGATCCACCCCTACTTTCAGGGAGCGGGGTTTGAGGTGCTGCCCCTCCACTTTTCAAAGCCTTCCCCCTGGTCATCAGAGAGTGTCTCCTCGGGGCTGGGCTCTGTGAAACAGGGGACTTTCTCTCCACGCCCCCTCCCTGCCTCTCCCTTCTCTCCACCCCTCCATTTTCTCTTCTCCTTTATATTGAGTTATCTGTTCAAAGCAAAGCCATCTCCTGGAACTGCCTGGATGGGATCCTGTCTCCCATCAAAGCTGCAGAGTCTTTCTCTGGCCCAGCTAGTTGTGTCTGTTAAAACTTGAACTGCCACAGCCTTTGGGGGTGGCTCAGCGTGGTGGTTAGTGATGTGGTTTGCTGATTACAGCGAGGCCTGAGCTGGCTGCACAGACTGCCTGTAACACAGACACCCTCAGTGAGTAAAATGAGCCAGGGCCCTGGAGTCACACTGCTTCAGTTCACCATCTGGCTACACTGTTGACTGGCAGTGGGACAGCAGCGGGCAAGTTAACCTCTCTGAGACTCAGTGTCCTCATCTGTAAAATGGGGATATGGATTGTAGCATCCTCTTCATAGGGCTATTAAGGGGATTAAAAATATTAAGAGGCATGTGAAGCACTTAGCACGTGGGTATATTCAAGGAAGTTCCCTGTCATAGCAACCAGTAAAATTCCACCAGATTCTAAGGGAGCTGAGATCATGGAAACATAGAAGTTTCCAGAGATGCCACAGGAAGCAAAGGGAAGGGGAAGGATACCCTAACTTTGCACCTCCTTCTGTCCACCAGTCTTTCATTAGCACCCCTCGGTGGCCAAACCCACCTGGAAGCCAGACAAGAGAACCTCACCTTTTCTTTATTTTTTAAGTTCTGGGATACAGGTGCAGAACGTGCAGGTCTGCTACATGTGCCATAGTGGTGGTTTGCTGCACCTATCAACCTGTCATCTAGGTTTTAAGCCCCACATGCATTAGGTATTTGTCCTAATGCTCTCCCTCCCCTTGTCCCTCACCCACCAACAGGCCCTGGTATGTGATGTTCCCCTCCCTGTGTCCATGTGTTCTTATTGTTCAACTCCCACTTATGAGCAAGAATATGTGGTGTTTGGTTTTCTGTTCCTGTGTTAGTTTGCTGAGAATGATGGCTTCTAGCTTCATCCATGTCCTGCAAAGAATCTGAACTCATTCTTTTTTATGGCTGCATAGTATTCCACGGTGTATATGTGCCACATTTTCTTTATCCAGTCTATCATTGATGGGCATTTGGGTTGGTTCCAAGTCTTTGCTATTGTAAACAGTGCTCCAGTAAACATACTGGTGCATGTGTCTTTATAGTAGAATGATTTATATTCCTTTGGGTATAGAGTCTGATCTTTTGCCATTACTTTCAATGACAAAAACCACAATTACTTTTGCACCAACCTAATAGCTCCTTCCAGTGCAACGTAAGGCAGCAGAGGAACAGGCAGGAATGGGGAGTGGATCCAGGAACAAGCAGACATCACATACAGTGTGCGTGCGTGTTGACAAAAGATAAACCTCAGCCGAATTAAATTTAAAGGAGTTTAACTGAGCAGTGAATGAATCGCAAATCGGCAGACCCCAGAATCACAGATTCACAGAGGCTCTGGGGGTGCCTGATAGTCAGAATAAATTTATAGACAAAAAAGGTAAAGTGACATACAGGAATCAGAAGTGAGCTACAAAACAGGGAGATTGGTTACAGCTCAGCGTTTGCCTTATTTGAACGCAGTTTGAATGCTCAGCAGCCTATGAGTAGTTGAAGTACGGCCGTTAGGATTGCCCAACACTCAGCTGTTGCTAGGGGTGCATACTATTAAGTTAGGTTTTCAATTTTGTCTGTTAAACTAGGCTACAGTTCATCCGCAAGGACTCAAATATAGAAGTACGGAGTCCTTCTCAGGCCATATTTAGTTTGCTGTAACAGTGTGCATGTTTCACCTTGTGGGGATGCAGTCTAGGTTGCACGTTCATAGATATAACACATCAAGGGCAGGCGTGGTGGCTCACGCCTGTAATCCCAGCACTTTGGGAAGCTGAGGCAGGCAGATCATTTGAGGTCAGGAGTTCGAAACCAGCCTGGCCAACACAGTGAAACCCTGTCTCTTCTAAAAGTACAAAAATTAGCCAGGCATGGTGGTGCACACCTGTAAACCCAGCTACTCGAGAGGCTGAGGCAGGAGAATTACTTGAGCCCAGGAGGCGGAGGTTGCAGTGAGCAGAGATCGTGCCACTGCACTCCAGCCTGGGCAACAGAGCAAGACTCTGTCTCAAAAAAAAAAAAAAAAAAAAATGAGGGGTCTACCCTATGTGATCTTCACCAAAACCCTGTAAGGTAGGGAAACTAAGGCTCAGAGGGACTGCTTTATCCTTTATCAGAGGCCACACAAGCCTTTAAGCCTGTTTCCAGAGCCTGCCACGTGACACAGGGTGAAGTCCAGCCAGTTTTACCCGGCACCTGCGCTCCTGACTGACACCATTCGGCCGTGAAAGTTAGCTCAAGTGAGACTTTTGGTCAAACTGCAGTCTCGAAGTTAAACGATGGGTACTCATGGACATAAAGAGAGGAACAATAGACACTGGGAACTGCTAGAAGCGGGAGGGAATGAGGGGGGCAAGGGTTGAAAATGGGGGGATGCAGTCTAGGTTGCATGTTGGGTACTATGCTCGGTACCTGGGTGACAGGATGATTTGTACCCCAAATCTCAGCATCACACAATATACCCATGTAACAAACCTGCACATGTACCCCCGAATCTAAAATAAAAGTTGAAAAAGAAAAATGACACTGTGGTGTTGCCACATGGTGAAGTGGCTGAAGGTGACTATACTCTCAGTAACGCAGATCTGCTCCTTCAGGAGGGCAAACTCCGAGACAAATACCCCAGGGCAGCCTCTCCCACTTGAATTTTTCTCATATATAGGCTTTAGCACTTAGACTTGCTTCCCCGGTGACACTCAGCCTAGTAACATAGAAAAGGTAAAAAGAAGGCCAGGAGTGGTGGCTCACGCTGATAATCCCAGTACTTTGGGAGGCTGAGGTGGACAGATCACTTGCGGTCAGGAGGTCAAGACCAGCCTGGCCAATAAGGTGAAATTCCGTCTCTACTAAAATGACAAGAATTAGCCAGGCATAGTGGTGAGCACCTGTAATCCCAGCTACTTGGGAGGCTGAGGCAGGAGAATCACTTGAACCTGGGAGGCGGATGTTGCAGAGAGCTGAGATTACACCACTGCACTCCAGCCTGGGTGGCAGAGTGAGACTCCGTCTCAAAAAAAAAAAACAAAAAACCAAAAAAAATTCCAAAAGCAAAAGGTAAAAAGAATTAATTACAATAGATAGAGAGTTGGTAGAGAGTTGGATAGATAGTAGCTTTGGGGAAGAAGAATATTTAATTCAGTTCAGATTAAAATGCAGCATAAATTAGTTGCCGACAAGAAATCCAAACAGTTGCCCTCCCTTTCTGTCACCCCTCCCAAAGGCTCCAGGTAAGTCTGGGCGGGACCAGGAGGCAGGACTGTGGCTGCCTCTCCTGTCCCTGCCCTCCCTCAACCCAGGCAGCAAGCCCCCACCCGGGCCTGTTTTTCCTCAGCACCAAAGGCCAGGGTCTAAAGGCAAGTCGGCAGGTACTTACTAGGACGGTGCAAAAGTAATTGCGGTTTTTGCATTCCTTTTAATAAGTAACGCATGCATGTGCATGTTTCACTTTGGGGGCATGCAGTCCAGGTTGCATGTTCATAAATACAACACATCAAGAAACAACAGCAAAGCATATTGCATGGTCTACCCCATGTGATGCTCACCAAAACCCTACATGGTAAGGAAACCAAGGCTCAGAGGGACTGCTTTATCCAAGGCCATGCGAGCCTTAAGCATGTTGCGAGAATGGCAGCCCAGTCATCCTTACCCAGCACCTGCACCCCTGACTGTCACCATTCCGCCCCAAAAGTTAAGAGCAAGCATGCCAGCAAGTGTTTTTCTTTTTTCTTTTCCTTTTCTTTGGGGGATGCATGGAGAGAGGGGTCGGGAAGAGGAAGGATGATCTCGTCTCTTATTTTTATAATGAATCACTGGGGCCCTTGCTAGTGAGAAGTCCAGACTCTGCACCCCTGAAGCCTCCCACTCCTGAATTATGTAATCACCCTGGGGGCTTACTCAATCCAAACGGAGAATCAGCCTGGAATCCAGAAACCAGGAAGAGAGAAAGCTGGGATTGGAAAACACAGGTCAGAAGCTGGCCTGCAGATGTGCTTCAGGTGACAGACACCATGTCTCCCCACACAGGTTAAACATCAATGAATTGTTATCAACTTTTGGGTATCAGGAGCATTTTGAATTTCTGGCTTCTTTTGAAAAGTGAACTGTCAGGCCGCGCACGGTGGCTCACGCCTGTAATCCCAGCACTTTGAGGAGGCAAGGCGGGTGGATCACTTGAGGTCAGGAGTTTGAGACCAGCCTGGCCAACATAGTGAAACCCCATCTCTACTAAAAATACAAAAAATTAGCTGGGCGTGGTGGCAGTTGTCTGTAATCCCAGCTACTCAGGAAGGCTGAGGCAAGAGAATTGCTTCAACCCGGGAAGCAGAGGTTGCAGTGAGCCAAGATCACACCATTGAACTCCATCCTGGGCAACAGTGTGAGGCTCTGCCAGAAAAGTAGAGAGGAGAGAGAAGAGAAGAGAAAGAAGAGAAGAGAAAAGAGAAGAGAAGAGAGAAGAGAAGGAAGGAAGGAAAGAAGGAAGGAAGGAAGGAAGGAAGGAAGGAAGGAAGGAAGGAAGGAAGGAAAGAAAGAGGAAAGAAAGAAAGAAAGAAGGAAGTAAGGAAGGAAGGAAAGAGAGAGAAAGAAAGAAAGAGAAAAAGAGAGAAAGAAAAATGAGCTGTCTGGCCACAGGAGGCTCACATTCCTGCAGGGCAAGGATGCTGACACTGGATGGGACTGCCTCCTTACCTCAGGCCTGAGATCCCCAGCTAGCTGTAGTCTCCACCACTCCCTAGTGATTCCCCCAACCCTCCCGTTAACTGCCATTTGTCCCAGTTCTCAGGCTGTGTTCCTCTGCCTCCCTCATTCTACTCATTTCAGATGACCTGCCCTGTAGGCATCTGCATTTGCAGGTCCCAGTCTCATTCACCTACTGTCTTGTTTCTGTCCTTGCCACTTGCCACCAGCTCCCCTGGCACCACACAGAGCCCCAGACCTGCCCTCCCCAAGTTCCCTCCCACTCTGCTTCCTCATGAGACCTCCGTGTGGAGGAGGAGTTTCCTCTCCATTCTTTAAACATGCACTTCCCTCCTACCTCCAAGCCTTTGCTCATGTCGTTACCCTTGCCTGTTTTCCCTATTTCTCCTTTAGCAACTAATTTTAGCCTCACTATTAGTTGTTCTTTATTGTTACCATAACAAATGATCATACTTAGTGGCTTAAGCAACACATATTTGTTCTTTTATAGTTCTGTAGGTCAGACACATGTGTCAGCAGGGCTGTGTTGCTGACTCCTATTTTCTTGCTGGCTGTCAGCTTCTAGAGGCCACCTATGTCCTTGGCTCGTGAACTCCTTTCTCCACCTCCAAAGTCTAGTCTTTCTCATACTTGGAATCTCTCCTTCTTTTCTCTTCTCTTCTTTCTTCTCTTCTGTTCTCTTCTCTTCTGTTCTCTTCTCTCTGACTCAGCTAGAAAAGGCTCTTTGCTTTCTTTTAAGGACTCAGGTCTTTAAAAAATTGGGCCCACCCAGATAATCCAAAATATTGTTTCCATTTCAAGTCTATATTTTTAGTCGCATCTGCAAAGTCCCTTTTGCCATAGAAGGTTACATATTCACAGGTTCCGGGGGATTAGAGCATGAGCATCTTTGAAGGAGGGAGGGCATTCTGTTATCTATCTGCCTATCTATCATCTATTCTATCACACTCACTTAGAAGCCCAGTGCAAGTCTCATATCTTCTAAAACGTTCTGCATAACCATTTATCTTCTAAACTACTGTACTGTGTGCCACTGAAAGAGCCACTCCATCTCTGTTCCTCATCTCCACTGGATACAGTGGTGGGCTGATGAGCATGAAGCAGATGGCTCTCCAGGGTGCGGGAGAAGCTCTGACCTATACAGCTTGCCCATTTCTGTGATGGAAATATTCCCATGTGGCTGATTTCCAGCAATGGCGTGATGCTACTGAATGTAGAGTTGGGAAGAGAGGTTGACAGTCAGTCTGAGCCAGGTCCCGCACCCTACTGCTTGTGTGAAAAATGAGGAATTGGCTAGCTGATTGGAGAATCACTGGTGAACTAATGATTTCTTAAAAACTGGGAAACTTCTGATAGCTCTCCTTGTAAGTGTATCCCTCTCTGGGGCTGGTGCTACCTCCAGTGCAAATATTTCAAAGCTATATCTATAGAGAACATTTCAGAGAACTGGTTTCATGAAGAAGAAGTGGCAGAAACTGCCTAAAAAGTGACCCAGAGACCCCTGGGATCTGTTGGCTTCTGTGTGATCACAAAGTCCCAGATCTAGCCACAAAACGAGCTTAGCTTTAAAAAAAGAAAACAGATAGTTTCTCTCTAGGAAATAATTCTGGTGTATAATGGTTTTTATTGTGATTTCTCCAGATACACAGAAGGAGGAATCAAATGAAGATTGTCAGCATCATAAAAGAGCCATTAAGATGTCATATAAAATACATGATTAGTTTTCTCCTGCAATAGGTGCATTTCTGTGTGGTTGTTGAATTTCTTGCTTTCAGGCTGCCCACGAAAAGAATAGCTACATTTATTGAGTGCTTACTACATTCGCAAGGGTTATGTGCAAAGATTTTCACACGTATTATCTAATTTGATGGGTCTTATTAGTCCTCACTGGTTGAATAGCCAGTCCTGGATCATTGGGCTAGAACATGGGGGTACAAAAATCCAAAGCCTGAACTCCCCAGCTCCGTCATTCCTGCCTATAATACCAGCTGTCGAGCTGAGCTCACAGCAAAGATCTGCGTGGGAGCCAGGGGATGAGTCAGACTGGAGCCAGAACCCGAGGGAACCAGAGTATTGACAGCCCAGGGAGGCCTCTGTTTCTGCAAGAATCAATTCCCAGGAGCCTATTGACAAATGTGTCCCTTACTTATGTGCTGTCATTGCCTTTTCTATTGACTTAGCCCCGAGGCTAAAGAGGTGAAAGATAAACTGGATCTGTGGGCCCATCATTTCCAGAGGGTGCCACGGCTGGCTTCTAAGGCTGCCTCCCCATGCCCCTCTTTCTCCTTCCGTTTTTGTTCTTCCAAATGCCCCTCTGAGATCCCTGTTATCTCACACACCCCTAAGGTGATATCAACACATCCATTTCATTCAGCAATGATTGAGCACCTACTGTATGCCACATGTGCTGGGCATCCAAAGATGAGAGAACCACAGTCAAGGCCTCAAAGTGTCCTCAGAAGTGACACACCAGGGTCTCAAGACCATAAATTCACAAGATGCCAGAGGAGTCCTCAAGTAGAGAGCTGACTCTGATTCTAGGGGAAGAAAGCTTCACACAGGGGCCCCTCAAGCTGTGTTTTGTTTTGGTTTTTGTGAGACATGGTTTCATTCTTGCCCAGGCTGGACAGCAGTGGCACAATCTTGGCTCACTACAGCTTCTGCCTCCTGGGTTCAAGTGATTCTCCTGCCTCAGCCTCCCGAGTAGCTAGGATTACAGGCATGCACCACCACGCCTGGCTAATTTTTATATTTTTAGTAGACAGGGGGGTTTCACCATGTTGGCCAGGCTGGTCCCGAACTCCTGACCTCGAGTGATCCACCTGCCTCAGCCTTCCAAAGTGCTGGGATTACAGTTGTGAGCCACAGCGCCATGCCTCAAGCTGTGTTTTTAAACAGAAAAGGATAGAGCTCTCCAAGGATCAGAGGTGGAAGAAGACTCTTCTAGAGTGCAAATAAATGAAGGTATCAGACAAGGCTAGAGTTTAGGATATGTATCAGGGGAGCGGAGATGGTCAGGAATAAAGCCGGGTGGAGAGAAGAGGAAGCAAAAGTTGCCAGGAGCCAGATTAGCAGGGCATTCTGTGTCACCCTAATCGGTCTGGACTTAGCCCTATAGGCAATGAGGCACGGAGGATGAGTTTTAGGCAGATGAGTGACACAACCAGATTGGTATTTTAGAAGGTGACTCTTCTGGCACTGTGAAGACTGGGTTTGAGGGCAGGTCTGAGAAATTGGAGGCTACTGCAAAGGTCCAGGCAGAGATGTTGAGACCCTGAGCCACAGGCAGGGCAGTGAGAGAGTGCTGAGAGGACAGATGCAAGGCATATGTTGTGGGTGCCCAAACAGCTGTCCTGCAGATGTCCTCTGCAGAGATCCCTGCCTGGGGGTGAGCCAGGCCTGAGAGCTGGAAGATTGACATCCTGCAGACTGGGCGGGTTGGAGGAGAAAACGAACTCTGGAGAAAGGGGACTATTCAGGGCAAAATCACCTGTCTCCAAGCCAACTGATAAGCACTGCACAAACTGACTGTGCAAACAGTCGCAGGGATGGCTGCTCAACACAAAGCACCGTGACAGCACACGGATCAATAATCAACATTGAGAGACAGGGAGATCAGTAGGGGCAAGGACATAAGAAACGCCTACATTTGGGGCAGGCATTGTGTTTAGGAAGCATTCCAGCTCTCTAATTACTGCATTGGCAAAAATGGATCAAATGAACTACATTTTACAGTTGAGAAAACTGAGGCTTAGGGGAATTTCTGATTTTCCCAGGAATGCAAAGCTGGTACAAAAGGGAACTAGCACTAAATCCCAGTCCCTGGAGGCCAAGTTTAGCTCTGGCTACACTCTCCTGACCTTGCTCTTCTCAAATTCTGGGACTTCTCAAATGTCATCTGTTCCATGTGATCTAACACTTGACCATTCTCTAATGATGCTACTGGGTAGTAATGGCTGAACATGGGAGATCTATGCTATGTGGCAGGAACTGTTCTAAACACTTCAGCTGTTGTGAACTGACCTAAGCCAATTTGCCCATTCAAAGCTGTCAGGCTCTTTTTGGAAATAATAGGGGTCTCTGATAATTAGAGGAAGGTGGGAGCTATACATCTCCCCCTCTCAACCTTGCTACCTGGTGGTTTTACAATGAAAGTCGTTCTGCCACATGTACAAAGAGGCAGAAAATCACCCACATATGGGTCCCAGTTAGTCCCACTCTGCTTCTGCAGCACTCTGACACACATTTTGCAGGAAAGAATCATTTTGCAGTCATAGCTCAACAGCAGGGTCAGCTGGCCTTCTGGTTGGACCAGAAGTCAGAAGAAAGACCAAATGGAGGTCTAGACCTAGCAATTTCCTCTGAATGTGTCAGGCAGCCAGCTTTGCCAGATTGTTTTATCTTGTACTTTCCAGGGCAAAAGTGTCTGTTCAGTCATTTTAGCCAACCACCTATTTTTTTTTTTTTTTTTTTTTTTTTTTTTGAGATGGAGTCCTGCTCTGTCGCCCAGGCTGGAGTGCAGTGAAATGATCTTGGCTCACTGCAATCTCCGCCTCCCGGGTTCCAGAGATTCTCTTGCGTCAGCCCCCCAAGGAGCTGGGATTGCAGGCACCCGCCACCACACCTGGCTAATGTTTGTATTTTTAGTAGAGACGGGGTTTTGCCATGTTGGCCAGGCTGGTCTTGAACTCTTGACCTGAAGTGATCTGCCCACTTCGGCCTCCCAAAGTGCTGGTATTACAGGCACGAGCCACCTCACCTGGCCCTAACCATCTGTCTTGAGTATTGCTCACTTCATCAATGAAATGCATTTTTTAACATTCTTTATGCTAATGAACTGCACTATGGATGCACATTTAAATAGTAATACTTGAAGCCCCTGCCATAGATACTCCAGAAGGTGGATCATTTAACAAATGCTCTCAGAGCACTCCCTAGGTGATGGCATGGTTCCAAGCACTTTGAACTTTACACATCCCAATCCATGTCATTGTCACAACAATCCCATAAGGTATGTACTATTCTTATCTTCATGTCACAGGTGAGGAAACTGAGGCATGGAGAAGATGACCATGGCTGAGGTCTGTTCTCCCCTCTCTATCCACAGAGCCAAACTGGATACTGGGAACACAATAAATAAATACATGTTCGTAATAGGTAATAATCACCAAAATGGCGATTGGTTCCACTGAATGGCCTGAGATTGGACTGTGTGGTAGAGGATGGGTAGCAGCTGAGAGCTAGCCTGTCATGACTGATGGAACCCGTTTCACACTTATCATGCTTCCCATGTGCCTGCCTCCAATTCTCTTGCATCCTTCATGGGTAGGAGTTGGCCTTGGCCAGGGCCTGGTTGCCTGTGTCTGCAGAGTTGCCTATTTGGGCTTTCACCAACAGAGACAGAAGTCTATTATGCATCTTAGGATTCTATAGTACCCAGCACTCAATCAATTCTTCTAAAATGAGTGAATAAATGCATGACTCAGGGAGAGGAACCACACAGCTATGTGTGTGGTGTTGTTTCCACTTTTGTTTGACTCCTTTTATGAAAATTTGCTCTTTTGATTATCATGCCAATTTGGAGGAAAATGTATGGCTCTCGTAATAAATTTGAAATAAATCAAGCAACGAAATAGGAAAAGAGAGGAAGATAAATGAATATGAATCCAGAACCTACTGTGTGCCAGGCATTTTCACATATGTCATCTCAAAAGTATATCATTGGAAATATATCATCACATGAAACTTATTCAAGATAGGCTCAGAGAGGTTAAGTGACTTGCCTAAGATCACACAGCTAGTAAATGGCTTTTCTGCTGACTCTGTCTGATGCCAACCCAGGCTCTTGCTAGGACACTACAGAGCTAGCATACAAATGTGCTTAGGGAAGATGGCAATGCCAGGAAGTGTCTAGAAGTACATTTTAGAGAGGTGCTCACAGGTCTGCCTTCCTCAAAAGTAAAAAGGCTTTTGAAACTATCACAGCATACTCTATTCAGAAAGCCAACAAATCAAGACAGAAAGGGACACCCAAATCTCAAGATCCCTGCTCTCTTTCAGGTTTTCTATTACACAAAAGGGAAGAGGGTAGCTTTCCAACATGCAAAACGCATGCAGAATTTTATGCAAAAATGTTTAATAAATCAATGATGCACTTAGAACAAGAAGCATCACATGGCCCAGGTGCTGGCTGTTTGTGAGGCTGAGATCCAAGGAGGCCGACTTGTGTTTCCATAGAGCTGATTATGGGATGGGAGAGATGTGCGGGGGTGATAAACTCTCCTCCATAGACAACCACTGAACAGAGGAAATTTAAAATGTGAGAGGGAAGATTGAAGCCCCACTGAAAGATTAAAGAAAGGAAGGAAGTACAAATGGGCAGATCAATGATTTTGAGGTGTTTAATTCACATTGGGCTGTGCCACATTTGGAGGTTGCAAGTTGTACTGCATCAATGGCTCTTATCTTTCCAAACTTCGTAGATCACAGGAGTCCGAACCACCAATGACTTAAAGCTAGGGGTCCTTATGGAAAGCGAGAGGCACCTCTGAATTTGGAGTCCATGGCTTGGCCATGAGCTGTAGCCAAGAGAGGGATTTCTGTCTGTCTTTATTCATTTGTTTTTCCTAAGAGACAGAGTCTGACTCTGTCACCCAGGCTGGAATGTAGTAATATGATCATAGCTTACTGTAACCTCCAACTGAGGTGTAACCTCCAACTCCTGGGCTCAAGCAATCCTCTTTCCTCACCTTGTCCTGCTTGGGACAGCTAGGAGTTTTGTAAGCAGCTGGGACTACAGATGTGCACCACCACACCTAGCTAATTTTTAATTTTTTGACATAGAGATGGGGTCTTGCTATGTTGCCCAGGCTGGTCTCAAATTCCTGGCCTCAGGCTATCCTCCTGCCTCAGCCTTCCAAAGTGCTGGGCCTACTATCTTTTGATCAAACCTGGTTGCCCATTTGTCCTTCCCGGATGCTGCCTCCCACCTAGTCCAAGCCCATGCCATCTCCTGCCTTACCTGCTGAGGTAGCCCCCTCCCGGCTCTGTATGTTTCTGCTTCTGCCTCTTATTAAATCCATCCTCCCATCTAGTTGCATTTATGTTATAAAAACCTCATCAGAGGCTGGGTGCGGTGGCTCATGCCTGTAATCCCAGCACTTTGGGAGGCCAAGGCAGGCAGATCACCTGAGGTCAGGAGTTTGAGACCAGCCTGACCAACATGGAAAAACTCCGTCTCTACTAAAAATACAAAATTAGCCAGACGTGGTGGAGCATGCCTGTAATCCCAGCTACTGATGCTTACTCTGCACCAGGTCCTGAGTGAGGACATAAAAATCGGGCAATGAACATGACTGACGTGGTCCCTGGCCTTATGAAGAATAGCACGTGAGTGAAGAGGGCACAAAATGAGGCTGGAGAAGTAGACAGAGGTCAGATCAAGCTGGGTCTCCGTAAGAAATGGGGATTTTATTCACAGTGCAAAGGAGGCCGGGCATGGTGGCTCACGCCTGTAATCCCAGCACTTTGGGAGGCTGAGGTGGGTGGAACACCTGAGGTCAAGAGTACGAGACCAGCCTGGCCAACATGGTGAAACCCTATCTCTACTAAAAATACAAAAATTATCCAGGTGTGGTGGCACGCACCTGTAGTCCCAGCTTCTCGAGAGGCTGAGGCACAAGAATCGCTTGAATCTGGGAGGCAGAGGTTGCAGTCAGCCGAGATCATGCCATTGCACTCCAGCCTGGGCAACAAGAGCCAAACTCCATCTCAAAACAAACAAAAAAACAAAGTGCAAAGGAAAGGTCTTGAAGAGGTCGTTTTTTTATTTTTATTTTTATTTTTTGAGACGGATTCTCACTCTGTCACCCAGGCTGGAGTGCAGTGGCACAATTTCGGCTCACTGCAAGCTCCGCCTCCCAGGTTCATGCCATTCTCCTGCCTCAGCCTCTCGAGTAGCTGGGACTACAGGTGCCCCTCACCATGCCTGGCTAATTTTTTGTATTTTTAGTAGAGACGGGGTTTCACCATGTTAGCCAGGATGGTCTGGATCTCCTGACCTCGTGATCTGCCCGCCTTGCCTCCCAAAATGCTGGGATTACAGGTGTGAGGCACCGCGCCTGGCCAGGTCTTGAAGAGTTTTAAGCAGGGGTGTGATATAATCTGATAAGGTTTCTTTTTTGTTTTTTGCTTTTTTTTTTTTTTTTTTTGGCAGAGTTTTGCTCTTGTTGCCCAGGCTGGAGTGCAATGGCAAAATCCTGGCTCACTGCAACCTCCGCCTCCCGTGTTCAAGTGATTCTCCTGCCTCAGCCTCCCGAGTAGTTGGGATTACAGGCATGTGCCACCACACCCGGCTAATTTTGTATTTTTAGTAGAGACGGAGTTTCTCCATGTTGGTCAGGCTGGTCTCAAACTCCAGGTGAGGAAGTTAATCACCTCAGGTGATCCGCCCACTTCGGCCTCCCAAAGTGCTGGGATTAAAGGCGTGAGCCGCTGCACCCGGCCTCTGATGAGGTTTTTATAAGATAAATGCAACTAGATGGGAGGATGGATTTAACAAGAGGCAGAAGCGGAAACAGACAGAGCCAGGAGCAGGCTACATCAGCAGGTAAGGCAGTAGATGGCATGGGCTTGGACTAGGTTGGAGGCAGCAGAAGTGGAAGGTGCTGGAAGGATTTGAGATGCATTTTGGAGGTAGAAACATGCCAATAATTTGGATTTGGGAAGGGGGGGGGGAATGAAGAGCCCAATGACGATTTCTCAGGTTTCTGACTTGAAAAGCTGTGTACTAGAGCCCTTGTCTAAGGGAGCAGAGGAAGTGGTGTTCATTCCTCCTGCTTCCCAGCTGGCACTGCTTGAGCACCGACCTGTGTGCTGGACACTCAACACCTGCTTCTGCAAAAAGAAGAGAATCAGTATCGCGGGTTCATCCAGACTCATGCTCAGCCTCATAGACAGGCACACTTCGTCTGGCCGTGCTGAGGGGCCACATGAAATTCACAATTGTCACTCTGTCCTAGGGGCTTCCTTCTCCTGCTTAACCAACTCCAACCTGTGCTCACCACCTCATAAGGTTTTTGTAAAAATGAAAACTGACCTGGAATTGACCATGGGGGGATAAAATGTTATTTTTCCTATAAAATTCACTTACATGATGATGTAAATCATGCCAAATGATCAAATTTTTCTTTTTTCTTTGGCCAACAAGATTAGTTATAAATTTGTAGCTCAGATTAATGACTGTGGAGAGCTGATGGTTTCCACAATGGCATTCTGGTTTTCTCCTTCATATTGATTAATACAACTAGACATCCATGCCTGTCTGCCCCGTGGATCAGCCTAGCCATGTTTGTGGCCCCAGCCATCTCTGAGTAGACCAAATATAGATTGCGATGTTCATCCAACATCTGGCTGAGCCATTCAGGTTTCCTGATTTGAGTACTTGGGCTAAGGGATGTGGAATGAATTTCCAGCTAATAGTTGGAGTGGGTGCTGTGTGTGACCACAGGTCCCCTCTTCACATTCGAGGAACCCTTTCTTTTAGCTGCCAGGTATAAGCTGCAGAGGGCTCTCAGCTGAGGATTACCCTTAACCAAATTATTATTATAATATAATTTGGTTATATAGTATATAGAATAATTTCATCCAGTTGTTTTCTGAGAACTGTTCTTAACCAAAGAGAATTGCCCAAAGTCACACCTCTTCCAGGAGGGCAGCTCCTACCCAATGGTAGGACCATCCCAGTACAAAGGTCCAGTCCTCTTGGGTCATCACAGGACAACACTGAGGCCATCCTAGCTCCAGAACTTTCTGTGGATGGGCCTCTGTTGCAACTGCATTGCAACCCCTTCTTATTCTGTGCAGTCCTGCTTTCCTCCCTCCCCCATGTGTATGGAACCCAAGACTACTCCCCTGTCAAACTTTCTGCACACAATCTCAGTGGCTCTATTTCTCAGCAAACCCAACCTAAGATGGTAGCGGCTGCAGTTGCTGGAAGGGCACAGGAAAGGCATCATTTCTTTAATAAACACTGGGCCCATTGCCACAGCTAAAGAGTAATAGTAAGGAAGAAGAGAAAATGAAAACTGGCCAGGCAATGGGAAGTCTTGGCTTTTCGATATATTGTTTTCTTCAGTAAGTGCTCAGGTAGCCCTACTCCAGGCCCTGGAGTCTATGCAGTAGAGTGGGAAAAGCAGCTGGCTTGAAGTCAGAAGACTTCAAATCCTGGCCCTGTTTTAAGCTATGTGCCCCTGGGCAATTTATTATATCTAACCTCTCTGAGCCTCACTTTCTTTAACTGCAAAATGGGCCAAATTACCTTACATAGTAGTTATAAAGACTTGTAGGAGCTCAGGATTGTAAAAGCACTTGAAACACAGAAGCTGCTCAATACATATGCTCAAAAACACATTCCTTTCACAAATGCGGCGGCATCCTAGTGCCTTCCAGGTCAGAGAATGGGATGTGCAGTACCAATGAATTTCCAGTGGATATGAACATACTGAACTGAGCTTGGGGCCTTGCAGCAGAGCTGGGAAGGGCTCATGCCCAGTTAACAAGGCTTTTCCATTGCTCCTTCCTCCCAAAAGTGGAAGTTAATGGAACAGGCAGCGGGGCTGTGAGACCACAAGAAAGAGCAGGGACTTCCCTGCAGGATGTCTTCTCTGATCAACGAAGATTTTAGGAATTTGTCTGAAGACCAGCCACGTGACTGAGCAATTTCATTGTGAAAATGTAACTCCACAAGGCTGGAACCCGATCTGTCTTCTTTACTCCCTAGAGCACTGCTGGGCACATAGTAGGTGCTCAGTAAACACTTGTGGAATGAATGACTGAATGATCTTTAGTTCCCTACCCCACGAAAAAGTCTGATGATTTCCAGATGTGGCGTGTGTGCATAATTTCTGGGTAAATGCTTTGAGGGCAGCATTGTGGCAACAGCCCAGGGGCCCCTCCCATGTCTCAGCCGTGCCTCCATTGTTTTCCAGTGTCCCCTCTAGCTGTGCAATGCTTTGGCTGCATCACTTTCTCCCAAAGCAGTGTCTGCAAACCAGGGCCCTCTTTTTGTAAATACAGTTTTATAGGAACAGAATCATGTCCATTAGCATAAGTGTCACTTGGGGCTGCTTTTGTGCTACCACTGCAGGATTGAGTAGTTGCAACAGAAAATTACTCTCTGGCCCTTTCAGAAAGTGTTTATTGATCCCATCCTAAAGAGATCAAATTAGACAAGGGTTCATCCCCAGAAGGTGGTCATTCCTTCCCTGGGTTGCAGACTAGACTTACTGAGCACCAGGCCCTTTCATCTCTGAGGGGCTCAGCAAGTCTCATCCCATGGAAAGACTTCACGGATTCCAAAGCCAGGGTGTTGTACAAAGGTCTGTTCTATGCCCGCTGTGGCACTAAGCACCTTACCTTTATGTTCCCATATACACCTCTCAGTAACACCACGAAGAAAGAGCTACATTATCCCTATTTTATAGATGAGGAAACGGAGGCCCAGAAAGGATAAATGACTGGCCTGAGGTCACACAGTCGGGAGGTGGCAGAGCTGGGGCTCAACCCCAGGTTCTGAGTCCGAGCTGCTGTTTTAGGTGCTTCTCTAGGCTGCCTCCCTTTCCTGAAGGCTTAGCGGGAGGAAGCCTCAAGGTACTTGAGGAAAACAAACATGAAACACGTTTGTTCAGGCCCAACAAGTGACTGCTGTATAAAAACAATCCCTCAATTGGTCATGGTGGCTCACACCTGTGATCCCAGGGCTTTGGGCGGCTAAGGCAGGAGGATCGCTTGACCTCAGGAGTTCAAGACCTGCCTGGGCAACATAGTGAGACCCCCGTCTCTACAAAAAATTTAAAAATTAACTGGGCACGGTGGCAAGTGTCTGTAGTCCCAGCTACTTAGGAGGCTGAGGCAGGAGGATCACTTGAGCCTGGGAGGTTGAGGTTGCAATGAGCCACAGTTGGACCACTGCACTCCAGCCTGGGCAGCAAAGTAAGACCCTGTCTCTTAAAACAAAAACAAAAACAAAAACCAATCCCTTGCCTAGAACATCAAAGGGTGGGTCTCTGGCAAGGGCCTTGTGAAGAAGCCTTTCCATTTGGTAAAGAATCAGCCAACCAGAGAACCAGACTCCCAAGACCTCCCATGCAGGGCAGGGACTCTCTCCAGCGGTACGTAACCCAACACGTGAGAAAATGTCACCCAGGGAACAGAGAGACCAGATTAACTTGATAATATCTGAAACCCCCATCTGGATGAGCACTAAAGCCTTTGTGTTTGGATTTAAAAACCAGAGATCCCAGGTAGGTTAGTTCCAACTCCCCAGATAAAGACATATTACATGATTAGCCAGCCTCTTTTGTCCTTCTAAATTAAAAAGATTAAGTATATTTTAGAGAATTCTCTCCTTTAGGACTAACTGTAGAAATTTATTTAATTTCACTTTGTCATGATAACAAAACTTTAGGGAAATAAGAGACAAATATGTGGAAGGCCTGCAGTTATTACAAAAAGAGCAAAAGTGTTCCCTTTTTGTTTGAAATAAAGAGAAGATTACATGTCAGGGAAATTAATCTGATTACAAAGATGAACAGCAAACTCACCAGGTCACTTCCTGTTGACACAGGAAGAAAAGCTTCTGGCTTGTTTTCTGGGAATCTGTCCACAAAGTCAGAAGGTCAGTAATTCACACGAGGCAGTGGAGGGGAAAAGAGACGCCTGAGTCACATGAGTGATTTCATGGATTGGCTTGTCCGAACATTTCTGTTTTTGCTTTTTACCGTCTATACAAACACTGCGAAGACTCCAGCAAAGTCCTCATGTGTGCTGCCTCCTTGGCCCTTGCTCTGGGATCAGGTAACCACCAACAAAATCCTCAGCACTGCACCGATATCCTTTTTAGCTACCATGTCACCGTGGCCACCATGTCATGGTAGCCACCTCCCATCCTCCCACCCATGAGGATTTCTATTCCATCACTTTGTTTCACTCTTTTTCATAGAAATCACTAACAAAAATTAACTGTTTACTTTTTCACTGTCTGCCCATCTCCTCCTCAACCAGTTCACATCTGTCTCCTTCATCCCCATATCACCAATGCCTGGCTCACAGCAGAGCCTCTGTAAGTATTTGATGAATATTAATGGAGTGTTCACGAATAAGTTGAAGTGTGCTTAAAGTTTCACAAATACTTTTAGTTTTTCACATCCAGTTTTTCCTTTCATATTGAGTTGGCTGTGCTATCCAAGGCATCCTGGTGATAACATGTCCAACTGTCACATGGATAAAGTGGTCATTCATTTGTTCATTTTATCCAACATAAACTTATTGAGCACTTATCCAGTGCTGGGCATCTATGCCAAGTATTCAATGGTGATCAAAACAGAGTGCCTGCTCTCCTGAGTTTTCAGTCTAATGGGGACAATGGGAAACAAATATTAATGAAACAGCAATACGGCTGTGACATTACAACCTCGATAAATGCTGTAAAGAAGAAATGCATGCAGGGCTTCTGAGGAAGTAATGTTTGGGCTAAGAGATGAAAGAAGCATTAACTAGGAGAGTTAACTAAATTAACTTGCTCAGGAGTGAGCAGGGTTCCAGTTAACAGATTTGTGGTTGTCATAAGGATTAGGGGAAAGAGAGGGTGGGGCTAGAGAAGAACTTTCTAGGAAAAGCGACTACAGCCAGGCGCGGTGGCTCATGCCTATAATCCTAGCACTTTGGGAGCCTGAGGCAGGTGGATCACCTGAGGTCAGGAGTTTGAGACCAGCCTGGCCAAGATGGCGAAATCCCGTCTCTACTAAAAATACAAAAATTAGCCAGGCATGGTGGCATGCACCTGTATTCCCAGTTATTCACGAGGCTGAGGCAGGAGAATCGCTTGAACCCAGGAGGCGGAGATTGCAGTGAGCCAAGATCACGCCACTGCACTCCAGCCTGGATTACAGAGCGAGACTGTCTCAAAATAATAATAATAATAATAATAATAATAATAAAAAGAAAAAGGGACTACTAACATGGGCATGTATTATGTTGATCAGGTGGATGTTGATGGTGGGGGGGGGCGGGGTGGGGGGAGTTGATGGCTGCCTAAAATAGGATGGAGACAAAAATATATGGATAAAAGAAAATAATGTGAAAGTTATTTAGGAGGTAAAATGGCAGGACCAGGACTTGGCTAGTCCTTCAAGGCTCATCTGGTGACTGGGGCATTCTTTTGGGCTAGGATCTGTGGGGCCCTCCCCGGCTAGCAACTTGGCTTTCAGAAGGAGATGCAGCCACTGATGCAGTATGCGTGCCAAACAGGGATGGCAGGTGGGTGAAGGGCTGAGCAACGGGGCACAGGAGAGCACATGCCTCCGCTGGCAGCAGTATTTCAAAACCTGGATTTATGACTCAGGTCAGGAGGATTCCTGGAACCCAGGCATAGTTGTTTACAGGAGATTAAGATCATGCCTATTAAAGAAATCAATTGTGTCCACAAGGACCCACACTTAGTAGGTAATTGCTGCTTAGTAGAACTCTACCTGCGACCAGCATAGCTAAATAAGGAACATAGGAAACAATTGTCCTGAAATACGAACACCATGTTTTTGTTTCCTGCGCTTGATCAAAGAAAGACTCCAACGAAAGGGGAAAAAATAATTAAAAAGTAAAAGCCTTACGTAATGAGGTTTAAAAGAAAACTTTTGAAGCCAACAAGCAACTGTGGGCAACACTTCAAAGGGCCCAGAATCAATGTTTGTCAATAGCAGTTTTGCATCCTTTAATTTATGTCTCATGAATATAAAGTGTGATGTTATTAGGAGCCCATCCATGTCTTAATTCTGTTTGAGATTTGATGAACCAGAAGTCTATTAACATTCTATACAAATCAGCACTGGCAGAGTCCTGTGGCACAGGCTTCACCTGATCTTTTATCCTGAGGCTGGGATGCTAGTTACGCTGTCAGGCTTTCTGCTCGGAACACCGAGCAGCTGCCATGTGCACCGTGGAGCCAGGGGGCTATGTCAGCTACTTTCTTTGGAGAGTTTATCCCCAGAAGAGAAACCACCTCATGACTCAGCCCAGCCCCAAAGTTGCCATTTGTTTAATCAAGATAGTTGGTTTGCAAAACATTAAACATTAAACAGTATTTGATGCCTAGTTAATAATTTGCATCCTCTTCATTTGTTCCTGAATCCTTGGAGACTGACATTTTCCCCCCTAAAGGCATAGACAACACAAGAAATTTTATTGAGAGCAAAACACAAGTCCTTAAACTGCAAAGATGTTTGCCAGGATGTCTGATCTCCATGTTCTGCTGTTAATGGCTCTGGTGGGAAAGACAGCCTGTGGGGTAAGTGTTCTTTTCTAATATCTGTAGTTGAGAGACTCTAAAGTTTACTAGGAGGACCAAGCTAGGCTGGGAGTGATGAGAAACTTTAGAGTGACAGGCTGGAGTTGCCAAGTTGGAGATGTTCTAACTACAAGAACCAATGCAGGCCTGTGGCTTGGTTTCTTCTGAGCAGCCACTCCCATGGGAACAGGTGTCTGACTTGAGCCGTCTTGGAGCGGAGCCTCCATGAATGCATTCCAGCAAAGGAGACTGGGGCAAGAAAATGTGCCCCAGGGCATGGATTGTAATATGTCATGGATCTCATAGACCCCTTTGAGAAGCCATGGAAAGCTATAAACTCTCTCCCCAGGAAAATATACCTATCTATTGGTGCTGACACACACAGTTTTCCAGTAATTTGGGGCTGACACTAGGGTAAGAACCAACGTGCTATGGCCTTAGAGGGGAAGCCTGCTGACTGCAAATGATCCTGGCAGTGGGTCTGCATAAATAGTTTGGATTTGGGGAGAAGCTTTGTGTTTATACTTTTCCCGTGACAGCAGCGGATGAGGCAGAGAGGGTGAGCAGAGGCCCAAGGGAGGTTGCAGTGAGCAGGGAAGGGAAGTCCCGTCAGAGAGTCTTGAATGGGGGACTCAGGACCTTACAGAGCAGATGACTTGTCAAGATGTTAGTTCCTTCTGCATGCCGTGGTCCAAGAGTGTCAGATGGATCTCTGTGGGCATGTGAAAGAGGGCCTTGCACAGAAATGGAGTCTCCTTGGAGTTCTGTGCTGTTTGTGGTCTGAGGCACGAATGTGGGCTTTGGAGCCAGGGTTTGAATCTCAGCTTTGCCACATTCCAGCTGTGGAACGTTGGGCAAGGAACATAATCTCTCTGAGCCTCAGTGTTGTCTTCTGCAAATCAATTGCTAACCTCTCATAGATTTGGGGAGGGCCACAATTAAATGAGGTCACGTATGTGGCTCGCAAATAAATGTGAACTCTACTCCCTTAAAATGTCAAGAATGAACACAACTTCTCCATAAAAATCAGAGAATGCTCCGCCTTGTTGGGGAGGGGTGGTAGAAAGTGGGCAGAGGATGAGAACTAAAGTAACAGTCATAACCTCTCTATCTTATTAAGTACCTTTGCATTTTGTTCCCCATTTCACTCCATAGAGCATTTCCTGAAGGAAGCAGGTTAAGTTACAGGTTTTCTGATTAGCATGTTTTTAAAACAATAGCTTCTCCTTTCTTTTCCGCCAACTGTGCTCAGACACCTATCTTAGCTCTGTATTAAGTTGCCAAGTGACTCACTTCTGAAAGGGTTTTCTTTTCAAATCGTGACTTGTGTGTGTGTGGTGGCTGTAATTACAAATTGTTGTCAAGCTCCTACATCATTTGATGGCTTGTTGGGTGTCTGAGGCCGAGACACAGCAGAAATACCACAGGTCTAGAGAAAGGCAGGAGAAATCATCAGAGGCCCACGCAGGGCCCAGAGAACGTACCAGTCGGAAAGAATTAGATCCTAAACTTTGCAGGCAAGGAGAAACGTTGACACAGTCTGTTTGAAGTTCACAAAAGGATAATGGTCCCGAAAAATCCCTTTTTTGCAAACCCCAGTGAATTTTTAGGGTTAGCAATGAAATTATAAGTCAATAATGGATAAAAGAGAAAATATGAGAGTTAGCCTTCAGGCAATGAGCTTAGTCAATTCCAAAGAGAGGATTCGGGGCTTTGGAATGCTTTCTTACCCCAGATGTGTGCCAGACAGGTGGTCGGGAAGGCGGCTTGTGTTCCACAGGCTGGCACACAGACGTCAGGGGAAAGTGGCCAAGTCGTTCAGATGCTTTGGAGAGTTTGGGGTGTCATGGGGGGTAAAGAAGCCACATAGCCAGCTGGGCTGGGTGGCCTCTCCAGCCCCACACAGCTAAAAGTCATAACTAACTACTACCATTTAATGAGGAGTCCTGAGTGCTAGCCCCTGAACTTTCCATGAATTTGTTCATCTCTGGAAGGACCCTAAGAAGTCATTCCTACTATGCTCCCATTTTACAGAAACGAAGCTGGAAAACTGGGCCCATCCCAAGTCATACAACTGATGAGTGGCAGAGCTGAGCTCTGGACTACAGACTGGTTTCCGTGTAGCCAGTCTGCTGTCTGGGGCCCTGGGTGAGGATGAGCTTTCTTTGTTTCGTACAGCTTCAGGGGCATGGCTTTTCCTGTAGGGAAAGGAGGCTTTTAGACCAGGCACATGTTTGCTGGGTGGAGTGTGATTGACTCCACGTGTCTCTGAAACGCCAAAGAAAGGCAGCTATAAGATCTGTGGTCACTATTCATTGCAAAGACACCCAGGTACTCTCCCATGAATTCAGATCATGTAGCAAATGAGGACTGTTCTTTGGGATCATCTGTCATGGAGATTTTTATTCTGATAACCACTAGCCCAAGAGATATGGGTCAAAAATCATTGCTGTGAACTCCAGGGCATCATTCATCGTGCCTTCCTGTTCTACTTGAGGTTTGGTTTTTCTAACGTATCATTTTTGAGCACCTGTCCAGCACAGCCTCATATCATTATCCCTGTTTTATGGATGAGATACAAACCCAGAGATGTTAAACTAACTTTCCGGCCAGGATTGGGGCCAGGTCTGTCTGACTCCACGTTCATCACAGGAGGCCTGCTTAACTGTAAATAAGGCACGGACTTGTCTTAGAAATCTCTTCTTGCTAGGATTCTTAGAGTGATTTGGGGCCCAGCTGGGCTCAGCCGTAATAGAATTTGGCCTCTCCAAGCCCAGAAACCAGAGGACAATGTTTGTCAAGCTTGCCTGCTTATCTCAGCCCATCCCTAGAAAGAAGAAAGACAAAGCCTTCTCCCCTCCCCTGCAAAGAAGGTGCTTTCAATTAAAACAATGTTTACATTTCTGGGCTTTTAAAACCCTAGAACTCTAGAATCTTCCCAGGTATAGAGCCACAAAAAAGTTTGCATAGGTCAGAAGTTGCAAATTGGCAGCTTGAAATACACTCCGCTCACAGCTCAAGTTTAACTTGGTGGGTAGAAGATTGACTTGAAGAGTATTTTCGTTTTATTTTAATTGCTTGGCCACACTTGAAAATAGGAACACAGAACATTTCCCATAAAGATACAGATTCCCAGCTTTTCTTGAAAATGAGACATTTGAGTAGCACTGGGTTCACATTCTTGGCTGGCACCACGGAGAGGGGTAGCCACTGCTGTTGTTATTAGATGAAGTTTGAGGACAGGTGTGGTAGCTCATGCCTGTAATTCTAGCACTTTGGGAGTCCAAGGTGGGAGGATGGCTTGAGGCCAGGAGTTCGAGACTAGCAACATAGCAAGACCATGTCTCTATCAAAAAAAAAAAAATGTTTTTTTAATTAAGCAGGTGTGGTGGTACATGTCTGTAGTCTCAGCTACTTGGGAGGCTGAGGCAGAAGCATCACTTGAGCCCAGGAGGTGGAGATTGCAATGAGCAGAGAAGGTGCCATTGCATCCTGCCTTGGCAACAGAGCAAGACTCCATCTCAAAAAAAGTTTAAAAAAAGAAAGAAAGAAAGAAAGCAAGCTTGAGTTTCCCAGATCCTGCTAGTCCTCTCTCTCTCTTTGATTTTTTTTTTTTTTTTTTTTTTGTAGAGACTGGTTTTTGCTATGCTCCACAAAGCTGGTATCAAACTCCTGACCTTAAGTGATCCTCTAGCCTTGGCCTCTCAAAGTGCTGAGATGACAGGTGTGAGACATCATGCCTGGCCCCCATACTATCTAGAACTCTTCCTCTTGACCAATGTGCATTTTCTGCCTGATTCTGCCTTAGTGCACTTCTCTAGTTATTGCTCAGAAATGCTGTGGATATTGACTTATGAGAGCCAGTTTGAGATGGGCAAGTGGCCAGGCTCAGCATCTGATTAATTCAAGCATCCACACCTGCATGGGCTCCAAGACCAAACAAGGTCTTGGACAGGAAGATGGGAGCCACTCTTTTCAAAGCCTCCAGAATGCCAGAGTCTCTTTCGGGCCTAGGAGAGACTGAAGAGGCATTCCTCCCTCTTACTGCCATCTACACGGTCTTAGGGAAAGGGGAGGGACTGATTTTCACTGCAAATTCTCATAGATTTTTTTTTTAACTGGTCTGAAGCACAAATGCAACTCATTACCTTTAGCGGCATACACTGATATTTAGGGAAATCAGGTCGCAGGAAATCACGTGTATATAGGCACGGGTATATTTATGTTTTCAATTCATTAGAGTTTCCTAAATGCAAGAGCAATTCTGCTGTCACAGAGAAACAGCATGGCAGAATATTCGGCAGCCGGGATTTTAAATAAAACATGCTTTTTCTTCATAATTAATATAACAAGGTTTCCTGGCTTAGGACTTGGCAACAATCCCAGGAAAAATGGATGGGGGGAGGGGGTTGGTGCGCCATGCCTGTGACCCGCAAACAAGTTCCAGGAAAAGTTGATGCTGAGTAAGTTCTCCTTAGTCGGCTCTTCCGGCACTCTGAGAAAACAAAACGAACTCACTGACAACAGTGGCTATTAATAACAGTAGTAGTAAGAGTAATTGTAATAATTAATAGTAGCAGCAACCACATATGAAGTCTTTACATATGCCAGATGAGGCATGCTTTATGTTTATTATCTCATTTAAGCTTCTCCCAAACCCTACGAGGTAGGGACCAATGTCATTCTCATTTATAGACAAGAAACTAAGCATAGAGCAGTTAAATCATCTACCCAAGATGGCACCTCCGGGAGGTTACAGCTCTGGGATTCAAGGTCTCTCCAACGCCAAGTTCTATGCTCACAAGCACTGTGGTTGAGATCATCATGCCTGGCACTGCCCAAAGACAAACAAGACCGTTTTGTGTGGTATCAAAGGTGTCAAAATGGGCAGCAGCCTGAGACTCCAGCTTCCAGCAGGAGACAAAGTTGCTCCCATCTGGACGTTCCCTCAATAGCCCTGAAGCTTTGCTTTCCCTTTGCTTTCTGACACCACGAGGATGGAGTCTTGCCGGCTAGCCAACTAGTTTGTTCAGTGTTTTCAAAACTTCAGTCATGAATGAAGCCATCTTTAGAAATTCTGCCAAAGCCCAAATTAGTTTCTTAATACTTTTGTTAAGGACTCACCTTTTCTCTACCTAAATTGATTTAGTTCTAAAGGAAATTGTCATTACTACAAAGAAAGCGAAGTGATGTCATTGAATTCTAGCTGGCTGCTGTTGACATGCTAAAGCTCTGAGCCTGAAGCAGCTTTATCCTCCTTAGAGGAAAGATCAGCAGGAGGCAGAGGATAGAGACACCAGCACCCCCCAGTCCTTCCCCCGGTGGGATTGGAAGGCTTGACAGTCAACCTGAGAAAAGAAAGACTTTCTCACGCTGTTTCTGTTTTATTCTAATGCTGTTATTTCACGTCCTGGCTAGGCACCACCTCAATCAACTCAGGTACCCGCAGTGGCTCACATCTGATGCCATGGAAAGCGCAGGAGTGAGCACAGCTTCAGCAGAGGTGGTGCTGATGCCCAGCTGGGGAGTTACCTTCCCGAAGCCCTGAGCTATTTGCTGGGGCTGACTGACCAAAAAGGGAAACGTGGGGGCTTGTGCTTATGAGGCAGCCCCACGCTCAGCTGCGCTTTCGTTTTGTCCACTTGCTTGTCTTAATTCTTTTTTTCTATTTTTTTGAGATAAAGTCTCACTCTGTTGCCCAGGCTGGAGTGCAATGGTGCGATCTTGGCTCAATGCAAACTTCACCTCCCAGGTTAAAGCGATTCTCCTGACTCAGCCTCCCGAGTAGCTGAGATTACAGGCACCCGCCACCACGCCTAGCTAATTTTTGTATTCTTAGTAGAGACAGGGTTTCACCATGTTGGTCAGGCTGGTCTCAAACTCCTGACCTTAAGTGATCCACCCGTCCTGGCCTCCCAAAGTGCTGGGATTAAAGGCGTGAGCCACCGTGCCCAGCCTTCGCTTGCCTTTTAAAAGAGCTTCCAAGAGCATTATCATATGCAGAATTTTTACCGTCTCCTTGTCTTGGATGGCCTCAATCCCTAACCTTCAAACTCCCTTTCACCACCATCTGTTTGCACCAAGTCCCTGGGATGAGCCATTTGTACAGATATTTCTCACCAAGTCTCACCTGCAGAGTAATCATTGCAAATGCCATACGCCTCCTGAGCAGCCACAGTTCCTTGAAGAAAACACTGGAATTGGGAAAGGGAAGTCTTACTTTTATAATTGGGGAAACTGAGGCACAGAGAGACTCAACAACTTGCACAGGAGCAAAGATAGGCCCTGAGTCTTCTCAGCCAGAAGCTTCACACCCAAGAGAGCTTGGTATAACCAAAGTGTGGCCAAGGGCAGAGTCGCCTGGGCACTGGAGGAAGATGTGTGTTGTGTTCCCAGCCCACCTCAGACCCATGGACGCACAACCTCTGTGGGTGGGCTCCAGGGATCTGTATTTTTATCAAGTTCCCCAGACAATTCTTATGCACATTGAGGTTTAATAACCAATGTCTTTAAAATGGAAATTCTCCGGATGTACAAATGGGACTCTTCTCTTTCTGCCCATTGCCCCTGTCCCATCTCTGCCTGCCACCATCACAGGAAGCTGCAGCTCAGCCCTTAGCTGTGTAGGGTCTGAGTGGCCAGCTCTGGGCTTTAGAGCAGGGAAGCTGCACAGAGTCCCTCTGAGCCAGGCATAGGTGATCGGTGTCAGAGCCAGGAGACCTGAGCCTGAGTCCCTCCCCTGCCCCAATGCATCCATGTCCTTACACAAACCACTTCACCATGCTGGGCCTCAGCTTCCTCCTCTGCAGATGAAGGGTCTAAGCCAGTTCCTCTCTACAGTGGCTCCTGGCTCATCACTGTGGTCTGGTGAACAGCTTCACCCAGGTGTCCAGGAAGGAAACCACCCACAGGCACTGCTGGCCAGCACCTTCCCCTTTGGCTTCCACATTTTCCCGTAAGAGCCTTTGCCCCCCTACCCTGAGCTTCAGGTGAAAGCAAACCTGCAGTGAACTTGCCAGTCTTGAGACGCCATTGAGCAATCTGTGCAAAAGCAAGAAGGGCAAGATTCGTTTGCCTGAGAAGGGACGGAGTGGCACCACTTCACACCTATTAGGATGGCTCACTTCATACCTATTAGGATGGCTATCATTTTTGAGAATGGGGAATAACAAGTGTGGGCGAGAATGTGGAGTAATTGGAACCCTCAGGCCTCGCTGGTAGGCATGTAAAATGGTGTGGCCACTGTGGAAAACAGTACGGTGGTCCCTGACAAAGTTAAACATAGAACTACCCTAGGACCCAGTAATTCCACATCTAAGTACATATCTGAAAGAACCGAAAGCAGAGACTTGAACAGAAATCTGTATACCAATGTTCATAGCAGCATTATTCACAATAGCCAAAAGGTGTAAATGACCCATGTCCATCAAGAGATGAATGCATAAACAACATGTGTTTAGATAGAGACAGTGGAATACTATTTAGCTGTAAAAAGGGAGGAAAGTTTGATACATGCTACCTAGAAGACCTTGGAAACATGATGCACAGTGAAATAAAGGCAGTCCCAGAAGGACAAATATTGTAGGATTCCGCTTCCACGAGATACTTAGAATTGCCAAATGCACAGACAGAAAGTAGGCTAGGGATTATCAGGGCTGAGGGAGAAGAAGGAGGAGGCATTTCTGTTCAATGAGTACAGCCTATGTTGGGGATGATGAAAAAGTTTGGGGATTAGAGAGTGGTGATGGGTACACAGCATTGTGAATGTAATTAGTATCACTGAATGGTACACTTACAAATGGTCAGAATGACAAATGTGATGTTCTGTATATGTTATCACAATTTTCAAATAAAAGGACTGAGTGGCTTGGCACAACTGCTCATCTTGGTGTCTTCTAGGATAAAGTTGGTTAGACAGAAAGTCAAGGAGGGGCAGAGTGAGAAGGAGCCCATGTCTCTGAATCCTACTGATTTGCAGTGTAATCTTCTTAGGGGTGGGGAGTGTATACGTCTAGTCTATTTTGTCCTATCTTTAATCCAGTGATGATTTCAACTCAGGCTGAAATGACATCGCTTATCTTTGTAACAGGAGCCAGAGAAGAACAACATGAGGCAGGATTTTGTCTGGGCACTGGCAGCCACTGCCCTCTGCCACCTCCACTACTCACTCTGGCCTTGAGCTCTTTGCCCAGCAAGGGGACCGGCCCTGCTGAACTGTGCACACTTGTCCCTGTCCACCTTCCAGTCCAGTGGTTGCAGCCTCAACCATGGCCATGGTGCAGAGGTCTCTCGTCCCCAGCTGCCCTTGGGAGTAACGTAGTCCCTCCCTGGTGGTTGGCAACATGTGGCCTACCACCAGGCATAGGGTAGAACATGCAAGGAGGAAGGGATGGTGTGATTAAGGTCCCAACCTTTTACCCAGCAAGCAGAAGACTTCTCTGCTCTTGGTTCATTCTGAGCTGAGCCTCTGTCCCCAAAAGACAAATCTGGCCCTATCTCCCCCGTCACTGCCTCCTAATCCCTCTGAGAACATTTTCTACCAACGAATTTCTGGAACACATCAACTCAGACTTTTAGGCTTTTTGTTTTGTCTTCCAGAAGTTTTGGAATTCTGGAAGGCAGAGGAAGAATCTTAGTTGAAATAATCACTGGATTAAAGATAGGACAAAATAGATTTGATGTATGTGCACCCCACCCACAAGGAGATTACACTGTAAATCAGTAAGACTCAGAGACACGGCATCCTTCTCTCCCTGCCTTCCTCACTAACCAACCTTAACCTGGGAGGACACCAGACTTTGAGACTCTGGTGGTTTAGGGAGTTTAACATTGCTAAGGGCCTGCTCCTAACCTTGAAGTCAGTGTCCTGAGCCAGGGATCCATTGAGAAAGCCCAAGTGTGGAGCAGAAGAAACGGTAGTTGGATCTAGAATGGTCTTTCTAAATATACTACAAAGCAGCTACCTTACCCTGTGCAGAAGCAGCAGTGTCCACCCTTTAAGAGAAGATGGCTCAGCTGGGACCATGTGCTATTTTAGCCCTGTTGAAACTAGGAATGGATGTGGTGGGAGAAGTGGGCAGTGGCTTACATGCCTTTTGATCTGGGTGGAGATGTTTGTTAAGATGTATTTACCGCAGTAGGCTGGCCGAGGCTCAATTTGACTTTTGTACTTTCTCCATCTGTCATTAGGGCCAAGTAGGCCCTCTCTGTGGCTTCCCAGGCCTAGGCCAGATTGGGTAAGCTTTTTTTGTTTTTTTGTTTTTTTTTTAGACAGAGTCTCACTCTCTCACCCAGGCTGGAGTGCCGTGGCACGATCTCTGCTCACTGCAACCTCCACTTCCCAGGTTCAAGCGATTCTTGTGCCTCAGCCACCTGAGTAGCTGGGATTACAGGCTCCCACCATCACGCCTGGCTAATTTTTGTATTTTTAGTAGAGATGGGGTTTTGCCATGTTGGCCAAGCTGGTCTCCAACTCCTGGCCTCAAGTGATCTGCCCACCTTGGCCTCCCAAAGTGTTGGGATTACAGGCGTGAGCCACCACACCCGGCCCACAGATAAGCCTTTTTATAAAGCATTCCAAGAACAGTGCCCCTGATTTTGAACCTAGCTCAACACCTGCCTCTCTTAAGGTTAACGAGCTTTTCTGTTTCTTTCTCCTCCATCCTCGCTTTATTACTGTGTACACGCGGCAGCTTCCTGGTCCCTCACGACAATGGTGACTAAGAGCAAGGACTCTGATATGAGACTGACGCTCTCCTGTCCTGGCTCCAGCATTTCCTAGTTAAGTTATTTTAGACAACTTAATATCTGAAAACCTCAGTTTTCTCACCTCTAAAATGGACATAATTGGCCGGGTGTGGTGGCTCACGCTTGTAATCCCAGCACTTGGGGAGGCCGAGGCGGGTGGATCACCAGGTCAGGAGATCGAGACCATGGTGAAACCCCGTCGCTACTAAAAAATACAAAAAATTAGCCGGGCATGGTGGCGGGCGCCTGTAGTCCCAGCTACTCGGAGAGGCTGAGGCAGGAGAATGGCGTGAACCCGGGAGGCGGAGCTTGCAGTGAGCCGAGACTGCGCCACTGCACTCCAGCCTGGGCGACAGAGCGAGACTCCGTCTCAAAAAAAAAAAAACAAATAAAATAAAAAAATAAAATGGACATAATCATAATATCTAAATTATGAAGTATTGTGTGCAACAACCAAGACAAAATGCACGTAAAATATTTAGCACAGTTGATGGCACATTGTCAGCTCTAAAGGAATGTGAACTGAGATCACAATTTTCTCCTTGTTAGTTATCTCTTCCTCCTACTCTTCCATTGATCTCTCTCTTTGGATGTGCAAGTCCCAGGATTAAGGGTTCTTCTACCATTTCCTTGTCTCTGGGGGAAGAGTTAATGGAATGATGGAATGAAAGGAGGCAAATACTGTGTCCACCCTTCCCACCTACCATCATCCAGGTTAGTTTCAGGGATCCGGATATAGGCATAAGTAATCCACTATCAGCCTGGACTTTCCCATATGGCCCCCAAATATCCAGCCCGGTGCTGGGGCTACCAGTTTCCACATTGCACCACGGGCCCTCTCTGTGGGTGGACACTGTGAGTCACAAAATGAGTGACTTGCTTCAGATTCCGGCGACCCCCTGACAGGCAGCCCAAGCTGCACATCAGCTTCAGGCTCCCTGAGAGCCCAGCCCGGGAAGTCTCGGCTTTCTTTTTGTTTGGTTTCCCTCCGGGCGCCAGCTCCTAGGAAGGGCACGTCTGCCACCTGCTGGCTGTAGGCAGCATGGCACCCGGCTGTCCCTCAGGCTCCAGCTGGAGCCAGGATGTGCAATGCTGGCCAAGGCATAGGTCTTGGAGGGCCCTTCCGTGCTGGACCCCGAGGAAGGATGTCCCTCAAAGTCTTCTGTCCACTTCTTAGGACATGGCCCATCCTGTTCAGCTCAAAGAGAAGAATTCGTAGGGAATCTCCTCAGGACTGGGTGGAGACAGGTCCAGACAGACGGGCCCTGCCCTGAGAAACGCAAGGCAAGTAGCGAAGACCAGGACCAAGGCCCAGATGACTAGGGGTGATGAGGGTGAGATTGAAGGAGGGGTAACCTTTGTCCTTGAGGTCTTAGTGTATTAGTCCATTCTCATGCTGCTAATAAAGACATACCCGAGACTGGGTAATTTATAAAGAAAAAGAGGTTTAATAGACTCACAGTTCCACATGGCCGGGGAGGCCTCCCAATCACAGCAGAAGGTGAAAGACACTTCTTACATGGTGGCAGGCAAGACAGTGTGTGCAGGGGAACTGTGCGTTATAAAACCATCAGATCTCATGAGACTTAATCACTATCACGAGAACAGCACGGGAAAAACACGCTCCCATGATTCAATTGCCTGCCACGTGGTCCCTCCTATGACACATGGGAATTACGGGAGCTACAATTCAAGATGAGATTTGGGTGGGGACACAGCCAAACCATATTAGGGTCCCCTCATGGCACCTCTCTGGCACTCAACCCCAGAGGTACCCAATTCTGGCAATCCTTGTTCAAGCACCCTAGGCCCAGAAGCACCCCTAAGGCCTAAGCTGCCCCTCCTCTGCCAGGCCTCCCCACTACCAACCCCCACCCTCAGCCCCAAACGGAACACCTGTCCCATTTCGCCACCTGCAGAAACAGGGTGCGGGGGAGGTGGTTAGCCAGGAAGTCATTAGACAGAGGCACAGTCCCAGACAACAAATGGCCTGTCTTCCTTTTTTTGCATTCCTTTCCCCTCACCAGCATGTTATTTTGTAATTTTTTAAACCTACAGAAAAGTGGGAAGAATAATGCAATGAATATGCTTCATCCAGATAGATGCCACAATTGTTAACATGTCATTATAGCTGCTGTGCTTCTCATTCTCCTGTGTGTGTGTATACTTGTTTTGTTTGTTTGTTTGCTGAATCATTTGCAAGTAAATTGCAGACATCACTCTAAATATTTCACCATGCATCTCTTTCTCTCTCTCTTTTTTTTTTTTTTTTCTTAGATGGGGTCTCGCTCTGTAGCCCAGGCTGGAGTGCAGTGGTGTGATCTCGGCTCACTGCAAGCTCTGCCTCCTGGGCTCACACCATTCTCCTGCCTCAGCCTCCCGAGTAGCTGGGACTACAGGCGCCTGCCACCACGTCCAGCTAATTTTTTGTATTTTTAGTGGAGATGGGGTTTCACTGTGAGCCAGGATGGTCTTGATCTCCTGACCTCGTGATCCGCCCACCTCAGCCTCCCAAAGTGCTGGGATTACAGGCGTGAGCCACCACGCCTGACCAGCATCTCTTAAGAATAGGTACATTTTCCTACAGAACTACAATACCATTGTTTACTCTCAAAAAAGTCAACATTGACACAATAACATTGTCTACTATGTCTATATTCAAATTTCCCACTTGTTTCAGTGTCTTAGTCCATTTTGTGTTGCTACAAAGGAATACCTGAGGCTAGGTGACATATTTTTTTTTAAAAGAGGTTTATTTGGCTTGGATTTCTGAGGGCTGGAAAGTCCAGGATTAGGCAGCTGCTTTTGGCAAGGGCCTCAAGCTGCCGCCACTCATGGCAGAAGGGAAAGGGGAGCCAGTGTGCAGAGATCACATGACAAGAGGGGAAGCAAGAGGGAGGGGTGGAGGTGCCAGGCTCTTTTTAACAACCAGCTCTCCTAGGAACTAATAGAGTGAAACCTTGCTTACCCTGAGGGAGAGCACTAATCCATTCGTAATGGATCCACCCCTATGCCCCAACATTGAGGCCCCACCTCCAACACTGGGGATCAAATTTCAGCATGAGGTTTGGAGAGAACAAATATCCAAGTCAGCACAAACCACAGCACTCAATGTCCTTTTTGCCATTGTTTTTAAATGGAATCCAGTTAAGAGTCACACACTGCATTTCATTGCCACGTTCTTTACCAAAAATACAGTCCTCCCATCTTTTTTTGTCTTTTATGGTGTTGACATTTTTCTGGAGGCTAGGCTAGGTGTTTTGTAGAATGCCCTGCAATTTGAATCTCACAATTTGGATCTGTCATATTCCTCATGAGTAAATTCAGGGTAACTATTTTTGCCAAGAATACTATCTGTTGATATTGTACATCCTCAGTACATATCAGGATGCATTATTTCTTTTTATTTTTCTTTCCTAACTTATCATCTACCTACTTCCCAAAATCATGTAAGTAAGCCTACAGTAAAACAGAAAATTAGAAATTCTGCAGAGGGTAGAAGCAGCGAATATACCAAACTGCCTAGCTTGATGTATCTCATTGATCTCGGGTTTCTGGCAGCCAAGACCCAAAGGGAAAGCTGTTTAGTGGTAGAACTCTCATTTCTTTAAATCAGCGTTCAGCAAACTTTGTAAAATGTCAGATAGTAAATATTTGGGGTTATACTTTATCCTTACAAAAGCAGCCATAAACAAACAGGCATGGTTGTTTTCCAATAAAACTTTATTTGCAAAAACACAACTGCTAGGCTTGGCCCAAGGGCCCTTATTTGCTGACCCCTGATTAAAGTGGAAGAGCATACTCCAGGTATTAAATGAGTAAAACTTTCTTTTTCGGGTTGAATACTGCATATTAAAGGAGTTATTTATATCATTATTTATTTATTCAGCAAATCTTTTTGAGGAATGCCATGTGCCAAGCTCTATGCTAGGTATTGGGTAATACATCAATGACAAAACAGACAAAATCCCTGCCTTTCTGGAGGACGGAGTCTGATGTGAGAGACAGGTGACATGCAAATAAACAAATGTAAATCTATGCACTGCAATAAGGATCATGGAGGGAATAAATGGGTGCAGTGACAAAACAATGGGGATAGGGAAATGTCATATTGATAGGATATTTCAGGGAAGATGACATTTAAACTGAGACCTAGCGAAGGTCATAGAGGAGAGCTTCCAGGCGGAGGCAACAATAATTGCCAAGGCCCTGAGGTGGGAGGAATTTATCTTGCGCCATTTTGAATCCAGGTGTGGCTGAAGCTTAGTAACGGGCAATGGGAGGGAGGAGTAAGGGAGGAGGTTTGTAGGTCGTGGCAGGTGTTTGCATTTTATTCTAAGAACAACGGGAAGCCACTGAAGAGTTTTAAGCATCTGTCCATCCCCAATCCCCAGGAACTGTCACCTGAAGAAATCACCTAGATTTCAGCATGAATTCTGAATCCTATCACAGCTATGTGGCCTCCGAGTCCAAATTTTCTCATCTGTAAACAAGGCTGATGCAAGCCTCTTCATAGGGCTGTTATAAGGATGAAATGCAGCAATGCGTGATCAGGCAGGGAGCAGATGAAACTCACTGCAACTGATGAGCACGCCAGTACCTGGGCAGCCGTATTTCCAAAGCAAGGACAGGTGCAGACAAGCAACACGACCCCCTGCTGTGGAGAAGGACAATGCTTCAGTGCTCAGCGGGCACAGGTGGTGGTGGTGGAGGGTGTATCTTCAAACAGACCCCATCCCCCCTCCCTTCAACCTCCATCCCAACCACAGCCATCAGAAAGCACGCAGTGCACCTGCACCCCATACGATCTCCTCAGGCTAACAGCTAAGGAGCGCGCCCGGCAGAGCTCCATCTCAACGCTGATCTGCCGTGTTGTTTTGTTTTTCAGTTCTCCCTGATGTCTGTATTGGAAAGCTTGGACCCAGGTAAGTGTGCTGATCTCCCTGGGGCTTCCCACCAATCCCAGGCTGGTTCTGGGCTGGTGAAAAGGAGGCCTAAGTATGGAAGTGTTGGAGGGACCTCAGGGTTCAGGTTCCAGGGTGTCACAGGCGCCTTTGAGAACTTGCCCTCAAAATTTGTGCACCCACAATGCTTTACACAATTTTGAGTTTCCTGTGGACACCGCTGAGCCCAGCCTCAGGATCCCAAGGGAAATACTGCCTACGTAGCTAAAACCCTTGATTTTATAAAGAACTGAGGCCTATAGAGGGGAAGCAATTTACTCCTGGCCACACAGCGAATTGGAGGCTGAGATGAGGTGAACGGCCGAGGCAAAGTGAGGGCGAGACGAAAAATGCCTGGTTCCAGGCAGGCCAGCCCTGTGCCACACTCATCCGCTCCACCTCTTTCTGTGGGAGGGCGGCCTCCGGGCTGACCTCCCCTGGTGATACCCTCCCACCAGCACCTCTGCCATTGTCCCCTCTGCCCAAATGGTTTGCTTCCTCAGGCTCAACGCATCCACCACCTGGTGGATCCCGTATCTTCACAAAGGCTCTCTGTCTCACAGACTCGCTCTCTCATTGTCTCCCTTTCCTGTGTCCTCGGCCTTGTGCCCACAGCGTGCGCAGGCTAAGCAGGGCCACCCCTTCCACATCATGCACTCCTGGTCCTTTGGCTCTGGGTTCGAGTCTCCCTTTGCAGCTCTGAGCCCCAGTGGAGAAAATTCTGCTCACCACTCCATTTGGCCAGAGGCCAACATCCCCACTGGTAGAGATCTATGCTGGTCACCCACAGAGCGCCATAGCCAGGCAGATAACACATGGAGACTGTGGCCACATCTGAACCTTGAATTAAGTATTTTTTCATCACTGAAAGGTTTTCCGTGGCCGTGGGGGATACAGAGGCAGAGGAGGTCTTGGTTTCCGTGGTGGCAGAGGGCGTGGTGGTGGCAGAGGTGGTACCTTCACTGCCCCTCGAGGATTTCGCGGAGGATTCAGAGGAGGTCGTGGGGGCCGGGAGTTTGCAGATTTTGAATATAGGAAAGACAACAAAGTTGCTGCATAGTCTACAAACAAGTCTCTGAAAATAGGTGAATTTCTAGCTCTTCATGGTCCTGAACATTGATTTCAGTCTTTGCGAAGAACGAAGAAGTGAATTCGCTGTACATTTGTCACCAGCACTGGGTTTTTGTTTTTTGTTTGTTTTTCCGCTTAATTTCAAAAATAAAATGCAGTTACTTTTGGGGGTGGAAGGCTCATCTTAAAACATGAGCATTAAATATATTTGGAATAGCAGAAGGTTAAGTAATTTCTTATGTATAGTTAAACTAAAGCAGTACTTCAGTGGGACTTACAAGTATTTTTTCATCACTGAAAGGTTTTTTTTTTTTTTATCACTAAATTGTATTTGGCAATTGTAAGTTGCCTGCAGATAGGGCCGGGATACTGTGTTTTGAGCCACAGAAGGTTGTGTGTGTGCGTGCGCGCGCGTGTGTGTGTGCGTGTATCTTTTTCCTCCTTTCTTTTGGGGAATCCTGTAATATGAGGCAGCTTATTTCGTCAATTAATTAGGGTGCTGGATGGTAGAGAATTTTGTCAGTCAACTATGTACACACAGTAAATACTGTTTCTTAGGCAAAGGTAACTTTTTTATGTAGTTGTAAAATTCCATTATATTCCATTGCCAAAGAAACATTAAGAACTTTGTATAGCTGTATAAAAAGCAACTAATTTTTTAAAGAATAAACATTTTAAAGTAAAAAAAAAAAAAATTAAGAACTCTGCCAACAGCTTTAGACAGTTTGGTATATAAATGAAGGGACCCCGAAGCAGACTTCTCGTGGGATCCAGAGTCCATCTCGAGGTGTCATAGCCTCCAGGGAGTGGGCTGAGATGTAGAGGGTGGGCCTTTTTGCAAAGAGTAGATTCAGTTTAAAAACATCCTTGTTCAGTGTCTGACTTAACCTCTCACAGGGGTTGTGCTTTGGTGGTATTTGTCAGCTGCCTGCTGGCTCTAGACAACAGTGTGTCTGCAGTGTGGCTCTAGACAACAGAAGGAGACCCCGTGCTCGTGCCCATGGGCAAGCTGCTTCTTTGGTTGGTCTTGCTGGAGACAGCACATGGTGAGGGCCTTGCTGGAGCAGAAGGTGCCCAGTCCACAGTCCCCAATGGGTGGTGGAGGAGGTAGCCAGCAAACAGCACAGACTCTGCCCATCTCCCCAAAGCAGGTGCCACGAGCCAGCAGGCCTGTGGAAATGCCTCTTCAAAGCTGGTTTGGCTCTGCCCAGCAATGCAGGCTGAGCCCATCCATCAGCTGTCCTACTGCCTGCCAGCGAGAGTCTCTGCTGGGCTTGCCCCGCCAGCCAGATTGGAAGCGTCAAATGCAGGCAGACAGGGCTGGGGTTTGGAGGAGGCCCTTGGAGGAGCCGTCTGTGCCACAGTGATGGATGACACCAACAGGGACGACATTCCGGGGATTTTGATTCCGTTCCACACATCTGGCAAGCTCCTTAACCAGAGCAGCTGCAAAGCTCCCATTGCAGGAACTCTGAGCGTTTTCTGAGAGACCCCAAACATGGACCGAGTTAATCCTGGTCAAGGGACCCGGAGCATGTGCTTAAGAAGGTTTCCCAATGCATGCTACTTCCTGAAAGCTAAAACCCACGGAGTTTCACGAAACCCAAACCTATAAGAGATTCCAGGATCGTAAAAAGGCAAATAAGACTTGGAGTTAGGTAGACCTGGGTTATGATGTCATCTCCTTGGCCTTCATTTTTCCTTATCTGCAAAATAGGAATAATAATACCTATGCCATAGGGTTGCTTTAAGGTGAAGTAAGATTGTGGGCAACTGCATTTATTTAGTTTAGTGTCTGATACATAGAAAATACTCAATACATTATAACCTATTATTAGGATAATTTGGCTTAACTCAGGATACTCTCATGATCCTTCCTGATAATTTCTAGAAACAGACTCTGAAAACTAGACAAACCCACAAGAATTTCTTTTTATTCCTGATAGAAAATGCTTGAACAGCTGCCCCTTTCTTTCCCAAAGCTCCTCCCTTTTCTATAGCCTAGAGAAAGTCACAAATAATCTATGTTTGAACCTGAACTGTTTTTCTACAATCTACCAGTGGAACTGAAATTTATGTCAGGCTGTTGTGCCTCTCTACCCAGGAAAATATGTGGACGAGTTTCTAGATCTCTACAGAGCTCATCAGGTATTTTCTTTGCCAAGCACATTTGACCCATTTCTCACACAGTTTCTTACTGAAATTACCTATTTGCTCTACTTTAAGCAGACATCATTTTTTTAACCAGCAAAGCTGCATGCAGGCCAATCAGAAAGCAGAAAGGCTTAGCCACTAAGGGAAAAGTAAATCTGTCAATCATATACATTAACTACAGGTAGGGCTTTGTGTTGGGCACTCTGGGGTTAAAAGAGGAATGGAAATGGCCCTTCCTCTTAAGAAACTAACTATCTAGTTGGAGGAAACAAATAAGATAGACCAAATACCCAAGATAGAGGTGCCATCTGAGATCTAGCTATGACACTTAAAACTCTCCAGCCAACTGGGCCACAGAGGAATGCTCTTGTATCTAAAATTCTTATCCCATTAGCAATCTAATATCAATCAAGCCCTGTGTGTCGATTTGTCATTATTGCATAATATACTACCCCAAACTTAGTAGCTTAAACCACTGACCATGTATTTAGGTCACAATTCTTTGGGTTGACAATTTTGGCTGGGTTCAGCTGGGCAGTTCTTCTGGGCTGCATCGGGCTCAGTTGATCCTGACTGGGCTTGCTCATGTGTCCGCAGAAGCTGGCATCTTATCTTGCTGAATATTGGCTGGACTTTCTTATATGTCTGAGGCCTCAGCTAGGACCACTAGGCCAGCTGTTGTCCACATGTTCTCATACGCTCTTGCAGAATAGGCCAAACTGTTCACATGGCAGTCACGTGGGTCCAGGAGTAGGAGAGATAGAGTCGAGAGAGAACAAGACTTCTTGAGGCTCAGGCTCTGAGCTGGCACACCATCCTTCCATCACACAAGCTATTGGCCAAAACATGTCCTAAGGCCAACCCAGAACCAAGGGGCAGGGAAACTGACTCCATCTCTTGGTGGGAGAAACTGAAAAGTCGCATTGCAAAGCATGTGGGTGCAGGGAGGGGTGGAGAATCAAGGGCTATTTTTGTCATCAGATTGGCTCATACTGAAGCAGAGTTTCACTGTGGAACTTGAGGGCACCAGGCCTAGCCTTGGTCACTTCTAGCTCCCTCACCTCTTCACAACTCTTTAATCTCCTTCCTTAGCTGGCTTTCATCCCCCACCCAACCTTGGCTGGAGGCTTCCTTGATGACAAGGCCACATCCTACTCTTATTTGTATAACTCCCCACCATCCCCAATGCCATCCTGCACCTGGCATAATACTTGGTCCATTGTAGGTTCACAAGACAAGTTACTTACGCAGACAATAGGATTAAGTGCCAACATAATGGGAAAGATAAAATAAGGTTTAAGCCTGGAAGTGGAGAAACCCTCCCAGATGATGCTCCTATAAAGCACCTTCAAATTCCATGGCAGATGGAAAGGATCTTGGTGACTTTCCTTGCACAGCCACCAGTTGGATGGCTTCTTCCACCCTGGCTACCTGGGACCACTGAGCTCTGCTCGTTCTATCCATCTTGCCTGAGGCCCACGGGCCCTAGAGAATAGGAAGCCTTTCTTAGCAGGAAGATGATTCAAAGCCTATGTATTTTATTTCTTCTTTGGCTTCACTGAGAGGTAAGCAGACCTTGTTAATAGGTCTGGATTCAAGTTAAAATCCTCTAACAAACATTTCGTTCATCCCTCGTCACCTGGAAAAGTCACACCATACCATCTACATCAGAATCTTCCCCATTTCTAAATATCTGCAAAAGAAGTAATTCTTAATGGCCTTGCCAAGATAAGCTGGTCTGACTGCCAACCTATGGGAGAGATGGGAGAAATTACAGAAGCAACCTGAATGGCACTTATCTATAAACACCTGTTGGAAAAACAAAAATAAATTCTCCAAAGAAAAAGAAATAACTAAGCAATGCAATCAGCTCATTACCAAACCCCTTTGTCTCTCCTAAATGTCAGTTTGAAAAATCTTTCATGTCAAACTCAGAAAAACATTTTTTTCTCACTTTCTCCCTCTCTTTCTCTGCTTTATCACGCTAGATGGAGGAAAACTTTATTTGCTCCAGGAAGACAATGGCCTTATCTTCAACCTGGATCCTCAGCCCTAAAAAGGTGGCCTCCCCCGGGAGCATTTTCATAGTGGGGAAAAGCAGTTCGAGAGAAATAATGAGCAAGCCAAGGGAGTCTTGACTTGACACTGTGATAAACGAGGTGAAACTTTGGCAAGAAACCAGAGTTGGCGTATTCAAAAAAGAAATAAAAAGCTAGTTCCATTTTAATGGGAAATATAAAACAGCCATTGTGCAAAAGTCGCTTTTTCAAAAGCCAGAGAGATAAAGACTCTAACAGAATGACTGAGAGACGAGTAAGATAATGTGGTTGCTAATCAGGCTTAGGTAAAGTGCCATCTTCCAAGCCATCAGCTGGCTCCGTAGGAGTGCCTTTTCAAGTCATCTATCTGCATTTGCTCCCGCATCATTATCATATGCATCTCTGGACAACTTCCTTGCAGCTTCAACTTGCCGACTTGCCATACTCCCGCCGGCTGGAGAGAGCAGTCAACCTGACTTTTTTCAAATCCCAAACTTCCACAGACCTACCAGCCACAGAGCTACCAGGATCTCCCCAGAAACGCCCCAGAGAGCAAAGAGCTTGAGTCCAGCCAATCTTACACATACCTGTTTTTTTCCCAATGACTAGTCTAGTGTGAGGTTTACAACTGTAGGCAAGATCCATGAAATTTTATAAGGTTATCCTTGGTAAATTCCTAATGAGCAGGCTGGATAGTCAATGGGGATGGTGGGACATATTTTCCCAAGGGTAAGTGTGGGAGTATCCGAGGCAATGTAAGGCACCAGTTGAAACAGTTGAGTGCTGCAGTTGAGCTAGTGAGATTTAGGAGTTGTATGGAGACAAACTGCCATAGTTCTATCCTGCCCTTTAGTAGCTATGTGACCTTGGCCAAGTTACTCAATCTCTGTCAGCCTCAGGTTTCTCAACTTAGAGTGAATAATACACTTCCTAGATTTTTATGAAGATGAAGTTGGACAGTACATGTAAAGTGCTTAGCACAGGGCATGGTACATAGTAAAGTCTCAATAAATGTTATCTCTTAAAATGACTCTGTAGATACTGCATGGGAGTAGTTTGATGCCATGATCAAAAGGAAAATGATGAGTTTTCTTTGATTTCATTCAGCTTGGTGACTAATGAAGTCCCATCAAGAAATATTATTCACAGGATAAGCCAACCAGGCACTCAAGTATAGTGCGATCTGACCCCGGGCAGACTCCATGTAGGACCCTATAGATGTGCCAAGTCCCAATCCTCTTCCTGCTGTTCAAAGATGAGAAAACCAAGACTCGATAATACAGTTGGCTTACCCAACGTCAAGGGAGTAGAAAGCTGGGACTTGGCTTCTTCTCTTCACTTCCAATCAGGTGCTCATGACCCTGCTAAATGTCAACACTACCTTGCCGGGTCATAGCATCCCCCAAGTGAAAAGATGCAAAGCCTGAGCCCTCGTTTCCCCTCCCCTCACTGTGCAGAGCTGGAGAGACACATGATTCCTCCTTCAAGACTTTGAATTCTTTGGGGAAAAGGTGTCCAGCTAAATAAAATGCTGACCTATTTGAGTGTAATGATTAGGATTTCTTCTGTCCTGTTACCACCCCTGCAGACTGGACCCCTGACCAGTATGACTACAGCTACGAGGATTATAATCAGGAAGAGAACACCAGTAGCACACTTACCCACCCTGAGAATCCTGACTGGTACTACACTGAGGACCAAGCTGGTAGGTACCAAATCTCTTTCAGGGACTCTCCTGGGAGAAGGTCAGAGGGGAGTATATGTGGGACCACATGCAAGGGCCTCTCTCTCCTCCTCTCTGGCCAGCATTGTGAAATAGCTATGGAAGAAATTATTTGGACCGGCTTTTTTTACTGTTTGACTTATATGTTATGAGGACTGGGGAGGTTCTTAGAGACCATCTCCCCTACCCTCAAATGACAGATGAGGTAAGTGAGGCTAAGAGAGGAGCTGACTTGGCCAAGGTCATGCAGCAAGTTAATGCAGTGTTGTCCAGGTTTCCTGACGCTGTGAATAGCAGCTGTGTTCAAAATCATTCCCATAGCTTAGATTACAGACCCTAAGGATGCAGGAAGTCTATGTCAGCTTTGAGCACCAGACTGTAGCATGTACACATTCAGCTTTGGGACTTTCCTTCCCTCCTGCCTTTGCCAGGACTTTTCCTTTCCTTTCACCTTTTTCTTTCTCCCTTCACTCTTTAGAAGCTTTCCACAGTTGTTAGATTGTATGTGTGTGTGTGTGCATATGTGTGTGTGTGTATTCACACACGTGCTCCTACCACACTTGTTTTTGTTTTCATGGCTTCTTAACCCAAGCAATGGGACAGAAAAGAAAATAAGAAGCTGGGTCCAAGCAACACCATGTGACTAATCCAGGAGAAGGAATGGAAAGCACTTAGCAGCTGGAATAAAAGCTGTGTAACTGTGCAAAGTGGCCTGGAAGGCAGGGCCAAGATACAGGGCATGGGGGAACATCAGAAGGGACCATCAAAACAAGAGCAGGGCCCAGGGATCCTAGTTCCTGAACCAAAGAACAATGTGTGTGAACAGAAGGATAAAGAATTCCCCAAGGGAAGATCCATTCAGACAACCATGAAAAGCCACAGGCACAGATGAAATATGACAAAATCTAACTGAACAAGTAGTTGAAGAAAGATGAAGGCCACTGGGTCATTTCCTCCTCGCCGCCAATTCTTCTGTCACCCTCTTGCCTTTGGTCTTCTCTCCTGATGTTCAGAAAGCCTGCGTTTCATTAGGGGTGGGTTTTCTTTCCCCACTCCTGACCTCCACCCCTGGGCACTGGAAGTAGGGGAGGTCTTTAGGCTTGTGAAATACCTTCAGCATCAGAGACAGACCCTGTGGCACTCCCAGCAAGACTGGGAGGAGAAAAACACTGATGAGGGAAAAGGGGAGTTTCTCAATGAGAAAGGCCCCATCCAAAGCCAGGCCGAGGGGAGACAGTCATGGTTCCTTCTCGCCTCTCTTCTCACTAACCTGAATCCCTCTCTCTGGTCAGGTGACTGCAGTTTTCCTTGCTGTTTAAGGACAACATATGTTTTCCCCCTTTCCCCAGGTTCTGGCTCGGTATTTACTCTCTCATGTGGGGCAGGAGACTGAAATTAGGTGAAAAAGTGGGGGGCTTCTCACCTGCCTTTCCTTACCAACATTGCCTTCTTCCTGTGTGTCTTAGATCCGTGCCAGCCCAACCCCTGTGAACATGGTGGGGACTGCCTCGTCCATGGGAGCACTTTCACGTGCAGCTGCCTGGCCCCTTTCTCTGGGAATAAGTGTCAGAAAGGTGAGTCCATCATCACTAGTCCATTCTTCCCTCTGAGTTAAACAAAAGGCAGTCCTTTCTGTGTGAGAAAGCACTGCATGATGCCATGGGAAGGATTATAACTACAAATACTGTATCATGCATAGTGGATTCCTCTGCAGGGTCCCGGGCAGCCTCTCACTGGATCCTCACCCCTGCACTGTGAGATGGAACTAGTACATCCATTCTCCAGATGGGAAGATTGAGGCTGAGAGGGGATAAGGGCTGGACGGCAACCAAGATGTGTTCCAAACTCAGGACTTTGTGCTTAGAGTGTTTAGTCTAACTGCAACAGAGCAGTGTTGTCCTCAAATGGGAGAGCAGGGAGGATCTCAGGGTACATGAGAGCCAACCCAGTTAGAGAAAGGGAACCCAGAGAGTGAGGGCATTTGATCAAGGTTGCACAGCTAGCTAGGTGTAGAGCAGAAATTAGAGCCCTCGCGCCTGACTTCTGGCCCATGCTCGTTCATTCTACCATTCTCACTGTGTCTGCTGTTATTGAACTCTTGTGGGCATAACATGAGGCCGTGGAATGAAGCATCAGGAATAGGACTCCTAAGGGCTAATTTTACCCCTAGAGAAAACCTGGATTCCGGCTGCTCTAGCAACCATCTTACTTGGTGGAGGGCAAGGGGGGTCTTAGGTATATGTACAGCTTTGTGGTTGACTTCTTCCCTCGGTTCCCTCTTCACTTATTCTTTTCATTTTCAGTCCTGCAATTTCTTCAATAAATTTTGCAGGATGGTTGAGAATATCGAGTATAAACACAGTGTCTGGGCTCACTCCTCAACTTCTCAGAAAAGTGACAAAACTGTAAATGCACTCTGAAGTTAGCTAGAAAATGGAGAGACTAAAATTGCAGCTCTGTTTGGTGAAGGTGTAACAATTATCAAAGTTTTTTTATTAAGATAGAAAAATTAAGACTGTGGGCATGGGAAGCAATGTGGGAGACAATCCGCCATGACCCAAAAATTAGACAGACGCCTTGTCCTGGCATAGCCTAGTGTTTCAGGACCACGGACAAGGCTACAGACACTGTTAGTCACCCCACCCCCAAACATTGTATTGTACATGTACCCCTCTAAGGAAAATGTGCCCCAAATAATGTCTTATGTTATGAATCTCCTACAGTGCAAAATACGTGCAAGGACAACCCATGTGGCCGGGGCCAGTGTCTCATTACCCAGAGTCCTCCCTACTACCGCTGTGTCTGTAAACACCCTTACACAGGTCCCAGCTGCTCCCAAGGTAAGTGGTGGAGGCCCCTTCGACGCTAGACTCTCTGTGCCCTATCTTGTACCTGCACCCTTCTGCATGGAAGGCCAGATGTATCTGATGTTTTTGGGGCAGGCACCCAAGATGGTCCTTTTCCCTAGGCTTTCTAAAGATTCATTATCCTTGGATTGACACCATCCAATGGGAATTGACTGGTCTGTGTCCCTTCCCATCCAAAAAGAATCATCTTGAAACTCACTTCTTCCAGGAAGTAGACCCTGATCTATTCCTGAGAGGGACCAAGTAGGGGAATGAATACATATCGAGTCCCTGCTATGAGAAAGGCATTGTCTCAGGAAATTTACGTTCTCTTTTGCTTTCTCCAAAAACACCTCAAGGAAGAGCTTTACAGATGAAGAACCTGAAATGTAGACAGGCTAACTCATTTGCTCATGGCCACATGGGTATCAGCAGGCAGATCTCTACCTAGCTCAGACGGGGCCCAGCGCTCCTGCTCCGTCCATGCTTCTTCGTTTCCTTACTGAGTGACCCATCTGCTCATGCACTTAGGCATGGCCTCCAGCCAGATTGCTTCATCCACATTTGCTTATGTTCTTAAGGCTTCTGTGTACACTTCCTAGAGTGTCAGTGGATCTGTCTTTCCCCTCTGGTGACCCATCTTTCGTGAAAGGATGGACACCATTAGAATGCCACCAATGTCTCCTTGTCATCTCAGACATGGGCTGCAACTCCTTCTGAAGAGCCTTCCCGGCCCCATTCCTGTGTTCACAGTGGTTCCTGTATGCAGGCCAAACCCCTGCCAGAATGGAGCTACCTGCTCCCGGCATAAGCGGAGATCCAAGTTCACCTGTGCCTGTCCTGACCAGTTCAAGGGGAGATTCTGTGAAATAGGTATGGGTCTCTGCCACCATCAGGGCCACAAGTGAGGCCTCTGGAACCCTTTTCTCTCTGGGTTTTCTTGCCAGAATGTGGTTCAAATCAAGTTTCCCAACTCTACTATTGCCTCAGCCTTCTCGCCTGAGGGGATAGGGCGTGTCTGGCTTCGTGTAAGGAAAGTAATAAACTGGGGTGTAGTGCAGGCAAGTCAAACCACCTGGGCATTCCTAGGCCTTAGCCCACCTTCCATCAGTTCTTGTGTGAGCCAGAATTAAATAACTAAGCTCCCACACCCTACAACCACTATATTTCATGTTTTAAGCAGGATTAAATGTGGGACATTCAACCCTTTTTTTCCTGAAATTTGTGGTGAAATCTCAGAGCAATAAATATGCAGGTCCAGTTCTCTCACCACTTGACATACCCACCAAGCCCTTTTTGGGAGCAGCATGCCAGTGGCTGTTGGTTCTCACATTGCTACCTGCTCTCTCGGAGGTTCTGATGACTGCTATGTTGGTGATGGCTACTCTTACCGAGGGAAAATGAATAGGACAGTCAACCAGCACGCATGCCTTTACTGGAACTCCCACCTCCTCTTGCAGGAGAATTACAACATGTTTATGGAGGATGCTGAAACCCATGGGATTGGGGAGCACAATTTCTGCAGGTAACATTTACCTTATTTATGTTCAGTTGATTTTGATCACTTATTTTAAAACGGATCATTGAAACTCATCAGCCTCCTTTCTAGGAAGATTTTCTTACTCAGGAAGGTGATGTTATGCTGCTGTAGTAAACAACTGCCAAATCTCAGTGGCTCAAATACATCAAAGTCTATTTCTGGGCCGGTCGCTGTGGTTCATGCCTATAATCCTAGCACTTTCAGAGGCTGAGGCAGGCAGATTGCTTGAGCCCAAGAGTTCGAGGCCAGCCTGGGCAAAATGGCAAAACCCCGTCTCTCCAAAAAAAAAAAAAAAAAATAGCTCAATGTGGTGGTCAGCACCTGCAGCCCCAGCTAATCAGGAGGCTGAGATGGGAGGATCATCTGAACCCAGGAGATCGAGGCTGCAGTGAGCCACTGCACTCCATCCTGGGTAACAGAGTGAGACCCTGTCTCAAAAAAAAAAGAAAAAAGAAAAAAAGTCTATTTCTTACTAATGTTCCATGTGTCATGTGGGTTGGTGGTGATGATGGTAGGGGATCCAGCTCCACAGGCTTACTCAAATACTCAGGATCGGCAAGAAGAGACTGGGAAATGAAGCATGAGTTTTTCTCTACCTCAACCTAGAAGGGACATATCCTCTCCCCACACATACTTCGTTGGTCAGAAATAATCACATGAGCCACATAACTTCCAGGCAGAGATGGAGAAGGGAAAGTGGAATGTCTGTTGAAGGTGATGGTGTCTGGCCCAAGGATGTTCAGGCTTTCCCATGTAAGGGTAATGCCACCACCCTCCCTGGTGGTGATCTAGTTTCCTTCTCCCTTTTCTGCTGCCTCCAGGCCACTCTGTTGACTTCCTGCCACTACCCTTTGTCTAGCCAAGGCCAATGAGTCAGATGATTTGCAGATTAGGGTGAGGGGGTCTTTGTATGGCTTTGAACTGGCTTCATAAATGAGGATTTTTTCTTGTTTTGTTTTTTTGTTTGTTTGTTTGTTTGAGACAGAGTCACCCAGGCTAGAGTGCAGGGGCACCATCTCAGCTCACTGCAACCTCTGCCTCTCAGATTCAAGCGATTCTCCTGCCTCAGCCTTCCAAGTAGCTGGGATTACAGGCGTGCACCACCACACCCGGCTAATTTTTGTGTTTTTAGTAGAGATGGGTTTCACCATCTTGGCCAGCCTGGTCTTGAACTCCTGGCCTCATGATCCACCTACCTCGGCCTCCCAAAGTGCTGGGATTACAGGCATGAGCCACTGCACCAGGCCATGAAGTTTTTTTTTGTTTTTTTTTTCCACAAAACACTAGTACCTTCCACTTGCACTCACTTTGAGCTGTTCCCTTTGTGGAGCTGTCTTCGGGGGCGGCGGGGAGGGGGGCCTCTTGGCAGCCTTTCTCAGAGGATTCCCATGCATAGAATTCAAAGGTTCAGGCAGAGGAACCCAACTCTCACCATGTTTATGTGATGATTTTACTCTCCTGATATAGAAAGGTCTTCAACAGGGATCTCATTTCTTTTCCTACACGTAATTTGATATGCCCTGTGGATCTGGCATGAGACTTGGGACTGCTTCCTCATCCTTGAGATTTTCCTCTAGAAGTCAAGGTTTTGCCAAATAAAATACTATAAACACCCTTCTGTGCTAAGGTTTTCTAACCTGTTGGAGGATTCAAAGAAATGTGGTCCCAGGAGGAGCACAAGAGTCTGGCACCTTCTTATCCAAAGGTTCTTTAATAAGATCCAGTGGGTTCACCAAGCCTTGACTCTGAGTTGTTTTGTTTTGTATTTTAGAAACCCAGATGCAGATGAAAAACCCTGGTGCTTTATTAAAGTTAACAATGACAAGGTGAAATGGGAATACTGTGATGTCTCAGCCTGCTCAGCCCAAGGTAAAGGCCATGGCTGTCCAGAAGCCCAGGGGGTTGGGGGGATGGAGATTTGTAGGGAGATGTCCCTGGCACCTGGCCCCTCCCTCACCCCGTTCTTCCTCCACACCTGCTTTACCAATTCCCATCCCAGTGCCAGCCCAACTGCCCAACTGTCTGCACCCACCAGGATGCCAAGTGGGTCTGGATACCTTTGTGGGTTTAGATCAGGTAGTCCAACTCTAAACTCATGGTTTCTGACTCCAAATCAGTGCCCTCAACAGATATTTACCCATCTCTTGCTGTTTGCCAGCCACTATGCTGGGCCCTGGGTGTACAAATGGTAATCAAACTGGCTGGGCTCCCATAGCCTCTCAGGATGCAAAGCATTCAAATTCCAGCCTCACAGTATTCCTGGCCATCTGTCCTGGCCCCACTCCGTGCCCACATCTGGAATGATGTGCCGTTTCACCCTGACCAGTGGGATTCCCTCCCTGAGCAGTTTCACATATGTGCCTTTGATCTTATGGTCACTTCTGTCTATAACACTCCATCCCATATCTGTTCTTCTCTATATACAACTATTCTTTGAGAACCAACTCAAATATCCCCTCCTCCAGGAAGTCCTCCTTGATTTCTCAAGTAAAATGTTATCTCTGCCTCCTTACAAACCCTAAGGAACGGGACAAGTCACCACCTATACAACATTTACTGCTCTCTCCTTCTGTATCACAGTCATCTGTGCAAATATCTTATCTCACCTATTCTAGTTCATCTGAATATCCTCCCCTCTACGCTGAAAAAGCCTCCACAATTGTAAGTGTGCACTAATAATGAAAGGTGCATTGATGATGCACACTTATAATTGTGGGGGCTTTGTCAAGGTACAGTACATACCCAGTGATGGATTTTTATATTTACATAAACATAATGCGTGTGTGTACATGTCAATCTTAGGAGTCACATACTTTGAAATGGAAGAAAAAAAATCTTCATTGTTAATTCTATAGATTTGCTTTATGTTATGTAATGTATTCAACAAATATCAACTGTGCACCTATTGCATGCCCACCCTGTCTGCACCAGTGCAGTCTCTCAGCTCTGGACACCTGCTCAGCTGTTGGGTTCAGAGTCAAACCTCTGCCTGAGCCCTGCTGAGGAACTGGAGGGAGGCTGAATAGCACAATTTATCTTTCTTGTGTCCCACAGACATTGCCTACCCGGAGGAAAGGCCCACTGAGCCACCAACCAAGCTTCCGGGGTTTGACTCCTGTGGAAAGACTGAGATAGCAGAGAGGAAGATCAAGAGAATCTATGGAGGCTTTAAGAGCACGGCGGGCAAGCACCCGTGGCAGGCGTCCCTCCAGTCCTCACTACCTCTGACCGTCTCCATGCCCCAGGGCCACTTCTGTGGGGGGGCACTGATCCACCCCTGCTGGGTGCTCACTGCTGCCCACTGCACCGAGTAGGTGCCGGCTGGGAGCAGGGATCAGGGTGGCTTGAGTGCCTGGGGGTGCTCTCTCCTTCCCCTCTGAGCGGCATCTTGGTAGCTCTGTCAGGATTAGGGGGTCTGATCTGTTCAAGGTCAAAAGAAGGGCTCCCGAAAGCCAGAGGGAAAATAGCTACCATGTCTGGAATGTTTACCATGGGCACTGCATTTATTATATGACATTTAATCCTCAAAGCTGTCTGCTGGAAGACAAGCTGAGGAAGGTCAGGGATTTTTATCTGTTTTATTAATTGTGGGATCTCCAGTGTCTTGAGCACACCTCTGTATGTAGCAAGTACTGAGTAAATATTTGTGGAGGAAAAGAGTTTATTGTTATTCCCTTTTTGTAAGTGAGGGTCTTGATTCTCAGGATTCTTCCTTTACCTTGCCTGAAGTCATATGGAAAGTTAAGTGGACAAGTAAGATGGAAACCCCATTCTATCTGCTTCTTTGACTTCTTTTGTCCTGCCCTGAACAGAGGAAAGCTTGCTCCTCTGTCTGACGCCATCACTAATGACCCTTCTGAGTCAGGTGTCTTCATCCATGCCTCCTGTGCACCTTAGGGAAGCAAGTAACTTCTGGGGAGCTGAAGAGTCACCCCCTCTTCTGAGCTCCCTATGTTCATGGTCAAGGCTGGTCCAACAAAGTCTGGGTTTTGGAGGTGGCCATGAAGGTCTTCCAGTTCATATAGTGAATGATTTCTCTGGGATTCTAGGAGGTGCTCCTCAAGAGTGGTCAAGCAGGCGAACATTAGCACCTGCCAATGGATTTTAGAAGATTGGTTCAAGATGGCAATGGCTGTTTCTTTGGAAGGCCTAGGGAGAATGGGAGGTCTCCCATGAGAAGTGGGTAAAAGTTATAGCTTGCATTTGGAGCTTTCTTCTGTTAATAAAGCACTTCCCTTATATAATCTTGTTTGGACCCCACCACAGCAGAGTTCTGTGAGTGAAACAAGGGTTAGAGATGAGGAGGCTGAGTCTGCAGAAGGTCAGATTTGCCAAAGCCCACACAGCTGAGCAGGAGCAGAGCCTTCCTGACCATCTCATTTTCCCTTGCAGCATAAAAACCAGACATCTAAAGGTGGTGCTAGGGGACCAGGATCTGGAGAAAGAAGAATTTCATGAGCAGAGCTTTCGGGTGGAGAAGATATTCAAGTACAGCCACTACAATGAAAGAGATGAGATTCCCCACAATGATATTGGCAAGTTCCTCTTTCATGGCTCTCATGAGGGTCTTGTCCTGGGTGGATTTCTGTATGACTGGAAAGCTGAAGTTTGGTTCTAGAAGGTGCTCTTGACTGTTTTTGGTCCCTGTGGACCCTGTGAGGTAGGGAATGTATTCCAGGGCTTTTTAGTTTTTGAGGGTATGTGTAAATGTAGATAAATGGGCATATGCTCTTAAACTGAGGGGAAGCAATGCTAGGAACATTGTGCTATGGAATGGGCTTGGCCTGGAATCCCAGCTTCCCAACTTTCTCACCAGGAGCCAGCTCACCTCCCTGTGCCCTCTTTTCTCTTCTATGAAATGGAAACACTGATGCACAACTCTCAGCTTCCTATGTGTCAGGTTACACAATGTGCTTGCAGGCATGCCTGGCCCCTAGCCCCTGGCAGGTGCTCCAGTGCAAATGCAATGACATTCCTAGCTACCAGCTGCTCAGTTCTGTACCCCGTTTCCCTTTTCATGAGACACCCCCCCCACCTCTCTCTCCTTCCTCAATAGCTTTTTTCCCCTCTAAAGGCCTGTTTCTTAAAAAAAGGATTAGAAATGATTTCAAAGTCAATTATTATTTCTTGACATGACTCTTGCCCTGAAGTGCTACTCCTTCCTGGATGGAAGTTCAAAATATGAAATGACCGTGGAAGATTTTCAGGCACGGCGGGGGCGGGTGGCTTTGCTGTGGCCACTTTCCCGAGCAAGTGGAAGCTGGTGCTTCTCTGACAAAGAGGTGACATTACACCCATTTTCTACCTCTCTCTCCACCTAGCATTGCTCAAGTTAAAGCCAGTGGATGGTCACTGTGCTCTGGAATCCAAATACGTGAAGACTGTGTGCTTGCCTGATGGGTCCTTTCCCTCTGGGAGTGAGTGCCACATCTCTGGCTGGGGTGTTACAGAAACAGGTGAGTTGGCCATGCACTCTCCAATGACTTAGGTGAACTACATCAACCAGAGAAGAAAGGCCAAACTCAACTGCCCTTTTGAAGTTGAAATGAGTGTCATATTCAAAATGCATCAACCAAAGAAAGCATCTGCCTCACTGATCAAGCTCTGGTTAAATTCCTCCAACTGCAGGGAGCCTTCCCTGAGTTTCTCTGATCTCCATATCTGTCCCTGGCCCTACCCCTAAATACTTGAATTTTACCAAGCATTGACCCTGCATTTATGGAGATCTTGCTCCTTCCCTCGGTAGGTTGGAAAGAGGAAAGATCATGGATTTTTGAGTCAGACAGACTGGTATTCAATTCTTGACTTTGTCACTTGAACAACTGAGTTTTAGTTTCTCAACAATCATACTTACTTCCTACGTTTGCAAGCATGATCACAGGGGATGATAGAATTCTACAGAGACATTCATTAAGTCAGCCCTTAGAAGATGGGGGTCAGGTTCCATTCATCTCTGTCTGTCTCACAGTACTTTGGTCAGGGTTCTCCACACAGTAGACATTCTATAAAATTGTGTTAAATCCAGCTGTTGATTTGTCTTTAGGATTTGGTCTTATTTTTAAAAGTAACCAAAAGATTACTTTCCTCATAGTACTGGCAACATTATACCCTCTACTACAAAAAAAAAAAAATTCAGAAGGGTGTTTCATGTCTTTCCCAAATACTCAAAATATATTTCTCTTCCTTCCCAAATCTTGTCCTTAATAATGAATAGCGAGAATCACAATAAATAAGTCTGCAGAAATTCCACATATTTGAACAAAGTGAAATGTAATATACAACTTTGAGTCTTTTGAGAAAGATGTCTGGCTAATTGGATTTAGGGTCAGCCAGTAAACTCATTTTACAGCCATTTTCACTGTAGTCCATCTGAACTTGTCAACCTCTGTTCTGCTCAATATGGTCTGGTCAGCATGATGATGTCTCAGATGGGAATATTTTGGAGCCTCAGGTTAGAATTATTTTGCTTTTCATAAACAGGCCTCTAAGACTTTATGTTCAAAGCCAATGACATGTTTTGATTGATGTCATTATCTTTACAGGGGAAAATGCCTGCTCTAGGAAGCAGGTAGCCTACTGCGCAGGGCACTTCATCCATCCATCCATCCATCCATCCACCCATCCATTCATTCACTAAGAATTGTGCCAGCCCTTTTGTTAGGCCTTGGGAATTTTTAAATGGTTAAGATAGCATCTATTTCCTCCTGAACCTCATGGCCTAGTTGGGGAAAGAGAGGAGGGAATATACTATCTGGTCCATCTATCATGACCAGCACAGGATTGCAGGTCTGCACTGGCATGGTGAAGGCTAAAGGTGAGGCTTTTCTGCCCATATCCTGGAAAAACCCTTCCCTTCTGAGCTGAGAGTTGGTGGGCTTCTCCCTGACAATCTGGTTTCTGGTGGGGTTGGTGCCACCCTGGTCCCCACAGTAGTGACTCTTTTCTCTGCCCCTCCCCCACAGGAAAAGGGTCCCGCCAGCTCCTGGATGCCAAAGTCAAGCTGATCACCAACACTTTGTGCAACTCCCGCCAACTCTACGACCACATGATTGATGACAGTATGATCTGTGCGGGAAATCTTCAGAAACCTGGGCGAGACACCTGCCAGGTGAGAGACTCCAAGTGGTGCTTGCAGAAGGAGAGGCTGGCAGGATGTTTCACTAGGCAGAGGCCCCTTAGAGCCCTGGGCTGGGAGCCAGGTTCAGAGGTCCACCTGTGGTAAAGCTAAGACACAGGTGAGCTGTGTCTGCCCCCTGGTCCCCTGGTGCATCTGCATCCACATCAACCCAGGATGACTCAGCATAATGACCACAGAGGTCACGTTGCCTGCATTGTCTAATTTAACTCTCAGAACATACTGGTGAAGGCGATGTCGTGATCACCATTTTACAGATGCTTAGAGAAGTTATCTTGGCCTATAGCAATTGGGTAGCCAGTGGCAGGGCTGGGATTTGAACAATACAGTCTGCAGGACACCAAAGGGGATTGTGGCCTCAGTGTTGGGCAGCATTTCTGAGAACCCAGTGAACAGGGAACTGTCCAGAAGACCAGTGGCTAGAAGGAGAAAGAAGAAGGCCTAGAGCTAGCGATTTCACAGTAATATTAACTCATCATTAGGACTCGTGTGTGTGTGTGTGTGTGTGTGTGTGTGTGTGTTGGGGGGGGGGTGTTTTAGCCCTAGAAAACTAAGTATATCTATAGCCTAGGGCCTTTCGGAACCCCAGGTTGCTGAGGCTTGTGATTCAAAGACACTGTTGCAGAGGGAGAAGGTGGTGGCTCCATCAACCAATGCCAAAGTGACTTCGGGCCCTGCCCCAAGTCAAAGCCCATTCCCCATAGTCCCTTTCTCTGTGGGGATCGCATCACACAGGGTCCTTTCTAGAATCCCAGGAACACCTCCATTTAGAATTTTCTGACTGTTGTCCCCATAAGCCTTCTAACTGTCCTGCAAAACAGCATGCCAACATTCAAATCCCAACTCCTTGAGGGAGCCTCCCCGTACAAAGGAACCCACAATGATTTGCTGGCCTTGAACTCACTTTGGGATGGGACATCGAGGTTCCTCTCTCCAGGGTTTGTGGCTCTTCTGTGACTCTCTGTCTCTTCCCAATGAGCCAAGGATGTTCACATACTCAGAGGAGGGGCAGATGGGTGCAATTTGGCCTAAATTCCTTCCCAGAAGATGGTTAAGAAAACAGCTCTTTCAGGTTGGGTGTGGCGGCTCAAGCCTGTAATCCCAGCACTTTGGGAGGCTGAGGTGGGCAGATCACCTGAGGTCAGGAGTTCAAGATCAGCCTAGCCAACATGGTGAAACCCCGTCTCTACTGAAAGAAAAATATAAAAATTAGGGGACATGGTGGCACATGCCTGTAGTCCCAGCTACTGGGGCTGAGGCAGGAGAATCGCTTGGACCCGGGACACGGAGGTTGCAGTGAGCTAAGAGAGTGCCACTGCACTCCAGCCTGGGCAACAAAGCGAGACCCTGTCTCAAAAAAACAAAAACAAAAAAAACTTCGTTCAATTCCCTAGATAATTGAAGGATTTCACTTGCAGGCTTTGGAAACAAATAGTTGTGAATTCGAAACCTGTTTCTGTCTCTTACTGTATGACTTTTATCAGTGATGAAAGCAATTCTTCAATCTCAGATGCCTAAGCTATAAAATGGAAATCTATCCATAAGATCACAAGGTCATGGCTAGGTTTAAAAGAGAGAATTCATTTTTTAAAAACCTGTCAGTTGTAGTGCTTAAGCAGTATTAAGTTTTCGAGAGCTATCATCCTCAATGTCTTCTTCTCCTCACCATCATCATCCTCGCCACCTTCAATGAGGGTTTCATATGAACGAGGCACTGTTCTATATACTTCACAAGAACCCTGGGGGATGGGGATCTATTGCTATCTATGGTTTACAGTGTGAGAAACTGAGGTCCAAGGTCACATGCCTGGCAGGTGGTAGGGCCTGGCTTGAAACCCAGGAGCTCTAACCCCATAGACCATGCTGAGCACCTAGGCTATGCTGCCTTGGAGTCCCCATCCTCCTCCCCATGTGTGCTGAGGGCCCCCGAGAACTCACAGTCATAACAACTGCATCACTAAGAGTTGGGAAGTGCAGCTGTGCGGCTCCTCTGTCAAGCCCGCGTGGACTCAGGGACGGAGGACACTGTTATCTTCTCTCCCTTAGAGTCTTGTATCATGTGAGCTGTGGGGAGAGCCTTGTCACTGCTTTCCAGAGAAGCCCACAGAGGCTGGCAAGGGACTCCACCCCATCCCTTCCTGACACCCCCCCCGGAGAGAGGTGGGGGAGTCTCCAAATGTCTCTGGTTCACGACGATGAGTTTATGCCTCTGTTTCCCTTAGGGTGACTCTGGAGGCCCCCTGACCTGTGAGAAGGATGGCACCTACTACGTCTATGGGATAGTGAGCTGGGGCCTGGAGTGTGGGAAGAGGCCAGGGGTCTACACCCAAGTTACCAAATTCCTGAAATGGATCAAAGCTACCATCAGAAGTGAAAGTGGCTTCTAAGGTACTGTCTTCTGGACCTCAGAGCCCACTCTCCTTGGCACCCTGACACCGGGAGGCCTCATGGCCGACAATGGACACCCCCAGCGCCTCCAGGGGACCACACAGTGGACTGTCCCTACTCTAAGCAGAGACAATTGCAACCCAGCCTGGGCCTTCCCAGACCAGCATTTGCACAATATCACCAGGCTGCTTCTGCCTCCCTTGGTAATGCAAGGAATGAGGGAATCAACACAACATAGTATGTTTGCTTTCCTCAACCAACTGTACCTTCTAGAAAATCAGTGTTCACAGAGACTGCCTCCACCACAGGCATCTGCAAATGCAGACTCCAGAATGCCCAGCATCAGCGAAAACCACCATCACATCTTTATTCCTCAGCCGAGACACTTGAGGCACTTGACGGAATCAGCCATCCACGTCTAGGCATCAGAGAGGACCACAAATACAACATTCTCCATTTGCTTTCAGAGTTATTTTAAATAAAGGCAGATCTGCGATGGGCTGGTGGGCCATTTTTCCAGCTCGCCAAAATCAAAGCCATCTGAAGCATGTCTCCGGTGAGCAAACTTCCTCTCTGGCCTCTCAGGAATCAGGGTGGACATGGCTCACAACAGCAGGGCCTTCTTCCTTTTGACGTGCAGAATCTCAGTGGCATCTGGGTTCACCTCCCCACTCTGATGATCTCCAGCCTCCACTGCTGCTGCCCCCTGCTGCTGAAATCAAACATACCCCAAGTTAAAATGAAGCTCCCCCGCCCCCACCCCCGGCCCTGGTTCCCACAGGACACGCTAAGAAGCGCAGGGAGCATTTAACAGGCTCACCCTCCCCTTCCTTTTCCCCTCTTCTACCCTCCCCAAGAAAAAGGGCCCTCAAGGCAAGAATGAGAAAGAAGCAAAGCCAATCTCATTTAGACCTGGCGTCTTTCTTCTGAACAAAGTAGGGTTCAAAATGCAGACTGTCGTATCCAGCGAGTCCCTGACCCTTTCTGCGAATGTAACGAGCAAGCAGTCAGCACAGCCTGGGCTGCCCTGGCCCGGGATTGATGTAGCCCCGGTAGGTTTGCCTCTGCAGAACTAATGGCTGTGACTTCAGAGAAAGCCCTGCAGGAAGTTTAACCTGCGTGTCATCTGCCTGGTCATCTCAGACCCATGAAATTAGGCGCCTTGTTTGAGCTGCATTTCACACTTCTTTAGAGCTAGCTGACCTTTGGCCAAAAATAAACTTTGAAAAGAAACAATGAGTTTGTCTTTCCCCATGGCCTTGCAAGCCAGGGTGGCTTTGCAGCTTGCTACTCACGTAAGCTCCCTGGAGACCCAGGCCCCTTGCGTTGGCCAGTTCCGCAGCCCGCCGAGCCATTTCCACTTTGTAGGAGCCAGGAGGGGTCCAGCCAACACCTCTGGTCAGGTTCAAGTCTGATTTATACTTGACCTTGAGGATAAGAGGGAAGCAAGAGGAATATGTCAGCAGGGTTTGGAGCGGTTTGACCATTAAGTAAAGAAGATTAAAAAGGCAGCCACAATATGAGACTATGTTTTCTGTCATCAATAAAGCCAGAACAAGGGGAGCAAATTTATCATAAGCAGCATCTCCCTGGCACAGGGGCCCCACTGTGCTGTGAGTCCAGCCGGCATGTTGCTGTCTCTTGCATCTTCCCATTCAAGTGACAAAAGTTGCAGTTGGGAGCGGGTGGGGCAGTGACACCTGCTCCACACACTCTGTGGCCTTAGGGAAGCCACTTCCCTTCTCTGGGCTTCAGTTTCTTCCCAGGGAAAGTGCAAAGGCTGGGTTAATAGCTAAGATCCCTTGGAAACAGTTTAGCATAGCCATCAAGAGCTTGGGCCCTCACAGCAAACCAAAAGGGTTGGTATCCCAGGTCTGTCATTTATTTGTTATGGGATCTTGAGTAAGTCACTGAACCTCTCTGAGCCTCAAGTTCCTCATCTGTAAAATGAAACAGCCCTGGGGTTGGCATAAGTGCCAGTGACACGAGGCTTGGAAAGCATTTGACACAGAGCCTGGCCAACAGGAGACACTCGAGAAGTGGTGGTTATTGTTATTCTTTCTGGCACTGAAGTGTTTGTTAGGTATCTTGGATTCTCTCTCAGCCCAGCTCCCCTGGAAGCTAACAATGGAATGTGGCATTATGGCTATCTCTTAGGAAGAGGCACCAGGGGAAGGGCCTCAAGGGAGTGGGTGGAGGTGGCTTACATCACTCTGCAGCTGGTGGGCCTTCTGAGCGTGCCTGAGGCCCAGCTGCTCCGGGTCGCAGGTGGGCTGGGGCAGGGGCTGCCTGTAGTGCACATCACTGGCCAGCTGCTGGCTCCTCTTGGCCTGAAGGAGGCCGGGCTGGTCCGTGCTGCTGTGAAACTGGGACCGACTCTTGGCAAAGTCCTTCTTGTACTCATTGTCACTCTGGAGCCTGCCCACGTTGAGGAAATGCTTCATCCTTGGGTCATCGTCGACGCTGCGGTACCCGATCTGCAGGCCTCGGTCCCGCAGGAAAGCCTCTTTGTACCGGAACTGCAAGTCAGAGGAGCAGAGGCGGGTCATGGGTGCCTACCTCCCCCAGGGCCAGCCACACATATGGAGCCATCCCAGGGCATTCTCAGCAGGAGGCTCAAGAGTGGGTTAAAGGCACAGGCTTTGGATTCAAGTAGACCTACCTGTGTGGCCATGGGCCTGTTACTGAGTTTCTCCATGAGCCTCAGTTTCCCCATCTGATAAAATTGGAGACTGATCTCCACCCCATAGGAGGTTGCAAGGATTCAGCCAGATAGGGACTGAGCTTCATGTCTGGCATCAGCTCTGGCCCACTGAGTGGTGGCTACTGGTATTGTCGCTATTGTAATTAATACTCCAACAGGAAGATAAATGTGCCCATTCTCACATAGGCCACTCTGCCTTTGATTCTTTCCAGCTTTCAGGGACCTAGTCCAGTGCTCCTCAAACCATCTACGGTGAAGGGCCAGTCCCATTTTGATTTGCTTTTTACATTTCCAATGCATCAAAGACCCACGTATGGTACTACTGCATGTGGCTAGTATGTAGTAGTACCACTTGTATTTGGTAACACTCAACCTGGCCTTCACCCTTTTCAATGAGATGAGTCCAGTGATCACATGCTTAGATGTTACAATGTCTAATTGCTAAAAAAAAAAATTCAAAAATCACATGCTCTTAATTTCTGTACTTATCCAATTGTGGACCAGCAGGAAACCGTTCCCAGGTGAGCCTCCATCTAGCACTGTGGACACTTGTCTAGCCAATGGTGCCCTCTCTGCAGAATATCTGCTATGTTCCTGACACCGTATATGATTTTGTTTTCATTCCTACGTTAATCCGGGAGACAAGATCCCTGTTTCATAGATGCAGAAAATCAAGTTCAGAGAATTTGAGCAACTTGCCCAAGACAAACAGCCAATTTTCCTAAGTGACTGAGCCAGGATTTGAACTTGTCCATCTAGGGCAAAAGCGCCATCTCTTTCTACTCTACCACACTGAACTTCAGCTACAAGAAGTCCTTTTATTGCAAATCAACAGCCCAAGCTCATATTCATGGACCTCTTGGTACTCCTCCATCGTCTTTTAAGAGTGCCTCTCTAAAAAGAGAGAGAATGGAAATACAGCCCTCCTCGACCACAATTTCTGCCTAAGATGCTAGAAAGTAAAGCCCATTTTTTTTTCTTTCATTTAAAATACAGTACGTGTTCAGTTTTGGTGCAGAGAGAGAGATAATCTTGACAGGTCCTGGTGGTTTGCCTCTCCACAGAACTGGGAAAACCAGAGAAAAACTCATCAGTGACTGCAGGAGAGAACATGGGGTCTTACATCACTGGCGATCTCCCTGGATGCCCGGGCAGTCTGGAAGGGGATGGCGTCCAGCCTGAAGTCATAACTGCCAGCCCGGGTCTGCTCCCAGGAGTTTCTGTAGACTTTCTAGATTGGAAAAACAAAAGCATGAGTAAGCAGGCAGTCACTCCACTGTCTTCCACGTTGCTGGTACTCAGCAGGAGTGGTTCCTAACCTTTGTTGGTTCCCAGGACAGCAGAGCCTATAGCCCCATGTCCACCTTGGGGCTCCTTAGCACTGGGATTGGTGGGGTTGGCCGTAAAAGGCTTCAGCTCTAAGCCCCCAACCCGCTCACCCATTAGGCTCTGCTCTTGTGGGGCTTGTGATCTTTGGGTATGGCTCATTTGTGACACCCCCTTGGTATCAGAAGCCTTCACCCCACTCCTTCCTGTCTTTGCATTCACTTTCAGTGCTTCGGGTTTGCAGCTTCCAGGTGCCAGAATTCAAGCTTCCAGAATCCAGTTTCTTCCCACATGCTGAAAGTGCTGTTCCTTGGGCCTTGGCACTCATGTGTTTGTTAGCTCCACTGACATCTGGAGGGGCCTCAGCCTGGCTTTGATGCCATGCCCTGCACCATCACTATGAGGCATGCTGCATCTCATATATACCCCTGGTGCCTGCACGAAGGGAAGAGCCTTCACCTGAATTAAATTTATTGTCAAGCACCTGACCGAGTACCTGACCCATGTGTTTCATATCTTCCTCTTTCATTTTTTCCCTTTTCAAGTTGTTCTCACACGCCCTCTGGGAGTCTGTAATCATATCCTCTTAGTCCTCAGGTAGACCCACATCACCGATAGAGGCATCAAAATCTTCTGTGCCTTCATGTAGCTAATATTTTTTTTTTCAAGATAAGGGAATGGCTCTATAAAAGGAGGCATCTGGAGATCCCAGTGGAGGGCTGTTCTTTATTCAGCCACAGAGAAGGGAGACAGCAGGAGAGGCGCATCACCAACAGATGACAAAGTGACAGCCCCAGACTGTGTCGGTTGCTCACTCGTTCCACGAGCTACAGCAGGTCAGGGGGCCCTTAAGAACCATCCTTTTGTCTCCTGGAAATGGAGGTCAAGGCTGGCACTCTGTTCTACGGGGGATTGGGGGGATTAAGCAAAGGAGGAGTGGCAGATGGAAAGCAAAGTGCCCCACCCCATCCCACAACTGGGCCTGGAACTAGAGAGGACCACAAAGTGCTTGGGCCAAGCATGGCGGATCTCATCATTTCTCTGTACTGCAGATCACACCACCTTCACCTCCATCCTCACCTCTGACTCCAGCACCCGATGCCATAAACCCTGAGCCAAATGTCTACTGTGTTCTAGGCCCTGGAAATGCAGAACCGTTCATTCCTGGGATAATCACCTAACTGATGAATCACAGAGCCAAAATGATTAGATTTACTGGGTCATCACTGAGTTTAGCAGTTAGGACTGAAAGACATGTAGGAATGTTCAGATTATGACAGACTGATGATCCTCTGTAGCATTCTGCTTTCTGTTTTGGTGGCCCCACAAAGGTTAGAGTAGCAAACAGAGTCAAAACCCTGATCACTCTCTCCAAGGGGCACGCCATGCCTTCCTAGTAAGAACGCCCGCACCAGATCTGGGCTGGTTATTGACACCAAACTTGATGCAACATCGAAGTCCAATGTCACCCCACTTTGGTGTCCAATGCACCCCAGCTTCTGAGTCTCTAACTCGGGGTTGACTAGAAAGCATGGCCCAGATTGGGGGTCTCCTGAGTGTGCAGGCCCCCTTTCTCTGGGTGACTTCTCCCTGTGTACTATTTGCTTGGTTGTGATCACTTCCTCCCTGAGTTTTTTATTCTGTTGAGGTTTTTGCCTTGCCACTGGGAGTCTTTAGATTCCGTAGGCGCTTTGATTTGGAACCCTGGGCGTTCCTCTTCTTTATCACAGTGGGCACAGTTTTGTCCTCATCCTCACACATTAGAGTCATTTGATTTTTAGTTATTTCGGCTGCCTTACACATCTCAATGGCTTTCTTTGCCCAGGAAGGTCACTTTCCCTCCACATCTTCCTCACAGAGCACTTGATCCAATTGTGCGTATTCTACACGCCCCTGAAGAAGTGCTCTTTCAAAAGAGGTTCATGAGTTATCCATATCCGCATACCCTGGTGGCTAATTTCAGCTCCAGGACTCTGCAGACCGGCATCCCTTGTGAGAGGGAAGATGCTTCTATCACCGGCCTGGGGTGGCTCTCCTCCTCAAGCCAGGCCCCAAATGCATTGGCAGCTTTATCCCACTTTCTACAGCGATGGGTCTCCAATAGTTCCTCAAATGGAGGCCTTGCCTTCCCCCATCCTTGAAGCATTAATGAGATGGATGTTTTGTGCAGGCTCTGCTGAGGGGGAGGTCCTGCTTCCCCAGATGGAGGTCAGCCCACCAGAGCTGCTGTTCTAAAATTATCCCTTGCACATCCTTCAAAAGCATCAAATGGTCATAATAACTCATATTTACAAAGCACCATCGCATTCACTGCATGGGATCCCACAGGGCTTTACAAACGCAACAAACTAATACACACGCTAACTAGAAGGCGCCTCTCGCCAACCCCTGCAAGGCAGCCACCTCTGGGGTGAACGGTAGCAGCTGTTGATCTGCACGGAGCCCCAGGACACAATGGCCAGGCCAGGGAGGGAAGAATGGCCGGACTCTGGGAGGCCCTATGCTGCCCCAGGCCAACACACTCAGCCTGTGTTATTCTGATCTGACAGTGTCTTTTGATTCCGCCGTCTCTCTACCTGTTATCCAAGGATCACAGCTTTGCTGGCCGAGCAGCCGCCTATTCTATTACAACCAGGGGCCTCCAACCCCTGCTAACAACAAGCCTGGGTTTAGGAAACAGTAGCTTGGTTATGCACGCAAAGGGCACATGTCCAAGGGAAACGAAAGCGTTGGAGGCCACGGTCCCATGCACAAAGGAGTGAGCTGCATTTGGATGGGATGGGCTACCATTGCAGCATCTTTCCAAACTATGGGGTGAGATAGAGCCACTCTATCCCCAGTGACACTACTCTGAATGGCTACAGAGAGGGGTCCAGGAAACAAAAACAGCAGGTGTCTACACCCGCTAGGGCCAGGGGACCACTCCCCTCATGGTTACCCAGCACATCACTGAGATCTTTGGAGCCATACCCAAGTCAGAATTTCAGAGCTGGAAAGAATCTCAGTTTAGCTCAGCCCCATTACCATTTTGCAGATTAAAAAAAAACCAAAAACAAGGACCACTGAGGAAAGTGACTGAAAGTCACACAGTTTCTCAGTTCAGTGTCCTTTCTGTTCCAAGTCCTCCTTCCTAGAACTTTTTTTTAAAGAAACGAAATCCACATTGGGCACAGATCATTTTACAAAAGTAGGCACACACTCCATGAACCACCAGATCACTTACATCACTCAGATGCAGCGCATTGAGGCGGGCTCGGGTGAAATCGGGGTGGTCGGGGATCAGGGTGTATCTGTGCAGGGATTCTGCATCTCCGGATCTATACATGCGCTGTGGATAAGATGGGCTCATGGTAAATGGAGAACTGTGTGGGCTGAAACCGTAGGGGAAAAGCAACTGACTCCCTTTCCTTCCCCCGCCCCCGCCACCTGAGTGCCCACCGCATAGAACAGAACCCAGTCCTGCCCATGGACAGTGTCCCTCCAGAACCCACAATTTGATGGAGGATGCCTTTATAGCCAGGGTCAGATGGGGCAGCTGGTTTTAAATAGACTGTTAAAAATATTCATCAAGATGTGCTCGAAATAGGCCACAAACCAACATCATGGTTGGCCATACCTGGGTGTTTTACACAGTAGAAGATGTGTAGATATTTCAGAGAGTCTTTGCAATTGAGCATTGGACATGCTTTTTACTAGTAACAAGATACAACCTCAGTGCCTTTGTTGTTTAACATTAATGGTAATAATTATAATATGCATCGTTAATAAGTTCTTTTTGTTATAAAAGATCTTAACACATGTTCAAGAAATAAGTGTTTTCATAGCCCACCTGGATCACAGGAAGACACAATTTTAAAACTCAAAGACTTATCTGGTTTCTATTTTTAAAGCAGTGATTTAAGAATTACAAACAATTTTAGGAAGTGTTTGAGTCTTACGTATTTTTAGAGGTGAAACTGTAATATTCTGATCAATTACCAGATAACTCAGGCTTTACAAATATGACCTGGTCAGTACAGTAGTCGGGCTGTCTGCGAAACGCAGCAGCTCTGTCACTGTGCATGTAGAACTGAATCCCTTAATTTCAGGGGAAGAACATTAACTTCCTATTCCTTGAAATAAAGACAGGAATGTGGAAATAGGGCTACATTATACAGAGAGTAAAATCAGAAAGAAGCTTTAAATACAGCTGTTCCTATTTTTTTTTTTCTTAACTGGGTTATATTAAGCTTTTAATTCCACCGCCATCTATCAACAAGTAACATGTATCTGACCTAGCGTTTGGCAAGGGATCATCAATAATACTTGGTATTATTGTCATTGTGATTATGAATCAAACCATGATAAGGAGCACTTATTGAGAACTTACTGTGTTCTATGTACTTGCTAAAAGCTTTCTGAGCCTTTATTTAATCCTCATTTAATTCATTTAATCTTACGAAATGGTTGCTATTATTATCCTCCCCGCAACCCCAACCTCCTTCAAATAAAGGAACCAAGGTTAGAAGGGATTCAGTAACTGGCCCAAGACCATCCAGGTAGTAGAAAGAAGGTTTGCACCCCCATCTGTCCAGAGCCTGTGTTCTTAGACCCGGACCACTGAGCAGCAGTGCTACGCTGCATGCCGGGATGAATGACAAGAAAGGACCCACCTCATTGCAGTGCATATAGCTGTTCTTGGCATGAACCAGGTCTGGGGAGTCAACCACTGTGGTGAACTTGATACTGTCTGGTTTTTTACGGTACTTGGTCTATAAGATAAAGACAAAGATTCTCATGAAACACAGTCAAACTTCATGCATTTTTCAGGATACAGCTTCACTCCACCTTCTCAGTACCTAACATGCCAATCATATTGTTGGAAAACAAGCCTTTCTTCTTGGTAGGTACCTAACAATCAAGAGTATAAAAAGATTCAGCTGCCTCTGTGATATGGAACATTTTACAGGTATTTACTCTCTTGGAGAGAGAGGCCACAAAGTACTATGGCTCCCCACAATAAAGGAATTCAGTAAAGGGCAGTATTCAGCATCAAGGTGGCCCTGCTTGGACCCTGTCCAAATACATTCTGTTATTAAGAAACTGAAGAAGGCAGTGTCACCTTCGAGGGAATTCCAGGGCAGGGATCCCCAGGCTATTAGTATGGTAAGGAGTTCAGTTAATGTAACTATTCCTGGGCAAATTTTAACACTATCAGAAATCAGAAAACCTCTGGACACAGAGTCAACTCAGTAGATGGGTGGCAAATTCCTCCTCCTCGCCATACAAAGAATGGGCCAGTTTAGATAACGATTGTACGTAATGTATTTGTTGAGAACTTTCTAATAAATCATGCCTTCAGTTCCTCAGCAGTGAATTCATTTGGAGGGAAACCTCATTCTGTCTTGGGATTTGGTTGCACATGGCCCTCCAAAAATACTGGGAGTCCAGTGGGTTCTCCACTCCATAAACAGATTCCCTCTTCAAAAGGAAATGCTAGCTTGCCCTTGTCACTTGTGGTGGGGACAGGTTGATGGTACCTCGCTGATGAGTTCTCCAGCCTTCTTTGCACTCTCTATCTGTGGGGATCTCAGCGCCAGCCATCCTATGCCCTTCATGCCGATCAGGTCTGACTTGTAGCGCAACTGCAGGGAAAAAAATCATGGGCTTTATCAGGAGAGTGCCTAAGACTACTACAGCATTTCAAGAAGATCCTTGATTTGTAATAGCATTTATAATAATGCTTCATCACAACACTTCAACATCTTCACTGGGAGTGCATTCTGCATGTCGTCAAGTCAAACTGTTTGAATTTGTACATTCTGCCAGGAATTAATTAATGCATCACATACGAGATACAAGAAGGTCCCACCAGTGAATTGGCAGGATTTAAAGCAGAGAGTAACGACCTATGTGGACGATCGCATAAAGAAAGAGCTGAGATATATGCTCATATCTAAGCACCAGCTGGGATTATTTTGTTTCATTCTGCCAGTGAGGCCATTACCCGCCTGACTAAATAGAAACATTCTGCACACTGTTCAGGCTTTGAACTCTGGGTTCAACCCGCTACGACTGGGAGCAAATCACTTTAACCAAAATGTGACTCAGTTTCTCTCTGTGATACTCGAAGTTCCTAACAACCCCTCTGTTCTCATAAAAACACCTGCTAGTACTCAGGGCTAAGAGCCACTCTTTAAGTTAGATTTTTTGTTCTTGTGATAGTGGTAGTGGAGGGGGAAAGAAGTCAATTATAGTCGGACTTTAAAAACGGAAACAAATTTAGATGCCACCAGCTAATAGTGAGTAAACCATTTTAACCACTTCATGCCTCAGTTTACCACCTCCTCCCACTGTTACTCATTATGATTTGTTTATATTCCAAAAATAGGCTAAGCCTTATTTTCTTTCTTCATTTTAAGAGCTCGGAAGGTTAGGCTATGGCATCAGTCCTTGGAGAAAATAATAAATGGTGCTTTAAGACAGTGGGTCTGACTGGTAGCCTTCCCAAATGTTGAATCTCATTACTATTCCTTGATCTGCCCACCATTACCTACAATGAGACAGTCGCCTGAATGCTTCTCTTCTTCTCTTTATGGAAATTAGGCATTTTTTTAAAGGTGGAAAAAGCCTCTCTAAGAAAATCTAAAATTTGGATCTAAACGAAGCTGATGGCATTTCTCTAATTTAGATATAAGCTCTGCTGTAACGCAAAATATCACTCCAGAAATCAGCCTCTCAGCCTTTTTAGTTCTCTTTCATTTCAGGATTCACAGCATTCCTCACAGCTGGCCTCAAAGAGGGTCCGTTTCTGATCTACTGTCTGCTGGTTAATGCCCCTGTGCAAATTCGACTGTGCCTTCCAACTGGTGAAGGGAGACATCACTCAGGCTCAGGAGCAGGTTTCAAAACCCCATGTCAGTAAGATTGCTTTTTATACCACGATCTTTCAGTCTACACCGGCAAAGCTTTTGCCTTGCACTCTGATAAAGAACAGAGAAAATTGGATAAATTTCTAAGTTGGAGAGAATAATCCTACAGGGCCTCTTCACAGCCGGGCCTTGCTCCTTTCATAAGCGAGATGAAGTGGGGAGCGCTCTTTCAACTTGCCTTTTGTTGAGCTGAACAGTACGATCCCAGGTAAGTCAGAAAGCAAGATGCAGGTTCCCCAAAGATCTGACTGTGCCTCCAACTCTCTTATAAATGGATTGTCTATTGATATCTCAGCTCCCAGCCCAGCTTTGACTATTCACGCAGACCCTAAAAACAACACACTTGCCCCAGACTTCATGATAAAAGACAGGGCCAGGGGAGGGGAGTCAAGAAGAATCTGCTACCCAAAGATGGTTTCGAAGAAGTATTATAAGATAATGAGAGACCTTTCAAAGCTGCACAGCTGAATCTGGCTTCCCCAAATGGCAGCCTCACTTTTTTTCCCCTCTTACATACTAAGGTCTAGAAGACCTCTTCGGATTCACACATGGGGTTACCCGGCACCCCCATTTTGGAGCACTGTGTTGCAGCTGCAGCTTTCAGTCCTTGAGTTCTAATGCAGAAGGAATGATGTAAGCCATTGTGCCCAGCAAGTGGCTGGGGTAAAGTATATCTTTGTCATATTAATAAGAAACATTACAATTATGACCTTGTGTAGAGTGGGGTTTGTTTTAGACCCATTATTTCATTCAGTCCTCACACCATCCTGCAAAGAAGGGGTTATATTCTCTCTCGAGATGGGGTCTCTCTTGTTATCCAGGCTGGAGTGCAGTGGTGATCTCCCAGGCTCAAGTGATCCTCCCACCTGAGCCTCTCAGAGTAGCTGGGACCACAGGTGTGCACCACCACAACTGGCTAATTTTTTTTTTATTTTCTATTTTTGTAGAGATGGAGTCTCCCTATGTCACCCAAGCTGTTCTCTAACTCCTGGGCTCAAGTAATCTTCCTGTCTCAACTTCCCAAAATGTGGGATTACAGGTGTGAGCCACCATGCCCAGCCTAAGGAACAGTTATTCCCATTCGCAGAACTATTTTGGTTTTCAAATGATTGTTCAGACTCTCAGCAGAGCCACCAGCTGCTGTACTGTGGGTAAGCCATACGAGGTAGTGGTTAAGAGGACAGACACAGAGCACCTAGGTTCAGAATCCAGCCACCCGGGGAAGCCAAAGAGACTGAACCAGGAGTTAAGAGGCAAGAGCTAGAAGCCTCGCTGTGCCTTGTACTAGCTGTACAGTCTTGAGCAAATCATTTCCCTACCAGCTGTGGCCTTCGGCAAGCTACTTAGATTATTGGTGCCTTATTGCCGCATCCTGTAAAGAGAGGAGTCATACTGGTACCCACCTAGATATTAAATGAGATAGTTCACACAAAATACTTATGCCAATGCCTAGCCCAGGGTAAGAGTTCCATAGATTTTAGTTATTGCTGTCGTTGTTATTTCTGAGGGAGAAACTGAGTCCCGAGAGCTTAAGGAGCCTACCTTAGGTCACACAGCTGTAAGCAGAGAGGCTGGGACTGTCTCCATGACATTTCCTGCCCGTGCCTTTCCGGACTCCCGGCAGCCTGGTCTGAGACCATGGAGGGAGCAGGCAACAGCCGACTTGAGAAGCACGGAAGAGGTGATGGAATCAGCAACTGCCCATAATGCACCTTGCCTGGACCAGGCACGCATCTCAGGTGAATTTCTGAGTCAAGCAAGACTGGGCCGGGCTGGTCCGGACTGGGCAGACATGGGAATGAACCATGGCCCTGAGGAGCTCAGCATCTCTGGGTCCCCTCTGGCCCTACCCAAAGCTTTCTCTCTGGCCTGGGGAGGGCAAGGTCAGGAAAGCAGATGAAAGCCGGGGCTGCTCCCTTGACATAATGCCTATTTAGCACCTGTTTCCTTTTCTGCATAATAGAAACACGTGAATTTGGAGTTTTGATAATGGCTGCTATCAAGCTGAAGCCGCAGAACCAGCTGAACATTTCAGGGACTCCTGTTCACAGCTTCTTTGAATCCAGACTCCCTCATTAACCAATTTGCAGCTTAAAAACAATGCGTACAGCATAATATGATCATTTAAAATTTAAGCAATCACTTCTTAGCATTTAAAAATGTAATACATATCCTGCCTTTAAAATGTCAGCATAAGATTGCCAACTACAATTTCATGGGAGGGATTCTCCTTTTTAGATTATGTTCCCTCTACTTTCTTTTTTTAGTGTGAAAATGTCCTTTCTTTTCAGAAATAACAGTGACATAAATGGTAGCTTAAGGTAGTGTTTGTTTTTTTCCTTCTTCCTCAGCTAGTAAAAAAAATTTGACATTATGTGGATCCCACCATTTAAAAGCCATTGTCCCATGAATCCCAAAGTCTAAGATCGCGGATCAAATCGAACCTCTTTGCTTTTCTTTTACTTTCTTTTTTTCTTTCTTTTTATTTTTTTGAGACAGGGTCTCTGGTTTTCTGTCACCCAGGCTGAAGTGCAGTAGCACGATCGTGGCTCACTGCAACCTCTGCCTCCTGGGCTCAAGCCATCCTCCCACGTCAGCCTCCTAAGTAGCTGGGACTACAGGTGTGCACCACCACACCCAGCTAATTTTTTGTAGAGACAGGGTTTCATCATGTTGCTCAGGCTGGTCTCGAACTTCTGAACTCAAGCAATTCACTTGCCCTGGCCTCCCAAAGTGCTGGAATTACAAGTGTGAGCCACCACACCCGGCCCCTTTTTGCTTTTCTGATGGAGAGATGGAGGCCTAGAAAGGGAAGTGACTGCTCATGGACACACAGTGACAGAGCTGGGCTTCCCACACACATCCTCTGACTTCCAGCTCCACCTCCCATACCTCTCCCAGGTGGCCTCTCTACCTTCCTGGGGGGCCTGTTCTGTCCCAGAAGGTTTCTGTTCTCCCAAGAAATAGGCCATTGACAAGAGGGTCCCTTGTTGGGCACCAGAGAGTCATGCTATCAGCTGTTTTGGGGGCCCTCAGGATTGCTTAGCAAATGGAAGGACTTTGTAAGTGGAACTTGGGCTGGCACTTTAGTAACTAAATCCCCTGTGTGGGACCCAGATGAAGGCACCCTACTCTACACTCTGCTTGATGGTGAATGACATGATATTGCAGTTCCAGCAAACTGTGATTAATAATGCAATGATAATTAAATTAACAAAATCATTACTGCAATTAATAATAATTGATTTTGTGTTTAGAATACCCCACTTATTGCTATCTACAATTAATCTAGCAGTAATCATTGCCCTGAAGGCAACCAGAATTGAGGGGCTTGGTGCAAGGAACCTATTCAAATAGCTAATACTTATTCTAGTGTTTCTATGGATCAGGTATCATGCCGTTTCATATAGACCAGTTCTCCGCTGAGAACCAGATTCTCAACGGGGGATAACTTCGTCTCTCAGGGACATTTGTTTGGCAAGATTTAGAGGCATTCGTTGTCACACTGGGGGGTAGGGTGCTATGGGCACCTAGAGGATAAAGACCACGGATGTTACTAAATATCCTGAAATGCACGGGACAGGCCCCTAAAACAATCAGCCTGCAAAAATGTCAAAGGTGCAGACGTTGAGAAACCCTGACACAGATGGCTGGTTGTGTTCTAAAATGAGAGCACCTTCTTCCTAGGGATGCTGTGGGCCTAGAGAGAGGATGTGAGGCGCAGTGCCTGCCACACTGTGCAACGCAGTCCCATTGTCATTATTGTCATGCCCCATGCCATCGTTACCATGTCTGCAGCTTGGAGAGGGTGTGAACTTGTCCAAGGTCACCCAGCCAGTAGTGGGGGAGCTATGGTTGGAATCTCAGAAGTCTGACTCCAGAATCTTGCACCATGATGTGGGAGGGGCCAGCGCTCTCCACCAGCCTGCTTGGTGCCCCTGCTCAGGGTCTACGCCTGTGCTGTGAGGGGCATGGCTGCCTGCTCTGAGCTCCCCCCAAGAGAGCAGGATGGTTAAGAATGGGTTCTGGAGCCTACCCTCCCTCGGCACTTCCCACATGACCTCATCCCTAAAACAGGAGTAACAGCTGTCCCCACGTCAGACTGCTTTCACAAGTTTAAAAGCAAAGACAAGCAGTCAGGGAGAGTCGGCGGTGGTTACAGTCTTATCATATCACCACCCTCATCCTTACTCCGCAGAGCCTAGGCCCTGCTCAGACCCTGTGATTCCATCCCCACTCACTCGGCCTCAAACAGGCCAAGGCTGCTCCATCACTTCAGCCTCAAACAGGCCAAGGCTGCTCCTACTCAAGTCCTTGGCCTTTGAACTTGCTATTCAGTTTGCCTGGAGTTCCCTATCCCCTTCTGTCTTTTCCTTAAGGCTTTTGCTCAAATATCAGCTTTTCAATGAGAACTACCCTAATGCCCTATTTTAAATGGCACATGTGTACGTGCACACATACACACACGCACACACACACACACACACACCCCTCCTGCCCCACTTCCCTGTTCTATATGTCTCCATAGCATGTATAACCATTGACATATTACATATTTCATGTATTCACCATGGCTAATCTCCCTCCAGTATAACAGGAGTTTCCTAAGCACAGGAATTTTTTGACTCTTTTGTTAACTGCTGCACTCTCAGGGCTTAGAATGGTGGCTAGTGTACAGAAGGTGCTCAATAAAGATTTTTTTTTTCTGAGATGAAGTCTTGCTCTGTCACCCAGGCTGGAGTGCAGTGGTGCAATCTCGGCTCACAGCAACCTCTGCCTCCCGGGTTCAAGCGACTCTCCTGCCTCAGCCTCCCAAATAGCTGGGACTACAGGCGCATGCCACCATGCCTGGCTAATTTTTATATTTTTAATAGAGACGGGGTTTCACCATGTTGGTCAAGCTAGTCTCAAACTCCTGACCTCGTGATCCGCCCAGCTCGGCCTCCCAAAGTGGTGGGATTGCAGGTGTGAGCCCCTGTGATAGCCCTCAATAAAGATTTGTTGAATGGGTCAATGAATGATTCCAACCTAAATGACACAGACCCAGCAAATCATTGTTTGGGGAAGGCACATAGGGGTAGGAGAGCCCAAAAGACTAAGGAAGAAGCAGAGATTGACACCCAGGTTTGGTGAACGGAGAAAGGCTGGGGGCTGGTTTGCCTTCCACAAGGCCACCCCTACCTCACTCTGCAGAGCATGGGCTTTCTTGGCCCAGGCCATCTTCAGGTCCTCGGGCAGTGCTGTGAACTCGTGATACTGCGTCCTGTAGTCGTGGTCGCTGGCCAGAGCCTGGGCATTCTTGGCATGGACCAGGTGCACCATGTCCATGGGCAGATGGAACTGGGCTTGGCTGCTGGTCGCCCCTCTCCTGTACCGAAGCTCGCTCTGCAGCTGGCCCATGCGCCGGCAGTGCTGGATCCGGGGGTCGTCTCTTACACTCTGGGGCCCTATGAGTTTCCCTCGCTCCTTCACAAAGTCATGTCTGTAGAGAAACTGCAAGAAAGGGCTGGCTGGTCAAATTCTATCTGTGCAGTTTCATTGCAGACTCTAGAAAAATCACTTGTTCTTACACTAGGAGGTGATGATTATAAGAAAAACCACAGTGGGGTTGGCCTGAGAGTGTGCCTTCCTCCCTGGGGGATGAACAATTAAAACATCGCTCCATTCTTCCTATCTAATTAAAATCAGATCCTCAGAACCAAAGGAAGGGCTTCACTCCCCTTACATGTCCTATGCCCAAAAGGAATTTATCAAAAAGGGTGAAAGAGAAACTTGTGCTTTATCCATTCGCACTTGGCAAAACATTAAACCCAAAAGACAGGATCCATTTATTTGAAGTCCACATTTTTCTGTGATTTGTTTGTGGGAAAGAGAAAGTCACCTTCATGTCCCAAAGCTATGGACGTTATCAACAGAGTGAAACACAGCCATCAAATCCTAACACCAATGCGTGAAACTACAGAGAGCCAAGAGGGAGATGTGTTCCGGCTATATTGCAATTTCTATCGAGAGTTCTCGTTCTAAATCTGGGTGGAGTTAGAAGACAGGCAGTTCATGCATTACAAGGGGACCATCGCCTAGACATTGCAATTAGAAATAAATCATCATCTCCTTCCTGCTAGAGGCCTTTGCCTGAATTTAGCTTCTGATTAACAGAGCCTTTCTTTTCCCCCCTCAAAGAATCTCATTCATAACTAATATATTCTGCAGGTGACATCCTGTCTCACATGGTTATAGATTTGCTTTAATTCAGGAAAATCCGCTGTAGACATTGTTTTACATGAAGTTAACAGAAATTAGGCAAGATGGAAGGTCATATCATTCAACTCACATCACTGGCTATATCTCCAGAGGCCCGGGCAGCCTGGAAGGGGAGCGCTTCTATTGTCAGCTTGTAGCCTTGAGCACGAAGATTACGCCAGGACTCTTTGTATTTTGCCTAAAGTGGGAACACATGTAAATCTTTAAAAAAAAATTACATGAATCAACGAGCAAAGGCCACCCCTTTCATTTATAGCACAGTGTTCCAGAATCAATTTCTGTTTTGTGCAGCAAATCTCATTAGTACACACCCTGGGTACACTCATGGACTCACATTTGTGAGAAGGTATATTTAACATGGACAGCTAAGCTACACATTTTAAAAAGCTTCCGTGAAGGCCAGAAAGGTCAGTGTTGGGTTACTTCACAGATGCAGACATATATGGCTTTGGAGGACGCTTGAACTTAAGCAACAAAAGGGCTTACGTCACTCAGGTTGGCTGCATTCGTTTTTGCTCGGATGAACTCGGGCAGACCCAGGGTCATTGTATACTGGTGTCTTGCATCCTCTCCAGCTGCTTTATAGAGGCGCTGGGCCAAAAAAAAAAAAATAGTAATAATAATAATGCAAGAGATAAGTGCTGTGCATTTCTGCAGTGCTGGAAGTCCCTCAATGGCAGTTGAGGAAACACAATAGCAAAAAACCGTTCATTGTGTCATGGATACATCTCCAGTCTTGAGGAAGATGTTTATTTCAATAAAGACAATCATTCATGAGTCAAATCGAGTGATGTAAAAGGAATATGTAAGGAATGGCAATGTGCTTTGCTGAATAAAAGGCCAGGGAAAGAAAAATAAATTTAAGATTACTCCTGAGGTTCCTTATATTGTAGACTTTGTCCTTGAGGACAGAGTATAAAGATCATACAAAGACCTGGGAAATTTAGGAGAAGGGAGGTGGAAGGGACATCTCCAAACCCAGGCCTGTACCCTTTACTAAAGCTGCAGGATCCTTTCCACAGGTGAATCACACCAGTGCTGCCCTGGATGGCCTCATCTTGTACAAAAACATCCATTCTTGTGATTAGAAATGGGTCTATGAGCCGGGCGTGGTGGCTGATGCCTATAATCTCAGCACTTTGGGTGGATGAGGCCAGTGGATCACGAGGTCAGGGGTTCGAGACCAGCCTGGCCAACATGTTGAAACCTCTTCTTTACTAAAAATACAAAACTTAGGGCCGGGCGTGGTGGTTCATGCCTGTAATCCCAGCACTTTGGGAGGCTGAGGTGGACACATCACCTGAGGTCGGGAGTTCAAGACCAGCCTGACCAAGATGGAGAAAACCCATCTCTACTAAAATACAAAATTAGCCTGGCGTGGTGGCGGGCGTCTATAATCCCAGCTACTTGGGAGTCTGAGGCAGGAGAATTGCTTGAACCGAGGAGGCAGAGGTTGCAGTGAGCGAAGATCGCGCCACTGCACTCCAGCGTGGGAGACAGAGCGGGACTCTGTCTCAAACAAACAAACAAAACAAACAAACAAAAAAGTTAGCTGGGCATGGTGGCAGGCGCCTGTAATCCTAGCTACTCGGGAGGCTGAGACAGGAAAATTGCTTGAACCCGGAAGGCGGAGGTTGCAGTGAGCCGAGATAGCACCACTACACTCCAGCCTGGGTGAAAGAGTGAAACTCCATCTCAAAAAAAAAAGAAAGAAAAGAAAAAGAAAAAAGAAATGGGTCCGTGGTTGCCGAGTTGGCTAATGCCAGAGGCCATCAGAGAAGGCACTGTTATCCCACAGCACGAAGCTCATAAAGTAGGCAGAATAGACTAAATAGGAATTGAAAAGTGATACTGTCACTCTAAAAGGTCATGAACTCCATCCTTTATCCCAAGCTGCCATTTCTTGCTTTTCAGTTGGAGCAAGTAAGAACTAATAGTGTAAATAACCAAATCTCAGCTGACTTCTATAAGTTAGAGTCAGAAGGAGAATCTTAAAAACTAAGGATAGAGTCAGAAGGAGAATCCTAAAACCTAAAGGTGGTTCAAAATGTAATTCTCTGCCAAGCTCGCCTATTTCGAACCTGTAAGAGAGCCACTAAGAAGAAGTAGAATCAATGAGGCTGGAATGATAATTTTAGAGAATGAGATTCCTTCCCTTGCATCTGCCCTCTGCTGGATACATGAAAGTGTAAATTGGGTAAATGGTGAGTGAGAAGAGGAGAAGGTAGAGAATTGAGAAGCCTGCCGGGCGCGGTGGCTCACGCTTGTAATCCCAGCACTTAGGGAGGCCGAGGCGGGCGGATCACGAGGTCAGGAGATCGAGACCACGGTGAAACCCCGTCTCTACTAAAAATACAAAAAATTAGCCGGGCGTGGTGGCGGACGCCTGTAGTCCCAGCTACTCGGAGAGGCTGAGGCAGGAGAATGGCGTGAACCCGGGAGGCGGAGCTTGCAGTGAGCCGAGATTGCGCCACTGCACTCCAGCCTGGGCGACAGAGCGAGACTCCGTCTCAAAAAAAAAAAAAAAAAAAAAAGAAAGAGAAGCCTGACAAACATCTTCCAATTTAACTGTACTTGGATAACCACAAATCCTCCCACATCAGATTGACAATGTAAAATTGGTTAGCCAATATTTGCCTAGATAGAACAAATGAAATATAGACCAGTACTTCTCAGACCTTCATGTGCCAAAGAATCATCTTGTGATCCTGTCAAATGACCATTTGGAGTCAGTAGATCTGAGGTTGTGCCTTGCCAGTATGCTCCCAGGCAATGCTAATGTAGCTGGTCTGGGATAGCACTTGGAAAGCGAGACTACAGACAATCCCAGATTCCCAACTGGGCTTTCATTTCCTCTGGAAAATGTTTAGGCTCCATATGATGACATTCTTTTCTTTCCAAACCTCCACATAAACACCCATGCTCTTTCTCACCCCACACACATTCACGTGTATTTTTAACAATCTAGCAATTTTTAAAAAGACCATTCCGAAGCCATCAGATTTTACCTCGTTCGTTATCTGGTTGCTGAATTTTGCGTGAAGGAGGTTGGGAGTGTCTGTCACAGCTGTGTACTTGAATGAGTGGGGATGCTGCCGATATTTACTCTGAATTCACACACAAGAAGGGAAGAAGACGACTCCGTAAGGGATAAAAACCAGAAGCAGAACCAGTTCTTTAAGTATTAGCCATAAAGCCTTGTTTTGCAAAGGCTGAAAATCTATCACCCCAGAATCCAGGTTGTCACCTGCCTTTGTGACCCCACAACTCACTGGGATGAGGAAGCAGAGAGGAGGATAGGATGGACTGAATCAGAACCTTCTAAATGGGAAAGGGAGATTTAGTCCTTTGCCACAAATGTGAACATGACTATTTAAATTTGTGTTTGTTCTAGATCTTTGCTGGACAGAGAACCAGTGCTCCTCTACCTTGATGGCATACCACAAACTGCAGCTTTAAAAAAACAGACATGCCAGGCGTGGTGGCTCATGCCTGTAATCCCAGCACTTTAGGAGGCCAAGGCGGTGGGATCCCCTAAGGTCAGGATTTTGAGACCATCCTGGCCAACATGGCGAAACCCTGTCTCTACTAAAAAACACAAAAATTAGCTGGGCATGGTGGTGCATATCTGTAATTCCAGCTACTTGGGAGGCTGGGGCAGGAGAATCGCTTGAACCTGGGAGGTGGAGGTTGCAGTGGGCTGAGATCGCACCATTGCACTCCAGCCTGGGTGATAGAGTGAGACTGTCTCAAAATAAATAAATAAATAAACTAAAATAAAAATAAATAAATAAAAATAAAACTTTAAAATAGGTGTGCCTACACCCCACCCTGAGAGACTGGGATTCAGTAAATTAGTCAGTGGGGCCCAGGCCTCTGCATTTCTTAAGGTTTTTTAAGGTTCTGATGCACCATGAGGTACAGAGACCACTTGCTTTAGAGATTTCACTGGAAAAGCAAAGCATGAGGTTAAATCTAAACTCCCCTAGCAGGCAAAACACAAGCTTATCTGAGCACTCAGGCTGACTGCCGAACACCTATAACTTCCAGTACCTTCCATTATCCCCTCTTGTCCCTGCATCTACCATGAATAAAAGTCCCGTCACCCTCCCAGGGGTGAGCAAGATTCCCCAGGAAATCAGAAAGCTTAGAATTCTAAGACTTCTGTATTTTTAACAAGAAATTATCACCATTTCAAGCTTATAGTAACCATTTCATATGCAGCGGCCAGAAAAGCACAGTGCTTAGATTAGTGCTAATCCTCACAAAAATTAAAAGAGAGGGGTCTGAGTATACCCATTTGACTAAATAAGAAGTGGAGGCTCAGAGAGTTGTAGGTCACTGGCTTGAGGTCACACAGCAAATCAGTGCTGGCCTGGAATGTCAGTCTCTCTCTGTTGATCTTCAAAGCCTGCTTTGTTTGCATTGTACCACAGGGTCACGCTTCAAAGGGACACAGGGAAAGAATATCTCATGGGCCAGTGAATAATCCTTATATGTTAATAGAGGAACTGACTCCATATCCTCAAAGCTGTCTTAAATGGCATGCAGTCTGAATGGAGAATCCAGTAAGAAAAAAAAAAAAAAAGTCCAGCCCAGGGGTTAGGCAGTGAGTCACTGCTGCTAAGAGTTTAACATCCAGCTGGCTTTAGTGGTAAGACACAAACTGATTGGCTGGGCGCAGTGGCTCACGCCTGTAATCCCAAAATTTTGGGAGGCCACAACAGGCAGATCACTTGAGGTCAGGAGTTCAAGACCAGCCTGGCCAACATGGTGAAACCCCGTCTCTACTAAAAATATAAAAATTAGCCAGGTATGGTTGCACTCACCTGTAATCTCAGCTACCTAGGAGGCTGAGGCAGGAGAATCGCTTGAACCCAGGAGACAGAGGTTGCAGTGAGCAGAGATCGCGCCACTGTACTCCAGCCTGGGTGACAGAGCAAGACTCCATCTCAAATTAGAAAAAAAAAAGAAAAGAAAAAAAGAAAAAGGAAAGAAACAAACTGATTCTCCTCTGCTGTGGATATGTCCTGGACACTCAACACCAGCATCCGCAGTTACCTCACTGATGAGTTCCGACGCTTTCTTCCTCCCTTCAATCTCTAACGTGCCTGGAATGACACAGGCAATGCCTCGCATAAAGTTCAGGTCTGACCGGTACAAATTCTAGAAGGAATAATAAGTACAAAGAATCAGAAAAGCCAAGCTCTCAGAACAAGGAAGCAAAGCAAAACCAGAGGTCTCATGACACAGCATCTGACAGCGTCATAATTGGAACTCAAGGCTGAACCCATCCCTCCGGATATATTAAACTCAGCCAACGCACAAACGCTTCTTGGTAAATGCTCACTGGGGGGAAGCAATGTAGGTCAGAAGAAAATAATTCTGCTGTCACTTGTCTCAGAGTAGCTGTTCCACGGATGCGAGACAGATTTTTATTTTAATGCAGGCTATCAAAAAATAAACACTGAAGTGGATTGTGGTTAGAAAGTCAGTTGTCTTGGGGCAAATGTGGAAATGGTTTAACAGGTCTTCTAAAACAAAACTCAGCAGCAGGGGGTGGTATTAATTAATCATGGGTTAAGAAAGAACTAATAAATAAATCCAAAAGAATCTGGCAAAGGACTGCCTGAGTTCGTATGGGTGGGGGCCAGTGTGTGTACCTGAGTGATTTGGGCTGACAGCTTAAAGAGTCCCCAGATTCACTCCCCTTCAGCCAGTGAGGCGCCCCCTGGGCGTGCTGCCTTCCAATCGCTATCACAACCAGAGGTAGGGCAAGCGAGGGCTCCGCTCAAGTGACAAACAGGCCCCCGAGATAAGCATGGCAGCTCCCTTGTTCCTACAGCTGCTCTCAGGTTCCTGACAGTTTATGTCATTCAGTAAACGCTGTACACAGGTGTAAAATCCAAACAGATGACAGACACCCAGATCTGAGTGCCGCTCAGATAGCAGGCACTGCCAAACCAGGAAAGAGGTTTTGTGCGGAGTTTTCTTTTCCTAAGCGGGCCCATTACCTGCAAATCTCATAGCATGGAAACCTAGCAAGCTGGGAAATAAGGTGAGTAGTGAACAGGATGTGGATGCCTGTTGGGAAGAACATTCTGGCTCTCCTTGGGAGTGAAGAAGTCTCCAATGCTTCCTGACCCTCCTGGGCCTGTCTGCTTCAGAAATCGGGATCAGGAGTGAGAAATGCATGTCCGAGGAGTACAAAGACTCCTCAAAGGGACCCAGGGAGGGTCTCCAGGGCCCTGATTCCCTCTCTGCTCCCTGAAGTGCGTCAGCCCTGACAGGTTCTGAGCAGCCTCTCCCAACAGATCTTAGCCCTCCTCAGAAGGCAGGTGGCACAGGAATGCATGAAGCACCAAGAGGAATCCTGAGACTTGAGGCCAGAGGCAATACCATTGGCAAATCTTAAACACGCACGGCCATGAACCTTGAGGGCATCTTTGTCATTTGAACCTCAAGTTCAAATCCCAGCACTCTCTTTCTCACTATAGCTGTGTGATCTTGGGCAAGATATCTAACTTCTCTGCATTTCACCGTAATTTCTCTGTAAAGTGAGGATAAACTAATGATATGGGCTGATTGTGAGATAATGCATAAAACAATGCTTAGAGTGTAGCAAAAAATAATAAATGGTGGTTATGATTAGATTTGCGTAACTGTGCTTAAGGGCTGTGCAGGAACTCAGACTGGGTTTCAAAATAAGACTTGGGTTTAGGATTTCTCACTTCCAGAGATTTCACTGAGCCAACAGGAGCTTGGAGGTCACCACCCTGGGGTCCTAAGAGAAGAAGGGCCCCCGAGAAAGAGGCCAGGTCTCCTTACCTCGCTCTGCAATTTGTGAGCTTTCTTGGCACAGCTCAGCCTCAGGTCTTCTGCCAAGGAAGTGTACTGGGGCAGTGGATGTTTGTAGTCCTGGTCGCTGGCCAGGGTCTGAGCCTTCTTGGCATGCACCAGGGCAGCCATGTCCAACGGCAGATGGAACTGCGCCTTTGAGTGTTCAAAGCCTTTCTTGTAATTCACCTGGAGGGGCAGACAGAGCAACAGCGGCTATTTCAAAGACACTGTTTGCAACAGGACCATCAGGGAGGGCAACTGCAATGCAGTTGTCTGGAGGTAAGCCCAGGGGAAGTTCTTGGCACAGCCAGTGCTCCTTTCTTGCAGAGACTGGCCTAATAACCAGGGCTTGTCTCTAGGCCCTGACACTTACCACCCCCAGCTCCTGGAGGTCATTGATCTGGATGAGGAAGGCCCATGGTCCCCTCATTTGAGGACCATACAAAAGTTCAAGGAACAGTAAATAATGTCAGTGATTCCCTTGCTCAAATCTTTAGATCTTTCTATTTTTCAGAGGCAAGAAGATGCATTGCTCCCTGCCCACCATATTTTTTCCCATCACCCACTCAAGTTCAGACACAAGGGATTCTCCTCTCACACTAGCTTAGGAAGAGCTTCTTCAAAGCATTCAGTGATTTTCCTAGTCAACGTGGGAGCCAGGAGCAGTGGGGAGGATGCTTGCAGAGTTAGGCCTCAGGGATAGGCATTCCCCAAAACCCAACACACACCCTGGGAGAGGGAGGGGAAGACCCATTCCAGACCATAGGTTCGACTATAGTCCTTGGAGGAGCTGTGTTTAAAGGTCTGGGAAACTCTGAGAATAATCAGATGCAGAATTACCACCTCTTCCTCATCCTCCTTTGTCCTTCCATTGTCTTTCATTGCTCTGGCCACCCCTCCCTGACCTCCTACCCCCACTTCCATTCATTCTGTCCTCACCCCTAGCATAATGCCAAGGACAGTTCATATCCAACCTCATATTCTTAGGTCAGCAACTCAAGATGGAAAGGGAAAAAAAAGTTATGAATGGGGAAACTGAGGCAGAATACAAAATGGCAGAGAACATGTGAAGCTGTGGAAAGACCATGAGAGGTAGAGCTGGCTCCATGGCCTGGCTCCGCCCCTATCTAGCTGACCCTGGACAAGGGATTGAATCACTCAGAGTTTCTACTTCCCTGTGAGAAAATAAGGAAGAATAACAAGATGGAGTTCCTAGAGATAGTCTGACAGTTAACTGAGACAGTGTACATAAAACTGCTTAGCCTCTGTAACATGCTGGATACAGATTTCATCACCAACGTTAGCCAACTCACATATGTGCAAGGAGACAGTAGCTACACACATTTGCCAGCCTCCAGAGGGTCACAACCAACAATGACAGGGTCATTGCAAACTCAGATGCCTACAGGGGCCAGGCAGGTAGCATTAAGGAGTAAAGCAGGAAGTGAAGAGGAGGGTGGCTGCCTGGCCCACTGCATGGATCCCTTCTAAATGGAGCTGTTGGTCAGGAAGCCACTTCAACCAACTGTAGCCTTAAGGAATCCAGGTCCAGCTTCTGGCCAGAAGCCTAACACTTTAATATAAAATTTTCCATTTTAAAAAATTTGCAATTACTCCACTCTGCAGACCAAATGAAACACCCCTGGAGGCCAAATCCAGCCCAGGGTCAAGTCCAGACCAGTGGCCAGTGGCCACTGGTGAAAATTATAGAATGCCCAGCCCAGAAGGGAACTAAGGGGTCAACCAGTCCGGCACCTCATTTTTACAGAGGAGGAAGGTGTAGCCCAGAGGGGACAAGTGATTTAACAATGTCACATAGCAAGTTATCAACAGAACCAATACCCACGTCCAGAAGGACAAATGAGGTTAGGTTGCTGTGCAGTGAGCATTGTCAGGTGGGGGGCCCGCAGCAGCTGATGCCTCTCCCCCCACTTACATCACTCTGCAGTGAGGTCGCATACACTGAATGTGCAAGGCTGATATCATCTTCCAAGCTCCGGGAACCAAGCATCTGTCCTTTCATTTTCTCAAATGCCTCTTTGTATTTGTACTAAAGGGAAAGAGAGCGGGAGAGAGGAACAGCTCAGGGATAAGGGACACAGAATGGAAGAGGTGGGCATTGGGTGAAAATGTTTTGTTCTTTTGACAGTAACTGGGTGAGTTAAAAGAAAATGCGCGGGAGTCGTCAAAAGGGCTATTCTTTCATATGCAAGACTCCCAATGACTAAAGGGCTCGGCTGTGAAATGGCAGGACGCATTAGCACGTGGGCGGCCCTGCGCTGGAGGAAGGTGGGTGCATTGTTAGCCATCTCTTCACGTGGACTCTCTTTATGAACACCTTGGTGGAGGGTGCATTTCATCTGCCCAGGGCCTATGTTTACAGTCCAGCATTTGGCTTTGTATCCCAGGCTGGGGAATTTTTTGTTGCAAGATATGTTCTTTCTCACTGGTCATTATCTGATTGCCCTGACACAGTCAGTTCAGAGAGGACAGGGAATTATCCACAGGCAAAAGAAGGCATAGGTTACGGGCAAAAGGAGTGAAAACCGGTTAGTGTTGAACATTCTCAGAGGAATGGGGGCGAATGCTCACATCACTTATGATTTCACCAGAAGCCTTTGCTGCTTGGAATGGAAGGGCATCCAACCTCAGTTTATAGCCACCGTCTCGAAGTTTGCTCCAGGATTCCTTATAACGCGTCTGTCGGGAAGAGGTGCACAAGGAAAGATCTTTGAGTGACCTGGTGGTTTCCTAAACTCTGGCTTACCAAATTGGGAATCTGGTTTGTGGTGGGTCCCCTCCCTCCCTGGCCAGTTGGAGTTAGAGATCATGGTGGCTTAGCTAAACCCATGTGAGTTGGATCCTGCCTCGTGCACACCTTTGGAGGTGGGCAGGGGATGGGGTTGAGGGGGATGGGTTGAGGCATAGAGGGGAGACGAAGCAAAGGCTTTAGAGTCAAACAGGCACAGATTTTTCTAAGCAGCAATTTGATTGGAAGGAGGCATGAGATTGCATACGCATAGTGCTTTATGTCAGATAAAGAAAAGTCAGACGTCTCTATCAAAGAACAGAAATGGTGGGCAGGGGAGCTGACAGATTTTGGAGAGGAGGAGTTAAGCCCCAAGTCTTCCCTTGGTATAGCCACTGGATATACTCAGCTATATTCTGATGTTCCCACTTTCCAGCTCCTCCAAACCAATGCTCTTTGAACTAGGCAGAGAATGTCCCCAGATCATTCTTTCAAATGAGCTGGACTCTTCTGCAGGACCAGCTACGTAATGTGCAGGGCCTAGTGCAGATGAAAATGTGGGGCCCCTTGTTCAAAAATATCACATATTTCAAGGTGGTGATGGCAGAACATGAAACCAGCTCGGGGGCTTCTGAGCACAGGACACTGTGTGCCTGCCCATGACTAGCCCCGCTCTCCCGTCATTAAAACCCGTGCCCCTTGGGTCAGCCTCACCTCACTGATATTCATGGCATTCAGCCTGGCCAGCAGGACTTCAGGGAGGTCAGCAGTCGGCGTGTAATGATGCTTTATGTTTTCTCCTTGTTCCCTGTATAATCTCTGTGGATGGAGGGAGGTTTTGCATGAAACCTAGACCCCATTCCGTGCAGCCATCAGCCAGGTTACGCTTCAAGAGTCCAAGCTGCTGCAGCTGCCATCTCCTCATAGAGACGTGATCTCAGGCACCCTGCCTCCACCCAGATTTTACATCTAGCATGGTGACATGCATGTCATTTCCAAGCTCTGCTTCCTAGCTCAGAACATGACAAGCTGAAGCATTCCCCTCAGTGAACGCTCCACTCATAGTAAACTGCTGAGATCGGTGTCAAATGAGAAAAAGAGGTTTACTTAACACCTAGTAATAATTTGGTGATTAACTGTCAGCTATGAGAGGGCATCAAGATACAGAAGGTGAGCAAGAAGATGGCTCTTGCACAGGCGAGGTTTTCTCCTCCCTATCTCAATATTCCTCGGGTCCCCCGTCTCAAATATTCTTCCCCTAAGACATGTCTCCTGGGTGGGTCTGGGACTCAATTTACCCAGAACTCTGACCCAAGCTTTGGATATCCTGGTAGCTAATAATGACACGTGCAGTTGGCATCAGCCACCAGAGAAAGTTTCCAAACAGGGTTTTTCCATCCCAAATCTTATCAGATGTATCCAAGTTTCTACGTATCACAGCAGTGCCCCCTAGAGTTGGCTAGGGTAAGGAAGAAACAGGTATTGTTTTTCTTCATACAAAAGTTCTTGTTTGGCCATCTGTGTTTCTCAGAATTCAGTTTGATTCTGATGGGCTGATTATGAAGAAGTTATAAATTCCTAAATCCATAAGCTTGTAAATCATCCCATCCCAGATTCTGACAGGCACTCAGGCTGTTTCAGAATGCCTGTCAAATAAAGCGCAACCAGAATCATTTGCTCAATTGGGAAACAAGGAAGAGAATTTTGAAACCTATGCCCCCAAGATTTGTAAATTTTCCCCGTGGAAAGTTGAATGGCTTAAAGGTATTTAAAAGCCAGGTTTACCCTGCACAAAGATCCATGGGTATCTCTTAGCAGAATCAGCCAAACAGGATTAATCTACATCACAAAGTGATTTTTTTCAGCACCTCATCATTCACTTTAGTCTCTAGCCGACCCTGCAACCCTGCACCCCAGCCAACCTCTGTGGGAACACAGAGGGAAAAGGGTCAAATCTTGGTTTCACATCATAAAGGAGTATGGGAAATGGCTTGAAAGTTATGTATATAAATCAGACCCAAATCATGTTCAAAGTCCCTGGAAAATTCATAGAGCAACAATTGCTGCCCTTGGGTCCTAAAGAGCTCTAGGCACAGCGTCAGGATTCCAATTACCAAGAATTTCACCCAGTTCTGAAAACAACACTTTCAGACAAAAGGAGAGGGGAAAACGGCCTCACCACGAATGAATCGGTGAGACATGCAAATGGGAAGGAGGGAGAGCATCTTGGGGCAGTAGGGTGGTGGAGCCCCACTTGGCATTCTAAGTGCAGTAACACCCCCATTTGCATCGTAATGAGGAAGCACCCCCGCTAAGGGAGGCTCTGCAAAGGACAGGGAGCGCCTTCATCCTTAGGACAACAGAAGGAGCAAACCCAAGAACCCCTCCGCTTCAATCGCTGTGTTGAAAGAAGAGCCCACTCTTAGAGTCATAATGTATATACATTATCACTTACATCCACTGCTTGGGTATAACTAATTCTGGCCTGGACCATCTCCGGAGTGTCTTTAATACTGGTAAACTTCAAAGCATCTGGATGCTGACGGTACTTCTTCTGTTGAGCAGAAAAAGATCAAAGCTGTGAATTTTGTGCTGCTCTTTCATGCCATTTGAAAGAGAAAATCATAGGTTGCTTGAGATTAGAGTGAATTTGTGAACATAATTATTATTCTGCTTCCTCCATCTTTATATCCTAGGTGCCTTCAGGTTAATATTTGTTTCAATTTAAGAATAACCTCATGTCAATTAACATTAAAGTATTTCTACCTGGTGCAAAGAAAACATCTCAAAATTAGGTTATACTAGTAAAATACTGTAGGATACACACTTAGAAAAGGATTCTTTTTATAGGCTTCAAATACTTTGTCGCAGTTGTTTACATATCTTAGTTTGGGTCTTCTAAGCAAGAAAGAGCATTCAGAGTTACATTTATCCATTTAAGCTTTCTATTTTCCTTCCACGAAAAAACACTGACAGACATTATCGCAGTCAAAACCCTCACATTTAGCAGCTCGCGAGTGTATGCCATCCAGTCACGTTAGAGCCTAGTTCAGTTAACATAGGAAATAATTCTTTAAAATATTACAATAACAGGAAAAACTGTGCTATTACTGAAAGGAGTCATCACACAGTTTGAAAGACACTGAAGCAAAAAAAAAAAAAAAATCACAAAAATGCTGGCAAAGACCTAGATACCCAATTTTGAAGTATTCTGAAAATCTGTTTAAATTAATTTCTTTTTTAAAAATCAAGGTACATTTTTAGGAGACTGAAACCATAATTACTTCAATGAGGTCATAGAGTTTATGCTTTCCAAAGCAGAATAGTTGTCTTAAACACACTCTTCTTTATCTGGTTGGATTTTTGTACACTGGGTTGTCTTAAGACAACACAGATCAATAGCCAGCTAAATCTAGCTCACCACCTGTTTCAGTAAATAAAGTTTTATTGGAACATGGCCATGCTCATTCACTTATGTGTTGCCTATGGCCATTTTCCAGCTAGCTGTGACAGAGGCCATATGACCTACAAAGCCAAAACTATTTACTATCTGGTCCTTCACAGAAAAGGCTTTCTGACCTCTGCTTTGGATCGTAGGTGTGCGTGTGCTTTGTGGCTCTTTCAACAGTGCTGGGCATTCTCTCTGGAAGTTAAGAAGGTGGCCCAGGCCGGGTGCAGGGGCTCACGCCCGTAGCCCAGCACTTTGAGAGGCTGAGGAGGGCGAATCACCTGAAATCAGGAGTTCGAGACCAGCCTGGGCAACATGGTGAAACCCCATCTCTACTAAAAATACAAGAATTAGCTGGGTGTGGTGGTGGGTGCCTGTAATCTCAGCTACTCAAGAGGCTGAGGCAGGAGAATCTCTTGAACCCAGGAGGCGGAGGTTGCAATAAGCTGAGATTGCTCCACTGCACTCCAGCCTGGTTAACAGAACAAGACTCCGTCTCAAAAATAAGTAAATAAAACAAAAGAAGGTGGCCCAATTCGACACTAACTTGTAAATGTGACAGCCTGACATGAGATGGGGGGGTAAGTTGCTGAAAGACGTCTTGCCTTACTCACTAAAGTTTGGGGACTAGTATGAGACAAGCCCATCAAAGAGGATAAGCAAGTTGTTGAGAAAGTATGCAAAATGAGGTGGCTAACTAACAGCTGTGGGATACATGGTCCCCTGAAGATCCCTTGGCTGCCAGATTTAGACACACGAAGGAAATCATTCTGAAATCTAAATTATGCAAATATGGTCTTTAGTCTTCATTTCCTTTTATGAGTGAGCCCAATATTGAGAGTTTGGGATCATGAATCCTCAAGCCTAAACTTATTCCTGTAAGTTCTTCACATTCATCCTCCCAGAGGGCCTCTCCTGAACTAGAATGAACAAATTAGAGCAGTGCTATCCCCACGGAGTTCCCAGGGTCTTCTGAAACTTGAGTGTTGACCAAGGTCCCTAAAAATCAGGCCGATCAGCATAAGACCACTTTTTGAAGTCAACTCTGCATTGTGCCAGGTAGTGAGAATGCCGTTCCATGGAAAAATACTAATGCTGGACAGGTGTGTTTGAAAAACCAACAAGGGTGTCTTTCTATTTTAACTACAGGTTCAGAAAGAAAGCCTCCTCCTCGAAAAAAAAAAAAAAAAAAAAATCCAGGAGGCTCATTGCCAAAGCTAACATCCTGTGGGACTACGGCCATTATGCTCCGCTCCCCACCCAGAAAAGTCCAGAAAGACCAGGCTACTCTGAAGACAACTAGGCAAATGCTCACTTGTCTTCTGATCAAGTCTTCCCGCAAGCAAACATAAAGAGCACGGGTGTGAGTGGTCTGATGGTGTCCAGCCTCCTGGGAGCCTTGTCCTGTGCCTCTCCACCAGGGACAATTCTGCTCCCTGGGGGGGCATTCGGCAACGTCTCGATCCATTTTTGGTTGTCACAGAGGGCACTACTGACATCCTTGTAGGACGTCCTGCTAAACGTCCTGCAGGGCACAGGATAACCCCATGACAAAGAAAAATCAAAATGTCAATAGTGCCGAGGTTGAGAAACTCAGAAAGAGCTGCTCAATGACACCGTCCTGAAATATGAAGAAACGACTCTTTTCGCAAGCAGTGGTGCTGTAGGGTCTAGCCAAGGTGGCTATAAGTAGGCAGAACTGAGTAAACTGAAGTGAGACCCTCCCTCAAAAAAGAACCATGTCACATGGTGGCCACCACGTGAATATTCAAAAACTGTTGACTGTGGCAGAAAGGGAGAGGAAGAAAATGTGCCTAAAGTCACCAAAGGGCTTTTTGGGTGCCATAAATGTATCTTTTCATCATCTCTCCTGTGTTGCTTCATTAAAAAGGTAAGTTGGTGGGTAGCAATTGAGCTCTGTTTGATTGTCATTATTATTCATAATATCATTTGTCACCCACTTTGTTTTTGCCAGGGCCCCTACTGGTGTGTGTTTCGTATGTGGTTTCCCTCTAATTACCAGCCCTAGTCTGGGTTTTGAGGTCTTTCATGTGGCTTTGCCTTTTTCTTTGCCTTTTGAGTGGAAATTATTTTAATTTTATACAGAGACGCCGCACGCCTAATGCAGCCAGGCCTGTTACAGGCTGTCAGGAAATCTCACCTCGCTAATGAGTTCTCCTGCCTTCTTCGCCTGCTCCACATTTAATGACCCGGTGGCGACCCAGCCCGTGCCTTTCATCCACTTCACATCGGCCCTGTATTGGTTCTGACAAAGGAGAAAGAAAAAAAAAAAAAGCAGGCCATTGTTGGTGCACAGACATTTAAAGGGCTATTAGCGGCTCCCAACGCAGCCTTGGTGCCAGCTGAGTCAAATTAGATGCCACTTTTGTCTTATGCATTTCTGCACAGTCACACGTAGGGCTCCCAAAAGTCAATTAATTTCCCCTTTAATTGGAGTCATCCCTTGGGACAGTGGCTTTAGGCCCCGCCCAACACTACTGGGGGTGACGCAGGAGGGGCCAAACCAACATTGCCCCTCATTACGGACGAGTCTACTCGGAAAGAAGCACATCCTCATTGTCTGCATTACCAGTTTTCTTGTTTAAAATGACACACGGGGGACAAGAAAATGAGAATTCACAACAGAACCCAGGCGGGCGCTATTTGAGGGAATTTCACAAGACAGCGGAGGCTTCCCACAGTGCCAATTCCTTCCTAGCCACCTCGGTCGGGGGCAGGGTGTATTTCTTCTCATTTCTTTAGTTGCCATTGAATGAGTAGTTTTAATGGAAAGTCATTTCAATGGACACTTCTCTAAAACTAGTATACCACCATCTATCATGAAACAGCTCTACCAGGAAGGGTGTGTCTACACGCACACACACACACACACACACACACAACCTTCCTGTGTAATAGTCTGGCTGCAGCTGACCTGCCTTTTCAGTTCACCCCCATTCTCGTGCAAGAGTTACCTGAAGACAGAAAGCAGAACTGGGAGGGGAGGATAAGGGGGACAGGGAAAGGGTTATTGAAAATTAGCAACCCACCCATTCCAAAAATGGGGACTATCAAAGTCGGAGTGAGTTATCAGTGATGCTCTCCCCTAGCAGGCCACCGCTAGGAATGACACAAAGCTACCTCCCCGCTGGCAATAAAAAAAACTTGGAAAACATATGTAGGCCAGATTCCAAGAAGGAAAAAGTAACTCTATGATTTCTTCTGTGTGTTAGCACAGAATCTAAAATCGGCCTAGTTTGAATAAAAGTTAAACCATTAGCAAAGTAAAGTGTTGCCACTTAGGGATCCAGAAACAGGTGTCCCATAGCATAAATTTTTGCGTTGAATGGCTTAGGGAAACACTTGCACTAGCACACACACAACACACACACATACACACACTTGCACACACTCACACAGAGCTTACATCACTCTGTAAGCCATAAGCCTTCTTGGCCCATTCCACCTTCATGTCTGTGGGCAAAGCCGTAAAGTGATGTGCCACTGTCTTGTAGCCTATGTCTGTGGCTAAATGCTGAGCTTTGCGGGCATGCACGAGGTGGACCATGTCCAGGGAGACGTGGCATTGGGATTTGGTGTCCTCGAATCCCTTCTTGTACTCCAGTTCACTCTGCAGCTTAGACATTTGCAGTGAGTGGCTCATTTGCGAATCTCCATGTACATCTTTTGCCCCAATGAGCTTCCCTCTGGATCTCTCATAATCCTCCTTGTACTTCACCTAAAGAAGAGGAATAGAGCAGAGATACATTAGAATCTCCTAAAGGAATTGTTAGGCTTCAGACTCCATGCATGAGAGCTAAAACAAAGCCATTGGACAGAATCCTATTAGAATGAGAGTCACATGAAAGTTTGCCTTTTTTGAACATCCGATATATTTTCTTTCATCAGTGAAAGAAAATATTATTACCCATTATTTCCCTTTTCACCTCAGCTGCCAGAAAACTCAGGGTTATAAATAAAAGTAGCCACGAAATGAAAAACATACAGAATAGCCAAACTACAATTGCTGCTTATGAAAGGAACACAAATTAAAAGATAACTGGAGTACATACATATTTGGGGGAGTATGAGGGGCAAAAAGGAGCACATTGTTTGAAAAATAACACTAGGTCGAGAGTGACAAGGACCAGAAGCAAGAATAAATATGCAAAAGCTGTGAAAACTGTCAGAAGGCACCAGTGTGGGGCATGATTTTCAACATTATCATTGCTCCAGCCAGTGGTGGATTCAGGTTCTACTCTCAGCTCTGACAACAACAACAGTATCAATATCTGCCACCACTTATCAAACACTTGGTATAAACCAAGCACGGGACAAGCCTGTGTAACTCAAGTGCATCCACAGACCAGTGCTGATTTGTAAAATGTTACCAACTAAGAACAAGATAAAGAGCTTGTGTCAGAACGTAAACCAACCACATCACAAGCCAGTTGTTTTTGGTTCAGCTGATCTTTTTTTGAAGCAAGGCTTTCTCGATGAAGGAAGCAGAGTTTGACGTACATCCTGGCTCAAGCTCCTTCTCTCACATCCAACTCCCAACAGTTTGCATTAGGCTATACAACACTTCATGTACATCAGTTCATTCCATTTCGTTGTCGTTATTTTGCAATTACCAATTTACCAGCAAGTTAACTGAGATTTTTAAAGTTTAAACAATCTGCCTGAAGTAACAATGCTAATGGATGATACAGGTGGGATTTTATACAAGGTCTATCTGACACCAGAGCCTGTATTAACCATTAACAGACCACAACATCTTTAGAAAGTCATGGAATGTCTCTGGGCATCAATTTATCTGTAAAGTGAGAAATCTAGATTCTTACTCTTGTTACTACTACAAATAATAAGTCATCACTTAACTGAAAATCAATGCGTGGCAAGCAGTTATTAAATAGATAGGCACGGATGTGATTATCTCATTGCAAGGTGATTGCTATAATCTCCATTTTACAGATAAGAATCCTGAGATTCAGAGAGATTAAGAACCTGCCCAGACACTCGGAGAATCTCCCAGGTATGAAAAGGCAGGATCCTGCGGTCTCTCGTACAAGTTGGGGACAGACTCACCTTGCTAGCCAGGTCCCTCTTGGCTTTGGCTGCCAGGAAGGTCAAGGAGTCAAGACGTAGCTCAAACCCTTTTGCTTTCTGGTTTTCCCAGCTGCTCTTATACAGTTTCTAAGGGGATTTAGGAGAGAAGGTGAGTGGGTTTTCATGTGAGAGGGTTCCCACGTGAGAGCATTTCTCTAGATTCTAACGACGATTCCAGGAAAGCAATACTGATTATTACATCCTTCTCTGAGAGCCACAGAAATCATGTAGTCTGAATACAGGCAGGCCTTCTTCCTGCCTTAAGGCCTCTTAACACATAGGGCTTGAATCCAAAAAAGCAGAAATTAAACTCCAGAAGCCTTAACAAATAATAGGAGTTGTCGTGGAAGTCTCAAAAACATGCCAAAGGCAGGACAACGTCGCACAACACAGCGACATTTCTGAAAAGTCTATTCTCCATCTCTGTCCACACACCCCACCCTGCCAGCAGCGGCTCCAGCTGCACCTCTTCCTCTTTCCTCCTGCCTTTCCCCAGCCTCTAGTCCACCTGGGTCTTTTCCTTGTGCCTCCTGTTCTCTCTCCTGCTCCTATCTCCAAATGTCAAGATCTTTCTTCTGGAAGCCTCCTTTCCCTTTCTGCATGTGAATCAATTTAACCTCTGTTTCTCCTACTATGGATGCTTTCGTGACTAACAGCTACCACTGTGCACTTGCCTCTGAGTGCCTGATGTCTAGAGACTCATTGAAACCTGATGCCAACCCAGTAAGGACGGGACTAATGTTGGTATCATTTTACCAATGGGACACCCGGAAACAAAGAATTTGCCCAAGGTCACACACCTAGTAAGTGGCAACCAAGGATCAAACCCAGACCATCTGCAGCAAATGTCTGAGCTCTTAGTCCCCTCTACCACGATTATGCTGTTCCAACTCTGGCACGTAGAATAACCCCTACCTCCAACCCCAGGATACATTCAGCAGCTCAAGTCCTCCACTAGCTCATTCCTGTGAAAGCTGTCCTCCTCTTCCCCTAAAACACTGATCAAGAGCCAGATCTGCTGGGTGAGCTGTTTTTACAACTAGATGTACGTAACCTCAGTTGATACAGACACTATGCCATGGCTGGTGGGCTTGGTTTACCAGGTGGCTATACACAAAGGGGAGCAGAGTTCTTGCTGCCCACTTCCTCTCTCTGTACCTCGCTGAGATTTGCAGCATTGGCTCGGGCCTGCAGGAAGAGAGGCTCGTCTTTGCTGATGGTATACTGATGGACAGACTGCTCATTTCCTGCCTTGTAGGCCACCTGTTGGGAAAGAGCATTGAGTCAGGAGCAGGTGGCAAGGGCGAGGTGGGCAGGGTCGCATCCCTCATAGTGTCTCTGTCTGGTTGGCACTTCTCTGACTTGCACAGAAAGTCCATTATAAAACCCACCAGATCAGACTCTGAGTGGCAGGATACAGTCAAGGAGAGATGATGAGAGAAGGAGAAGCAGTGGGGAGGAGCTGGGAGAAAAATGCGGGAGGGAGGCAATCTGAAAACCCCTCCAAGCTTTCTGTTTTCACACCTTTCCTTTGGGATGGTATCAACCTCTGCAAGCTGTTGCTATTTACACTGTCTCTGGCCATAAAAATACCCCACCAGAGGGTTCAGATTAGTACAGACTCCCCCGGTGGGAAAAATAAGAAGCACACTCTGCCTCCTGCCCCTCCATAATCAACCTTAATCCATTCACGGGTACTGACACCAGGAAAGTGAGCATGCGTGGACATCTCCTCCATGACAAACTTACCACTCTTCTCTTTCTCTCCTTGCTTCCCCTCAATCGCCAACTTGAGTTTCCTGACAGTGGCTTTCTGCTGACTCTGAGTTATGCTGATAGTATCCTTTCTGGCAGGTATATCTTACCTGGACCTTCAGAAAGGAAAGCTAGGAAGGTCCTGGACAGATTGCAGCAACTATGGTCCCGCTTGGTGTAGAGAACTAATCTGTAAATAATGTATGTGGTGCTTCTTTGTTCTGGCCCCTTAAATAAGCTCATGTGGGTGTGACCTGCACACACCCCAAACGCAAATGTTTTCCTCCTCCAAGATAATTCTCTCCTGGCTCCAGAATTAGACAGTCTTTGACGAGAGACAGGAGTCAGAAGGAAAAAGTAACTAGAGAATACTGGAAGCTGAAAACGAATAAAGTCAGCCCTGCATCTATCCCTAATAAAATCGGGGGAGACGGTGGTAGATGAAGCAAGGGGCCTGGTGTCCAGTTCCAGAAACAGCCTGGAAGCCTGAGGAAAGCTGGGTCCAGCCTATTTAAAGGGAAGGCTCTTTGGTTTCTGGATCGTGCCTGGGCAGCACCTGCTGTTGTCCCTGGAGGTCCCCCAGGCCCATGACACAGCAGCTTGGTGGAGAAAGGGCAGCCCAGGACTCACCCCGCTCTGTAGCTCCTGGCTCTTCTTGGCATGCTCCATCTGCGAACTGTCGGTCACGCTGGTGAACTTCAGCTCGTCGACCCTCTGCCGGTAGTTTTTCTGTTTCCAAAGGAAAGGGACCCCACAGTGTTAGGACTGGGTTGCCCCTACCGCCCTACACATGTGCTCACACACACACACACATTCTTTCTGTGGTCCAAGCATTTCCTTGGGAGGAATGTTCTAGTTGGTCCTGCAGCTTGAACAGAACCACACAGCCCTGAGACAGCCTGCTCCAGTGCACTTGATTTAGTTGCTATTACTGAATGGGAAATGTAATTTTCCTCTTCAGTAGCCCTGTATTTCACCGTATGCCCTGGGGAGGTATACGTTTTATAAATATAGACCTGACATAGGAGGGTGAGGTGGAGGAAACTTGGACTTTACAATGATGAAGACTGAGGTCCAAATCTTGCCTGTACATCCTTCCAGCTTCATTACCTCCAGCACATCACTCAATCCAACCTGAGCTACCCTTGCTTAGAGTGTACAATGGGGACAACAGTAGAAGCTACTTCAGTCTAGCGGGGAGCAGAGGCTTCATCACCATGTTTTACGTGTGAGTCAGGTCCCTGGGACAGTGTTAGGACATAGCCATTGCCATGGGGTTATCATGATTGTCCAGGAAGCAGCAGCTTTAAGGAAGGAGCCACAGAGCCACAGACAGAAGCCTGCGGTCAGGTGGGATTCGCCTTCACAGTTTCTGATTTTCCAGATCACTGAGGTCTTGTCCTCATAGTGTCCCCATCTCACAGCCACAAATTAATTGGCACATTTTCAATGTGCTAATTCTGTCCCCCCTCAGAGACTTCTTGTCTTTCCTGAAGATTAGCTCCTCTGGCTTTTCCATTGAAACTGCCAAAGTTGCTGGGAAAGGTGGCCGCTGAAAACGGCGTGTGGAAGCAAAAGCTTCACACGGCAGGGAGATCAGAGATGAGCTCACAGTCTGGTTATGGCAAAGCTCCCCATGCCATCAGCAAGAGGGTTATAGCAACCAACTGAACCCAACCCAGTGATTGGAACACTGGAAACTCCAAATTTTCTGCCTTTAGGGGAAAGAAGTTCTAGAGAAAACATTCCAAAGAGACTTCTAATTTTCCTCCCTAGTTCCACTGTGTTGAATGGGAAAACTCCTTCACTTCACCACATAACTGAAGGGAGTCACACTGCCCTGCCACTGTTAGAAATTCCTAGTCATCCCAGACTATGCATTGGTCAAATCACAAGTACTTGCTGAGCAGCCAAGAATCTACTCCATACACAGCACAGAAGGAACATAAAAAAGGTGAAGGAGGTGATATCCTCCTGGCCTTGGAGGAGCTTAAAAATTAGTAGGTAATATAGGAAGTGACATTCCTGAATCTCGAGGACCAATTGGCTGCATTCTCTTCCCTCTGTTGCACCCCTGTCCAAGATAGATGGGGCTCTGATTGCTCCACGTGAACTTTAGTTGGTCTCCAAGAAGCTAGATAATAAAAGCGCTAAAGGGTTATGCCTTTCTCTCTACCTCATTCTATATTCTAATCCTAAATATGTCTCTGTCTCAGAGGAGGGTGAGTACAGTGGAAATATAAGAGTAAATTACAAGATATGCTTTTGAGATACAATACTGTCTCATGGTCAAGAACTGGGGCAGCAGATCAAACACACTGGGTACAGATCCCAGCTCTTCTACTTACTTAAAGTGTAACTTCAACCTCAATTTCTTCATCTGTAAAATGGGAATATTAATAGGATAATCATACCATCTAATCATATAGGACTGTGGTGATCTGTACATGACAGTATGTATATAATACGCCCAAAGTGGTGATTCAATAATGATTATCAGCCCATAAATGGCAGCTATTATTATCACCATTATTATCATTTGCAAGAGATACGCCGACTCAGCCTTCTTGGCCCTGAAACAAGAATCCCCTTTGAAGATTCCAAACAAAGTTCCTGAAATAGTGACACTTCCAAATGAAATGTCCTTCAAACGTCCTCCTCTGCCTGCTGCCAGAGCCAGCTTTCTATGGTGTAAAGAGAGGCAAAGGCTTACAGCTGCAGGGACCTGGGGGAGTATCTGATCCAACCTCTTCATTTTTATTTTATTTTATTTTATTTTATACTCGATGGAGTATCGATCTGTTGCCCAGGCTGGAGTGCAGTGGCACGATCTCGGTTCACTGCAACCTCTGCCTCCCAGGTTCAAGCAATTCTCCTGCCTCAGCCTCTTGAGTAGCTGGGATTACAGGCAAGTGCCACCACGCCCGGCAAATTTTTTTGTGCTTTTAGTAGAGATGGGGTTTCACCGTGTTAGCCAGGATGGTCTCGATCTCCTGACCTCGTGATCTGCCCACCTAGGCCTCTTAAAGTACTGGGATTACAGGCCAACCTCTTCATTTTTATATGAGGGAAAACAGGATCAGGAAGGTTAAGTGACTTGCCTGAAATCTGTGGTGAATTTAAGGCACAGGCATAACGAAAACGGTATCCTCCAAATACTGGACTTTCTGATTCAAAAGGAATCACATGCTGCTCACCTAAGACGTGCTGTTTTCCCAGGTGCTATATGTTACGCCTTTCTAAACCAAATTATTCTTTGGATGTAACTGCTACTTAAAGTAAATCAGTAGGCTTCTTTAATGACACCATCTCAGGAAGTTTAAGCGTGTGGAAAGTTAGCTGAGAATGTGCTACAGGTGTGAAATGTAGTACTCCCACTTTGAATCACACCCAAAATAAATCTGGGGGTAGAGAAAGGGAATTAGAGGCAAAGATCACCCTGCATGAGTCAGGGGCTGAGGACTACTGGAGGCCAGAGGCCCAAGCGCAGGTTACCTCGCTGACCAGCTGTCCAGCCTTCTTGGCTTGTTCCAAGTTGAGACTCCCCTCTGCCAGCCACCCGACTCCCTTCATCCATGCCAGGTCGGCCTTGTACTGCAGCTACAAGAGAAAAACCACAAAGCTCTCATTGGGCACATGGACAGAGACAGGACAAAGTTGATGGGAGAGTTAGGAAGATCTTGATCCTGCATTTGCCTTCCTAGAAGAACTGCTCCCTGCTCCTTTATGGTCAGGCAGATCTCCACTTGGGAGGTACCTGGGCCCACCTTGTAACTAGAGTAGCATGCTCTACCTTACTGCTGAGACACCACAACCTTAGCAAAAAGAAGGTTTCTCATATATGTTGACCAAGGGCCTTTTTTTGCCAACCTGCTAAATTTCCAAGATTTATTTACCATTTCAACATTTTCTTCTCCTTGGCTCATCCCCATCACCAACACATCTTGACTTTAGCATTAGCTGTGAGCCCTCCAGTCTCCATTGTGTCAACTATATACCTACCTCCCCATCTGCCCTTTCTGGCCCCAGTACATTTCCTGCAGTTCTTCCTAGTCTTCCAAGTTATGTAACAGACTCATGCACAGGTTTGAAATCACTCTGAAAGCATGTCCAACTGCAAGAGATGCACGAAGAGAACTGGCAATGTGCAGGCTCACCTCGCTCTGAAGCCCATAGGCCTTCTTGGCCCACTGAGTCTTCATATCTTCAGGCAGCACAGTGTATTCATGCAGTTTCTTCCTGTAGTCCAGGTCACTGGCGAGAGCTTGGGCCTTCTTAGCATGCCTGATGTTTACCATATCCATGGGCAGGTGAAACTGGGTCTTACTCTCTTCAAAGCCTTTCTTATATTCAACCTTGAATATACCAAAACAAGGCCCGTTTTGTTAGTTGAAGCCCACCATTTGCAGGAGTGATGTGAAAATGCAGGAAAGATTTCCAGGCTTTCGGGAGCAGGAGAATCGGCACTCTGGGCACTGCCACCCTTCTGTCAGAAAGGCCCAAGTCCTGGCTCTGAAAGGCAGCATCATGAGGGAGCTGAGGTTCCACCCTACTTTGTTTCTGGGAGGACTGTCTCTTGCCAATGCTAAACCTTTTTACCAGGCTGCTCCAGGAGAAAACTCTATTCCTAATTCTCATAGATGCTTTAAAAGATAGAATAAAGAAGCTTGGGCTGCAGAGCCAGACAAGCCTGAGTTCAAACCTGATCTGCCCTCTAACAGCAGGGTGACCTCTGGAAAGTTATGTCACCTTTCTAAGGACTTGTTTCCCTCTGGGAGACTGTTGTGATAAGTAAATGAATAATAGCTGAAACATGCTTAGTACAGGGATTGTCACATAGCAAACACTTCATAAATATTAGCATGACAATAACAATGGTGGTTCGGTGGTGATAATGATGGTAGTGACAGTGGTGGTGGTGATGATGGTGATGATGGTGATGATGGCAGCGATGATGGTGATTGATGGTGGTGATGACAATGGTGATGGTAATTATGATGTGGTGGCGATGACAATGGTGATGCTGAAGGTGGTAGTGATAGTGGTGACGGTGGTGATGATGGGGGAAGATAGTGTGCTATAGTAGAAGGAGTGTGATGCCAGGTAATAAGAGTTCTAGGCTCTAATTTGCTACCCCTCTACCACTGCTGCTGACTACCATATTGCTTTGGGAAAGACACAATCTTTTTGACCCCCAGCTGCTCCAACTGCAAATATGAAACACCAATGTGTTCTGTCTAAATTGAAGCCAAATTCTCAGTGCCCCTTTATGCTTCATGACTATGCACTTCACTCGGCTTGTTCTGTAGACACAGCCAAAATGGCAACCCAGATGCCAACTCTCTTATTCTATTAAAGCTATGGCTCTTTGATGACTCATTGGATAATTACATACAACTGTACCATCACAGCAGCATAAGTTGGCCTCATAGCTTGGAGCAGGCAATCTTTTGTGTCTTTTTCCCTATTCAGCATCAGCAGGGAAGACTTGATTAGAAACCAGGTCTGTCTCTTCCAGCAGAACTCTCCTTCCCCAAAGCCTCTTGGTAAGTGACATTTACCAAGGTTCCTCTCCAGCTATTACAGTTGTTTACAAGCATCATCATTCTGATTGGCTGGAGCCTGGGAGGCCCCAGCTTGCTAAATATTTGAATACCGTAAGTATCGTAACCACAGGACCAGGACAGCGCCACAATAAGCAGGACACTTTTGCTCCATGAGGAAGAAACTTACTATGTGCTGTTCATTCTTATAGCCCCAGGGTCTCGTACAGTGTTTTGCCCATAGTAGTCACTTGGCAAACATTTGTGACATGAATAAATGCAGTTGAACACCTTTGTACCTTGATCAGCAGATGCTGTCACCCTTAGGGCCACACTCCTCATCTATTTTAAAAAAAATAGTATGCTTTGGCAAAATAAATAAACCAAACAAACTTCTTATGTAAGCCAGGAAAGAAAGGAGTTGCAGGTAGAAGTCAATAAAAAGGTTACAGTCCCAGGTGAAGTAGGCCGCCCAGGAAAAACTTTTAAAATAACACAACTGTAAGTGAGAGGTTGGGGGTTAGAAAAGAGTTTACCTCACTGCTCATCTTAGCAATCTGCAGGGAGTGCAGAAGCCTAGAGTCGGCTGTTCCCATGGCTTTGCCTTTTGTCTTTTCATATTCTTCTTTATATTTAATCTTGAGAGAAAGAAGAAAGTCTACTGTGAGTGAGAGAGAAACTTTGCCGTCTAAGGGGCCCTGGTTTTAACAAGTGCAAGGGGAGAAATTCTGAAAAAAACACCTCCCAATCTTTCACAAATCCAGAAGAAGATTAAAGTATTGCGATGTTTACAATGTTAAGAGTCATTATTTTTTTCGGCAGGACCACTGACATTTTATTGGAACAATTTCTTATGCATTCCTGAGTTAATGAGAGGAAACCTACATTGCTAGCAAGCTCCCCAGAGGCTTTGGCGGCCAGCAGAGACATGGCATCCAGCTTCATCTCAAATCCTTTCCCCTTTGTCTTCTCCCAGCCTTCTTTATACTTAACCTGACAAACAAAACCACAAGTGAATAGGAGTTGCTACCCATATTCCTGCCAAACATCAAAGATTTTTTTTAAAGCAAAGTTGGATTTTTCCTCTATTTACAGACCAGAGTCTCGGCTGTTGTTATCAAAATGATAACAGTAATTATTAACACAGCTAATTGATTCCTTTGCTGTAGAGCCGTGCAGGCCAGTGGTAATGGAATAGGACAAAGAGAAGCCCCATGTGTTGCTCCTTGCTCTGTTGTTTTCTGATCATGTGACCTTGGCCAATAACCTCTTGGTGCCTCAATCTCCTATTTGCAAAGAGAGTATCATATTCTCTTTCTCAGGATTGCTGTGAGAATAAATTGGATAGAATCTATGTAAAGAGATCTTAAACTGGTGAAGTGTAACATAAATGTGGGGTATTGACATTGCCCTGGCAATAACAACTACTGCTTATTGGCCTTTTCCTAAATGATTTCTACTCATTAACCACAAATCTTCACATTAGGCCTGTGAGGCTCAGAGAAATTAAAGAGCTCACCTACAGTTACATAAATTTAAAAAATGGCAATGCCAACATCTGAACCTAGGTCTCTCTGACACCAAAGCCTATGCCACCAACTGTGCCCCTACAATACCTCCTGGGACTTATGATAATTCCACATATGCAGTGCCTGCCCCAGGATAGAACAGGCATTTAAACAATGTTAGTTCCTTTTATTTTCTTCTCCTGCCCCAAAAAATTCCATCTAGAGTTAGAAGCCAAATCATAGGCCACTTGTGACTCCAGGGAGAATCTGATGATGCAGACTGATCTTCTTAAAACTTAAAGTTCCTCCACAGAGCAAATCACCAGTTCACCAAGGTGATGAGGATGAGGATGTAGGGGTGTATGTGTGTGTGTGTTCGCACATAGATTGTACACATGTTCATATAATGGGAACAAATGGCCATGACCAATTTATCAGTAGGAAACTACCACATGCCATGACATAGCAAAATTCAAAGTTACAACTTGATGGATGCCTCTGATGAGCCTTTCTCTCAGGGACAGACACTTCCCACTTGCTGGACCATCCTAGTATCTTCATTTTCACATCGCTCCATAACCCCCTCTACCTTCTCCCCACATCACTCTCTTACCTCACTGAAGAGTTTGGCATTGGTTTTGGCCTTCACCAGCTGAGGAACATCCTGGGGCAATGTGTAATTCAACTTATTTTTCTCATAGTCAGCACGGTAATTCACCTGTTGGATTTAAAATAAATCTGTAGGGTTTTTATATGGGCAGAAAGAGAACTTTAGGGACCCATAGCTTTTTCCCCCTTAGACCCATAGCTGAGAAGAAGTTTCCAGAAAAGGCATTTTACAAGGCAGCCTGTACTTTTTGTGAATGTTTTAAATTAATGAACTGAAGGTGTCAAACGAAAAGTAAAGAAACTCAAAGGCGCACTCGAAGTTGTGAGTTTGCAAAAGAGTTCCCTATGACTGCTTCACCAACTCCCCTTACATGCACTTGAGAATATTGAACTTTTTAAAAAACATTTGCTGCAGTGCTGGATATCTTGTTATAGGCAGGGTAATTATTAAATGCCTGCCCACAATGACAAAAAGCCATCTTAAATCACACACACAAAAGACAGCCAATCAGACATGTGACTCCTGTTGGATGAATATGGCATCATCCGAGAAGCAGTCTTGACCAGAAATTAAACTTGAACTTTGGATGATTGATGATACTAAGAATTATTGTTAGATTTTTTATGTGATATGTTAAAATTGTATAAATATGTTTTTTCTTTTTTACCTTTTAGAGATTCATACTGAAATGTTTACAGATTACATTATACAATACCTGAAATTGGCTTCAAAATAATATGGAAGAGGAGAATTGGACAGGCATATAGATGAAGCAGGGTGGCCATGAGTTGATGGCTGTTGAAGATGGGTGACAGGTACATGGGGATTCATTATGCTATGCTCTCTACTTTTGCATGCATTCAAAATTTTCCATAATAAAAAGTTTAAAAGTAGTGGGGGTCATTTTCTGGCTGTAATAAGACATGTGTCACCATTTATGAAAGTCAAATCCTTGGAGGTCAGATGTCCAGAGGCCTCAAAGCAGCAATTCCAAGACCCCACATCCAGCTGGGCAGGGAATGGTTACTTACATGACTCAGCTGCTGGGCATTGATTTTGGCTTGAACGATCTGTGGAGTGTCAGTCACCGAGCTGTATTTCAACTTGTCGATGCTCTGCCTATAATTGGCCTAGGTAAAAACAGGCACAAAAAGATGTCATTTGCTCTTGTCGCGAAGATTTGCTAGCTCCCTTTACCAAGCCCAATAAAGTGGCAATTCTCACGTGACTACATAGAAAAAGAGTCCAATATTCCAACTGGATACTGACAGACACTCCAAGCCCACAGATAGAAAAACAGTACCTTGGAGAGTGAGACACCTAACAGGCAACTCATAAAAGAGGTGAACTAACAGGCCAGTGAACATAGAAAAAGATGCTCAGCCACACTATTAATGAGAGAAAGGCATACCAAAACCACAAAATACCCCTCCACACCACCTGAAGAGCCAAAGTTAAAACTGCTGGTAACACAAAGTGTTGGCAAAGGATGAGGACTTATGAAAACTCTCACAATGGTGCTAGCAGAAGTGCAGATTGGTACAACCACTTTGGAAAACAGTACGGCATTTGGGCACATACACATATCCTATGTCCCAACAATTTTGTGCCTAGGACTCATTCCCAATGAAAATATATGCCGGAGGTCATTTTATAAATAATTCAAGCCGTATATCCACACATAGTATACTTTCCTCTATACATCTTATACTTCACCAAAAAAGAGGTGTTAAAAAAGTAAAATGAAAGAGAAACAAAAAGTCCAACCAAGTTAAACATGCATCTTCAAGTGGGAGGCAATGGAGCATCAGCGACTCCTTGTATGTGGCCCTAACATGTCCCCACCCTGTACACCAGCCCCTGCCTGGCCCTCACCTCCACCTTGCCAGAGTCCCCAAGGAAATTGCCGTAAGCATAGCTCTTTCATAGGAGATGCAGGTTCAAAGGAGGAGGAGGCAGAATCCCCAGTGCAGCTGGATGCATTGACTGCCTGGTTCCCACCTCAAGACATCAAGGACTAGTGAATTTTCCCCTTTGAAAATACAAATTGCCCTTTCAAGTATTAAGAATTATTAGACATTTGCACACAAGAATATATGCATCCAATCATCTTATTTTTCTCCAAATACACCTGACCAAGATCCACTGCAGAGGGAATGGGAACTTGGGCAGAGAAGTAAAGGAACAGGTTTGAGGCTGGATAGTAGGCAATAAGGGGTGAGGCACTAAGGTGAGCTGAGTGAGAGCCCCAGAAACCTATGCAGGTAGAAGTAGAGCTAGGATAAAGAAAAGAGGGAGAGGTTGTGGGTAGCAGATAACCTCTTTCACAATTTATTTTGATTTATTTATTATTTTGAGACAGAGTCTCGCTATGTCACCTAGGTGGGAGTGCAGTGGCATGATCTCAGCTCACTGCAACCTCCTCCTCCTGGGTTCAGGTGATTCTCGTGCCTCAGCCTCCCTGGTAGCTGGAACTACAGGTGTGCGCCACTATGCCTGGCTAATTTTTGTATTTTTAATAGAGACAGGGTTTCCCCATGTTGGCTAGGCTGGTCTGGAACCCTTGGCCTCAAGGGATCCTCCCGCCTCAGCCTCCCAAAGTGCTGAGATTACAGGCGTAAGCCACCACACCTGGCCCTCTTTTAGAATTTAACCAAGGTTATCTGAAATCCAGGTAAAAGAGGAAGAAGGAAACTCATCCCTAACTGTGCTCTCCTTCCCTTATGTTCACCTGGGTCCTTTCATTCATCCACTTGCCCATCCATTTATTTCTTCAACAAACTGTCGTGGGGTTCCTACTCTGCAGAGTGAGCAAACTCAGACATTCCCTGCCCACATAGATATCTCAGATGGGTCCTCACTCCCAGGATCCCAAACGGACCCAGTGCCTCTGGACATCTGAAACTCTGGGCCCATCGGCTCCAGATTGGGCCTGTTTGCCAGCTGAGCTCCCCTGGCTTGGCTCAAAGTGACAGGATCACCATTGAACACCTCATTCACAGCCTTCATGTCTCTCTTTTCTTGCCCAAGGCCAACGGCCCCACCCAGAATCCCGTAAAGTGTGGCAACTTCTTCAGGCCTGGGTTTTGCCTAAGAACAACACCCCTTTTCTGCGTCACCACTATCTACTGCTATCTCTGCCTGGACCTCACCTATGGCCTTGGCCATCCTCCTCTGGCAGCTGGCTCTGCTCTCCCCAGGGGCCCACACCTTGGCCACTCTTGTACTGTTCTATCATATCCTGTCTGTCTAGACTACAGCCTGATGTCTTTGCTCTTCTGTCTTCCTCCTGTCTGCTGCTACTTCCTATGGCCACCTCCCTGAGATGACAGCCCACCTCAGGGAGTCTTTGCAGCCCAAAAGTCACAAATGTCTCTGGGAGCCAGATAGACCACTAGCTGGGTACAAGCCCAGTGCTTGGCCTTACTGTTGGGGAAGTAAGGAGTTGAGAGGACTATGGCAAAGGGAGGCAGCTGCTGCCCAGCTCTAGGAGATGGTTGTCATGCAACCGATAGGGTGTACAGAAGCCAGATTTTCCAGTTATTCCAAAGAAACCAGAAATCCATATTATGATGCAAAATCTTGCAATTTTTAAATGCTAACAAATAATTCAGTATTTTTAAAACCAGTGACCTGGGACAGGGGCAGTGGCTCATGCCTGTAATCCCAGCACTTTGGGAGGCCAAGGCAGGAGGATCACGAGGTAGGGAGTTCAAAACCAGCCTCACCACATGGTGAAACCCTGTCTCTACTAAAAATACAAAAATTAGCCAGGCGTGGTGGCTCGCGCCTGTAACCCGAGCTACTCAGGAGGCTGAGGCAGGAGAATCACTTGAACCTGGAAGGTGGAAGTTGCAGTGAGCCAAGATCATGCCACTGCACTCCAGCCTGGGTGACAGAGCAAGACTTCATCTCAAAAATAAAATAAAATAAAATAAAAATAATAAAAAAAAATCCAGTGACCCAAGAGAACTAGGTCTAATAGCCACTTTGGGCCCACTGGCTACTAACTTGTATACTGCATGACTTCCCTGAGTCTGGGTCTTGTACTCATTTCATTTTTGCCTGTCCTAACACCAGCTCATCATAATTATGACTAACACATGATACTTACTATGCACCCAGCACCATTCCAAGTACGTCACACATGTTAACTCATTTAATCCTTCCCACCACCCTATGTTTATGCACTGTTATTATCCCTACCTTACAATGTGGAAACTGAGGCACAGAGACCAAAAGTGGCTTGCTCCAGGTCATCCAGGCAGTATCAGAGCTATGATTCAAATCCCAGGAGTCTGCCTCGCAAGGTGGCTCTATACCTGTACTCTATAAACCTGGTTTGCCAAAGCTAGTGTGCTTAGAGCTATTACTTGTTATTTTACAGATGGGCAAGGGGTTCCCCTTAGCCAGAGTTAGCATTTTTTAGACAGGGAAATGCATTCCAGAAACAAACAAATGACTTACAAGTGAACTTCTAGAACAGGACCTAGAAATAACGAAGTGCTCCTGACAATGGGCCATGGAGTGTGTTGTTGGATTTGGAGATTTAAAAACATCATTAGGCTTGGCACGGTGCACTTTGGGAAGCTGAGGCAGGCGGATCACCTGAGGTCAGGAGTTTGAGACCAGCCTGACCAACATGGAGAAACCCCGTCTTTACCAAAAATACAAAATTAGCCGGGCGTGGTGGCGCATGCCTATAATCCCAGCTACTTGGGAGGCTGAGGCAGGAGAATTGAGGTTGCCGTGAGCTGAGATCGCACCATTGCACTCCAGCTTGGGCAACAAGAGTGAAACGCCATCTCAAAAAAAAAAAAAAAAAAAAAAAAATCATTTTGTGCTTTTTAGTTAATGATTCAAGGAGGAAAGTTTTTGCATGTTCTGAGTTTTGGACATGGGGTGTGTAGAGAAAATTAGGAAATATGAAGTCATTTCAATGTCAACTATTAATTAGATTAGAGTGCAGTGACTTCCTAATGCATTAATTCAGAAGGCAAAATTATCATCTCATAATAGAGTCTATTAGAATTCAGAATTATGCATGATAAAATGTCACAAGAACTGTATTTTTAAATGGCTATTCCTTCCTGATAATTCTGCATTACGTATATTACTGAGCACAATTACTTTACTCTGTGGGACACAATTAAGTCTCCATGATTAATCACATCTTTGCAACATCACAAATGCTTGGCCATTGCTTCAGTCTACATTTTGAAGGGTTTTTTTTTCCTTTTGCTAAAGATAGAGTCTCATTTTAATTCTATTAGTGTTTAGAAACTCTTTCTAAGGGGAATGCTCTCAAATTAAGAACCCATGCTTGCTTATTTAATTTCATGGCTATTTCACCACCTTTAAGATTACCAGACAGAGAGACCATAATTGTTCTTGTAAATGGATTCCCCAAGCTTCCTGATTACTAAAATCCCTACATTATGGGTGATAAACCCAAATTCACATCAGAACCAGGAAGGTAAGCTAAAGGAGGTACAGCAACAGAGAGCAGCCACCACCTAGTCCCAGCCAATTGCTGCCTTGCAGGAACTAGGGCAGAATGTCTCAGAGTTTTCAAGAAAAGGTGAGCATATTAGTTTTTGTCTAAAATCAGAACTTCCACATGTTGGTTCAATTAAAACAACAACAACAGCAACAAAACCCACTGTGTAGCCAAACAAAGCACTTCCATAGCGTGAATGTGGCTCATGGGCTGCCAGTTTAGAACCCACCTCTAAACTCAATTAATATTTCTAATTCATTCTGGTTTAAGTCGTATCAGACTTCCCAGGGTGGGCTTCCAGGTGCCTGGTTTGACTCAGAGTTTTATCTAGATAAATGTAGTAGCAAGTCATGTCATAATGGGAGTATATCTTGCATTCTTTGTGCTACTTATTAGGCATGATTTCTAGAATCCTACTGCAAAAGCACATATTCAAATTTTAATAAGGTGCCCTTGATCTGCAAGTTTCCCAGGTAATGTATATAGCCAAAAAAAAAATATGTAGCTTTGGTAGTGGTCAAGTTTAACTTTGTGAAATGAGTAAGTCAAGTCAATCCAACCAAACTTTCTGAGAAAAAGAGAAGCAAAGTTTAGGCCCCTGATAAATTCCTCTGCTTCCTACCTCCTGTTTTATTACACATTTGGAAAGCCCCTTTCATTCAATAAATATCATTTGCCAATGATTGTCCTTTGATGTGTGGGCACTGGGTTGGACACTGGAGATACCCAACTGGATCCTACTGCCCCAACTCTGAGCGAGAGAGAGAGAAATTCAGAGACTTGTCTACCAGTAGCAAAACCTCAATCAATTTCTAAAGTTGTACTGATCCCAAAGGAAAGTAAAGGAAAGTAGCACTTGACATTCATAAATATACGTTGAATTATTTGTTAAATTATTGATTGGAGATAACCTTCACTGGCAACCACAATACAACCTACTTCTAAGCCACCTTAAGTACTTTTTAAGCTAGTAGGTGACTTTTATCTTTTTCTTTGTACTTTTCCGTATTTTCTAAATTTTCTATAATAAACATGTAGTAAAATTCTTGCAATCAGGAAACAAGAAATTTAATTGATTGTACACATTTTGCTTGGAACAAGCCAAACCATAAATAAAATCGCTGCTGTAATAATTAAGGGACACATATACTTTTCCATGTGCTCCTGAGAAAAAATGGAGTCAATATTACCACTTCCTCTCAACTTGTATGTAGACATTTTATTTTACTTCCTGCAACTCAACATACCACATAACAAACCTTTTTTTAAAGAAAGAAAATAAGTCATCCTTGCTAAGGAACAAGCATTTGAAATGTGCCCAGCAGACAAAGCTCACTGAATTCTAAGAGGAAAAACTGAACCTCAGGCTATTTTTAAGACAAAACTAGAGTTGTCCCTAGTTCACATTGAAAATCTAAGGGTGTGCAAACATGCATAAATGAACTTCCTAGTGGAAAATGGAAAAGGATTTCCCTTTCCTCAATCCCTTCAACCTCCTATGAACTGTTGTATCATGTTTCTTTCCATCTTGCTACCTACAAATCACTCCTCGGGAAGGAAGTGACAAGTGATGAGGCAGAAAGAGCTGTTGGAAAAGAACTTACATCTTTCAAGGGGACCAGTTTCATTGTTGTTTGATAGGAAGGCGTGAGAGTGGCTGGGTAGTTGTAGTCGACAATATCATGTTTATAATCAGCTTTGTAGGCAACCTAAAACACGAAGAAAAGAATAAGAATGGAGAAATCAGTTTCTACTTTCGTTTGGCTTTGTTTGAATGCCATAAGAAATATTTTTAAATACCCAGAAACAAATGAATTCAGTTTCATCACCTTCAAGGAAAATTAAATTATGTTCACACTCTTGTCTTTAATGAATCTGAATTCCTCTTAATTAGTCCAAAATTAGTTAACTTCCATCTGTAGCATATTTACTTTACATTTCTTATTAATTATGAAGCTGCTTGTCATTTTTGTTGAAAAGAAGCATTTGCACATGGATAGGCAATGGAAGAGCTCCTTGGCTAACCCCAAGAAAATAGATGAAAGGTCAAGAGTCTTCAGAGTATTTAATTATTTTTCTAAAGATCAAATTGACATTCTTAAGCAGAGAAAATCCGACATTTGTATGTTTTAATAATGAAATCAGTTTCCTTTAAGTGTCCTTTACCTCCAAGGTTTACAATCTGGCATTTGTAAATCTATAAACTGGATTGACAAAGCCAAAGAGAGATTAATAGATTATATGCTACAGGGGAAAACAAGGACCTGATCTACCCTGTTATCCCACTACCCCGACCATTGCCAGAGCACAGTAGGTTTTCAATGAATACAATGATCAAAAAAATGAATGAAGGAACAAACCAGCTTACCAACCAACCAACTCCAAATAAATCACAAAAGCTTTGGAACCCTGGGGAATTTGGAATAAGAATCATAATTATTCATTTCTCTTTCTCTCTCAGAAATTGAAAGTGTTAACCACACTGGATTCATTATAATAGACTGAAGCACTCTTCAAATTAGAGAAAGCTAACATAAACAAATTGAAGCCTTTGAAAATTTTCAGGGATTTTGCCTAGCCTGGGTTGTATCCGCTAACATTTAGAAACTCTTTTGGGTCAGTCATTACACAGTCTTTAAAATAGAAGACAGATTTTTTTTTAAGAGGAATTTAAAAAGAATTGGCTGAATTCTTCATGCCCCGCCCCACTTCATCCCAACAGGCCCTGGCATAAAAGGACTCACGTTGCTTGCCAGGCTGCCAACTTTCATAGCATGCAGAGTGCGTCTGTCCATACAAACTCCTTCATAGTGGCCTCTCATGTGGTTCTGGTAGTTTTCTTTGTATTTATTCTACATGGAAACACAAAGTTTTCAACCAAAGCATTCCCTTCACAAGTAGTTGAAGATAAACTACTCATCTTAATGCGTTAAATCCAAAGCATAAATGATTAAATGTAACCCATTTAAATAGTCAATGTATCATGGAATAAAAAACAAGGCAAACTTTTTTTTAATAACGTAAATTTCAACCCAGCACAAGAAGTTGGAGTAAGACAGAAAGACAAGGAAACATGGGATCAGATGAGCATAGACAGCACAAAACGGACTTGACTTTCTGTGTTCATTTTTACATTTGAACATTTTACATTTAGTTTTAAATTTACCAGATTTTTCCAATGTGAAAATTTACCATGAGACGGTGGCAGGCACTGACTATGCGGGCGTCACATGCAAAGCCCCATGCTGAGGCTGGTACAAATCACTGCATGCCATTACCTCCATTTCTAAATATATGAAGGACAAAACCTGAGCTTTGCCAAATTCTGTGATGTAAAAATTGGTCACTAGTGCAACTATGTGAAATAATAATGTTATGTGCCAAATGCCACTTATCAAATAAAGAGAAGACCAAAACAGGATGACAAGAGGTCATAAATAGGAAATTTGGGGTATCAAAATCACCTAACCTGGGAGGCCATTGCATTTCTAGGTACTGCTAGTATTTAAACAGAATACTACTTATGACTATATATCAGACATGATTCTACTTATCTGAGTTAATCTCTATGAGGAGGAAGGAACTATTATCATCGTCATTTTAGAGTTGGGCAGAGTGGCTCAGGGAGCTTAAACAACTGCCCAAAATTGGCCACTTTGCTATTAATAACTGTGAAATCAGGTATGTTGGCTCTTAAACCACTATATTTATGCAAAATAAATTCCTCACTGCGCCTTACACAGTCCCTTGCAATTTTAAATTCTACTATTTTGTGCAACTAAGCAAAAGTAAAGCACACTATCTAGTATAGGTCTTTGATGTCCATGAGGATACATCTTCAGACCTGCTCTGAGACTCTCCAAATTTGCGAATGCCCCTCTAGTACATATTTGCTCATCTGTAAGATAGGGAAATAACATCTGGCTCTCCAGGTGACTCTGAGGGTGAAATGAGGTCATATTAACTCAGAAGCACAAAGTCACATTGAGAGGGGACGTCACATGCTCAGCCAGGCCCCCTCACCAGCATTCATCACTAGGAGCCGGGCACTGTGCTGCACACAAGGGAAGCAAGGGGACAGAGAGGACAGGTCCTGCCCAGAGGACTCACGGTCAAGATCGGGGATGCGACAGAATTGAACACTATGATGACAAATCCCAGCAGGCAACCTTAACCAAAACCCAGGCATTTATGCCTAAAAGGCCATGCTTCTCCGAGACACATAGATCCATTCCCACAGACTGTCCCTCTTAGGAGACCTAAAGACTAAGCTCACCAAAAGTGCCCAAACAAAAGCTTAGCGTTAACAACTCACATCACTGGTAAATTTTGAGATCTTGCTCACGTTCCTGAATTGAGGTGTTTCACAGTAGTTGATACTGTGACCTCTACTACTTTCCAGATCCTTCTTATACTCCACCTTGGAAATCAAAACACCAGACACACAATAGAACCAAATCTGAAGTCACTCTTGAAAATGTCCCAGGACTTGACTAAGATATTTTTAGAAAACTTTTAACCCAAGATTTTAACATATCAAGCATAGAATATGCTAAGTTAGCAGGACATATTTTCCTTTATAAAAACAAATCATAATAAATAGGAAATAACTGGTTTCATTCAGAAAATTAAAAGTATATAGTCGCTTTCAAGAACAAATACTATAAGATTTCATAACTCAAAAAAATGGAAAAACGGGTTTTACGACCCAGGTAGTTACTCTTGAGGGGAAATGTGTTAGGGGGATAAATCATATTTCCTATAACGGAAATGTCGTAGGAGGATGTCTGGTTATGTTCTGTTTCTTGATCTGATTGCTAGTCACACAGATGTGTCCCACTTAAGGAAATCCTTCCCACTATACATTTACGATGTATGCACATCTTTATAGGTATACTTCAATGCAAGTCAACGAGGAAAGTTACTTTACAAGCAGTATAATAAATGAGACCACTCAGATGCAGAGTGTCTTCTAATTTAAAATCAGTTGGCTATTTGAGCTCTCCTGGGTGCGTGGATGTGGGATGTGAGGCTACATTTATTAGACTCCAAGTCACCTCAGGTAATTAGCATGAGGCATTTAAGGCCAACTACCACTAATAGATGGCTGGTTTGTCTTACTGACTAAACATAAGGACGTAAAGAAATGGAAGGTTCCCTTGCAACCTCTTTACCAAAGGAAATACCCCTCAGTTTGTTATATCTTATAAAACTATATGGTGGGGGTATGTCTAATTCTATAAACACATTTTTATATTCATCCCCTCAGTTACAGTATGTTCATCTAGAAAAAGGCTAAAACAGGAGTTCAAGACCAGCCTGGCCAGCATGGTGAAACCCCGTCTCTACTAAAAACACAAAAAATTAGTTGGGCGTGGTGGTGGGCGCCTGTAATCCCAGCTACTCAGAAGGCTGAGGAAGGGGAATCGCTTGATGTGGGAGGCGGAGGTTGCAGTGAGCCAAGACTGCGCCATTGCACTCCAGCCTGGGCAACAAGAGTGAAACTCCCTCTCAAAAAAAAAAAAAGGCCAAAATGTTAACAGTGTTATTCCTGGGTGGTAGAACTGCACTCTGAGTCGTGTGGATCCAGTTCTGTCCCTGAAAGTCTCTACCACCCAGAACTAGACACTTCACTTTTCCAGGCATATGACAAAGTGATAGCCTAATGCTGGAAAAGATCCCATCTAGGTCTAGTGTTCTGTGAGTGAGAGCAAAGGCCAGCAAACTTTTTCTATAAATGACCGGACAGTAAATATTTTAGGTTTGGCAGGCTACATATTCTTTGTCAATTATTATACTCAACTCTGCCCTTGTAGCTCCAAAGCAGCCACAGATAATCCAAAAACAATGTGATGTGACTTATTTTAAAAAGCAGGCTGTGGGCTGGATTTGTCACTGAGGTTGTAGCGTGTTGACCTCTGGTCTAGAGCACCAGAATCATCTGGAACAGTTGTTTAAAATGCAGATTCCAAAGCCTCAGCAGCCATCTACCACTTCAAAGTATCTGAGGCTCCTGATGAGGCTTAGGAAAATATCACTGCTGGTGACTCAGAGCAGCCCCAAGTTAGAGGATCACGGGTTAACTAACAGTTTAGGGTAAAGGACCGGCTTTTAGAGGTTAGAGATGGAAAATATTTTTGGATATTTGCATATCTGTTTGTGAGTTGCAGATAACTTGTTATGTGAGTGCTTTGAATCGCCATAATTGTTCCCGTTGCCAGAGGCTGCCAAGTCAAATGCCTTCAGAGTCCAGATAAGAGATGCAAATGAGGGAAAATGCCGTGAAGAACACACTAGGGCGTGAGAAGGATATGAGGATCTAGAGGGGATATTTCCTTGCCAAACAGTCCTCACAATAAAAACATCTTAAACGGTGGGCAAGTCAAACAAAACACACCCCTCTGGCAGCCAGTGCAGCATGTAAGGTAAGGGAAATTCACATGGAATACACAGCTTCTCAGAACTCAGACTTCAATAATAAGAGAACGAGAGGGGTTTGACATTTGAAACATCTTTCAGATGTTTGATTTTTTTTTAAAGATGGATCCTCCAGTATTCTTTCTGGCAACTAGAAGCCTGTTGCCTGGCACTTTTGAATATTGGCAGCCCTGGAAGGATTTAAGAAGTAACTTTTGAACCACCAGAGAAAGATGTAATTGGTTTGATTCTAGGCTCTCTTGTAAATTGCATTTTACTGTATATCTGTTCTTGGAAACTGGTAATCAATGGGTAGAATAGGTGGTGTTACTTTTTTTTTTTTTTTTTTTTTTTTGAGATGGAGTTTCGCTTTATTTGCCCAGGCTGGAGAGTAATGGCACTATCTCGGCTCACCGCGATCTCTGCCTCCTGGGTTCAAGCAATTCTCCTGCCTCAGCTTCCTTAGTAGCTGGGATTACAGTCATGCGCCACCACGCCCAGCTAATTTTGTATTTTTAGTAGAGATGGGGTTTCTCCATGTTGGTCAGGCTGATCTTGAACTCCCCACCTCAGGTGATCCACCTGCCTCAGCCTCCCAAAGTGCTGGGATCACAGGCGTGAGCCACCGCATCCGGCCAGCCAGTGTCACACTTTTAACCAGAGCTTTTTATTATAGGGTCACCTCATTTACTGACTATAGGAGATAAAAGAGGTGATGCTCATGGGTGTGACTCTTCCCCCATACGCACCTCACTCACGAGTTTGTTTACGCTCTGAGCCCGTTTGAGAACCAAGTTGTCTTGAGCTGGAAGCGAGTGATAATGTGCAGCGCCTTTCATCTTATTGAAGTCCTGCCTGTATTTTATCTGAAAAAAAAAAAAAACACACATAGAACGGGGCTGGAGTTGATGTTTCCATGCTCTGGGAGAGGAATTACTCCAAAGCTATCCTGGACTTAATGTCAACACTTACTTAATACAATTTTCTGAAGGAAAAAAAAAATTCACATGGCCTTTTCTCTTCATTAAATCTATAAACTACTTTGTCCTTTTTTGTTGTTAAAATTTTCCTGGCCCTTTTCACACTTTTTACACTTTATACTCTAATGCTGTATGGAAAAAAAAGTCTTAAAATAATCATAACAAAAGTTGTCAGTCCAAACCCATTCTGCCCTTAGTTTAAACATCATTTCTCTGCTAATGAGGGGCAGAGTAATGTCTTTTAACTTCCTTCCTCAGGCAAGGATGGTGCTGTTATGGGTCAATGGGTAATAGGTGAATAGTTCTTTGGTAAAGGAAAGAAAAGAGAGTGAAGGAAAAGGAAAGAAAAAGAAAATGGCAAGGGGCATGAAATGAATGTTAGGTTCTGATGAGACCAAGTTCCAGTTGGCATGTTAAGATCTGCAGTGAGCATGTCACTTTTCCAAGTTTAATTATAGCCTGCCTTTCAAGGACTGCCAGCAGGCTAACATTCTGCCAATAAAAATCATTTCATCACCGGGTTACACCCAGTTTGATAATCATATGACTTATTTTAATCAGCTCTTCCCCTAAATTACTCAATTTCTAATTGAGCCATTTGGCAAACTCTCCTAACACCCCACTCTGGCTGGCCAGCCTCTGTACTTGCTTCAAATGGCCTCAAGCGAGCTATGCTGGTTGTCCACGTCCATCTCCTTGGAAGCAGACAAATGAGGCCAAAGCAGGCATCATAAATTTGGATGGGACTTGAGGGCTAACATTCTACTTTGGCTCAGCTATAATAAATGTACCTGCGTGTAGGTTTCAGTAAGCACAGCCTTCAAAGTCTCACTTCTCTGCCTCTGGCTCTGTGGTCACACCTACATGATACTTACGTCACTAGCAAGTTCGTGGGCTTTCTTGGCGTTCTGATATGCTGGAGTGATCATAGCCGGGAAGCTGCCCTTTCCCCTGTGCTCCTCATACTCCTCCGGGTAACCCTGCTGGATGCATCAAAAACTTCAGTGAGTAATGCTTCCCTCCCCAGATAGGCAGGGTTCAGCAATGGTCACTCATAGAGCCTATTCTCACAGAGTTGCATCCACCTTGGGTATTCCAGTGATATCCATGTGGTGGTTTAAACATTCCTTTCAAGATGGCAGACCCTGGAGTCAGGCCCACTTACTGGTGCCCAGCACATAGTCAGCACTAAATAATGGCAACTGATATCATGATCATCATCATTACTTCCACTGGATAAATCAGACACTCTACCACTCTCCCAGGCTCATGTGTTATGAAATATTCATTTTTTAACTGACAACCAGGGAAGTCCTTTGTCTTCCAGTAGGTCTCGAATACTACCTTACTCACACCCAGTGGCAGATCTATGAAGAGACCTCCCCTGGTGGTACTGTCTCCCCTAGTGGTACTGTCTCCCCCAGTGCTACTGCCTTCCCCAATGGTATGTGTCATGTAACCAGAAAAGGAGTATTATATAATGTTTGTAATACGGGAGGAAAAACTTCGAATTACCATAAGATTATCTGAAATGGGACTAAACGTATATTTCAGACTAAGGATTATAATCTTTGTCTCAATCCTTTCTTTTATCTTCCCCACACCATCCATCCACTCCCAGAAAGGAAAACCTTCTCTTTCATGACACTGTCATCACATGATGGATAACCCCTCCCTGGCAGCCAGGTGTACTTTAAGACCCAGCTTAGAGACAGTCTCCTCTTAGAAGTCCCTGAGTCCTCCTTCACCCCTGGACCTGCCCCAGGCAGAGTCCTCTGTGTTTTCACTGTACTTTTTGCATAAATCTGAAACAGCCCATATGGTGCCCCCATTAGGCTCACAACTCCATCTCTCTGTGGCCTCCTCCAAGCCAGGGGCCTGCCCAGCTCCAGCACCAGGGCTTGGACTGTGACATACACATTTTCTAAAATAAAATAGTTGGGTCAGATTAGAAAGTCCGGGCTCCCCGTTATCCAACAATGAAAACCATTTAGCCAGAGTTCTCCTTTTTGCCTGGCTGCCAGAAGTTTCCGGCCAAATGTAATAAGTAAAAAAAGGTTAAGTTTTTTTAAAAGGTTCTCAAATTCTTTGGTAACCTGCTCTATGGCTTTGCCCACTCTGCTCTATAGTTTTGTGTTTGTAACTTTATTTTAGTTTCTCTCTCTCTGTCTCTCTCTCTCTCTCTCTCTCTCTCTCTCTATATATATATATATATATACGTACGTATGTTGTAAGTGTTAATCTTTTTTCAAGACACCTAATCCTGTTGATTACATGGTATAATCCTTTTAACAAGTCGAGTTACTTGTTAAAAAGAAGAATGAATTGGTTGGCATTTAAGGCACTACAGATATTTATAGTTATCTGCCTGCTGGCTTCTCTCTCACTCCCTCCTCCTCATGCCCTGGCGAGTCATGCTAAATCACAACAGTGAAATGCCATGCTAGACTGAGTCCTCTCAACAGCTGCTGACGGTGCTATCAAACAACACCCACTTTGATTCTTGCATTTGTTATTTTCAGGACTGAAAACTTCAATCAAAGCGTCCTACTAATCAAGAACCAGCTATGATACTATGAAGTTACATTTCATCTGTACCTACAGACATGTCTAGGTACACATATGAAATGATACATGTGTCTTATAACTACTGGTAGATAGGATTGGCCAAATACAGGACAAAATAGTTTTTGCCAAATATAGAAGCCAGATATTTTTTTTAAGCTGAGTTTTAAAAGTTGTCCTGAGCTTTCCAAACAATATATTTAAAATACAAAACCAGTGAAAACATTTTTCACTGGTTTAAAGCACTAAAAGGCCACTTAATTAACTTAGAGAGTTTGACTAAATGGCCTTTTAAATTCAAAACCAAGCATTTTTGCTCTGGCAGACATTTTCAAAGGAGTCCCAACCGACCTTCACACACATCCTAAGACTCATATGAGCATATGCCTAACTATGGCAATGTGTTTTTCTAAAAAAGAGAAACAAATTCATTGTGGTTTTCTAAATCATATATGTTGTAGAGAGTCTACTTACTGACAAATAATTCAAACAACTGTCCAATTATGAATAAAAATCACTTAAACCCATGGAATGTATTCTTCCAATACACACACTTGCTCTTCCAATGTTCTTTACTTGCAGCTGTGAACAATAATGCTTCCTTTCTACCCTACAACACCTGGCTAGTACCAGAAAAGACAGAGGGATGTGCAAATAATAATTAGCTTGTGATTGTCATCTTAATCTTTTTTTACTCCCTGTCAAGATGTAGTTCATCTGAGAAGTGAAATTGGAAAAAGCGTTTGCATTCTCTGGCATACTGATTTATATACCAACCTAGATAAAAAAAAAAATTCACTTTCTAAGAAAATGAGCCCCACTACTCAGTGAAATGCTCAATATTTTTCAAGATGCATTTTGATCTCTATGTTGCTTATGATAGAGACCAGCTAAACTTAGCCAATCTTAGTCCTAGGGACTGTTCTTCAATGGATAGATAAGAATGCTTTCTTCTTGGCCAAGCCACCATATTGGTATAAGTCATTTATTAACTTAAAAATGAAAGTGCCTCAATCTGTTTTCCTAAGTGGGTCAAGTTGAGCCCTGTGCAATTGTTTGTCCACTACTTTCTATCCTGGAAAATCTACCTTTCATAAATAAGGTAAAGATAAACCACAGACCCACCCCTGATTAAATGGTCATAGCTGTGTCACAGCCTAGAAGGGGCCAAACATGGAAAAGAGCAGGTCAGGAGATCATTTTATCACATACCTGGCCATATTGGTCTGCACATTCCCTTGTCAAGGTGCCCTCAGCTCCAATGGCTGGACCAGCCATTCCCCTCATTTCTTTTTGATATTGTTGATGGTACCTCACCTGTTTGAAGGCAAAGGACAAACTCGGTGAATTTGACTCCCATGCACAGGAGCCAAAAGTGAATGTCTTAATGGAATGTTCTTTTTCTGCTTGGATCTAGGGAGTAGGTATGTCTCAGACATAAAAGTGCCAGGTCGTTGTCATTGGTAAAATTGACTTAAAACTATGAAGGAAAACTACTCCCTGGCTTAAGGGTAAATGCAGAAGTCGACAGGAAGTTGGACTCCCGAGACCCAGGTTCACATTCCTCTTTCTCCCTAACATGACCACATTGTCAAGGACGCTTACATCACTTGCCAGCTCATTGGCTCTTTTGGCTATCTGATAAGCGGGTGTGATCATCGCAGGGAAACTGCCTTTCCCTCTTTGTTGTTCATAGTCCTCTGTGTATCTCACCTGAAATGAAAGAAAATGTGAATCACGTGCCCCAATTCCACTGTTTATCAGATGATCTTAGTGAGATGCTCTGCTAAGGGTTCCATGACATCCTGCCCATCTCCTGTCATAGCTCATATGGCATATAATAGGCTTACAGTTTGATGGGCCATGTGCATCTTATTCACCTTCTTATTCCCAATACCCAGCACAGTGCCTGGCACATGGAGACACCCAATGTGGAGTTCAACACAAGCTTGCTAAGCACCTGGTGCAGGCCAGGCACTGGGCCTAGGCAGAGTAATAAGTCTTCAGCCCTCAAGGAGTTGTCAGCCATGTTTGGGAGACACAAGAGTCTTCCCAACCCCAGATCAAGGCTAAGGCAAGAGGAAACCATGTATTAAGCAGAAGCTGGATTTGTGCTTCAATGTCCCATTCAGAACAACACTAAGTTCTTGATCTTATTATGCTATGGAACATTTGGATTATGTAAAGGCAAGTGGTAAAAGTTGTTTAGAAATTATGTTCTCTAATTTGTAGTAGCAAGAGAGATTTCTCTCAGATTACTCAGCTATATCCAATTTGGTACTAATCCAATCTAAAGTTTTCACTTTAAAGAAGTGTTTTTGCCAGGTCTCTGCTAACTGACTTATCAAACCCAACCATCCTTGACCTCAGGAATTTCTTCTTGTTACCCATGCAGGGCTAGAATATCTTATACATTCTCCCTCCCTCCACCTCCAAGCAAGGAAAGAATGAGGGATCTTAAGTGCAAACCACTACATCTTGGCCTCCCTCATTTCTCTCTCTTTTTTATTAATTTAATTTAATTTAATTTTAAGCTCCAGAATACATGTGCAGGATGTGCAGGTTTGTTACATAGGTAAATGTGTGCCATGGTGGTTTGCTGTACGTATCAGCCCATCACCTAGGTATTAAGCCCAGCATGCATTAGCTATTTATCCTGATGCTCTCCCTCCCCCTCAGCTCCCCACTGTGGGCCCCAGTGTGTGTTGCTCCCCTCCCTGTGTCCATGTGTTCTCATTGCTCAGCTCCCACTTATAAGTGAGAACATGGGGTGTTTGGTTTTCTGTTCCTGTATCAGTCTGCTGAGGATAATGGCCTCCAGCTCCATCCATGTCCCAGCAAAGGACATGATCTTGTTCCTTTTTATCATTCTATTATAAAGATACATGCACATGTATGTTCATTGCAGCACTATTCACAACAGCAAAGATGAGGAATCAACCCAAATGCCCATCAGTGATGGACTGGCCTCCCTCCTTTCTTACATCACTTTGAAGCTGTGCCCCAGCCTTGCTCCGTAGCAGCTCAGGAGTATCCGCCACCGTGGAGAACCTGGAGATGCGTTCATCGTGCCCTCTCTTATACGCCACCTGATGAGAAGACAGTAGAGTCAAGGGCGCACCCACCTCACAGCCTCTGCAATGACCTCTCCCTGTGGCTCTCCTAAAGCTGCACCATCAGGCTACACTCGATGCAAACCTGTGGCAAGTCTTCTGTGGCTTGTTTCACAGGCTCCTCCTCAAAAAGCATCCATGCCAATGTGCTAAGTCCAGGAGTGTGCCAGGGACTGCCACACTCCAACAAATATTAACTTGCTTAATCTCCATAATAATCACATTTGGCAGGACTAATGTTGTCCTCACTTTACAAATGAGAAGCCAAGGAAGAGAGAAATTAAACAATTTGTCCACGGTCACACAGCACTAAGGGATAGAGCCAGGATTCAAATTTCAGCATTCTGGCTCCAAAATCTGAGCTTTTAACAAATAAACTTTGCTACTCTTCCAGTGAACCTGACATCCAGTTAAAAATTAGTGTCTTCGGCTGGATGTGGTGGCTCATGCGAGTAATCCCAGCACTTCGGGAGGCCATGGTGGGTGGATCACAAGGTCAAGAGATTGAGACCATCCTGGCCAACATGGTGAAACCCCATCTCTACTAAAAATACAAAAATTAGCTGGATGTGGTGGCACGCGCCTGTAGTCCAGCTACTCAGGAGGCTGAGGCAGGAGAATCACTTGAACCCAGGAGGTGGAGGTTGCAGTGAGTCGAGAATAAAAATAAAAATAAAATAAAAATAAAAAATAATAATGTCTTCAGTGCTAAAGCAAACTCAAGAAATCATGTGGTCCAGACTTTGGGTGAACTACACAGTCTTCTCTGTATTTTATGGACATGGTCCAATCACTGCACAGAGAATACTTGATGGGGAAAAGGTAAGAACACAGTTTTCTCTGTAATATGACACTAGTGATACCTACTTCCCCAAAGCACTCTCTTACTGTTTTTTCCCTAAATCATGGGGGTTCATTAATGACAAAAATTAGCATAATCAATGGTGAAAAAGCACCTAGACACTCACTTGGCTAGCCAGCTGGTTGGCTTTCTTGGCCCTTTGATAAGCAGGTGTGATCATGGCTGGAAAGCTCCCCTTGCCCCTGGGTTGCTCATAGTCTTCTGTATATTCCTGTTGGTCAGAACCAATGTCAGAATGAGAACTGAGATGATATTGAATGACAGCTAAGAAAACTGCAATAAAACCAATGAAACTAGATTCATAAAGTTCTTGGGAAATATTTCAATCATCTGTAATAAATTTAAAAATGGTTTATAATTAGCCATTTGAATAAAACCATCAGCACTGAAGAACTCATATTTCCCACGTCAAAGGGGCTCCTCTTGAATGTTCATATCAAAATATGGGGACCTGGCACAACTCAAGGGCTGCCCTTTGACTCTAAGGCCTGTAGGTAACACAGCCATTAATTAATACATGGGTGACTTTCCTGTAACTCGTCTGCTAGCAAGAGTCCTACAGTATTGGAAGTAAAATGTCTCTTATTCTTTCCTTCTGACTTTTTTAATATCTCTGATGATTAGTTTTCTTGATGAGACTTATCACCTTAGCATTTGTGTTTCTAGCATTTTCTTTCCATTTTCTAAAGGAAAAGTCATAGGACTAACAGTGTTTTCCAAAGTAGATTCTTCAAAAGGTAAGTGAACCTAGAGGTAACCAGGAGGGACCTAGTTACCTGGAGCGTAACCTGTGAAAATGGTTGAGGATTTCCACAATCCGGGCTAAAACTGTCTTCCCTATGTGAAAGCCTGCTAAAGTCTCTTACAATTCTGGAGGTCAGTACTTTAAAATGGGCCATCAGGGATGGTTCCTTCTGGAGTTTCTAGAACATAATCTGTTTCTCTGCCTTTTCCAGCTTCCAGAGGCCCCCACATTTCTAGTTCCTGCCCTACATGGATTTGGCCTCTGCTTCTGTCACCACATCACCTTTCCTCTGACTCTGACCCTCCTGGTTCCAGGGATTAGGACATGGGTATCTTTGGGGATGATAGCATCATTCTGTCTACCACAATTGTAAAAGCCAAGGAACAGTCAAACTCATTGCTAAGTAATTGCTAAACCAATTCCTAAAGCAATTTCTAGGGTGCTTACCTCACCAAGAGACTTTCGAGCCTCAACCATCCTTACAATTTCGGGGTCTGGCAGAGCTCCTGGGCACCAAGCATTCCCTTCCCCATATCCAGTCCAATAGGCTCTCTACAAAGGAAGCACATGAAGGGATACAAACACATGCCCCAGATTCCCAGCAACATTTACATGCATTGCCAAAAGAAGATATTCTTAAACATTATAAACTCCTATTGGTAAATCCTGGGTCTCAGCTAACTGAAATGTTCATTTATTTCAGGCTAGAAAATGACCTAAGATTCTAAATAATTGAACTTTCTGAGAGCCACTTATGTCACAGGAAAATTTTGAATGTAACAACGTTTTCTTGCATACCATTGCATCAGGATTGGGCGAGGAGGAGGGGAAATCACTGTGGACAGGTAATCTGAGATTAATCAACATTATTCAGACAAATGTCAAAAACCTACTACCTGTTATGTACTTGACAACTGACAATGGAAATAAAAGCAAAAAAAAAAAAAAAGGAAAGGCAAAGTTTCTCTTTTAAGATACTCACAACCTACCACATTGTGAGATAAAACTAACATGAAACAAATAGCAATTAGAAAAAAGATATGTGTTTAAGTGTATTGTCTGAGTGATAAGTACAATAAGAATCTTTAAAAAGCAGTCTGTAAGAGATGGGTCCCATTTGGGGCAGGAAGATAGAATTTGAGCTGTACTTCCAGGGCTGAGGGCAGTTAGCAGAGGCCAAGGGGGAAAGAATGGCATCCACTCTAGAAGATCAGTTCCATGAAGGCAGGGATTTTCATGTTTGGTTCACTAATGCATCCTAAAAGCTTGGAACAGGGTGTAGCAACTCATAGACTCAATAATTATTTGTTGAATAAATTCCAGGAATGTAGGCTGCCATGAATAAAAGCATGAAGGCAGTGATGGGCTCAGCAATTAGGACCATGAGGAGCTGGGTTTGATTGGACCCAAGGGAAAGAGATGGGGAGCCAGGTGGGCTGGAGGGGGACAAGTTGGACAGGTTGGGTAGAGCTAGCCTTTGGAGATCCAGAAAGACAGATTATTCATATGTGAAATTACACTCAACCTGACTAGCAATCAGGGACATCTAAATTGAAACAAGATGCAGATTGTCCAAACACTTATCTGACAATACCAAGTGCTGGTTAGAATGTTGGGAAACAGGCATTCTCACACACTGCCTTTGGGAGTATAAAATGTATAGCTATTTTAGAATGCAATTTGAGCCTCCATTAAAATTTAAAAGGGACATACCCTTTGACTTAGCAACTCTGTTTTTTCATTATCTAGTCTAGAAAAACACTCACTTGTGTACAAAAGAGGTCTTGAACAAGAGTGTCCCTAGCAACTTTGCAATAGCAAAAAAATTTTGGAATAATCCTGTCTATCAATAGGATAGTATGGTATTGTACATCCATTTTTTTTTTTTCCCCTTGAGACAGAGTCTTGCTCTGTCACCTAGGATGGAGTGCAGTGGCACTATCTCGGCTCACTGCAACCTCCACCTCCTGGGTTCAAGCAATTCTCCTGCCTCAGCCTCCCGAGTAGCTGGGATTACAGGCACGTGCCACCATGCCTGGCTAATTTTTGTATTTTTAGTAGAGATGGGCCACATTGGCCAGGTTAGTCTCAAACTCCTGACCTCAGGTGATCCACCCACCTTGGCCTCCCAAAGTGCTGGGATTACAGGCGTGAGCTATGGCACCCGGCCTTGTACATCCATTCTTAATGGTGCACCTATGATACACCCGTTCACGATAGCTTAAAAGGGTGCTGATGTAGAAATATTTCCAAGATATTTGTTGAGTGAAAAATACACACTTTACAACAATGCATATTGTTTCATGAAAAAAGTATACATTTTAATAGAAATATACTGTAAACCAAAAATAAAATTCTAAGCCCACTAACTATCTGAACAGGCTCCTCCTCTCAGCCAAGGACATTTGAAAGTTAACCTGCAAAACTGGTTCAGGCCATGATGGGAAGGGGGAGGTCGGACATGTCTCATTATACCTGCCTCCCTTTTGGAATTCGGGAAAAGCCTACCGACCAGTATTAGCACCAACACATATTTTAAGTCTGATAAGAAATATTTACAATCTATTCTCTCTGAAACCTGCTACTTGGAGGCTTCATCTGCATGATAAAACTTTGGTCTCCACAACCCCTTATTGTAACCCAGACATTTCTTTCTATTGATTTCAGGTCTTTAGTTAATAACTCAACCAACTGCCAATCAGAAAACTTTAAATCTACCTATAACCTGAAAGCCCCCACTTCGAGTTGTCCTGCCTTTCCAGATGGAACCAATGTACACCTCACATGTACTGATTGATGTCTCATGTCTCCCTAAAATGTATAAAAGCAAGCTGTACTCTGACCACCTCTGGCACAGGTTATCAGGACCTCCTGAGGCTGTGTCGTGGGCGTGTCCTTAACCTTGGCAAAATAAACTTTCTAAATGGATTGAGACCTGTCTCAGATACTTTTGGGTTTATATAACATATATACATATATAATTTTCAATAACAAATAATAGTAGCTGATATTTATTGTACCTACCACTGTTCTAAGGTCTTTTGATCACCACAATATCATTATGTTAGGAAGTGTTTGAAGTTCACCTTACAGATGAGAAAGTTGAAGTAAAGAATGGTTAAATAACTCATTCAAGATCCTTCAATAAATGGTAGTAAGCATGTCCAAATGTAAATTCTAGAAAGATGGATATAGATAGTTTTATTTGCAAATCTATAGAGAAAAGTCTGGAAGGATGCTACCCACGAGATTGATGAAAGCGGGTACTTCTACAAAGAAAACTGGAATTGGAGGTGGTGGATAAAGGGTTAGCTTTGTACTGTTTGGATTTCTTTTTTATAATAAGAATAATGCAAATTCTTATGTGTATATTATGTGTGTAAATAAAATAAACGGTTAAGGAATTCTGAAATGATGAGTCTGTCAACAGACAGGGGAGGTGGGAAGAGTAAGTCAGGGACACCTAGGAAGCTGGGAGCCTCCTGATCCATGTGAGCACAACAGGCTGGAGAGAGGCCAGCCTAGAGGAGGGAAAGCAGCCACCTTGGGAGGCCTTGTAAAGGTCCAGGCAGGAAATGATGTAGATCAGAACAGGGAGAGTGGAGAGAGAAAAGGGTGGAGCTGAGTGAAGTGTCAGAGAAAGAAAGGGTAGCCTTGGTTTCAAACCTGGGTGATAGAAATACAGTGGTTGAAAGGAGAAGACAATGAACCTGGTCTGGGGCAGATAGAGTTCAGGTGATGTTAGGACATGCTGATTGAGGTCTTCCATAGACAGTTGGAATTACAAACTGGATGAAAGGAAACCTACTTGGTTTTCTCTAGAAGTAATAATAATAATACATTCAATTGACATAGTATGTCACTCTTTTTCCAACCCAGTTATCACTTTTCTCTCACCTCATTTGCCAGTGGCTGCCTGTTAGGTGCACCTTCCTTATCCTTGGATTTCATGTCCCAATGAAAAACTGATTTAAATTGTTCACCATCTTCTTGGTCATGGATCTGCACAAGGAAGATGTTGTCAGTAACGTTTCCATCAGAAAAGAGAGAAAAAAATAGACAAACAATTCCTAACTAAAATTGGGGGATTTTGCTAAGTCTCAACTGCAGAGCATCTTCACTGTGCTACAAGGCACACTGTGCTGTCAGTCTCCCTGTGGTTTCATCTGCACCACAAACCAGGTGGCACATATAGAGCACCTGCTGTGTGCGAAGCTCTTTGAAGCAGTGCGATTAAAGCGACTGAGATAAAGTCTTTATAAACGTATCACACAATACAAATTAGAGTAACCTCAGGAAACACTGGGCATTAGAGTAGTGGTTCTTAATTTTAGTCGTGTAACCATCACCCAGGGAGCTTGTTAAAATGCTGGTTCCTCAATTTTATGAAGGTATTCTTCTTATGCCTCACAATTTTACCTTTAACATCCTGATTTATAATACACCTTGAGTTAATTTTTATGTATAGATAAGGGTCAAGGTTCATTTTTTTCTATATAAATACCCAATTACTACAGTACTGTTTATTGAAAGCTCATTCTTGCTATGTTAAATTGCAGTGATGCCTTGCTCGGTAAGTCAAGTGACCATATACGTGCAGCCCTATTTCTGGCCCGTGTTGGGGTCCGCTAGTCTATTTCTCTCTTCTTGTGCCAATTCTATGCTGAGTTAATAGAGTAAGTCTGCTTTTATAGAGTAAGTCTTGAAATCTGGTGAGTCCTTCAATTTTGTTCTTCAAGATTTCTTGGCTATTTTAGAAGCTTTGTGTTTTTATATTCGTTTCAGAATCAGTCTGTCCATTTCCACAAAAAAACACCAGGATTTTGAATGGGACTGCCTTGAATGTATAGATTAATTGGGGGGAAACTGACCTCTCGGTAACATCTTCATAACCTTGAGATAGACAAAGATTTCTTAAATGTAAAAAGGACTAATTATAAAAGAAAAAACATCAGAAAGTCTTAGGTCCAAACTAAGATATCAAAATTTGTTAGGTAGGAAGTGAGGCCCAGAAATTGGCCATTTTGGCCGGGCACAGTACCTCACGCCTGCACTCTCAGCACTTTGGGAGGCTGAGGCAGGCGGATCACTTAAGGTCAGGAGTTCGAGACAAGCCTGGCCAACACAGTGAAACCCCATCTCTACTAAAAATAGAAAAAATTAGCTGAGCATGGTGGCGCACGCCTGTAGTCCCAACTACTCAGGAGGCTGAGATATGAGAATCACTTGAACCCAGGAGTCGGAGGTTGCAGTGAGTCGACATCATGCCACTGCACTCCAGCCTGGGCAACAGAGTGAGACCCTGTCTCAAAAAGAAAGAAAGAAAGAAAGAAATCTGAAATTTTTACAAGCTGAAGTTTAAATTCTTAATTTTAAACATAATGAGAAAACAAGCTCAGAGGAAAGTTTAAACCCAAAGAATTCTTGTTCCCTATCAAGGGCACGTTCTGACGTTGACTTTCCAGGGTTCCTACTGCTTAAGGCTACTTGATGTGTATATTTTTAAAATATACATTGAGAGATCTTTACATGCTTTTTCCTTGTATTTTTAAGAAACAATTAAATGAACATTACATAAACTTAAAGTGGGCTTTGTTTGTTTGTTTGTTTTTTGTTTTTACCTACCAATAATACCGCCAATATTTTGGGCCAGTTAATTATTTGTTGCGGAGGACTGCCTCGAGCATGGCAAGATGTTTAACAGCATCCCAGGTCTCCATCCACCAGATGCAATAATACCCCATTAACACCAGTCACAACAATCAGTATGTCCCCAGACATTAACAAATGTCCCCCGGGTAGGGGTTGGGGGGAACTGCCCTCCTTGAGAACAATGTACTTTAGGAATCAGAAACACATGACCAAAATAGATATTCTGTCCACTTCTAGAAAGTTATATTTGCTGTCCTCCTTCCCCAGTGCAAATCTACCACTGGGGAGGGTTTGCCTCCCTCAGGGACCTTTCGTGAGATTCATGATTACGCCAAGGAAATAGAAAGAGGAAAAAATGCCATAAATCTTACCAGTGGGGTAAGGAAGCATGAAGGGCTAAATTTCGTTCTCCGAATAGACGAAAACCCTAGATGTTTTATTTTTCTAAAAATTCCATTCACACCTACCAAACAGGAAATTCTGTCTTTGCAAGTATTTATTTATTTTTCAAAGGGTGACATTTAGGAAACAAAAACCTACAAATCTGCTTTGAATGCCAGCTTAAAATCTTTACTTTTCTCCTTCATCACCATCACTGAAAAATCTCTTTCCTTTTTTGATTTTAGCACTTTCACAATGAATTTGTTTTTTATTCAATTGTCAAAGTCTCTCAGAGATCACAAGGAGGTGAAAAGGTAATTCATAACACACCCTAGGGCAGTTGTAAGAGCTGGGCCCTGTAAGGGATATGGTTGTCTATTTTACTTTGTCCCTGGTGGGCAAGGAGAAAGTGATCTCAGTAGACAACGCACACACATACACACACACACACACACACACACACACACACCATATACACATACAGACATACATACGTACATAAACACCATACACACATATATACACTCACTGTATAAACATATATACATACCACATATGCATATACATATCCCACATGCATGTACATATACATGCATATGCATAAGTACATACACACCAAATACATGCACACAATACACATGAACATGTGCACACACATACACATGCACACACGTCACATACACACATATAGATGCGTGTGCACACACATTCACACCTACATACACACATATACACACTCCCCAGATGCACACACACATATATATACACACATATACACTGTCACATAGACACAAACAAATACACACACGCAGGCCTCCTGGGAAGCTCACATCACTGTCTGTGGCTGGAAATAGAACCAGCAACAATCCTAGCCTTGCTCCAGGTTGAGCCTGTCATACACAGTTAAAATAATGTGAGTCCACTCCCATCTCAAAAAAAGGAAAATAGTGTGTGACCTGTTGTGTGATTATAAGGTGGAGACATGCCCGCTGCGGCCCAGTTAGAGGAAAAATACAGACATTGTGGAACTTTCTGTAGACAGTGTAATAAATGCATACAGCATTCTGAAGTAAAGTACATCTCGTCATGTTTTATCTGTCAAATCCTCACTACACAACTGCAGAAACATGGATATTTGAAAACATGAACAAGTGCTTTTTGTCTTCTGGAGAGTTTGCCACCCTCTGGGTGAAAGAGAGCTACTAATAAATATCCTAAAGTTAAACAGATCTGGATTTGTGCCCAACCAGCTGGGTAAACTAGGCAGGTTACTCAACCTCTCTGAGCTTCAGTTTCCTCAACTATAACATGAGAATATTACAGAAGGTTCTTGTCAACACCACATGAGATAATATAAAGTACTTAGCAGAGTATTTAGCACTCTGTTTAAGTAAGAGCTAGATTCAATACTTATTGTAATTTAACGTAGCTGTCCTCAGACACCAAGAGATGAAAACAAAGTCCTAAAAGAATTAGGCTTCTTAGTAACCTAGGATTGCTTGTGAATTCTTAAGACTTGTGAATCCCTAGGAAGCAATGATGTCTGAGCAACAACTCAAGCCTCCATTTCCTCACCGTAAAATGGGATAATAGTAGTATCAACTTCATTGGGTTGCGATATATGTTAAATGAACTAAGTGCTTCTACAGTAAATGCTATATATGCTTGTTAAATAAAAGAAATAATAAACTCACAAATAGTTCAAAGCACTTAGTGAAAATAAGGTATCTTGGCAGCATGTGTAGAGAGCCACACAGCAAGGTCACTACCTCTATCTCATACACAGTTTCTTGGGAGGAGGACAGCTGGGCAGGGAAGGGAGTCAGTATGAGGCGGAGCAACATTAGGAAGGGAATCTTGGGTAAAGAGGGATTACTAGAGAGTCTTTCACCTCATGGGTAATTTTCTAATTTTAGAAAGCCACTAAAACTTCATCCCACAGAGCAACTTCTTGTAGGCATGGGTTATAGAAGCTCAATGATTCATCATTTTAATAGGTGCAAGAGTTCCGTCAATAACTGGTTATTTGACAAAACTCCACTACTAGATTTTCAACAGGCTGGATTTGGCAACGTGGCCTCCATGTTTATCTCCCCATCTCAATCCCACACCTCCTAAACTAAACTTCCTTTCCAAAGGAAAACATCGTTGACCTATCCCCACCCCTAGGGGAAAACAGGCTGTCAATAATCGTAAGCAATGACTGAATTCAGAGAGATTTAAGAGTGTGAAACTAAAGGTTTTAATTTTATGTACCAGAATGTCACAGGGAAAAGTCAAGATCCTTGTAATATGTTCCAACTATGTAAGCATTGTTTATGTATTAAGCACCTAGTATATGCAGAGCCTACTCCATAAACTGTCATCATTTTATGAGACAGTCTTGAGCTGGTCAAGACACAAAGATTATACTGAAATCAAGGACCTCAATTATTCAATCTAGATTATCCTGTATATTGGCTCCTAATATTGTGGGAGAACAAACAGTCACATTTGTTACTCAAATGCACTTTACATGCATATGTGGAGGAAATGGGCAGGTTCACATGCAGACAGAGACACTTAAAAATTTAACATGTGCCTAGCATTGTTAATCAATATATAATATTTGCACATATGTATGGAGTACATATAATATTTTGTTACATATTAGAATGTGTAATGATAAAGTCAGGGCATTTAAGGTGTTTATCAGCTTGAGTATTTATCATTTCTATTCTAGCTATTTTGAAATATATGATACATTGTTGTTAATTGTGGTCATCCTACTCTGCTGTAGGACATTACAACATGTTCCTTCTTTTATTTATTTAATTTTTTAAGAAATAAAGACAGGGTCTCACTATGTTGCCCAGGCTAGTCTCTAACTCCCAAGCTGAAACCATCTGCCTGCTTTGGCCTCCCAAAGTGTTGGGATTGTAGGTGTGAGCCACTGTGCCTGGCTAGAACATATTCCTTCTATCTGTTTGTATGTTTCTACCCAGTAACCAACCATTCTCCATACCCTCCATCCCACTGAAAATTAAATAACTTACCCCACTGATGGCCTCTGGAAATGTCCTCACATTTAGGTTTAATGGAGTGTGATAGACACTGGTGAAAGTGTTGTTCTTAGGGTTATGGCTACAACAAATAGGTATAAATCAAAATTAGAAATGTACTTTATCCAAATGATTGAGGGACTATTCTTAAAATTATTTTTAAATAATAACAGTTATTTAAAAAAAATCAATAAATATAAAACTTAACAATTAAGTTCATGATTTTCCAGGCAATGCATCTTACAGAAAAAAAAAGCAAATAAAATAAAATCAACATATATAACTGAAAGCCTAAATTTAACTGGAAATGATCACTCGAAAACTTTCTGAAGAAAGTAAAAAAGGATTCTGAAATTATTTAAAAGAAAATACTTCAAAGCTCTATATGCATATGTATGGCCATTATATTGTTCTGCACAGTATTTAATAATTTGACATGCGGTTATAGTGGATATATTTCATCTTTTACTGGAAGAAATTTGAAATTTTGTGTCCATTGCATAAAACCCCACCTTAGGTCTCTTTAATGACAGGATACAAAGGAACACTTTGGGAGAAGATATTTCTTGGATTTAACCCCGGGGTATATGATTTGAACGTTTAGTTGGCTCCTTGTTGAAAAACAAATAAAACTCAAGAGGTAGTGGTGGGGGCATCAAACACTTACGCGTGACAGTACGGCTTTTTCTGGTGACTCACAAAGTTATTAACAGACAGCATCATCTTGCAAACTTCACAGTGAAAACAGGCTTTATGCCATATCTAGAAATCATATACAGAAGATTTAGCAACTACCTTTTCCCCCCAGACTCAAGGTTCTTATATATTTTAGGGTAAAAAAATGAACTTCGAGGATAAAATGGTGATTTAAAAAAAATTTAAAATCACACACACAGCTATAACAACACTCACAGTTAAATAAATGGATATCTTTTTGTTTTTGTTTTTTTTTTTTGAGACAACATAGAAAAAATAGAAATGGGTAGAACTAAATAAAGGTGAGGAAATGTAACTTTTTCTTGTGGTTCAAAACAATTTAACTGAAAATTAAATTTCCATATTTACCTATGTCCATATGTGAGAAGGTCAATTTCCTGTTTGTTAGTATTCACAAAAGCCAAGAAACGTCTACTGACCTGATCTATACAGCTGATCTTCTCAGCAGGATAAACCCCATACCCACACCTAGAGCAAGCCTGCACATTCATCTCGAAGCCAGAAGAGAGACGACAAAGATAGGCAACAGGCAAGAAATGCAAGGAGAACCCCCAGTCTAGTTCAAGTCTTCAGAATCCGACCACTATAAAATTCCTGTGAGCACCTCGATCGTTCAGAATCTAACTTCCACTTTCCTTTGCTGACCTTCTAGTTTGAAGTCAGCAGTTGGATGGCTTTTAAAGCTGCCACTTACTCAAGGGGCTATTTTGGCCACTCACTCAGCACGCATGCGTCTGGGAAATAAGGTGGAAGTATTTCTAGCTGACATGCTTCTCTAAATAGAAAAATGAACTCACAACAGCATCATGTTTATGTGGATAACCAAATCCTGGTGTATGATCAGGCAGCATGGAGTGGTTTAGCACTAGCTGTGATCATGACCCAAGAAAAGAACCTAAAGGAAGATGCCACACCGTCATCCAACAATCAAATTAGAAAAGCTTGCTCTATGCGTCCTATGACTAAAGCAGAAAGGCCAGCTCCCCAAAATATAGAAAATAAAATAGGATTGATTCACTCCTTTAAATGGATAAATATCACACTTGAATTTTAACTTTACTTACCCAAAGCGTTTACAACAGTGGAACTAAAAACTTAATAAGCTGTTAATTTGTGTTTAGCTTCTACTGGAACGCAAAACTAAAAACAAATGAGAACTCTTGGTGTTTTGGCCTCTGTATTTTATTCTAGAATGTTCCAAGAAGGCCTTTGTGCTTGTTCCCTTGCCTCACAGGCCTTAAAAGGGGTGATATGAAGATAGAATCTCTCTTCCTGGCTTTGGGAAGCCTCTCATTGCCTTCAGTCTCTGCTGAAATGTCACCTTATCACCTTATAGAAATGCCTGATATAAAATGGCACCTCACCTGTCCCCAATCCTATCTCATTATCTTCCATTACTCTTAGCCTGCTTGATGGTCTTCATAGTGGTAATCACAACTGGACATATTACATGTTAATGTTTCTATTTTTTAAAATCGTGTCTCTCCCATCAAAATACGAGTTCTATCTAAACAGGATCCTTGGTCCTTTTTGCCACTTCTGTATCCCCCATGCCTAGAAAAAGGACTGCCAATAAAAGGTGCTTAATAAAGATTTATTGGATTAATGAAATAAATTTAATACTCACACCAAAATGCCTATAGAGGCCAGGTATGAAGTCTAGATAATGGTAGGAACTTTTCCAAACAGATGAGCACTCCTCCCATCTGAAGCAGGCAACTGCTCCTCAGTCCCAGACAACTGTCATCATGAAAGAATCAACATTCCCGGTTGCCAAATATTCTGATTTTTCCAGAATATTTTCCAAATATTCTGAGCACACCAGAAGTCTGCATTTACACATGAAATTCCCCCTTTTGTATATAAAACAATATAACAGAGTCATGGGCAGTATTTGGCCAGCAGGTTGCCAATTTGTGACGTTGGCCCTAAATGCTCTGAGGTTAGGTTGGTGTCCCCAGGTAGGGTGGAGCAAGATCAGTAGTATTCTGGGGTTGTGCTGAGATAGCCAGGGGGTAGAAAGAAGCTCTAAAACCAATGAAGAAGAGTAGTGTTCAAGTCCACATGAGTATAAGGGGAAAGAGGAGTCTCAGGTTTTCCCACATGGGGCTAGGGCTCTCTCAGCATGGGAGGGGACTCAAAGCAGGGACTCCAGGCTCAGCAAAGACTCCCACACTGAAACATGATCGGGCAGGAGGGCTGCCACCAGCCTGAGCAAATGAGAACAGCAACGGGCACAGCAAAAAAATCTGCAGGGTTCCCCGGTTGTTTTGCTCTGCACCAGGCTTCTCAAGCCTTACCTAGTGGGTGGGGTGGAAGCTCCAATAATCACTGAAAATGAACTGTACCCCAGTGCAAAGGGCTGAGGAATCAGGGGCATTTCACTTAAAAAAGAAGCTTGCAACATTCCTTCTCTGCCTAAGCTTGTCATTGCAATCTGTAGCCGTTACAACGGGTTGGTCACATTTGTGAACACAAGAATTACAAAATGCAAGATGCTAAACTGGATTTGTACCATTACTTCTGATTTATTAGACATCAGAAATTGCTAGGAGAAACAACCCCATAGAACTAGAAATGGGACAGTTTAAGGAACTAGAAGCAAACACCCATTTCTGGGGCAAGGCAAACACAGCCTTCACTGCGTAGTGGAGCCTTGGTTGGTTCACACCACCCTTCTCATGTTATGTATAGCCCCTCCTGCTCCTTGGCCTAAGTCCCTCCCACTTGACACAGGGATTACAGCAGGCCATCCAAGCCAAGCCAGTGAGCACACCACGTTCCTTTGGCCTTAGGAGTTGATTCACACAACATCAGTCTTACCCTGGGTTCTCCAGAAAACAGAACCTGTGTCAAAGGCTTATATGCAAGGACTTTATTTGGAAGTATAATCCAGGGAGCAAGAGTTAGAAGGCAGGAAATGCAGAGCAGGGAACAGTCGGTATAAGGGTTGTTCTCAAGGAAGCCACCAGCTGGTATAAAGTGTATTGAATGGCTTGACCATCTTCCAAGGGGCCATATAAACAACTGCTACTCAGGAACATCTACCAGAGGAAGGAAGGGGCCTGTCTCCCATTGGTGAAAGTTTTGCCCCATTGGCTGTTAATTCCATGCTGTGTATGTACACAGGGAGTCCCATGGCATCTCACACCTCAATATCAACAGGAAAACACCAAGGGCAGTAGAAGGCCAAAGACACTGTTGGTTGTGCCCATGTGAAGATGGCCAGAGCCCTCACAGAGATAGTGGCCACTACCGAGGCTGAGCCAGCTCAAGTAGGCAAAGGGCCTACGGAAGGTGAGGCTGAGTGAATCTAAAGCAGCCCTTCCAGGTGTCTGATGCACTGTGCTCTCAGCAGAGTCCTGGACTTGGGCTTGGTGGCAGTGAGCTGGAGCCAGATCTTGCAGAGCCTTGTGGAGCCTTGATCTGGGAGCTTCAGCCCACACCACCCAACATTGCTCTGGCTTTTTTTAAGTCTTGACTCATAGGGAGCTTTTTGTTTCACATTAATGACTTTTATGTTCAGTATGTGGGCAAGTGGTTTCCTTTTGAAAGTTAATTGTAGTCCCCTTTATTTACCTCTTTTCAATTTCATCCTGTTGATGGTGGTCGCCTTGCTTTAGGCGGTTGAGGTCTTTTTGGACTTGGATTGAGTCATCCAGGATATGAGGTAATCCTTTCTAACTCTGCACCATTTCCAGGGCCCTCCAGGGCTGTGCATATGAACTAGTTTTGAAACTACAGAGAGATGATAAGAGATGTGAAATCAAGGGACAGCTGCTGACCCTTCATTCTGTCACTGTCGCTCAAATTAGACGGAAGGTGTTCCTCCCATGCTGGGGGTTTGTTCCTGTTTTAATTTAGGTTCCCCCCTCAGCAATAGGCACAGGGAAGTTATTTGGGAAGAGGTCCCATGAGGCAGGAGTGAGGGTTTAAGGCAAATGAGCCAGGGAAAAGAGAAGAGTCAGTAAAGCGCATATTCTAAACTAGATATTATACCACTGTGGGCAGCTGGAGCACAATCTTGCTGGGGACACTCTGAAGATTTGTGTAGAATGTGCCTCAGAATGGTCCCACTGAAGGATAGTGGCTAGGACACATCCACCCAACTCTCATCCCCCACTGGTTGAGGGCAACTGTCAGGGTCATTAACTCCCCTATACCTTTAAGGGAGACCTCTCTCCACAAGCTTAATGGACTTAGGCAGCTTGAAGAAAGCCAAGAGGCAGGGAAGCGGAGGGCCGCTGCTGCGGGGGTGTAAGGAGGGACTGGTGACATGCATGGAGACAACACGGGTGAGCGGAGGGGATGTGATACCAGGTACCCCCAGAGTGGGTCACTCAAGGAAACTGGCAGTGGACAGGGTAAGAGAAAGTACTTATATGAGATGCACCATGAACTTTCACTGTCCTGCTCTTCCAGGCTGATGGTGTCAACCCTGTTCCATCCATCCACTCCTCTGCATTGTACAATGCTGTGTCGACACACTTGGGGTGGAGAATTCAGGAAGCAGGGCCTTGTCTCAAGCTCTCATGCTTTCTCAGGTCAGATCTGCCCATGCCTACCACCCTCACCCCTATCCTTGGGGGCTTCCAAGTGCCCCGGGAGAAGTTATTGGGGGTATTCTCCTGAGGAAAAGTCCCACGGGTCCTGGCTGATGGGGGCTCAGCAACCTCAGACTGAAGTTCTTCTGTGCAGTCATAAGGCCTGAGCACTAGATGGTGGTGACCTTAATTAGGCAAGGAGCTCTTACCACCCTAGGGAAACCTAAACATTGGTGAGGTTACCTAATGCCCAAGCTTCATTCTGAGAGGTTGAGCAAGTTATCTGTTGGTTTATAGAAACTGTACTGTGTCCAGGAAAATTAGAGAAATTCTACATCTCTTCAAACCTAAATCTGGCTTGAAACCACTCTGGTTTAAAGTTATATATTAGTCAGAGTTCTTAAGAGGGACAGAACCAATAGGGGATATATACACGTGTGTGTGTGTGTGTGTGTGTGTATATATATATATATATATGAGATTATTAGGGATAATTGGTTCACACGATTACAAGGCAAAGTCCCATGATAGGCCACAAGTTGGGAAAAGAGAAAAGCCAGTAGTTTGGCTCAGTCCAAGTCTGAAAGCCCCAAAACCAGGGAAGCTGACAGTGCAGCCCTCAGTCTGAGCCCCTGGGAGGTCACTGGTGAAAGTCCCAGAGTCCAAAGGCTGAAGAACCTGGAGTCTGACATCCAAGGGCAGGAGAAGAAGCCTAGTGTGCTGAAAAGCATGGGAAGAGAGAAAGAGGGAGAAGACTCAGCAGACAAGCTTATCCCCTTTCTTCCACCTGCTTTGTTCTAGCCAAGCTGGCAGCCCATTGGATGGTGCCCACTCACATTGAGGGTGGGTCTTCCTCTCTCAGACCATCAACTTAAATGTCAGTCTCCTCTGGCAGCACCCTCACAGACACATCCAGGAACAATGCTTCATCAGCTATCTAGGCATCCATCAATTCAATCAAGTTGACACCTAATATTAACCATCACAGTCATTGTTTGCTTTGAAGATGGGATTGTGTCATTTGGTGTAAGATAGGGACCCACAAACTTCTCTGTAAGAAGTCAGACTGTAAATATTTTAGGCTTTGCAGGCCATATAGTCAATCTCTGTTGCATCATCTTTTTCTTATTCTTCTTTTTTTTCAACCCTTTAAAAATGTAAAAACCATTCTTAGCTTGTGTGCAATACAAAAACAGACCACAGGTGACCTGCAGGTGGTAGTTTGCAATCACAGGGCATCAGGAGCAACTGTGTCTGATGCTCTTGGGGAGAGGGAGTGGAGAGGAAGGCAGAGGAAAGGATTAGGAATCAGTTCAGCCCTATATGGCCTGGGCCTTGATTGCAGTAGAATCTTATTCAGGTGTGAATAATAATACTCAACTGCTGCGGTTACCTTTTCCTGGGCCAGGAGACAATGACACACCCTGTGTGTGGGGTGGAAGTTCCCCTCTGCATCAAGAAATGGATAGTCAGCCGGGCACAGTGGCTCACGCCTGTAATCCCAGCACTTTGGGAGGCCGAGGTGGGCAGATCACGAGGTCAGGAGATTGAGACCATCTGGCTAACACAACGAAACCCCGTCTCTACTAAAAATACAAAAAATTAGCCGGGCGTGGTGGCAGGTGCCTGTAGTCCCAGCTACTCAGGAGGCTGAGGCAGGAGAATGGTGGGAACCCAGGAGGCGGAGGTTGCAGTGAGCCTAGATCATGCCACTGCACTCCAGCCTGGGTGACAGAGTGAGACTCCATCTCCAAAAAAAAAAAAAGAAAGAAAGAAAAAGAAATGGATAGTCACACTGCTGAAGGCAACAGAATCAGAAATGAGGCAGGCTTGATTGATATCCATCTGGGTCCACTCAGGAGTGAGAAACCATACAGTAAGCTGAATTAACACAGGCATCCCTCAGTATCCATGGGGGTATTGGTTCCAGGGCCCCTGAGGATACCAAAATCCATGCATGCGCAAGTTCCTTATATAAAATGGCATAGTATTTGTATGTAACCTACATATAATCTCCCATAGGCATTAAATCATCTCTAGATTACTTAAAGTACCTAATACAATGTAAATGCTATGTAAGTAGCTGTTACCTCATATTTTTTTATTTATATCGTTTGTATTATTGTATTGTTATTTTTTGCTTTTTTTTTAAGTATATCTGATCTGCAGTTGGTTGAATCCTCAGATGCATAACCTGGGGATATGGAGGATCAACTGTATAACAAATTATACACTGTAACAGCGAGTTGGAATATCAAGAGGTTGGCTAGTAAGAAGTAAAGAGAACTCTGAAAACTGTAGCAATAGCAGATATCCTTGCAAATAACGTATGTGTTAGTTTGCTAGGGCTGCCATAACAAAGTGCCACAGGCTCAGTGGCTTAAACAACAGAAATTTATTTTCTCACAGTTCCAGGGGCTAGAAATCCAAGATCACAATATCAGCAGGGTTGATTTCTTCAGAGACTTCTCTCTGCTTGTAGATGGCCACCTTCTCTCTGTATCCTCCCATGGTCTTCCCTCTGTATCTGTGTCCTTACTGCAACCAGTCAGACTGGTTGGGGGCTAAGTCTTCATGTGCATAGGGTGTAACTGAGTAACCAATGGGAAGCCTCTAGAGGGTACTTTAAACCCCAGAAGATTTAGTAACCAGTGCTCTTGAGCCACTTGCTCCAGCCAGCTCCCACTCTGTGGAGTATACTTTCATTTCATAAATCTGTTCTTTCGTTGCTTCATTCTTTCATTCCTTTGTTTATGCATTTTGTCCAATTCTTTGTTCAAAACACCAAGACCCTGGACAACTCCTAGTCAAGACCCTCCACTGGTAACAGAGGAACTCTCTACAAAACCACCTGAAGCAGGTGCCAGGGAAATCTGATGGCTGCTGTGTGTTCTGGCTACCAGCTACATTCCAAGAACCTGGTACTGAGAAGCCATGCCCTCTGAAGGAGCACACCAGACACGCCAGAACCAGGAAGCAAAACTCTTTCCATCCTATAATGAATCTCCAATGCCCTTTACCCACCAAGCTTAACATGAGGCCACAGGCAAAGGAAAACTACTTAAAGGGCCCAGTTCAATTTTCACACAGCAGACAAAAAGGGTGGATTTGAATTTGTGAGGCAATCATTCAATAACAGGTACAACATGAATTCCTTCTTCCAGGGAAGAAAGGAATTCCTCTTGGGCCCTGAGCTTCCTACTCTCTCCACCTGGCAGAAGCCTGCTGGGACCTCAGCAGGGGCCAGGGTTTGGGTTTGGCCTGTGGGTGGTGAGAATGGCATTTCTGTTAATCTTGCAATGTCCTCCATGGAGTCCTGTATAAAGTCATAGCCTGGCCTGAGCTATCCAGTGGAGAATTGGAGAAGCAATCACTGGTGGCACCCCTCAGGGATGCTATGCCCAGCAGGGTGTGGATGGGGAATTCACCAGCAACCAGAGGGGAGGGCTGGAGAGAAGATTCGGAGGGGCTGGCCCAAGAGCACCTATGAGCCCCTTTGGAAACCATCCCAACAGGGGAGGCTGGGGGACTTTTGTGGAATAAGGGGGAAGGCTCATGCTACAATCATGTGAATATAGAAAGGAAACATAAAACAATGGCATGGTCCAAGACCGGAGAGACAAAGGAGGTATATTTAGAAGAAAACATCATTTGGATCCAAAGTGTCAGTGCAATTATTACAGAGGGAAAAGTTCACAATGGTTTCATCCCTTCAGTATATCCTTCTTGTTGATACTGTGATAATCCAGCCTTAGAGCAATAACTTTGGAATTTCTCATGCCAGCCCACAATAAGTATCGGGGGAACCCACCCCCAATATTTCAACACAGGTTCTTTCTATTTTCCCTAAGTGTCAGCCAGTCTGAGCAATAAAGAGAGAGTACAAAGAGAGGAATTTTACAGCTGGGCCACCGAGGGTGACATCACATATCAATAGGACTGTGTTGCCCACCTGAGCCGCAAAACCAGCAAGTTTTTATTAAGGATTTCAAAAGGGGAGGGGGTGTATGAACAGGGAGTAGGTCACATGCTTTAAGGGGCAAAAAGCAGAGCAAAGATCACATGCTTCTGAGGAAACAGGGCAAGGACAAAATCAGAACTCCTGATAAGGGTCAGTGTTCAGTGGTGTACATATTGTCTTGATAAACATCTTAACAGAAAACAGGGTTCGAGAACAGAGAACTGGTCTGACCTCAAATTTACCAGGGCTGGGGTTTCCCAATCCTAGTAAGCCTGAGGGTACTGCAGGAGACCAGGGAGTATATCAGTCCTTATCTCAACTGCACAGGACAGACACTCCCAGAGCGGCCGTTTATTGACCTCCCCGGCAGGAATGCAATTCTTTTCCTAGGGTCTTAATAGTAATATTCCTTGCTAGGAAAAGAATTTAGCAATCTCTATCCTACTTGCATGTCTGTTTATAGGCTCTCTGCAAGAAGAAAAATATGGCTCTTTTTGTCTGACCCCACATGCAGTCAGATCTTACTGTTGTCTTCCCTTGTTCCTTAAAATGGCTGTTATTCTGTTCTTTTTCAAGGTGCACTGATTTCATATCGTTCAAACACACGTTTTACTATCAATTTGTACAGTTAACGCAATCATCACAGTAGTCCTGACGTGACGTACATCCTCAGCTTACGAAGATAACAGGATTAAGAGATTAAAATAAAAACAGGTGTAAGAAATTATGAAAGTATTATTAGGGAAGTGATAAATGTCCATGAAATCTTCACAATTTATGTTCCTCTGCCGTGGCTCCAGTCTGTCCCTCCATTCGGGGTCCCTGACTTCCTGCAACAATAAGGAACTGAAAACAGTTTCCTTTCGAACCACCTCTCCATTTGAGCCAGCTGTGAATTCTAGCATGCCAACATATCGTGACATTTACATGATATAATTTATGATAGAGCATTCTTGTGGATGGAATATTCATTTTTTAAAGGCAATTTGATTCTACTTCTGCCACTAGCAAATCTGTGATAGGGCAACTTCGCTGAGCCTCAGATTCTTTACGAAATGAACAGAGATTAGTTGTAAAAGCCTCTTTTAGCTCTAACACTGATTCACTATATTTCACAAATAACCTGCAAGATCCGAGATTTACAAATTAGATAAAGAGTAACTTAATTGCTTTATTAATAGTATTCTTTGTTTCTCAGATGACTCACAATCGAATTTCTTTTTTTTTTTTTTTAAGACAGAGTCTCCCTCTGTCACCCAGGCCGGAGTGCAGTGGCGCAATGTTGGCTCACTGCAAGCTCTGCCTCCTGGGTTCCCGCCATTCTCCTGCCTCAGCCTCCCAAGTAGCTGGGACAATAGGCGCCCGCCACCACGCCTGGCTAATTTTTTGTATTTTTAGTAGAGACAGGGTTTCACCATGTTAGCCAGGATGGTCTCAATCTTCTGACCTCGTGATCCACCCCTCTCGGCCTCCCAAAGTGCTGGGATTACAGGCATGAGCCACCGTGCCCTGCCTCGAATTTCTTTACAAAGCAAATTATCTTAGTGTCTAAATGGCTTAGTTTACCTCCAACATTTCGGGAACATGGGTGTTAAAAAAAGACTAGGGCAGCCACATTAGAAATTGTGTCACTGCTGGTTAAAAATATTCAGGGATTCAGGATTTTCCCATAAGTTAATCAATTATAATTATTCCCTTATACTTGCCAGGGGTCAGTCTTTTTTTTCAAACCAAGAAAGCGTCCTCACCTGGAGAGATTTGAGGGACAAATACTGAAGTCTCAGGCCCACGGGAAAGCAAGCAAACAAAAAGAGAAGATGGCGTTCTTGCCTGATATAAGACCACTAAGCATGTACTCCATTCACGCAAGGATTTGGTGGTTCCTAAAAGTAAATACTGTGTCTCTGATACGAATAAAACTACAATTTCTTCTCAGATATTTTACACCTCAGTGTGATTGAGTTTAGTTGCTTCCCTGAGCCAGGGTCAAGAAAGACGTGTGTGTGTGTGTGTGTGGTGGGGTCAGGGTGAACTGGAATCCATATGTGTGTATGTGTGTGAATCCGTGTGTGTGGTGGATTTGGTGAACTGGAATTTGTGTGTTTGTGTGTGGGTGTGTTGTGGGGTCGGGGTGAACTGGAATCCGTGTGTGTGTGTGTGTGCGTGTTGTGGGGTCAGGGTGAACTGGAATGCATGAGAGTGTGTGTGTGTGTTGTGGGGTCAGGGTGAACTGGAATCCGTGTGTGTGTGTGTGTGCGCGCGCGCTGTGGGGTTGGGGTGAACTAGAATCCGTGGAAGCACTCGGTCTCTCCCGCGTTTGACTGACTCCCGGCTGCATACCCAGTCCCTGACACATGGGGTCGCACAACAAACATTTCCCGAAAGATCCAGGAGCAGCCATTTCCACCAGCTAGCTGGGCTGCCAGGTGGGTACTTCTTTCAAAGCTGAGAGAGCATCCTACGCCCACGCGCGCAGGAGTGCGCCCCGCGCAAAGCAACGTCTAGGAGACCACAGCGGGCCCGAAGCGTATCAGCCTTGTGGGCTACGCATGCAGATGCAGGCGTGGAGTCCCCTGGGTGGACGCGAGCAGTTCCAGCTGGGATCCAGGTTTCGCTAGGCAAGAACCTCTGGCTATGGGACAGGGGCCTCCGAGTTGATGCGAAGGCCCAGGTCGAGTTCTACACTGGGGGCGGGGAAGTGGAGGTGACCACAGGAGCGCCCCATCACTGAGCACCGCCGCAAAATCTGCGCTCTTTTGAGTCACTTGGAGCGCAGCCAGTTTGGCAGATTTTTTTTTTTCCCGGAACAGTCCGCGGCGGCTCGGCTGTTCCGGAAAACAGCAAACTTTGCTGTGGGCGCTCTCCCGTGCGCGGGCTCAACTTTGTAGAGCGAGGGGCCAACTTTGCAGAGCGCGCGGCCAGCTTTGCAGAGACCGCCCTCCAAGGACTATGCGTACGGCGGCACAGGTCGCTTTGGGCTCTTCCACCCCTGCCGAGCGCACTGTCCGGAGCCAGGGGCGGCGCAAGCCCCGCCCGGCCCTGCCCGGGGCGGCTCCTCCCTCCGCGGCGCCGGCGCCGGGGTATTTAGTTTCGCTTTCGCTAAAGAGGCCCCAGACCCTCGCCGCGGAGCGACAGAGAGAGACTGTGCCAGCCCCAGCCGCCACGCCGCCATAGGAACGGTAACTGCAGCCCGCCGGCCGTGCGCGCCTTGCCTCGCCGCTTTCCTGCCGGCTTCCTAGTCCCCCTTCCGCCTCCAGCGTGGTCTACGGGAGACTGGTTGAGTGGGACAGAGTGGCCCCGACAGCCTGCGCTGAAACTTTGGGAAGAGGGCCCTTTCCGCTGTCTCCATCCCTTTCTTGCTCAGCTTGTCCTCCCTTCCCTCCTAGCCGCGGGGGCGGGGGCTGGGGGACACCTCCTACTATTCGAGATTTAGGAGAGGAGGGTTCGTGATCTGGCACCGCGGCTAACAGCGAGGGCTCCTTTGCCTGGGTTCCGGGCCCCGCCCCTTGCCTGCCGGCAGTGGGACCTCAACCCTCTCTCTGTTAAATGGGAACCACGGTGATCCCCGCTGACTGTTGCGGGGTGGACAGAGTTGATTACGGTACGCGGTTCGCGGCAGTGGCTCTGTCAAGGCTGAGTACACTGGAGCTGAGCGTCCTTGCTGCAGGGCTCTTAGAGGGACCTTGAGGAGGTGGAAACAAGGCAGGAGACGTTTAGACGTGTGGAGTGTTAGGCTCCAGGTGACAGCTTTGCGGTTTATGGAGCAGTAAAATTACTTGTGGGTGATTGTGGGTGTATCATTTCCAGATCTTTACTCTTGAACTTCTGGGCTCCTGGACTAGTTGACGTGGCCCTCCCTGTTGTCTCAACTTACAGGCTATTTCCTCCTTTTGGGTCTCGCCGGCCTGACCTTCGTCCTTGGTACCACCATTGCCTAGATTCACAGTCCACCTTCTGCCATCTGTAAACTGTGTGGCTTTGGGCAGGTTACTTAACGTCTCTGAAGAAGCTAAAGTTTCTGCAATACCAAAGTGAAGGCCCTGGTCTAGCAGTGCCATGAGCCTCTGGTGACACAGCGGAGCGCTTGAGTGCCCAGCAGAGCCTCCCTTTCCCCCTCCCAGCTGCTAGAGGCAAGAGGGGGAGGTTTTTGGGTCTTCTCTGTGTGCCCTTTAGGAAGATTCTTTTTATTTGGGCAAGAAGTGAGTTACAAATTGTATGATGTCACTTTTCAGGGGAAGCAGCTGCAGTCCATTTCCCCCTTCACGAAAGTAAAAAGTTCAGACAATAGCTGGGCAGTGATTTCCTACTCAGCTGTGTACCAGTTGCCCCATCATGTGGGCCCCTGTTCAACATGTTTAGAAATAATCACTGCAGGAATTTTTTTTCAGTCTCTGCAAAATCTTTCTAAAATATGGAAGTGGTTTTTAAATATCGGCGAAGGTTGACAGTTGCATATCATCTTAGTCTCGTGGACAGTGGTGATAATGGGAATATTTCTTGACTATTTAGAATGTGCCACCCAGTGCCTAGCATTTTACATGCATTGTTTCATTCATCCTCCCAACCACCTGTGACATAGGTATCATTGTTTTCCCATTTTACAGATGAGGAAACTGAGGCTTAGAGAGGTTGAGCACTTTTTCTGAGGTCCCATGGCTAATATGTGGAAGAACTGATTCAGCCCCAGATCTCAGGGTTCTCAGCCACCCTCTTGGGTCTCCTTGGTTCTGTTGTTTGGACAGCAGTTTATTCAAGGGGCTGAAGGATTTGAAAATACATTTAATTTAGGTTTATAAAGAAAAATGGATTTGGTGCCTGCCATGTACCTGACACTTTTCTATGATCCAAAAAAAAAAAAAAAAAGATTAAGATGAGGTCTCAGTCTGCAAAGTGACAATCTTGGTGGCGAATAGTAAGAATAAGAGTTACAGTGACTAACCGAGATTTACTATGTGCCTGGCATTGTTAGTGCTTTGACTGTCTCATATATTAATTCATTTAAAGAGAAGTTAGACATATTTAACAGTGGGATAAGCAATCTCCCTCAAATGACTGCTCTTTGCAGCCTGGACCCTAAAAAGGGAACAGATATGAGAAAATAATGCCAGGCGTACCCTCTCCAGGCAGCTTGGCAGAATTGAGATAGGTCTGGATTTTCTTGGTGCACTGTGATGATGAAAGGAGGAAATAAGAGGTCAAAACCAGGTCTTGGTTTGACTGAAATGATGTGTCTGAGATCAGGCACCCCAACTTGGTTACCACCCTGGGCTATGATTGCTCTTTGGAGGTTCCAAAAGTCAAGCCCAGTCTTATAGGAATAAGAAAGTAACTAACATTTAGCTTTACAGATTTGAAAGAGCCAAGTCCCACCACTGCTGACTTGGGTTGTTAGAAGAGACACTTTCTGTCACTGCAGACAGTGTTCAGCATCAACCCAGAAGGATGCTGTAGGTTTCAGACAGACGATCTAATGGCCTACTGTTTGGAGGGAAAGTTCTAGAAAGCGTCCCATCATTGAGCCACAGAAATCAGCCTGAATTTTACATCTCAGTAGCTAAGTCCAAAGCCCTCTCTTAGTGTCTGAGAAGGGTGAGGAGTTTAAGCTATACCCATCGTTTGGTGGAACATTTCAAATGTTTAATGAGTGCACAGTTCTCTCTGCCTGCATTGCTCCCACTTACCCTCTCTGCTTCCCACACTTACCCTCTCTGCTTCCCACTTTTCAGTTCTCAGGTCTCAGACATTTCCTCCCCTGAGAACTTTCCCTAATTTCTATGAGGCTCTTGAGTTTCCCTGGTATGGCTACAGATTGTTCACCCTTAAGGCACACACCACAGTTGCATGTCAAACTAGACGCCATCCTTTTTTTCATGTCTGTTTCTCAACATGGCAGGCCCAGGTCAATTTGCTCACAAGTATATCCCTAATTCCTAACTTCTGGTAAATATCCATTGAATGAATGAAGAAGAGTTTCCAAAAGTCTCAGCAGTCCCAATAATATCAAAACAAAGGCTTGGCTTTCTTAGGAGCCATTTTGCTTAGGGTCTTCCCCTTTTTCAAAACCACTTTATAAGGTATAGTTGAAATATAAAAAGCTAGGCATATTTAGTGCATGCATACCTACCAAGTTTGGAGGTAAGGATAGATACACCCATGAAATCACCACCTCAACAAAGCTACCACCTGCTCAAGTTTCCTCCCACACCCTTTAATACTATTATTATTTTTTTTTTTATTACTACTATTTTCTGAGATGGAGTCTCACTCTGTCACCAGGCTGGAGTGCAATGGCGCATTCTCGGCTAACTGCAACTTCCACCTCCTGGGTTCAAGCGATGCCCCTGCCTCAGCCTCCCGAATAGCTGGGACTACAGGTGTGCGCCACCATGCCCAGCTAATGTTTGTATTTTTAGTAGAGATGGGGTTTCACCATGTTGGCCAGGATAGTCTCAATCTCTTCACCTTGTGATCCACCTGCCTTGGCCTCCCAAAGTGCTGGGATCACAGGCATGAGCCACCACACCTGGCCAAAACTAGTATTTTTTGTGTGGTAAGAACATTCACCATAAGATCTACCCTTTTAGCAAATTGTAAGTATACCACATAGTATTGTTAGCTATAGGCACTATGCTGTATACGAGATATCTAGAATTTATTCATCGTGCACAACTGAAACTGTGTACCCTTTGACTATCACTTCCCCATTTCTTCCTCGCTGCCCCCACCCCCAACCTCTGGCAACCTCCATTCTATTCTATTCTCCACTTGGCGCTGTTAGATTCCACATAGATGTGAGATCATACAGTAATTGTCTTCCTGTGTCTGACTTATCTCACTTAGTGTAATGCTCTCTAGGTCCATCCGTCTTGTCACGGATGGCAGGATTTACTTCTTTTTTATGGCAGAATAATATTCCATTGTGTGTGTATACCACGTATTCTTTATCTGTTCATTCATTGATGGACATTTAGATTGTTTCCATAATGAATGTGGGAGTGCAGGTATATTTTTGAGATCCTGATTTCAGTTTCTCTGGAGATATAGCCAGAAGTGAGGTTATTGGATCATAACGTGATTTCTAGTTTTAATTTTTTGAGAAGCCTCTAGACCGTTTTCCATAATGGCTGTACCAGTTTATATTCCCACCAACAGTATAGAAGAGTTCCCTTGTTTTCACATCCTTGCTAACACTTACCTTTATACACACACACATATACATACACATACACATTATATATACATATGTGTATGTGTATACACACACACACACACACACACATATAAAATAGCTATCCTAACAGTTGTGAGATGATATCTTACTGTGATTTTGCTTTGCATTTCCCTGATGATTAGGAACATTGAGTACCTTTTCATATACCTGTTGCCCGTTTGTATGCCTTTAGAGAAATGTCTATTCAGGTTCTTTGCCCATTTTTTTAATTAGGTTTTTTTTTGCTATTCTGTTGTGTGAGTTCCTTGTGTATTTTGGATATTAACCCCTTTTCAGATATATGGTTTGTAAATATTTTCTCCCATTCCACAGGTTGCTTTTTCATTTTTTTGTATTGTTTCCTTGCTGTGCAGAGCTTTTTAGTTTGGTGTAATCTCACTTGTTTATTTTTGCCTTTGTTGCCTGTGCATTAGCATCATATGCAAAAACTCATTGTCAAGACCAATGTCAAAGAGCTTTCTCCCTATGTTTTCTTCTAGCAGTTTTAAGGTCTCAGGTCTTATGTTGAAGTCTTTAATCCATTTTGAGTTGATTTTCTTGTGTGTAAGATAAGAGTCTAGTTTTAGTCTTTTGCATGTGGATATCCAATTTTCCCAGCACCATTCATTGAAGAGACTATCATTTCCATATTGAATATTTTTTGGCACCCTTGTCAAAAATTAGTTGACTGTGATGTGTGGGTTTATTTCCAGACTCTCTATTCTGTTCCGTTGGTCCGTGTGTCTGCTTTATGCCAGTATCATACGGTTTTGATTACTATAGCTTTGTAATACAATTTGAAGTGAGGAAATGTGATGCCTCTGACTTTGTTCTTGCTCAAGTTTGCTTTGGCTATTTGGGGTCTTTTGTAGCTACATATGAATTTTATAATTTTTTTATATGTCTGTGAAAATGCCATTGGAATTTAGATAGGGATTGCATTGAATCCGTTCAATGATCAATTTGAGCAGCATGGACATTTTAACATATTAATTCTTCCAATCTGTGAACATGGAATATCTTTCCATTTATTTATGTCTAATTTCTTTCATCAGTGTTTTCTAGTTTTGTTGTTCTGGCTCAAAGAAGAGCAGTGTGTTGCTTAATTTCCACATATTTGTGAATTCTCTAATTTATCTCCTCTTACTGATTTCTACCATTGTGTTCAGAAAAGATACATGATATGACTTTAATCCTCCTAAATTAATCAAGATTTGTTTTGTAGCCTAGCATATGATCCATCTTGGAGAATGTTGTGTACACTTGAGAAGAATGTGTATTTTGCTGCTGTTGGATGAAATGTATATATGTCTGTTAGGTCCATTTGGACTAGTGTTGTTCAAATCCACTGTTTCCTAATTGATTTTCCGTTTGGATGAAATATCCATGGTTGCAAGTGAGGTTTTGAAGTCGCTTACTATTATCTACTGCTGTTTCTTTCTGTAGTTCTGTTAATACTTGTTTTATATATTTAGGTGTGCTAATGTTGGTGCATATATATTTACAATTTTTATATCTTTGGTAAATTGATATCTATAATTATAATGACCTTTATCTCGAAAGTTTTTTACTTATAGTCTATTTTGTCTGATATAAGTATAGCCCCCCCTGCTCTCTTTTGATTACCATTCATATGGATTATCTTTTTCTATCCCTTCACTTTTAGCCTATGTGTGTCCTTAAAGCTAAAGTGAGTCTCTTGTAAATATCATGTAGTTGGATCTTATTTTTTTACTCTATTTAGTCATTGTATGTATTTTGATTGGATAATTTAATCAATTTACATTTAAAGAAATTATTGATAGGTAAAGGGCTCACTGTTGCCATTTTTTTATTGTTTTCTGACTGTTTTATAGTTCATCTGTTTCTCTCTTCCTCTCTTGCTTCCCTCCCTTGTGATTTGATCATTTTTTGTAGTGATATGCTTTGTTTCTTTTCTGTATATATTTTGCATATCTACTACAGGTTTTTGCTTTGTTATTACCATGAGGCTTACACAAAACATCTTATAACTTTCTATTCTAAGTTGATAACAACTTAGTCCATTTGGGATGCTATTACAAAATACCGTAAACTGGGTAGCTTATAAACAACAGATATATTTCTTGTAGTTCTGGAGGCTGGCATGTTCAAGATCAAAGTGCTAACAGCATCAGTGTATAGTGAACTTTCATTTCCTTGTTCATTTATTATATCTTATCACATGGTAGATAGGGCAGGGCAGCTCTCTTTATATAAAGGTACTAATCCCATTTATGGAGCTTTACCCTTTTGACCTAACCATACCCCAAATGCCCGACCTCCTAATACTATGACATTGGTGAATAGATTTCAATGTATAAATTTTAGGGGGTACGTAAACATTCAGACCGTAACAACAACTTAACTTCACGCACATTCAAAAATTCTACAGTTTTATTCTCTCCTTCCATGTTTTATGTTATTGATGTCACAGTTTACATCTCTTTATATTGTATATCCATCAACAAGTATATAGCTATAGTTATTGAAGCTAGAGTTGTTTTTAATACTTTAGTCTTTTAACTTTAGTAGAGTTCAAAGTGATTTATGCACAACTAATACAGATGCTCCTCAACCTATGATGGGTTTACATCCCTATAAACCCAATGTAAGTTGAAAATATCATAAGCTAAAAATGCCTTTAATGCAACTTATCTATTGAATTTCAGAGCTTAGCCTAGCCTGTCTTAAACATGCTTATATCACATTAGCCTACAGCTGGGCATGAGAATCTAATACAAAGCTTATAATAAAGTGTTGAATATCTCATATAATTTATCAATACTGTACTAAAAGTAAAAACAGAATGGGTGTATGGTTACTTGAAGTATGGTTTCTACATGATGTGTTTTGCTTTTGCAGCATTAGAAAGACAAAAGATCTTAAGTAAAACCACTGCAAGTCAAAGACCACCTGTAAATTATTTGCATATTTTGGATTTGACTATACAGTTACCTTTACCAGTGAGTTTAAAGAATGTCCTTTCATTTCAACCTGAAGTATTCCTTTTAGCATTTCTTGTAAGGCAGGTCTAGTAGTGATGAACACCCTCATTTTCATGTGTCTCAGAAAAGTATTTATCTTTTCTTCTGAAGGACAGCTTTACTGGATATAATATTTGTGGTTGGCAGTTTCTTTCTTTTAGCACTTTGATTATATTATCCCACTCTTTCTAGGCCTGCAAGGTTTCTGGTGAGAAATCCACCAGATGGTCTTATGGACGTTTCTTTGTATGTAATGAGTTGCTTTTCCGTGTGTGTGTGTGCATGTGTGTGTGTATGTACATATATACGTGTATATACACACATGTATATATCAATAGCTTTTGGAGTACAAGTAGATTTTGGTTGCGTGGATTAATTGTGTAGTGGTGAAGTCTGAGATTTTAGTGCACCTGTAACCCAAGTAGTGTACATTGCACCCAATATGTAGTTTTAAAAAATCTCACATCCTCCTCCCACTCTCCCCTCTTCTGAGTCTCCAGTATCCATTATACCAATCTGAATGCCTTTGCATGCTCATAGCTTAGCTTCCACTTACAAGTGAAAACATAGATATTTGGTTTTCTATTGCTGACTTACTTCACTTAGAATAATGGCCTCCAGCTCCATCCAAGTTACTACAAAGACATTATTGTAATGTCTCCATCTTCATTTCTTTCTTTCCTTCTTTTTTTTTTTTTTTTTGAGACGAAGTCCCGCTCTGTCGCCCAGGCTGGAGTGCAGTGGCTCACTGCAACCTCCACCTCCCGGGTTCAAGTGATTCTCCTGCCTCAGCCTCCTGTAGCTGGGACTACAGCCGCGTGCTACCATGCCTAGCTAATTTTTGTATTTTTAGTAGAGACAGGGTTTCACCATGTTGGCCAGGATGGTCTCAATCTCTTGACCTATGATCCACCCGCCTTGGCCTCCCAAAGTGCTGGGATTACGGGTGTGAGCCACTGTGCCTGGCCCTCCATCTTCATTTCTGATTTAGTTTATTTGAATCTTCTCTCTTCTTTTATTGGTAAATCTAGCTAATGGTCCCCTGAGTTTGTTTATCTTTTCAAGGAAGCAACTTTTTGTTTATTGATCTTCTGTATTTTTTGTTTCAATTTCATTTATTCTGCCTTGATCTTTGTTATTTTCTTCTGCTAGCTTTGGGTTTGGTTTGTTCTTGCTTCTCTAGTTCCAGGAGGTGTGACTTTAGGTTGTCAATTTGTGATCTTTCAGAATTTTTGATGTAGATATTTAGCACCACAAACTTTCCTCTTAGCACTGCATCTGTTGTATCCCAAAGGTTTTGATAACGTGTGTCACTGTTATCATTTCGTTTTGAAGAATTTTCAGATTTCCATCTTGATTTCATTGTTAACCCAAAAATCAGTCAGGAGCAGACTGTTTAATTTCCTTGTTTTTATACAGTTTTGAGGGTTTCTTTTGGAGTCGATTTCTAGTTTGATTCTGGTGTGGTCTGAGAAGATACTTGATATGATTTTCATTTTTAAAAATTAATTGAGACTTATTTTGTGGCCTATCACATGGTCTATCTTAGAGAATGTTCCATGTGCTGATGAGAAGAATGTATATTCTGCAGTTCTTGGGTAGAATGTTCTATAAATATCTGTTAGGTCCATTTGTTCTGGAGTGTAGTTTAAATTCAGTGTTTCTGTGTTGACTTTCTGCCTCAGTGATCCATCTAGTGCTGTCAGTGGAGTATTGAAGTTCTCCAATATCATTATGTTGCTGTCTATCTCTTTTCTTAGGTCTAGTGGTAATTGTTTTATGAATCTAGGAGCTTCAGAGTTATGTGCATATATATTTAGGGTTGTAATATCTTCCTGTTGGGTCAATCCTTTTATCATACTTTCTTTGTCTTTTTGTTTTTAAACTGTTTTTCTTTAAAGTTTGTTTTATCTGATAGAAGAATAGCAACTTCTGCTTGCTTTTGGTTTCCATTTGTGTGGAGTATCTTTTTCCACACCTTTACCTTGATTCTATAAGAATCCTTTGTATTAGCTGAGCTTCTTGAAGACAGCAGACATTTGGTTTGTGATTTTTTTTTTTAATCCATTCTGCCAATCTGTGTCTTTTAAGTGGAGCATTAGGCCATGTACATTCAACATTAACATTGAGGTGTGACCCAGTCATCATGTTGATTGTTACCTGGATACTTTGTTTTTTTCATTGTGTTATTGTTTTATAAGCCCTGTGAGTTTTATGTTTTTGAGAGGTTCTATTCTGTTGCATATTGACCTTTTACTTCAGCATTTAGAATTCCTTTTAGCATTTCTTGTTGGGCTGATCTGGTAGTGGCAAATTCCTTCACCATGTGCTTGTCTGAGAAAGACTATTTCCCCTTCATTTATGAAACTTAGTTTTGCTGTACACAACATTTTTGGCTGAGAGTTATTCTGTTTAAGGAGGCTAAAAATAGGGCCCCAGTCCTTTCTGGCTTATAAGGTTTCTGCTGAGAAGTCTACTGTTAGTCTGATAGCTTTTCCTTTGTAGGTTATCTGATACTTTTGTCTTACTGCTCTTAGAATTCTTTCCTTCATGTTGACGTTAGTAACAGCCTGTTGACTGTATGCCTTGGAGATGTCCATTTTGTCATGAATCTCCCCGTAGGGCTTTGGCCTTCTTGTATTTGGATGTCTAAATCTCTGGCAAGGCTAGGGTAGTCTTCCTTAATTATTCCCTCAAATAAATTTTCCAAAATTTTTACTTTTTCTTCTCCCTCAGGAACACCAGTGATTCTTAGCTTTGGCCATTTTACATAATCTCATATTTCTTAGAGACTTTGTTCATTTCTTTTAGTTATTTTTTCTTTATTTTTGTCTGACTGGGTTTATTCGAAAGCCTTGTCTTCGAGCTCTGAAATTCTTTATTCTACTTCGTCTAGTCTGTTGTTAAAACTTTCTACTTGTTTTGTAACTCCCTAAATGTGTCTTTCATTTCTAGAAGTTCTGATTTTTTTTTTCCTCTGAAGTATCTATCTCTATAGAAAAATTTTCATTCATACCCTGAATTTTTAAAAAACTTTCTTTGTGTTGGTTTTCACCTTTTTCTTGTGTCTCCTTGGGTAACTTAATAATCAACCATTTGGATTCTTTATTTGGTATTTCCAAGATTTCATCTTAGTTTGGATCCATTGCTGGAAGTTAATGTGATCTTTTGGGGGTGTTATAGAACCCTGTTTTGTCATATTGCCAGAATTATTTTTCTGGTTCCTTCTCATTTGGATAGACTGTTTCTTCTAATTATTTTTGAATTTATTTTTGATTCAACTGTTTCTTTTTAATTTCCTTTTTTCCACCTTATGGATGTGACTTCCATGATTATAGCTTATTGTAACCTAATTTGGCTCTGGGTGCTTTTGGTGGTGAAGACTCTATATAAGTTCTTTGGTTATAGAGAGTCTTTGTATGATGGTTTTCTCAGATGTAGTAGCAATGTGCTTGGTGTGTGAGCAGGTTTACTGTCTCTTATGGGGTTGGAATGGCAAAAGTCTCTTGAAGCTCATCCCCAGTGGTGTGCACTTATTTATTTATTCATTTGTTCATTCATTCATTCCTCCAGTATTTTACTTACTGGACAGTTCAGGCTTCAGGTCAGTATGGGAGTTGTCCCTGGGTAAAAACTGGGTGTGCCTAAAACAGGTAGATAAATATAATACCTAATGGTGAGCAGAGGTCCCAGCCTTGAGTAGGCGGCTGGAGAAGCTGTCAGTGAAAAACACTGAGGTCTTTTCAGGGGGAAGGAAGGGGCTACCCCAGCTCCCCTCCCAGGCCAGCAGGAGAAAAAACTGCCTTGCATTCACACTCCTGACCCAGTGTTCTGTCCATTCAAACCAGGCAGACACCACTTTCCAGCTGCAGAAATGCTGATGTTCCATGTAGAGAGGGATTATAACTACCCCTTATGCAAGGCTGAACCTTGAGAGCACTTGTCCTATGAGGATGCAGTCACCCTGAAGTGTTCTAGAAAGGCTGTCTACAGATGCACCCATGCCATGCTCTTGTGGGAGAAGCCCAAGCTGTAGCTGCAGTGGTGGGTGAGGAGGAAAAGTCTCCTTCTCCAAGACCTGTCACAAGCACCAGGGCTGCTTGACTGTTGTAGTAGAGCCACAGATTTTCCCTGCTGAGTTCAGCATTGCACCTGTGCCTCTGCTGAAAAAAACTTCACACAAGCAGAAAGCTATGGGACTCAAGCTTTGCCATCTGGATTCTTTTGTCCCATGGGTTACTCCCTTGATGTGGTGCAGTCCCCCTTCCCCTAGGAGTAGGAGCCCTGAGGGCCAGAATATTGTGAATGCTGCTGCTCCTCTGTGTCTAGCTACCCAGTGGGGCTGCTACACTCCAGGAAAGTGCCGGGGAATGTCTGCAAGGGGTCCAGTGATGCGACCTGCCCTCAAATTTCCAGCAGTAGGTACCAGCACCTGTTCTGATGGGGGTGGCAGGGAAGTGACATAGACTCTGTGAGATTCTTTATAAATAGCCTTAGTGTGTTGGCTTTCTCAAACACTAGGTATAGTAGGAATGAACTGGTCATGTGGACAGACTCAGGACCTCCTGATTAGCTGGGGGTAATGCAGGCAGTGGTGACAGATGGGGTCATGCATAAGTTTTCTCCTTCCTGGGTGCTATGTTATTCTGCCAGCAGATGCTATAATGGACTGTGTTGGTTGGCATCCAGGCAGGAGGTGGCACTTGGAAAAGAACACCAGCTGCGGTGGTAGCAGTGGGATTTGTGCTTCTTATGTTACCCAGGTGAGGTACTCTGGTGTCTCAGACAACGGGCGAGGCCATAGAGCTTCCCAAAGTTTCTGTCCTTTGTGTTAAGCTATGGAGTAGGGGGTAAAGGGGCAAAGCCAGGTGGGCACTGGGTCACGTAAGTACATGCTGTGGCTCTCCATGCATGGGCTCAAGCAGAGGCCCCAGTGGGGATAAGAGGGCAGTCCTCTTGCCGTAGGGGTAATGTTCCAGGGAGGAGCGCAGCTGCCTGTACTGCACAGAAAGTCCACACAGGGAGTGGGGAGTAGCAGGTGACAGTAAGCTCTGCCCAGTTCCTATGCACTTGGCAAGGTAGGACTCACACCCGTAGTGTTCCACTAGTAGCAGCCAGCTAGGTTCCAGGCATTCTGCTCTCAGAACTCAAAACTGCCTCAGGCCATAAGCCTTCCCAGTTGAGACATACCATGGCTTTCAGACCACGCCTCTTCTGGTCTGCCTGAGAAGCAAAGGTACCCAGCTCTTGTGCTCGTGAGTATAACCCACTGCCCAGTCACCCCTCGGTTCTGGCCAAGGGAGTTCATCGTCACTTGAGATTATATCACAAATGTCAATTGGGAACCTCTCTCAACCTATGACAGACTACTGAATTAGCTGGAAGATGTCCACATGGTCACCTGTGAGGTAGGACCTGGAATGACTTCCCTCTATCCCTGCTGGAGACCGAGAGCACATGCAATGTACATCCCAATGCTGTTCCTTCTCATGTATTCCCCAGTGCTCACTAAATCAGCTTCAGTGCTGGGTAGGGTTAAGACCTTTCCCTGTGGCCTGGATTGCCAAGTTCTCCAGTGGGAGTGTATGTCCCAGAGACAATTTATCCCCCTCACACTCCAGGGACTTAGAATTTTCCACCTGGTTCACAGTATAGGCTGCAGCCCACCACTTCTTTCAAAGGCTCTGTGGTTTCTTTCAGTTTTCCTATTAAGTTCCTGTGTTGCTTCTTGGAAAAAAGTACACAGCATGAATCTCTACACACTATTTTATCTTCCCAAGTGAGAGAGGCATGCTAACACCTCCAATCTGCCATCTTGGAAAAAAATCAGTTTCTTTTCTTTTGCTGCTTTCAAAATTTTCTCCTTATCTGTTTTGACTCTTACCAGTGATTGTAGCGTGTCTCAATGAAGACCTATTTATGCTCAATCTGTTTGGGGTTCTTTGGGCTTCATGAATCTAGATGTTCATTTCCCTCTCCAGATTTGGGAAGTTTTCTGTCATAATTTCTTTAAATAAACTTTCTACCCTTTTCTCTTTGCTCCTTCTGAGACACCCATACTGCATATATTGGTTCATTTGATGGTGTCCCATAAGTTCCATAGGTTTCTTCACTCTTTTTCATTCCTTTTTCTTTTTGTTCCTCTGACTGATTAATTTCAAATGATCTGTTTTCAAGTTCACTGACTGTTTCTTCTGCTTGATCAAGTCTGCTGTTGAAACTCTCAATTGAATTTTTTATTTCAGACTTTGTATTCTTCAGCTCCATAATTTCTGTTTCATTCATTTATTGGTTTTTATTTCTTTGTTGAACTTCTCATTTTGTTTATTTGTTGTTTTTCTGATTTCATTTAATTGTCTATCTGCTCTCTTGTTCCTCACTGGGCTTTTTTAAGATGATTATTTTGGATTCTTTGTCAGGTAATTCTTAGATTTCTATTTTTTTGGGGTCAGCCACTGGAGCTTTATTTTGTTCCTTTGGTGGTGTGATATTTCCTTGATTATTTGTGTTCTTTGAAGCCTCACATTATGTGTTCACACTTGAAGAAGCAGTCACCTCTTCCTGTCTTTATTGACTGGCTTTAGGAGAGAAAGACCTTTGCCAGTGAGCTTAGCTAGAGATTCTGGGGATCTCTCACACTTTTTCTCTAGATATACCTGCTCCACACCTCTTGTTCCCTCTTTGGGCTTGTATGTGTTCTCTCAGTCCTGCAAAGCCAGATCTTGTGCTAAAAGCCTCCTGTTTATTCCATAGGGTAGTACCCTGAAATGTTCAAAGTTATATGTCTTCTCTCAATCCATCAAAGTTGAGCTGGCTGCTAATATCCCTACCTTCTGTTGAGGTCCAAGCATTTTCTGTGGTTGTGTACAGACTGTTGTGCACTGAGGTACATATCAGCTGATTGAAGGGGTACATAGGCCAGTTGTCTTGCAGGGTTTATGGGAGGGTCTTAGGGTAGAATCCATGAGCTGGGTAGCAGAATCTATAGCCAGCTTTTGATAACCATACACTATTTGCACTCCTGCTGCTGCTTCTCCTTGCTCCTAGCTGCCCCAGACGATTCAGCCATGCTATTCCCCTCAGTGTTCTGGGTGGGATGAAACAGAAGTGGGTCTCCTAGACAACATCCTGTTGGGCTGGGAAAGCTGGGTGCTCACTTCACTCTCACTTCCCCCATGGGAGAATTGTGAACTGGAGGGACCTCTCTTGGAACTGAGCTGTGCCACCTTAGGGGAGGGGTGTTGTGGGTAAAGTGAACTGCTCTTACTATACTCTTTGATGCATCCACTCTTAGATTTTTTGCTCCACCAGTGTGCTGAAACTTCTCAGTGGACTCCTGTGGCCTCACAAAAGTATTCTTGTCCGTAGATGTAGTTGCCGAAATCAGTATTTCTATATAAGAATGAAAACTGGAACCTCCTATTCTGCTATCACACTGACATTTCTTCTTTCTTTTAAAAATAGTGGTTATATTGTGTTGTCCTCATATACCCTAGATTGAGCCTTTAAGATTAACTTTAGCAAAAGGGCCAACTTGGTTAACACCACATATCAAAGTTAGTGTCTTTGTCTGGTGGATTTTTTTTTTTTTTAAACTTTGACTCACTAGTTTTGAAAATATGTGAGTGTGTATTGTGTTAATAACAGTCTATATTGGAAAGTAACTAAGTCTATGTAAAGGAGACAAGAGAAACTATCAGGTGTTTCCTGCATGTGTGGCCTTATGCTTATCTCCTCTGTGGGTTATCTCCATTTTTGAGAAACTTTGGGTTCTAATCTGAAAAATCTGCCTCCCAACCAGAAACACATTGGTGATGATGAAGGGAGGCTCATGATGAGTTGAGAAACAAGGTGACCATCTGACTTCCCATGGTCATTATAGAGACCTGGCAGTAGGACTTTCCCTTCTTAGCTCCCTCCCCTCTTCCCAGTTCACCCTCAGATAAGCTGGAAGGTGACACCATAATGCCATTCAGAGTGCAAGGCCACTAGGTCGTCACTTTGCCTCCTTGGACACCTCCTTCTGAACTGCATTCCTTCTTCTCCCCACCTCCAAAAGTCATTACTTGTTGTGCTCAGCGGCACAAAATATTCTGTAAAGTAGACACCTTCTTGTTTTCCAACTTAATGACAGCATCCCTGGGTGAGCCCTAACTGGAATACAGAACTGCACCTGACAACCGTGGCCTGCTCAGTGAAGTTGCTCAGAGATTGTATCAGAGGCATTTGAACCAGAGCAACTCCATATTTAATAGGGGCTGGGTAAAATAAGACTGAGATCTACTGGGCTGCATTCCCAGGAGGTTAAGGCATTCTTAGTCACAGGATGAGGTAAGAGGTTAGCACAAGATAGAGGTCATAAAGACCTTGTTGATAAAACAGGTTGCAGTAAAGAAGCCAGCCAAACCCAGCAAAACCAAGATGGTGACAGGAGTGACCTCTGGTCACCCTCACTGCTCATTATACACTAATTATAATCCATTAGCATGCTAAAAGACACTCCCCCCAGCACCATGACAGTTTGCAAATGCTATAGCAACGTCTGGAAGCTACCCTATATGGTCTAAAAAGGGGAACTTCCTCAGTTCTTGGAATTTCCCACCCCTTCCTTGGAAAACTTGTGAATAGTCCACCCCTTGTTTAGCATATAATCAAGAAATAACTATGAGTATCCCTAGTCCAGCAGCCCACGCTGCTGTTCTGCCTATGGAGTAGCCATTCTTTTATTCCTTTACTTTATTAATAAACTTGCTTTCACTTTACTCTATGGACTCGCCCTTAATTCTTTCTTGCGTGAGGTCCAAACCCTCTCTTGGGGTCTGAATCAGGACCCTTTTCTAGTAACAGTTGGGACCAGGTAGAGATTGGAGTCTAAAGTTTCTCTTTATTTCTGAAAGTTGATCTCTGATCCCTTCATAGGGAAGAAAACAGGACTTAATTTAGGAGAAATGATTCTAATACTGGCCAGGTGCAGTGGCTCACACCTGTAAGCCCAGCACTTTGGGAGGCCAGAGTTTGAGACCAGCCTGGCCAGCAGCCTGGCCATGTCTCTACTAAAAATACAAAAAAAAATTAGCCAGACGTGGTGGTGGGCACCTGTAATCCCAGCTACTCGGGAGGCTGAGGCAGGAGAATCACTTGAACCTGGCAGGCGGAGGCTGCAGTGAGCAGAGATCACACCATTGCACTCCAGCCTGGGCAACAAGAGCAAAACTCCATCTCAAAGACAAAAAAAAAAATGATTCTAATACTGGCTCTGCCTTGGGCCAGCCAAATCACCTTTAGCTAATTCTTTCCCCTTAGGGTGTGTGTTTCATCCAGCCTTCCATTCAATTAAATAGCACCTTCTGTGTTCCAGCTACCTCTGCCATGATGAACTTATATTGTCTTATAGGAGCCAAACAGCAGAGTGCAAATAAACAAGCCACATACGAAGGCTATGTGGGAAATGAAGGCAGAGGGTGGGGGTGGAAAGGGCCAGGTAATAAATATTTTTGGCTTTGTGGCCATCACTCTGCTCATAGAGAGGAAACAGCCATAGGCAATACATAAATGAATGGACATGGCTGTTTTCCAGTATAACTCTATTTACTGAAACGAGTGTTGGGCCATAGTATGCTGACTCCCAGACTAGATCAGAAAGGGCCTTAAAATCTGAGGAGATGGCTTTAGATTTGAACTTATAGTTAATGGGGATCTCCTGAAAATTCTCAAGCTGGAATGTAATTTGATGGAAATCTATTTTGTGTAGAACCGTGTAAAAGCATCTGACATAGAAAGAGATCCTAATACCCCAGGTTGTCACTGCTTTTGAACTGTGTATGAGCACTTTGTGACCTGCTAGAAATTTAGAGGGAAATTTTCATTTTTATAAACCTTGACAGACCTTCCACTGTTTCTTGTATGCAGTGAACATACAACAAAATTGTGGTCACTGGATTAGAAGCTCCCTGAGGGCAAGGACTTTGTTTTCTTTGCTACCATATATGTAGTCTCTGGGATGTAAGCCTATTCACATATTTGAATGCATTAATGGGGCAGTAACCCTGAAGCTTAAATATGCAAAACTTCTCACCCCTAGGCATAATGGAAAACTGTATCACCTAATGAGTGTCATTTAAAAAATCACAGTATCAGTGATGCCACTGACCTTGTGGCTTGTTTTCTCTCTTCCCAGATGGCAGACGATCAGGGCTGTGTTGAAGAGCAGGGGGTTGGGGATTCAGCAAATGAAGATTCAGTGGATGCTAAGCCAGACCGGTCCTCGTTTGTACCGTCCCTCTTCAGGTAAGTTTGCTTAATCAGGGACCCTGGACCACGTCAGCCTGCCATGCCTCTGCCATCTCCACCCACCCATGGGGAGGGGGACATTCAGGGAAGGAGGTTCATGCTGAGCATGAGGTTTGCACAGGTTCTTGCTAGCTGTATGCAGCAACACTAGTGTCCTCATGTGCACCCTCTTGTCTGTGGGCCAAGCCCAGGAATGGACAAAAGCAACTACTGGGAGTCTCCTGCTCAGCGGCTGCGTGTCTGGTAGCAGTTCCCAGGTATCAGGGGCTGTTCTCATTAGAGGTGATTTGCAGGCATCTTCAGAACAGAGCCTGGGCTGCTGCTGCCAGTGGGACCAAGTTTGACAACACAGAATCCAAGGGCTGAGGGACAGGAGGTTTTAGGGTGACTCACGCCCACCCTGTGTCTCCTGAGGCATTCCACTGATGGAAGGGAGATTGCATCCTGTTCGTTAGTTCCTACCTTTCCCTTTCTTGAGCTCACTTTTAAAATTCTAAATTTTGCATTTAATAATATAATAGCTTCATTGATTAAACTCTTGTATGCCTGCTTGGTATTATTGCATTTAGTCTACATAATTGCACATTTAGTTTTATTGTTATCACCATTTGTCAGGTAGGGAAACAGGTGCTGTGAGGTTTAATAGCTTGCCTTTTTGCTGATAGTTAGTAAATGGTAAAGCTAAGATGAGAAACTAAACAATGCCAGCACCACTCACTTAAAGGTTCTGCTGTGTGCTTCCCATTTAAAAGTAGGGCTAGTGTGGTGCAGTGGCTTACACCTGTAATCTCAGCACTGTGGGAGGCGAAGGAGGGAGGATCGCTTGAGCCCAGGAGTTTGAGACCAGACTGGACAACATAGTGAGAGCCCCGTCTCTACAAAAAAAGATAAGAAAATTAGCTGGGTGTGGTGGCGCATGCTGGTAGTCTGGCTACTCGGGAAGCTGAGGCAGGAGGATCACTTGAGCCCAGGAGATCGAGGCTGCAATGAGCCATGATTGCACCACTGCACTCCAGCCTGGGCAACAGAGTGAGACTCTGTCTCAAAAAAACAAGTTTTTTTGTTTTTTTTTTTAAATAAAAAATAAAAGTAGGGCTGTAAGGACATGGAGGAACCCCAAACCCTCCCTTAACCTTGATCATGGATGGACAGTGAGTGGAGCTTCCTGACAGACAGAAGGCAGCAGGAGTCAGACACATCACACTTCTTTGGATTCCCTAAGCCAGGTCCTACTGGGAAAGATAGAGAGGGGGATAAAGGCCGAGGTTAGGGAGTGTTCCCAGGCAGTACTCAGGAGGGGAAGAGCTGGTGGTGGGTGGGCAGCCAGGCTCCCAACACCCCAGAGCAGACCTTGGGTCATATGATCCAACATAGGACTTGGAAAAGTGGGAGAACCCCAACACTATGGACCCAGATTCTGTTGTTTGCCAGATAGAGTCAAGAATATCCAATGAAATGACCAGAAAATACAGTTCTGACTCCTGGAACTTTCTAAAACCGTTAGAAATTGGTGCAGGCCAACTTACTCCCCAGGGAAAGCCCCTTAGAGCAATGGTCTTCAAATGCCTTTGCTTATATGTGCTCAAAATAATGTAAAGCTATGTGTATAATTTAAGGTACATACACATTTTTGTCAAGATAGTTGCAAAAAATGTAATAATATTTCACTCTTCCCAACCCTTTTTGAGTATTTGACTTCAGCAAGTTGTCTACAAGTGAAAGAGAAACGGGAATCATTTAATAATCATTTTGTAAGTCAGTTTGAGAACAGACTAATACACAGGACTCCAGCTCAGCAAAGCCTTTTGATGTACTTCCCAGAAATTATTAAAATAAATGGTGTGTTGTAAATACTGACATTTCAAAGTCGTTTCTTTAAATGTACCCAGTGGAATCTACATCCATAGTGATTTTATAACCACCTTTATCCATTAAAAGAATACATGAACAGCTCTCCTGTAACAGCTAGAACTTTTATATGTCTTTTTTCCCCTCAAACTTGGTTTTTTCATTCTCTTTTTCTCCACATTTTCTTCTGATGTAATAAATTTAGTTGCTTGAAAGTCTTGCTCATCACACCACACCATATACCTATGTAACATATACACGTATGCATATGTGTATCCATATAAATTTTAAGACAGTTTTCTAGATATCATGAGTATTAAAAGAAAGTTCTCCTAGACTAAGCTACTGTTTCAGCTTTAATGAATTCACAGTTGATCTAAAAAATAAATGTTAATATATCATTAATATTATTAAATTGTCATTCATCAAAATCATTATTAAATAGAAATTGCATTGAAGTTTCAACTTATAATGGAATGAAGGGGCTCTTAATAAGTTAGTTTCTAAAGAAATGGACAAATAATACTTATTGCTGGAATAAGAAAGAATTTGATATTACCTCTTTTTCCTGATTTTCATTTTTAGAGATAAGAAGCACTGAGAAGTCATGAATAAATACATGAGATGGTAGGAGTTTTGTTATAGTCATGTCACTTAATTCTTTGAATTCCTTCTGAGTTCTGGACCAAAAAATGACAATTTGATTAGGTCTTTCCTTAATTATGTTGGAAGTAAAGAATTGGCAATTATCTAACTTACAAAATGAATTATTATTCAGCCTTAAAGGTATTTAATTTTTTTAGTTTCTGGGAAGTACACCAAAAAACTTGTACCCAAACTTCTCAAACAGTTGTAAATTAAATTTGCTCTTCTTTTATTTAGAGGCAGTCTGTTTAACTCAAAATGTTCCAGAAAAGATAATTAAGCATTAATAAATATTTGTCAGTATCCTTTTTTTGATAAAATGCTTTTAAACCATATGCTTTTTTAAACGTATTTTTGTCAAGACGTTGGAGCTGCTAATGCAGCTCATTCATGTATGAAAATTGTCTGCTCTATAATCTAGTTGACAGAGCCAGTCCCTGTCAAACCAGTTAGCCATACCACACTTGTTTGCTGTCAGTAAATGTCTGATACCATTTTTCAGTTCAATAAATATGTTATTAGGCATCCTTGTGACAGTCATCTTGTTTCTGAATTCTAAATTTTTATTCTTGGATAGATGAATGGATGGATGGATAGAAGGGAAGAAGGATGAAAGGAAGAAAGAAAGGGTACCAAGCCCAGCCCCATGTTTACCTCCTGAAATCAGTGTTTGTTTTATTCTCACAGGACTGATATGGTTTGGCTCTGTGTCCCCACCTAAATCTCATCTCGAATTGTAATCACCATAATCCCTATGTGTTGAGGGAGAGACCCGCTGGGAGGTGACTGGATCATGGGGGTGGTTCCCCCATGCTGTTCTGGTGATAGTGAGTTCTCACGAGATCTGATGGTTTTATAAGTGTTTGACGGTTCCTCCTACACACACTCTGTCTCTCCTGCTGCCATGTAAGATGTGTCTGCTTCCCATTCCGCCGTGCTTCCCCTTCCACCATGCTTCCCTTTCCACCATGATTCCCCAGCCATGTGGAACTGTGAGTCAGTTAAACCTCTTTCCTTTATAAATTACCCAGTCTCAGGTAGCATTTTCATAGCAGTTTGAGAACAGATTAATACACAGGACTCCAGCTCAACAATAAAAAACTTTGGAAATAATAAGGGGATGAAAAAGGCAAAGACATTAAACAAGAACCGTCATCACTTCCATTTCATTCTATTATATATATTTTTAATACATTTTTCAGTATATACAAGGATACTTTGTTTTATTGTACTTTGCAGATACTGCTTTTCTTTTTTCTTTCTTTTTTTTTTTTTTGAGACAAAGTCTCACTCTGTTGCCCAGGCTGGAGTGCAGTGGTGTGATCTTGGCTCACTGCAGCCTTCGCCTCTCAGGTACAAGCAATTCTCCTGCCTCAGCCTCCCAAGTAGCCAGACTACAAGTGTACGCCTCCACACCTGGCAAATTTTTATTTATTTATTTATTTTTTTTGAGACGGAGTCTTGCTCAGTCTCCCAGGCTGGAATGCAGTGGCACGATCTCGGCTCACTGCAAGCTCCGCCTCCCAGGTTCACGCCATCCTCCTGCCTCAGCCTCCCAAGTAGCTGGGACTACAGGCGCCTGCCACCACGCCCGGCTAATTTTTTTTGTATTTTTAGTAGAGACAGGGTTTCACCATGTTAGCCAGGATGGTCTCTATCTCCTGACCTCGTGATCCACCCGCCACGGCCTCCCAAAGTGCTGCGATTACAGGCGTGAGCCACCGCGCCTGGCCCACGCCTGGCTACTTTTTATATGTATTTTAGTAAAGACAGGATTTTGCCATGTTTCCCAGGCTGGTCTTGAACTCCTGACCTTAAGTGACCCACTCCCTTAGCCTCCCAAAGTCCTGGGATTACAGGCATGAGCCACACCACACCTGGCCCAGATACTGCATTTTTAATAAATGGAAGGTTTGTGGAAACCCTGCAAACCTATTGGCTCCATTTTTCCAACAGCATATGCTCACTTTGTGTCTCTGTGTTACATTTTGGTAATTCTCACAATATTTTAAGTTTTTTAATTAGTGCTATATCTGTTACTATGATCTGTGATCAGCAATCTTTTTTGTTGTTGTTGTTCAAACCCAGGATAATCTCTGTAAATGTGATGAGTGATCTTTGATGTTACTATCGTGATTGCTTTGGGGTGCCACAAACCACACCTGTATAAGACAGCGGACTTAAATGATACATGTTAAGTGTGTTCTGACTGCTCCACCCACTGGCCATTCCTGTCTCTCTCCTTCTCCTTGGGCCTCCCTGTTCCCTGAGACAGTATTGAAATTGGGCCAATTAATAACCCTCCAATGGCCTCTAAGTGTCAAGTGAAAGGAAGAGTGATGTATCTGTCACTTTAAATCAAAAGCTAGAAGTGATTCAACTTAGTGAAGGCGTGTTGAAGCCAAGACAGGCTGAAAGCTAGGCCTCCTGTGCCAAACAGCCAAGTTGTGAATGCAAAGGAAAAGTACTTGAAGGAAATTAAAAGTGCTATTCCAATGAACACATGGATAATAACATTATTGCTTATTATTGCTGACTTGGAGAAAGTTTGAGTGGTCTGGATAGAAGATCAAACCAGCCCCAACTTTTTCTTAAACTAAAGCCCAAGCCAGAGCAAGGCCCTAACTCTGCAATTCTTTGAAGGCTGAGAGAGGTGAGAAAGCTGCAAAAGAAAAGTTTGAAGCTAGCGATGGTTGATCCATGAGGTTTAAGGAAAGAAGCCTTCTCCATAAAATAAAAGTTCAACATGAAACAGCAAGTGCTGATGTAGAAGCTACAGCAAGTTATCCAGAAGATCTAGCTAAGATCATTGGTGAGAGTGGCTACACTAAACAACAGATTCTCACTGTAGACAAAACAGCCTTCTATAGGAAGAAGATGCCATCTAAGATTGTCCTAGCTAGAGAAGAGAAGTCAATGCCTGGCTTCAGTGCTTTATAAGGACGCTTGACTCTCTTGTTAGGCAGACTGGTCACTTTAAGTTGAAGCCTATGCTCATTGACCAGTCTGAAATTCTTAGGGCCCTTAAGAATTATGCTAAATCTACTCTGTTTGTGCCCTATAAATAGAAGAACAAAGCCTGGATGACACCTGTTTATAGCATGGTTTACTGGATATTTTAAGCACACTGTTGAGACCTACTGCTCATTAAAATAAGATTCCTTTCATTGACATTGCACCTGGTCACCCAGGAGCTCTGGTGAAGATGCGGAAGGAGATTAATGTTTTTATGCCTGCTAAAACATCCATTCTGCAGCTCATAGATCAAGGAGTAATTTCAACTTCCAAGTCTTATTACTTGAGAAATAATGTCTTACTATTTGAGAATTATTATTTCAGAAATACATTTTATAAGGCTATAGTTGCCATAAATAATGTTGGGAATAACATTATAGTTCTAGTGTTACCGCTGATGGATCTGGGCAGTTAATTGAAAACCTTCTGGAAAGGATGAAGCATTCTAGATGCCAGTAAGAACATTTGTGATTTATGGGAGGATGTCAGAACATTAATAGGAGTTTGGAAGAAGTTGATTCCAACCCTCATGGATGACTTTCATGGTTTCAAGACTTCCTTCAATGGAGGAAGTAACTGCAGATGTGCCCATTGTGGTGGAAATAGCAAGAGAACTAGAATTAGAAGTAGACCTGAAGATGTGGCTGAATTGCTGCAATCTCATGATAAAACTTGAACAGATAAGGAGTTTCTTCTTATGAATAAGCCAAGTAAGTGGTTTCTTGAGATGGAATCTACTGCTGGTGAATGTGCTGATACATTTTTGAAATGTACATTTAGAATAATACATATACTTAGTTGGTAAAGCAGCCACAGAGTTTGAGAGGATTGACTTGAATTTTGTGTGTGTGTTAACTCTTTTTTTGTTTGTGTTCTTTTAAATTTTTTCTTTTTTCCTTTTTTTTTTTTTTTAACGAACACTTGTGTTGAGGGCTTGACTTTCAATAGATCACAGCGAGGGAGCTGCTCTGCTGCATACGAAACCCCAACCCAGAAGCAGGCCATCTTTGAATGGTTTAGTGTCAGGTTTGCCACGAACGTGCATTGCGTGACGGGCTAGGGGACAATCACCTTTCTGTTGACTTGAATTTTGAATGAAGTTGTACTGTGAATAAAATGCTATCAAACAGAATGGTATGCTACAGAGAAGTTGTTCATAAAAGGAAGAATCATTTGATGCAGTGAACTTCATTGCTGTCTTATTTTAAGAAATTGTCACAGCCACCCTAATTTTTGGCAACCACCACCAGACTAGTCAGCAAGCATCAGTGCTGAGGCCAGAGCCTCCACCAGCCGAACAATTACGATCCACTGAAGGCTCAAATGATTGTTAGCATTTTTTAGCAATAAAGTATGTTTTAATTAAGATATGTATTTTTTGGACATAATGCTGTTGCATATACTCAGACTGGAGTATAGTGTGAACATTTCTACCCACTGGGAAACCAAAAAAATCAGGCGACTCCATTTATTGCAATATTTGCTTTCCTGTGGTGGTCTGAAACTGAGCCGACAGTATATCTGAGTTGTGCCTATATTTGAATTTGGAACAGCCCAATGTGGTCCCACATACCCCCGTTACTAGTGACATACTTCACCTTTATCAGACTCACTCATGTATAAGTAAGAAGCCCCACCACAGTGCCTGATTCAAGGAGACTCACAGATACATCTTATTTGTCTCTTTGTGGATGACCTGGAGGTTTCATCACCCTGTAAGTGAGGTTCAGGGTGGGTGAGAAAGTCTGCCTTTCTTTTACATGGTGGGAGATGAGAGAATGGGCAAGGGAAAAGTGGTATCTCTGACAGACTAGTTTTAGAAAAAAATACAAGCGGCAGTTAAGGACCTGGCTATTTATTCTTCCCTTAAGACTGTGCACCCCGGGAAAGTTTTTGAGTACCTTGCTAGAAGACTTCTGCCTAAAAGACCTTTTATTTTGCAAAAACAGATGTGATCTGTGGTATGTCCCCCCCACCCCTCAGCTTTAAGTTCTCTGGAAAGATAAATAAGCCTGGAGGGTCTACATTCTGGTCCCTCTACCTTTTTCATAGCATGACTGATGTTGACGTCATTAAAATAAACAGTATCCCGAGGTCCTCTCTGCAGTTTCAGGAGCGCCATGTGACCCACTGACCGATGGTGGGGTGCGATGCATGGGAGTGCCACTGGCTCCTCTGGATGTTCCTTGCAGCTGATGGTGCCCGGCCCCCCCGCACCCCTACAACCTTCCCTCCCATCCCATCCCATCCCACCCCATTCCAGCTCCCTTCTCTAAGCAGCTCAGAATCACTGTTAGGCAGTGGAGGAGGCAGTAGCATCTCTGACCTGACTCTGATCAAGGACCAGACTGCCCACCTGCCCTCCCCTGGAGACATGAAGGATCCTGGGTTGCAGAAAGAAATATCCCCTTCCCCAAAAAGCCGGGGTGGGACTCACAGGTTTCAAATACTAATAGTTTCAAGACCCTAGACTTGTCTTGGCCTTTTTTTGCCTCACAGCCACTAGATGGCAGGACAGCATTGTTTTATTTCCAGTCCATAGGCACTAAAAATCCAACCTGTTCTTTAAAATAAATTTAGTGATTTTATAATTTTCTGATTATTGAAGAACATTTGGAAAACACAGAAAAGCACAAAAAATTCAATTATTTTAAAATTAGTAAAGCATTCAGGTTTTTAGTTATTTAGAGGAAATCATTATGGGGCCAGTCCATATTCATTATGAACCATAGTTTATAGAACAGGGTCTAGGATCCTCCTTGCACTTGAAGAGGGTTCTCTCTTGATGTAAATATAACCCTATAGTCCTTGCCCTGGATATAAAGTCAAAGTTTTAACCAAATGCCTAGGCACAGCTACAGAAAATAATAACTAATTGCTGAATTGTAGGACACGTGGGAGGTTGAGGAGGGAAGGATAAGGAAGGACTGGAGGAGGAGCTGAAACTTGAGTTGTCAGGAAAAGCAGGGTGGGTATCAGGGGACCGGTGGAGCCTCAGGGCCAGGGTGGAGATGATGGTCAGGCAAGGCCACCGATGTGGCTTCTGCCAGGAAAGTGGGCAAAATCTGCTGGAGAGGATGAGTTTGGTTTTAATAGCATAGGCCACAGGAGCCATTGTAGGTCCAAGACCAAGCCCTGGCCAGCAGCCTAGAAGATGTTCTGTCCTAGGCACCTGAGAAATCAGAGGCTCCCTTTGAGCTCTGCTCAAGGTCAGAATTCAAGAAAAGGAAAAAAAAGGGAAGACAGATTTCACGCAGTCTCAGATTTCCCCTGTGCCTCCGTGGAATCTCGTGTGTCTCTGCTGAGGAGTTTGTTTACCCTTCTGGTTTCCCAGTGGAAGAGAGCAGGAGAAAAGATCTATTCTCAACATTCGCTAAACTCTCTATTTTCCAGGCACTGGCTCGGATCACATGGGTTTTACCCTTGGCATCATCTGTGTTTTCCAGCCTTTGCCCCCTGGAGGTGGTTAATAAATGCCACTTGGTTATAATTCTCTCTCCTGGAGGCATCCTGGGTTTCTTCACCAGTGAGTGTTATATGTAAACACATCCCTATAAAAAATATGTTATTTGTATAATTATAAGGAAGATTCAAGTGGCATGCTTTTTCATTTGGAGAGGGGTTAAAAAACTGTTTTAGAAGAGGCAATGCTTTCAAATCAGAGACAAGAACAAAGAAGGCAGACCTTAATTCGTTCCAAAGAATATGTTCCAAGTTAAGCAAAAATTGTGCCGTGATGCCCATTGATTGAAAGGGGCCAGATCTGGGCCCACTAAAAAAAATACGAACATTGAAATTTATGCAGGGCATTTACTTTTCAATAAAGGAAGGATTCAAATTCAGCTGCCAGAAAATTGGATGCCTGTCTCCCAAATTTGTACATAGAGAATGATAAAGATTTAATGCTGTATTTGAAGCAGTGATGACACTATGTAAAATAATAGAAGTAGCAACGTTGAGTCAGAAAACCGGGGTTCAGATCCTGGCCCTTCCTCCCACTTACTATGTGAGGGACTATAGCAAGTCACGTGACCTTCCTGTGCCTCAGCTTCCTTATCTGCATAATAGAGATATTGATCTCTGCCCACAGTATTGTTATGAGAATCAGAGTAACTGTCAGCTTCCTGAATTACCTGAATGTGCCTGCTGAGGAAGAAATCATAGAATCATGATTTTAACACTGGGAGAACTTACCTAATTCCCTTCATTAGGATCAAGGAAAGGAAGACCAGAGGGATGATGCGTAGCCACCCAGCAGGACCAGGACCGAGACACAGGCCTAACTTGTGGTCTAGTGCTTCCCCCCAGAGTCAGGTGGCACCCACGACTGTGGTGGCACCAGGCTGTTCATCCACATTCATCCACCCACAGAGTGCTTTTTTCCTTCCACCCAAGTGGGTCAACAAATTTTCTTCATGTACACGGCTTCCTCTCTGCTTCACTTTGGCGGAGGGATGGTATAGGGACAGCTGTCCCAGCAGGGCAAGCAGTGGGCTTTCCGGTGGCGGAGGGATGGTATAGGGACAGCTGTCCCAGCAGGGCAAGCAATGGACTTTCCAGTGAAGAGGGCCAAGTGCACGTTTCAGGAGCAGCAAGTGCAGGACACCGAAACGTGGGCAGAGGTCTAGGAACTGCAAAGCTGTAGCTTCTGCATGTGTGGGATACCTCCCATTCTTTTCAGTTATTGCTCTTCTAGAGGGGAAAAATTAACTCTAAAGTGAAAAGGTAAGGTCAATCATCAGCTTTTCACAGTAATAGAAACCTAGAACACTATTAGCAGAGAAAAATTAAGCCTAGTAATAGAAAAGTACTATGAAAACATAACCAGTTGCTTCTCACATAAACGTGATCACAGATAGGAAATGTGAGCGTGGCGTTGCATGTTTAACCCCTGAGCTTCTGGTGTTCTCTTAAGGATCTGTGATGATGAGAATTTTGTTTGTTTTGTTTTGAGACGGAGTCTCACTCTGTTGCCAAGGCTGGAGTGCAGTGGTGTGATCTCGCCTCCCTGCAACCTCCACCTCCCAGGTTCAAGCAATTCTCATGCCTCAGTCTCCCGAGTAGCTGGGATTACAGGCGTGTGCCACCACTTCTGGCTAATTTTTTTGTATTTTTAGTAGAGACGGGGTTTCACCATGTTGGCTAGGCTGGTCTCAAATTCCTGACCTCAGGTAATCTGCCTGCCTTGGCCTCCCAAAGTGCTGGGATTATGGGCATGAGCCACCCTGCCCACCAGTGGTCAGTTTTAAGGGGAAAAGATGGGTGGAGTGATTAAGGACTAAAGTATGTTAGCTGTTGTAATGCTGGACCCTGCAGCCGTAACACAGACCTATCGTATCTTCCATTCAGTCTATTAGGCTATTTAAAGACAATTCAGCCTTTTATTCCCCCTGGATGATTTGTTTTAAAGTCATTTGTCAGTTTTTATTGTTAGGGACCCTACTGGTTTTTGTTGTTTTTGTTTGTTTTGTTTTTAGGGGAAAGGGAAATGTGGAGGTTGGTATGTTTTGGGGAGGGGGATCTATTCTTCTCCTTAGCCTCTTTTAAACTGAGTTTGCTTCCCCATGTCTGTATTTTTGCAACTGAATTTCAGAGAAAAAATATATAGAGCGAATTTTCTCTCTTATTCACAGACCTGAGGATGGCACATGATCGAGAGGCTTATGCAGGGTAGCAGGTGTCCTAACCCCATTCTATCAGCTTCACACCCTTTCTAGACTGTGGTCCTGAACCAACAAATTGAGAAAAGCATTGCTGAGCAGTTCACTTTATAAGTGTTTGGTTTTTATGTGTTCACATTTTCCTTGTTGCATTTGGAGGGTTGAGATGGGGAAATACAGCAACTCCTGGATCGTTCACTTTATGCAAGATCATTGAAAAATGTTTGTATGCCCCATTTGAAAATGAAGGGCTTTGGTGTGCTTCCATGGTCTCCTATTATTTTTGTTCACTTGAGTACCTTTAAAGGAAAAACATAACCTAATGAACTTGAACTCTTTAATTCACCACACACTCACTTCCTGTTTTTGTTGATTAACTTACATATAGTTTGACATGTTTTGCCATCATGTGAGTGCTGTTTTGCAGCCTGTTGTAGATCTGGCACTTCGGTGGGTTAACCATGTGTGATGCTCATCAACTTTAACTGTATGATGGTTTGTTCTGTTGATACTCTGTCTCTTGCTTAGCTATTCCCCTGTTTCCAATTTTTCGCTCTTAAAGATTGTGCTCCTGGCTGCATGTTTATGGAAATTTTTTTTTCTTTTTTCCTTTGGACCCCATGCTCACAGACAGTTGCTTTTTTCCACAGGGAGCCATCCCAGGGTTGGGGGATGCTACAATGGGGAGCCGGGGCATTTCTGCAGGTCAGCAGAGAAGGGAGAGGCCAGTGTGACCTTCCCAGCCCGAGTTTGAATGGTCCTATGGAAAACTCCAGCGTGCAGTTCACTGCTGATTCAGTCACAGGCCTTCAGGGCCAGGCGGCCTGTGCCAGTCTTCTATCCCCTGCTGAGCTCCGAGCATGTTGAGTTTTTATTATTACAGAGAAGAAGGAAACTCACTTCCTGTCGTCGCAGGGCACAGCCTAGTTCTGATGCAAAGGGAACTGTTTTCGGATGGAGACACTAGGTACTACCTGCACTCTTTCTTTTCTTCTCTGTCTTGCTCTGTGCCTTGATATGTTAGGACTGTGGGGATGCCCTCTGTTGAGATGTTGAGACCATGAATGAATCATCCCAAAAATATTTAGACAAAGTGGCTACAAAAACCAGAGCTCTAGTTCCGAATGAAGCAGCTCTGGGGTAATGTGAGCCTGGTGGTGTGTTTACTTTCATGCTGATGAATGTCTGCAGGCAGATAGAGCTACTGGGAATCCTATTCATGGTGATGCTTTAGAAAATTAATCGCAGTGGGCTTCTTGCATGCTTATATTCCTTTCCAAATATAGAAAGGCATAATTCACATTTTGAGTAGCCCAGGGGATCCATAAGAGGATAAAACCTGTATTTATCCACTCCAATGATGGGGAAAATTATACTTGCACCCGGAGTGGATTGTAAAAATCCATTGTACTCTTCCTAAGGTTTTACACTTTGTAAAGTAGGCAGAATATTTTTATCCTATAATGTTTTCTGAGGCTGTAGGCGCTTCAAGGAGGTCTTTTTATCTAAATAATCACGAGAGCTTGGTTATAATTTTTTGACTCTTGACTTTGTTGTAGTGAAAATGACTTGAGTTGACCTCACACTGTGAAATTAGAAGTTGCAAGAAATGGCTTTCTACCTAAGAAGTTAGGACAGTCTGGTTCCTTCCTGATAGTTGATGCTGGCATTATTTGTGTTTCTAGCAGAGAGTTATGCTTATCTGAACACATCTGGAAATGAAGATCATGGTACTTGCCCCTATTTGCGAGAAAGCTCAACATAAAGATTTGGGATGGTTAGGAAGCACTGGGTTCAACCTGCTGTGTTAACTTTCCTTTGTATTTTAGTGCACACTTAAGTGCACTTAATAAGTCATTCTACCAAGATATTGTAGTGTGTTATGATCGATCTTGCTTGTCTGGCTCTAAGCATAGTGATTTAGCAGTCAGGTTTCTTTTTTTAAATCTGCAGTGAATTGTGGAACATAGAAGCTTTTAAGCGGATTTAGAACTTTAATTCACTTCTCTGGTTTATCTTGGACTTTGCACTTAATGGCAGGTTCCAAAACAAGAATCCTACGTTTTTTCGCAAAGTATTCTTAGTAAAAGTCTTCAGAATATAAACAGGGCCAAAGTAAAGGTAGTTGCACCAGCAATTAGCAAAGAGAGAAAAAAGAGGAGGATGGATAGAATGGGAAGTGATAAACTCTGGAGGAAAAAATACGCTGGCCAGTTTTATTTGCCTTGTCTTTCTTTGCCTCTCGTCTGTACTTTGCAGAATCAGTGGGGATAATGATTGTTTATTCAATTTGTAAAGCATAAGCCTAAAAAATATTCACACTTCTTCATGGTGACTTAAAAAATATCTGAAGTGGTTCCTCCACCGTTTGTATCGTTCATCAGCTTCGGAAGAAAGACTCATACCCATTGATCTGGACTTGAAAGAATCTCAGCAGCCTTTTCCTCCTGCCCCTCCTTTTGGCGGGATACAGCAGTTCTCACATACTTCAGCATCTTCTGCAGTGAGGTCTGAGGAACCTGGAGAAATAAGAACAGCCACTTTTAGAAAATCATGTCTTTGGGGTGATCGCCAGCTGAAGAAGTTTCTAATCTGGACCTTTGAAAGCATTTTATTTTCCTTCTTATTCCCTCCCCAGCTCCCACCCCTGGGAGAACCTGCTGGGCTGAGCTATGGACTGTTGCCTTCTTTGTGCCATTGGCTAATTAATTAGCACAATCTCCTGGGAGCTCTTGAGGCCCTTTCTTCTGTCCAATAGCAGTTGTTTATCTGATGACCTGCTGGACTCCAGCAGCTGATTTCCAAACAGACAGTAACTCTTTATTCCCTGCTGGGACCTCTGACTGTGCTGAGAGTGAATTACTGCTCACACCTAGGCTGCCCTGGGGACTCTACACAGTTTGTTACAAAGGAAGGAGACTCTAAGGATGACACTGCCTGCTGGGGCATTTCCTGGAAGGATTTTGGTGGTGGCATTAAAGGATTTCAGTTTAATGTTCAGCTCAGCTGTCACTGCTGGGAGACCTTGCAGGTTCCATGGAGAATTGTAAATTGCCCCCGTGGCCCTAAATACACCCTCACTGCTGCAGAGGGGCACCTTCCAGAGGCCGTGCTTCCTGAGGTATGTCAGGTTCCATCTTCTGGCCAAGAGCCAAGGAGCCAAAAGGCTGTGCACAGCTGGAGAGGTGTTTGATGCAGTAGAGGGAGCTGGTGTTCTCCGCCCCACACGGGAGTGTGAATCGGCACCATGCAGGAATGTGGGGCCAACATCTTCCATCAACTTCTCCACTTCCACGGGCTCTGGAAGTAGGCGAGGGGCTTGAAACAAGATCAGAGACAGCAATGAGAGGTCAGAGCCAAGAGGGCCCATGCAGTGGACAGACAGGCTTGTCGTCATGACCCTCAAGCTTCAGAGGGTCTGAGATGCTCAGACCCTCTACTGCTGCCATTGATCTGCACGTTGCTTTTGTTCTGTGCTTAACGCTTCTTATTGGAGATCGTCCCAGGAAAACGCCCACACCTGACCTGAGACTCATTCTGTAGGTCTAGAGCAAAGCATAGGAATCTGAATTTTAACAAAGATGAGAAACTCTTGGTGTTACACCTTGGAATGAATCCAGGCGCTATTCCTCTCTAGCTTTGTAATTTTGGACAAGCTGATTTCATCCCTCTCTGTGAAATGGAGTTAATAGCTCATAGAACTCTTGAAGATTAAATGAGATAATATATGTAAAGTGGTAAATGATCAAAAAATGATGTGTATTATAACTGCATTTATTATTGTTGTTATTGCTGACACAGAGTAAGAAGTTTAAAAGGCTAGGCAGAGGGATAAAGTCACAGTGAAAAATAGAAAAATGGGGTGCCTAGGGAGCCCCCTCAATTAGCACAAAAAAGTATTAATCCAGTGATCTTCAAAATAAGCCAGATCTTGAAATCTGTTTGTAGCAAGCAAGTGACTTTTAACTGTTAAATGGCAATTATTAGTTTAGTGTTTTGAATAACTTATTTGCATATAATAAAAAAGTTACACAGAGTTCTTTCCACTCTTGCCTACTGTCTGCTCCCAGCTCCCTGTAAAACAGATAACCACGCTGAAAGATAGACATAATAATGAACTGGCATCATTGTCAGGAGTAAATACCCAAGATTCATTGTCTCACGGCCACGGAAAACTAAGACACAGACACACAAATACTGAGGTTCAGAGTGGAAGTTGAATAAGCAAAAGAAAGAGAAGAGCTCTCTCTGCTGCGGAGAGGGGTCCAAGAGAAATGGATTGCTGGTTCCGCAGTGGAATGCAAGGAGTTTCATAGATGAGCTTGAGGAGGCGGTGGCTGATTTACATAGGGTGCAAAAGATTGGTTGAACCAGGTGTACCATTTGCATAGGGCACCAAAAACTGTTTAGGGCTAGGTGTGTCATTTGCATAGGGCATGAAAAAGCTGGCCACCCCACCCTCATCTTTTATTATGCGGCTGGTTCTCTACCTGGCCAGTGCCATGTTACCCATTTCCTTGCTATACACGTGGTGACAAAGAAAAGGGAAGAGTGGAGCCTCCATGTTAAACATACCTGGCCCTTAAGTAGCCCTTTTCTACTGGCATAGCTGCCGGCGTTCACCCGTGCAAGCTTCCAGCTTGCTTATCTATGTCTGCAGCTCGATTTTTCAGACTGCTCTTTGTTAAAAAAAAAAAGAAATGATTTGGGGCCTGCTTTTTGTTAAAAGGGAAATTCTGTGGAGGACTCTTATACCCTTACTATCTGCCTAAATAATTTCTATCTCCTGTATCAATAACAGTAATAATCATGATGTTTATTTACCACTTACAACAGGACACACACTGTTCTAAATGCTTTGTGAAGATTAACTTGTTTACAGGCTCTGAGCAAATGCTGTTATTTTGTCCTTTTAACAAATGAGGAAGCACAAGCACAGAGAGGTTAAGTAATTTGCCCACAGTCACACAGCTATGCAGTAGAATAGGGATTCAAATCCATGCAGCCCAGCCCCTGAATCCATGGATTTATCTACTGCACCATCCTTCAAGTGTCTCTTTATGCAGATACGAGCAAATCTAAACATATTTTCTTTTCTTCTCAGTTTTTTTTTTCAAAAGGTAGCACACTGCTGCCATTGTTCTGCAATTTGGTTTTGTTCTGCACTTAACGCGACCTACTGGAGATTGTCCCATATCAGAACATAAAGAGCTTCCTCATTCTTGTTTACTGTACTGTGTGATTTTGATTAAAGAACCCTCCCTTTATGATCCAACCCGGTTATTATGGGAGCGAGCAACTAATTGAATAAGCTTATGTCTGCCAGATAGCTCTTGTAATTGAGGTGTGCTATGAAGGTTCAGCATTGGAAATAGGAGAGTCAGGGGAAATGAGGGAAGAAAACTTATTACTCCAAAAATGTTTCCAAGTAGTATTAGGTCTCCCACCTGAAAGAAATACTCAAGCAAAAGAGTTGTCCTGCGTTCCTGCAGAATCAGCAGGCAGGGGCTGCCCTGAATTAGCTCCCTCTCAGAAATCTGTTCTCTTCCTGTATGTGAGCTTTGAGCCTAATGAGGCTGTACCTAATGAATGTCTCTGCAGCAGCCTTGCAACAAGAATTGGCAAGATGGAAGTGCGGGTACCAGTGTGCCCCTCCCTCACCTGCCCCTGACATGTCCTGCTGGTCACCAGGCAGGACGGCAGCTCCATTTAGCTGATCTGCACCTAAACAGAGGTGGCCCAGGGCCTCTGACTATGGTGTTTCTTCAGCATGAAACGCTCTTCACTCATTCACAAAACACCGTTGAGCACCTATGTGTCGGGCACTGTTGTAGAAGCTGGGGGAACTGCAGTGAAGTAGTCCAGGTCCTGCCCTCATAGAGTTTACACTCTAGCGGGAGACAACATAGCTCTGTAATTTGAGGTCAGGTGATGAATTTAAAAGTTAAAGCAGGGGCTGGTGTGGTGGCTCACGCCTGTAGTCCCAGCACTTCGGGAGGCCGAGGTGGGCAGATTACCTGAGGTCAGGAGTTCAAGACCAACCTATCCAACATGGCGAAACCCCGTCTCTACTAAAAATACAAAAAGAATTACCCGGGCGTGGTGGTGTGTGTGCACCTGTAATCCCAGCTACTCCTGAGGCTGAGGCAGGAGTGGGAAGGAGAAAGTGTATATAATAGGGGTAGTAACTCATGTAGGCCCTGTGGGCTGTGGTCAGGACCCTGGAGTTCCTTCCCAGCATATGAGAAAACCACTGGATGGCTCTGGGCAAGGAACTAATCTGACCGGATTTATCTTTTTTTTTTTTTTTTTTTTTTTTTTTTTTTTTTTTTTTTTTTTTTTTTTTTTTTTTTTTTTTTTTTTTTTTTTTTTTTAAATACAGCGTCTCCGTTGCCAAGGCTGGAATGCAGTGACACGATCTCGGCTCACTGCAGCCTCTGCCTCCCAGGCTCAAGTGATCCTCCCACCTCAGGCTCCCAAGCAGCTGGGACTGTAGGCATGCACCACCACGCCTGGCTAAATTTATTTATTTATGTATTTGTTTGTTTGTTTGTATTTTTTGTGGAGACCAAGTTTCTCCATGTCACCCAGGCTGTTCGAACTCCTGGACTCAAGTGATCTGCCCACACTGGCCTTGCAAAGTGCTGAGATTACAGGCATGAGCTACCGCACCTGGCCTTACCATTTTATTTAAAAGCTCACTTTGGAGAGAAGCCAGTTAGGAGGCAATGGTGGACATCAGGTCAGAAGATGATGTAGCTTGAGCGTTCTAGGGTGCCGGCCTGAGGGAGCAAGCAGCATGATGCCCAGTGAACTAGGGTTGTTGTGTGCAGAGTCAAGAGACCCAGGGATAGTGGCCAGCTCCACTGGATGGGAGCCATCGTGGCTGCTCTGGATCCTGCCATGCCCTGTGATCTTCCGCAAGCAGGTCTGAGCTGTGCAGGGGAGAGCTGCACCAGGACTGGGGCCGACAGGCCAGCAGGGACACCCTGAAGGCTTCGGAAACCCTGGAACGGAGTTTCACAGGGAGCCCTGGGAGGGCTTTAAGTGGTGATGGTGGAATCTGATTTCTTTTTTTTTGAGACAGTCTTGTTCTGTCACCCAGGCTGGAGTGCAATGGCACGATCTCGGCTCACTGCAACTTCCGCCTCCCGGGTTCAAGTGATTCTTCCACCTCAGCCTCCCAAGTAGCTTGGGATTACAGGCACAAGCCACCACGCCCAGCTAATTTTTGTAGAGACGGGGTTTCACGACGTTGGCCAGGCTGGTCTTGAACTCCCTACCTCAGGTGATCAGCCCACCTCAGCCTCCCAAAGTGCTGGGAATACAGACGTGAGCCACCGTGCCCAGCTTGATTTCTCTTTTTAAAGGAACACTCAGGCTCACAGGAATCTTGGGTGAACGTTACCCACTCTCCTCCTCCATTCCCACATTTCTCTTATCCATTGGCTTTGTTCTGCCCAATCTTTGCCAGTCTGTGCTCTTGGCTCCTCAGGCCACACGGTAAAACAGGGCAGCCACCAACTCTCATTTTAACCACCTTGACAGAGACTGACTCTTTTTCTCAATTTCGGTTCTCAAATTCCCAGGGAAGAGGGCTGATTGACCCAGCCTGGGGATCAGGTGCCCCCTGGACCAATCAGTGGTGGCTGCAGGGTCAAGGGGGCAGGATGGCAAATCACTTTCCACCAATATGGTGGCTCTCACTGTAGCCTCAAAGGGAGAAGAGGGATGAAGGGGATTTAATCCCCGGGGGAAAGAAGGTGCCCCAAAACATCACAGCTTAGGTGGAAGCCTAATCTCTTGGACTCTCATTCTTGCAGAATATATCTATAAGCAGTGGACTTTTAGTCCCTCTCCCCCTTTTTTTCTGGTGCTTTCCTCCTGATGCCTTCTAGACAATCATTTGTACCTTTTCTTTGTCTGTCTCCAGTTACATGCTTTAATCATCGGGGTTTGCTTCCTCAAAGTTAAGCTATGGATGGAGTTTTCCCAAGGCCAGCTCTTCTTAGGAGGATGAATTCAATTCATCCTCCTAAGAAGGGATTGAATTGATAGTCACTCACACACACACATCTGTGGTCTGGGAAGATGTGGGTTTAACAAAAAGCTATTTTGGTTAGAAGGAAAAATTAATATTGACTGACTCAAATCCAGAAAGAGGAAGCAGATACCAAGTTCATTTTGAAAAATAAGAGTTCATTTTAGGGGCAGACTAGCTAAGCTCTTTTGCTTAGAAGGAGAAATTAATATTGGCGGACTCAAATCCAGAAGGAGGAAGCAGATATTAAGTTCATTTTGAAGAACAGGAGTTCAATTTAGGGGCAGGCTAGGTATCACCCTTTTGAGATATTTACCAGGAGTGAGGACCACATTTCATATTCAATTTTAAGGTACTTTTCATAACCGTGGACAGTGTTTTCTTAAAGTGTTTCTCTTTCTTCCCCTATTGTGTTCTTTTTATGTAACCAGTTAATTTTCCAAATTTTATTCTGATAGAACCAGAGTCCTTTTATTTTTTACATAACATATCTAATTCTGTTTTTCTCTTAAAGGATGCTTGCTAGTTTTGTTTTGCTCATCGCTGAGGATTAGCTAATGACAGCTTTTAAAACATTCCAGCTTGTTTTTTACTTGGATATCATCATAGAGATCCATACCACAGAAGAAAGAAGTAGGACTTTATCTCTGAAAGGATTTTAGTGCATAAACGGTGACTTCCAGCCTGCTAGACTTCATGCTAGTCTTAGGATCTTTGAATAGCCTTAAATGAGCTGCAGGACCCAGGAAGCTTGCTCTGAAATTCAGTTGACATGTTGAGAACCCTACTTCAGGCCAAGACGCAGTGGCTCACGCCCGTAATCCCAATACTTTGGGAGGGCGAAGCGGGTGGATCACCTGAGGTCAGGAGTTCAAGACCAGCCTTGGCAACATGGTGAAAACCCGTCTACTAAAAATACAAAAATTAGCCGGGCGTGGTGGTGCACACCTGTAATCACAGCTACTCAGGAGGTCGAGGCATGAGAATCACTTGAACCTGGGAGGCGGAGGTTGCAGTGAGCCGAGATCGTGCCACTGCACTCCGGCCTGAGCAACAGAGAGAGACTCCATCTCAAAAATAAATAAATAAATAAATAAAAACTCTACTTTACCTATTCAGTGTTCTTTTCTTTTATCCCATTCTGGCATTTTCTGAAGGATTGCAGAGAGCACTGGTTGAAGCCCATCCTGAAGCTACCTTGGTAGAGGGGTTAACTGGGCCAGGAGACCTAATTTCAGAAAGGTCACAGATTATATTCCACCCTCCACAAAAGTAAGCTGGAAGATGAGTAAACCCTGTCCTGAATTTTGGTATCAAAAACAGTGTTTGCTCAAAGAAAAAATAGTCTAGTAGAGAAAGCACACCCTTTGGGGTCAGATCACCAGGAATCACATACCAACTCTGAACTTGAATTTTCTTATCTACACGAAGGCAGCATGGCTGTGAGAACATGCAGTGATTTTATAAAGCTCCTGGCCCATAGGTGGCAGGTATTAATAAGAAATAGCTATGTAAATATACTTCTTTTGGACTTGGGTACTATTTTTGCATTGGTCACCTCTGCTTTGGAGGTCTTACTCAAGAAATCTTTGCCCAGACCAATGTCCTGGAGAGTTTCCCCAACATTTTCTTCTAGTATTTACATAGTTTCAGGTCTTAGCTTTAAATCTTTCATCAATTTTGATTTAATTTTTGTATATGGCAAGAGTTAGGGGTCCAGTTTCATTCTTTTACATATGGTTATCTAGTTTTCCCAGCACCATTTATTGAAGACATTGTCCTTACCCCAATGTATGCTCTTAGCCCCTTTGTCGAAAATGAGTTTACTGTAAATGCATAGATTCATTTCTGGATTTTCTCTTTTTTTTCCATTGGTCTGTGCATCTGTTTTTAATGCAAGTCCTATGCTGTTTTGGTTACTATAGCTTTGTGGTATAATCTGAAGTCAGGTAATGTGATTTCTCCATTTTTGTTCCTTTTTCTCAGGATGGCTTTGGTTATTCTAGGTCTTTTGTGGTTTCATATAAATTTTAGAATTTTTTCTTCTGTCTCTGAAGAATGTCATTGGTATTTTGATAGGGATTGCGTGGAATCTGTAGATTGCTTTGAGCAGTATGGAGATTTTTAACAGTTTTAATTCTTTGAATCCATGGCCAACTGCTTGGATTTGGACTTACTGTGCCCCCTCACAACCCTGAGCTAGTTACTTCCCCACCCCAAGCCCTCCGCAGCTCATCCTTAAAGGGGGTTATGATGATATCTGCCTCCCTCTTTGAGTTGCTATCAGAATTCAGTGAGGACATGCAGATGAGAGTTTTAACAATACCTGGGCCCCTAGTAAGCACTGACAAATGTTAATTATTGTTGTTACTTGTAAAATGGGCATGATTATCCCCCTTCTACCTACCACTGAGGTGCCTATTGAAGACCAGAGATTTTGTGTTTGAAAGGCTGTGCACACATATTTTAAAAAGTACAGAGGACGCTGTCAATAGCAGTCATTAACAGGGTGGCAATAAGGAAATCCTATTGCTGCCTGAATGGTGTGTCCTTGAACAGTGCAGAAACTCCCTTTGCTGATACTCACATCTCCAAGGGGCAGGGGGTGGGGATACACCACAGGAAGTACCTGCTGCCACTGCACCTCCCATCTAATTTTGCGACAGTCACGAAATGCGTCACCTACTGCATGCAACTGACTGCGTCACATGAGAGGAAGTTGGTTTTCTGCAACTGGATCAGGTCACACGGGCGGGTGGATGCAGAGCTCCGACTAGCCGCAAGTCCAGCGCTCTTTTGTGCTGCTTCTTTGTGGAAGGAAATGTGAAGAAAACCCAGTGTCACCCTGTAAAACAGACAGAACACAAAACAGTGGAGGAGCCAAGAGAAGGCAAAACAGATTCAGGATATTTCTCTTTTAAAAGTAAAATGGCATCATGGAAGAAATTTGACCTTCCGAAAGTGGAGGATAAAGTCATGTTCAAGGGGAAAAACAGCAGTACAGCATCTGCAGCTTAGACATACAGAGCTCTGTATGTCTGTAATTGGGAGTAAGATAGGAGTGGGGGCGGAGATGGGGGAGGGCCGTGTCCTTTCAGAGATTCTGAGAAACTCCAACCATAAAAGTCCATGACAACTCAAGTGCAGTACCCTTGACCCCATGTTTGTCAGGTAACAAGCTGGGTTTTGACTTTTATTTTGCTGCTTCTAACTCTGGCTGGGCGCCGTGGGAGAAGGGCGGGCAGATCATTCTACTGAATACTCCAGGGGACAGTGTTGCAGACTCGGACCCGCCCATCACTAGCTGGATGACCTGGGACAATCCCTGTCTCCCCTAGGACCTCAGTTTCCATATCTGTAAAATGAAGTGGATACGATTCTGTTCATTCATTTATGTAACAAATATTTATTGAGCAACTTACATGCCAGGCATTGTTCTCCCTATCGGGGATTCAGTGATTTTCAGAACAGAGAAATGTCTTCCTCCTGGAGCTCACGTTGGCATGGATGGCTGGCAAGACGGCTTCCCACCCTCATTGGAAATGTGTCCCTCTGCCCGCTCTGTGGTGCCTCATGCCCCACCACAGTGCCTACCTGCCAGACTTTTGGCAAACTGGACCACCAGTTGTCTGGAGATTGGAAAGAGCCTACTTTTTTGTTGTAATCCTTCTGTTCCTTTTTCCCCCTTTTAATGTAAATGTTATTAAAACATAACGTCCACATAGAAAGTGCACATACTGATAAATTTTCACCAACAGAAACACACATGTAAGCAGCAGCCACACCAAGAAACAAAATATGACTCACACTCAAGAAAGACCCCATGTCCCTCTGGTCTCTGATCTCCACCGTAGGGAAAACTATCTCCAGATTTCTGATCCTAGGTATTAGTTTTGTTCTGTTTAACTTTGTATATACCCTTTTGTATGTCAGTTCTTTCACTCAGTGTTATATTTGTGGGGTTTATTCACGTTGCTTCACATTGTGGTGGTTTATTTACAGTATTTCATTAGATGAAAGTTCAACAATGTGTGCATTTGACTGTGAATGGACGTACAGATTATTTTCTGTTGGAGGCCATCGCTGAATGGTATTGCTGTGACATGTGGACCTGTCTTAGTGAATGTGTTTGCTTTTCCCAGGGGAGTTGCTCTGGCATAGGTTACGTATATTTCCATTTCAGTAGATTCTGCTGGTTTTCCACAATGGGTGTACAAAGTAGGTTCCCACCAGCAATGTTTGATAATCCAGGGAGCTGAACATTTTGCGTCTTTTACACTGTAGCCATTCTGGTGAGTGTGTACTGGTATCGTATTGTGATTTTAATTTGCATTTCTCTGGCATCTAATAAAATTTGCTGGGGGACCCTATTCCACTTAAGCATGACAATTAAACAGAGCCGTCTGTCCACGCCAGGTCTTTTCTTCAAGGATACTGCAGTTTTCTTAGGCATCCCACGCTTTCACGCTAGTAGTAAAATGAAGAGAAGTTACTATACACACTTCTTCCACAGCCCCTGACTATGGAACTTTATATTTCCCCAGTAAGAAGAAGAAAAATGTCTCCATGCGATCCATCAAGACCACCCGGGACCGAGTACCTACATATCAGTACAACATGAATTTTGAAAAGCTGGGCAAATGCATCATAATAAACAACAAAAACTTTGATAAAGTGACAGGTAGGTGTGAGGGCGTGGGCTCATCTTTCCGGTTCCCTTTCATCTTCTCCTATTTGTATCAGACATTTATGGGAGAAATGCTGTACCCCCCTACTGTGGCAGACAGCCCCCCTGAAGGCAAGGTTCCTGTATCCAGGGAAAAGGGTTATGAGGAAATCGAGAACATTCAGTCTAAGGCCCCACCACATGTATTAGCTGATGCGGAGCTTTGACCAAAGGGCTAAGAATCCAGGGTAACCTTGGCTTTGGTGGGAGCTGAGTGTTACCAGGAGGCTCACCTGTTGTAGGCAGCCTGCACTGTTAGCCTCCCCTTTGAGTTTGCTTCAATTCATTTAAATTGTGGCCTTGGAAGGCATTGTATGTACTTGAAGTGTTTCTGCTGCAGCTGGCGCCAGTACATTTAGTGCCCGGCCCACTGGCACCCGCATGTGGTATTCAGCCAGGGGATGCTCACCTGTGGATTCGTTGCTTGATTCCCACAGGTATGGGCGTTCGAAACGGAACAGACAAAGATGCCGAGGCGCTCTTCAAGTGCTTCCGAAGCCTGGGTTTTGACGTGATAGTCTATAATGACTGCTCTTGTGCCAAGATGCAAGATCTGCTTAAAAAAGGTGAGTGCTGCCAGGAGTGGTGGCTCATGCCTGCAATCCTAGAACTTTGGGAGGCCAAGGTGGGAGGATTGCTTGAACCCAGGAGTTCAAGACTAGTCTGGGCAAAATGGCAACACCCTATCTCGAAAATGTTTTGTTTTTTTTAATTAGCCAGGCATGATGGCATGCACCTGTAGTCCCAGCTACTTGGGAGGCTGAGGTGGAAGCATTGCTTGAGCCTAGGAGGTCAAGGGTGCAGTGAGCCATGATCACACCATTGCACTCCAGCCTGGGTGACAGAGTGAGACCCTGTCTCAAAAAAAGAAAAGTTGAGCCCTTACCGCCCCTCCATCTGTCTTCTTCCTGTACCCAAGGGAGGCGATGCTCCCACCGTGGCCAGGCCCATCTCAGAAGAATGGCTGTGCAGGGCAGAGGAATTTCAGTGTGGGAAACCTCCCTCCCTCTTGACCGTCCGTACCTGTCCTGGGGTAGGCAGGTTTCCTTGAGGAGCCTTCAATCTCTTCGTAAAAAGATGAAATCAGCTTAAAGTCCAGCAGGAGAAATAGATTATTCATATACAGAATGGTCACAATTTCAAAAGACTCATTCCTGGGAAGTAACAAATCTGTGTCATCCTTTCCAGAATGAAGTGTAAGTGTAAACTTTTCCCTTGTGGCAGATAGAGAATAATAATTCCCGTATACTTTAGAACTATGTTATTTTTTATATAGCATGTTCACAAAATTATTTCATTAGATCTTTAACAGAAGGCCTGCAATGTTGGGCAACAGAATATTATGCTCATTTTATAAATATAGGGGCGGTCCACATGCGGTGCCTCACACCTGTAATCTCAGCAGTTTGGGAGGCCAAGGCAGGAGGATTGCTTGAGGCCAGGAGTTCGAGACCAGCCTGGCCAACATGATGAAACCCCATCTCTACTTAAAAATACAAAAATTAGCCAAGTGTGGTGACACACGCCTGTAATCACAGCTACTCGGGAGGCTGAGGCATGAGAATCACTTGAACTTGGGAACCCGGGAGGCAGAGGTTGCAGTGAGCCAAGATGGCACCACTACACTGCAGCCTGGGTGACAGAGCAGGACTCTGTCTCAAAAAATAATAATAATGAAATAAAAAATAAAATAGAAGAAGGGGTGGAGCTTCAGAGAGGATGAAAGATACACAGAAGGGTGCAGTTAGTAGGGGCAGAACCGAAACCCACACTCTGGTCTTCTGACTCCAGGGCAAATGCGTTTCCTATTACACCACCCTCTCTAATGGATACCACCTAGGGTATTCTGGCATTTAGGGCAAGTGTTTGAAAGTAACATCCTATCAATTCACTAGGCACAGACCCACAGGAAGTAGATAGGAACACAATCTAAATCACTGCTGTTTTTCTTAACCTCGCAGCTAAAACAAAAAAGTCCCCACCATCTTTTTTTTTTTTTTAAACTAAGCGTTTTTCCTAATTTCCTCCAACTTGACTCTTACAAGCTGACCTTTTATACCCTAGTAGGTTATGTCCTAGACCAGACTAGAAGTCAGGAGTCCGAGATCTGGGTCTGGCCCAAGTTCTAACAGGTGACTCAGGCAAGGCAACCACATCATCCTGATTTTCTTGCTTTCCTGAAAGGCAGATTATGATACCAGCTCCTGCTGTTTCTTGGGGATGGAGTGAGGAAGCTTGTGAGCCAAGAAGAATTTTGTGAGCATGCTTTGAGAAGTATAATGGCCCAGATAGGCATATTAACTTGTCCCAATTGTAGTTTCTGTTTGGTTTTTGTTTGTTTTGTTTTGTTTGAGACGGAGTCTCACTCTGTCGCCCAGGCTGGAGTGCAGTGGTGCAATCTTGGCTCACTGCAACCTCCACCTCCTGGGTTCAAGCAATTCTCCTGCCTCAGCCTCCCAAGTAGCTGGCATTACAGATGCATGCCACCATGCCCGGCTAATTTATTTATTATTTTTTTTTTAGTAGAGATGGGGTTTTACCATGCTGGCCAGGCTGGTCTCAAACTCCTGACTTCATGATCCGCCTGCCTTGGCCTCCCAAAGTGCTGGGATTACAGGCGTGAGCCACTGCGCCCGGCCGTTTCTGTTCTTTTGAAAGATGATTCATTATGCCCAAGTCCAGAGCACGTCACAATCAGAGAATTCTTGTTTATTGTCCTATCAAACTAGTAAAGCATTTATTTTTTCTGACTTTACATGCAGTCAGTTCCAGTGAAGACAAAACTTCCATTTTCTAACTGTCCTAATTTATGTAATCTTAAAATAAGCTAAGAACTCAAACTTTCATCACCATCGCCTTGCACCTCTACTGTCAAAACTAATACAAGAATCACTGGGAAGATAATGCAAAGTGTCTTGGTAATTCGAATGGGAGAGGCCACTCTTGCTCTGCCTGGAACTGGTGAGGTAGCTGGACTTTGCAGTGTCCTGGGCTTGAAAAACGGCCCCAAGCCTCCAGCGTGTTGTACCACCTTTGGGGAAGGTTATGAGACCTCTCCGAGATTCCATTTTTTTAAATCAGTGAAATAAAGATGAGGCCTACTTCCAGTCTTGTAGGAATTAAAAATAACTCATGTAAAGTACCTAGATCAGTGTCTGCAGTAGCATTTGCTCAGGAAATTCTAAATATTATTCCTCCCCCCTCATTAATCATAGAGAAGAAGAAAGGATATGTGTATTAGCTAGTTATAGGTTGGTGCAAAAGTAATTGCGGTTTTTGGCATTAAAAGTAATGGTTAGTTAACCTATAGCTGGTTAGTTAGTATCATAGAACCTTTGGTGAGTTCTAGCTGGGCCAACTAGCTACATGGTTTATGATTCCTCTCCTCAGTATCCTAAATGGACAGCCAATCTAGCATTTTTATTTATTTTCCTTTAATTTTGTTTAATTGTGGTAAAATATACAAAACGTAAAATTACCATCGTAACCATTTTTAAATGTATAGATCAGAATGACATTCACATGGTTGTGTCACCATCACCACCATCCATCTCCAGGGTTTTTTTCATCTTCTATAACTGAAACTTTATCTCTATTAAACACTAACTGGCTATTTCCCCTTCCCTCCAGGCCCTGGCAACCACCGTTCTATATTCTCTCTGTGATCTTGACTACTCACGGTACCTCCTGAAAGTGGAATCATGCGATGCTTGCCCTTTAGTGACTGGCTTATTGCACTTAGTATAATATTTTATTGTCTTTAACAAACACTTGCATGATGCTTATTATGTGGCCTGTTTTACAAATACTAACTCATTTAATGAGTTAATATTGATCTTCAATGTACAGATGAGACCAAGGCACAAAATGGTTCAGTAACATTCCTGATGTCACAGAACTAGCCAACAGCAGGGCCACACCCATCAGCTCCCATACACTGTGCCTATCCCTCTCTCTTAACTTCTTAGATAAGGCTGATCCTTTGAAAGGAGCCCAGTCCCCGGCTCCTCCCCTCCCGTCCCTTGTACCCCTCTAATAGTCAGAGGCAGCTGCCAGGCTGCCTCTGGAAATGCTGCATCTGAGGCTTCCCAGAACTTAGACCTTAATTCTTCAATGTTCATATTATTTGCTTGCAGCTTCTGAAGAGGACCATACAAATGCCGCCTGCTTCGCCTGCATCCTCTTAAGCCATGGAGAAGAAAATGTAATTTATGGGAAAGATGGTGTCACACCAATAAAGGATTTGACAGCCCATTTTAGGGGAGATAGATGCAAAACTCTTTTAGAGAAACCCAAACTCTTCTTCATTCAGGTAATCTCTTTTCAATGCCAATACGCTTGAAAATGGGAAAAGATTACAGAGTGACGGGGATGGCATCATTTTTACAAATCTAAATGCTGTTTCCATATTCAAATTAGGGTTTTATTTTTCTATCTCTGAATGGTTAGCATATGTGTTTCCACTGGATCACAAATTATGAAATTTTTTTTTTTCTTTGAGATGGAATCTCACTCTGTCACCCAGGCTGGAATGCAGTGGTGTGATCTCGGCACACTGCAACCTCCACCTCCCAGGTTCAAGCAATTCTCCTGCCTCAGCCTCCTGAGTAGCTGGGATTACAGGCACGCACCACCATGCCTGGATAATTTTTGTGTGTTTAGAAGAGATGGGGTTTCACCATGTTGACCAGGCTGGTCTCAAACTCCTGGCCTCAAGTGGTCCACCCACCTGAGGCTCCCAAAGTGCTGGGATTACAGGTGTGAGCCTCCACACCCAGACACAAATTATGAAGGTTTCTTTAAGACATTGCAATACTTTTATTTGCTTTGCTTAGTAATTTGAAACACATTCATTCATTTATCTGTTCATCAAATTATCATTGAGCTCCTAAGTATGCCAGGCACAATTCTAGGTACTGGGACACAGCAGTGAACAGCACGTACATTTCTGTTCCCACCTGCATGGAATGATGTCTGCTTTGATACTTAGGCTTGCCGAGGGACAGAGCTCGATGATGGCATCCAGGCCGACTCGGGGCCCATCAATGAAACAGATGCTAATCCTCGATACAAGATCCCAGTGGAAGCTGACTTCCTCTTCGCCTATTCCACGGTTCCAGGTATCACATCCATTGTCTGCCAAGCATACTTCAGTCCATTCCATCATCAAAACACAGATTTGGGGACTGTATTCATTTCCTCTTGCTGCAGTAATGTATTACTGCAAACACCGTGGCTTAAAATACACAAATGTATTATCTTGCAGTTCTGGAGGTCAGAATTCCAAAATAGGTTGGCGGGGCTAAATTCCTTCTGGAGGCTCAAGGGAAAATCCATTTCCCAGCCTTTATGTGGTGTGTTAGAACTGCCTGCATTCCTTGGCTGTGGCCCCATCTTCAAAGCCAGCAACTTTGCATCTCTCTGACCCTTCTGTCGTTACCATGCTCTCTTTCTGACCACAGCTGAGAAAGGACACCTGTGATTAGATGGGACCCACCTGGATACTCCAGGATCCTCTCCTCATGTCAATCCGATACCCTTAACCACATCTGCAAAGTCCTTTTTTCCACATAAGCTTTCATGTTCATAGGTTCCAGGGTTAGGGCGTGGACATCTTTGGGCACCATTATTCTGCCTACCACAGAAATGCATTCACTTTTTTCTCCAGGAAAGCTGAATTCTCTCATTTATTATTATTATTATTTTAGTAGTTATAAGGACAAACATTTCTGTAGTACTTTACAATGTAGAGTGTCTTTCATGTGTTTTTTCTCATATACAATAATACTGTAAGTATTTAGGAAAGGTGTTATTCCTGTCCTGATTTTACAGGTAAAATAAAAGAATTTTTAGTTTGGATGAATCTAAGTGATATGCCTAAAGTCAGGTAGAGATTTCAGTGCACAGTAGAGCTGTGAGTCAGCCAAGGTTCCTTTACACTGCAGCCTGTACACAGATACGAGACGCCAGCAATGGGCAAGCCTACTCACTATTTACCAAGCACCACATTTGACTGAGTCTGTTCAATGAAAGTCCTTCCTTTGTTTTGGGTACAAACTAGCACTAAGTTCGAATTTTCCCAGCTGTAATAGTAGTTGTGTCAAGTATTTGGCACAAGGGTACTGATTACAGTAAATAGGTTGATGTGTTTGGAAAACCAGCTCTGGCGGGATCTACAGATGGGATTTTGTGAGAGCGATAACTTCACAAGTTTTAAGGATGGCATAAGATAGAAAATAATTTGGTCTTTCTGCTCTTGAGAGGGAGGTGGTGTAATGGGGCATATGTCTGTGTAAACAAACCCAGTGGTAGAGTTGTAGTTGCTCTGAGCGAGGAGGCAGATGAGAAAAGCTATGTTAAAAAGGAGCTGCAGGGCCAGGCGCGGTGGCTCATGCCTGTAATCCCAACACTTTGGGAGGCCAGGGCAGGCGGATCTCAAGGTCAGGAGATTGAGACCATCCTGGCTAACACAGCGAAACCCTGTCTCTACTAAAAATACAAAAAAAAAAAAAAAAAAAAAAGCTGGGCATGGTGGTGGGCACCTGTAATCCCAGCTACTTGGGAGGTTGAGGCAGGAGAATGGCGTGAACTTGGGAGGCGGAGCTTGCAGTAAGCCAAGATCCCACCACTGCACTCCAGCCTGGGCAGCAGAGCAAGACTCCATCTCAAAAAAAAAAAAAGGAGCTGCTATAACTGAGCCTAAAATTTCAAACAACATGGGTAAGAGAAGGATGGCTTGTCAGACGGAGCGCTGAGGGGCCAGATAGCCCAGTGCATTTGGTAAAACTCAGGGCTGGATCTCAGGGTATATCAATCAGTCTTCTTGGGCTGCTATAGAAAAATACCTTAGACAAGGTGGGTTAAACAACAGACATTTATTTCTCTAAGTTATGGAGGCTGGGAAGTCCAAGATCAAGGTGCTGGCTAAGTCGCTTTCCGGTGAGGGCTCCCTTTCTAGCTCATAAATGGTCACCTTCTTGCTATAGCCTCATATGGCAGAGATTGAGAGCAAGACTGAGGTCTCTCGTGTCTCTTCTTATAAGGACACCAATCCTCTTGGATTAGAGCCCTACCCTAGTGACCTCATTGTACCTTAATTACCTCCATAAAGACCCTGCCTCTAAACACAGTCACATTATGGGATGCGGCTTCAATAAATGAATTTTGGGAAGACATAGTTCAGTCCATAGCACAGGATGTGACAGGGCATGGCCAGGGTCAAACCAGGACAGATAGGCAAGTGGCCCTGTCATGGTGGAACCTGTGTGCTGTGTCAAGCAGCCTGAACTTTACTCAGATAAAGTGGTGCAAGGAAACGGTTTTAGGTTAGGGAGTTATAGGATGAGATTTGCCCTCCCAGGACATCAGGCTCTCCTGGCCCTGCCCCTCAGACAATTGGGCATTCAGCCTCCTCGTGCCTCTAGATTTCTTCAGCAAGGTCCAACTCTACTCCCACGTATGCCAGCAGCAGAACACATCTTAGAATTCCTTGAGGTTCCCTGCAAATTCCTTCTCTAGTAGGCTTGGATTAGGAAGTACCACTGACCCCTAAAGGGTAGTGAGGAGTTCCAGAGTTATGGAATAGACCTCCAGCATTTCCTTTGGAAGTCTGCATGTGCAGATCTGTCTCATACCCACATATCTGATACTTATCAGGTGGGTACCTCCATCAAAGCTAATACAAGGGAGTACCCTGGCAACATCCACCAGTGCTGGCCCTTAGTGATGTTGTCATGGGATTTCCATGCTGAAATACCCAAAGCATTTTCTAGCATCTTCATGCCAGCCCTTAAATCTCAGATGTTTGCTGTCTGAGCACACCAGCATGATTCTCATTAATGACTTGTGTGCAGAGTAGAGTGAAATCATTTCTGAAAAGCAGGTGTGAAAGCGCCATATACTCATTCTCATTGGTGAATGGAGCAGCTGTCAGAATTAGCTGACTTAATCGTCTCCTTTCTTTCCTGTTGAAGGCTATTACTCGTGGAGGAGCCCAGGAAGAGGCTCCTGGTTTGTGCAAGCCCTCTGCTCCATCCTGGAGGAGCATGGAAAAGACCTGGAGATCATGCAGATCCTCACCAGGGTGAATGACAGAGTTGCCAGGCACTTTGAGTCTCAGTCTGATGACCCACGCTTCCATGAGAAGAAGCAGATCCCCTGTGTGGTCTCCATGCTCACCAAGGAACTCTACTTCAGTCAATAGCCATATCAGGGGTACATTCTAGCTGAGAAGCAATGGATCACTCGTTAATGAATCACATTTTTTAATGCTCTTGAAATATTCAGAAATTCTCCAGGATTTTAATTTCAGGAAAATGTATTGATTCAACAGGGAAGAAACTTTCTGGTGCTGTCTTTTGTTCTCTGAATTTTCAGAGACTTTTTTTATAATGTTATTCATTTGGTGACTGTGTAACTTTCTCTTAAGATTAATTTTCTCTTTGTATGTCTTTTACCTTGTTATTAGACTTAATACATGCAACAAAAGTGACCTCTGGAGAAAGCTCATGGCTGTGTGTACTGTAATTGGTGGTAACAGTGGTAGAGTCATGTTTGCACTTGGCAAAAAGAATCCCAATGTTTGACAAAACACAGCCAAGGGGATGTTTACTGATCCTTATTGCAGAATGTGGGTATTGAGTGTGATTTGAATGATTTTTCATTGGCTTAGGGCAGATTTTCATGCAAAAATTCCCAGATGAGTTAGAGGAGAAAAAGCTTAATGATTCTGATATGTATCCATCAGGATCCAGTCTGGAAAACAAACCATTCTAGGTGTTTCAACAGAGGGAATTCAATAAAGGTAATTAACTTACATCGATGATAAAAGAGAAGCCAAACAGCAAGAAGCTGTTACCACACCCAGGGCTATAAGGATAATGGGAAGAGGTTTGGTTTCCTGAGTCCGGTAGTGGGATCATCCAGAGGAGCTGAAACCATGGTGGGGGCTGCCTAGTGGGAGTTAGGACCACCAATGGATTGTGGAAAATGGAGCCATGACAAGAACAAAGCCACTGACTGAGATGGAGTGAGCTGAGTCAGATAAAAGAATACCTTGGTCTCACCTATCCTGCCCTCACATCTTCCACCAGCACCTTACCGCCCAGGCCTACCTGGAAGCCACCTCACCAAGGACCTTGGAAGAGCAAGGGACAGTGAGGCAGGAGAACAAGAAGTGGATGTAAGCCTGGCCCATAATGTGAACATAAGTAATCACTAATGCTCAACAATATATCCATTCAATCCTTTATTCATTGGGTTGTCAGATAGTCTATGTATGTGTAAAACAATCTATTTTGGCTTTATGTGCAAAATCTGTTATAGCTTTAAAATATATCTGGAACTTTTTAGATTATTTCAAGGCTTATTTTGAGTAAATATTTGTTACTTTTAGTTCTGTAAGTGACGAAGAGTTTATGGCAAAGATTTTTGGCACTTTGTTTTCAAGATGGTGTTATCTTTTGAATTCTTGATAAATGACTGTTTTTTTCTGCCTAATAGTAACTGGTTAAAAAACAAATGTTCATATTTATTGATTAAAAATGTGGTTGGTTAGTTCCTAACCAGTCCGGTTTGCTTTCCTTTTGAAGTTATTTATGGCAATAGAGAAATGAGAAAACAGGATAAGAATTGACCCTATTGGCTGGTCGCAGTAGCTCACGCCTGTAATCCCAGCACTTTGGGAGGCCGAGGTGGGTGGATCATTTGAGGTCAGGAGTTTGAGACCAGCCTGGCCAACATGATAAAACCCCACTTCTACTAAAAATACAAAAAAATTAGCCAGGTGTAGTGGTGGGCACCTCTAGTCTCAGCTGCTCAGGAGGCTGAGGCAGGATAACCGCTTGAACCTAGGAAGTGGAGGTTGCAGTGAGCCGTCGAGCCACTTCACTCCAGCCTAGGCGACAGCGTAAGACGCTTGTCTCAAAAAAAAAAAAAGAAAGGAGGAAGAGGAAGAAGAAGAAAGAAGAAGAAGAAGATGACGAAAGAGGAGGAGGAGAGGAGAGGAGGAGGAGAGGAG